>NC_082344.1:39439971-40075971 GCF_027477595.1 Haemorhous mexicanus
GCTGCCACAGCTCTACTCTTTCCAGTCTGGAACCAGTCAGCTGTGATGCTCCCCTGGAATTGCTATGCCTTGGCATTGCACAACATAGGGAGCACTGAGAAAACATTCTACTCGGTTTTCTGTGATCCCATTCACCTTTCATCTGCCTTGTTACTATAAGCTGCCATAAACAAGCGGCACAGCAGGAAAACCTGTCTAAAGCCCTCACCCATGGTTACAGCATATGCAAAGACGATGATTCGGGCTAAGGCAGGCTTATACCCAGTATTGGGAAACAACCGTTCTCTCACTGGGATGGTGCTGGGAGACAGCAGAGCCTGGCATTTCCCCTCAATGCTGTAGCCCTGGGCTTTGTGCTCCTTCCACAGAGCTGAATCTGCTCTTAGTGCAGTAACCCAACTAGGATAGATCCCACTGGGAAGCTGCAGATACGGTATGTCTAAAAGACATTTCACACCATAGAATGGTCCTGACATGCTTCCTCAACTTCAAGGAGCCTGCTTAATCGCCCCAGAAGGTAACGAGTACTTCTTTCACAGTAGGATTTTGTCTTTAGCATCATCACTGTTCCTTGTTGAGATTTTGTAAGTTTAAGCTTTGTCTCTATTGAGATATGCTACTTTTCACAAGCCACAAATGACCACAGCTCTTTGGGATATTCTTGAATATAATGAAACTGCATTTGATCACCTACTTGTAGTAGTCTGACAACTTTGTATGTCACTAACGTAGTTACCAGCACAATCCAAGCTTTAAGCACTCTTTTTTTCATAGTATACTGACAAAACTACACAAGCATTGCCTCTGTCTTGTGAGCTCATGTGGCACCCCTCCTAGGGACTCCTCAGGTAACCTTCAGTAGTACTGGCTAGCCAAGATGGCTTTTAAAAAAGCATCACATACCTCCCTCAAAGAAAAATCCTTAACACTCCAAAACAAGAAAAAGCCTTATAAAACAGCCCCAGCTAAGAAAAACAAGCAAAAAAACAACCCAAAAACAACAACAAACCCCCCCACCCCCCCAACCCAAAAAAACCCACAAAAGAAACCCCACCACACAAAAAGCCAAAGTTATCAAGTCTCATGCAGGACTACCCAAATGCAAATCTCCACATCCAGAGAGATGTTTCCCATTTTCGAGACCACCAACTGTCTTCAGTTTATCAATGCCACTTTTTTCAACAAACACGAGAAGAACTTCATGTTGCATTGGTGAAAAATTATAGAACAGTGTGTCTCTTCATCCCCGTTGCATGTTATTCTGTATTTACACAAGAAAACAATTTGATAATTACCTGTTCTATTTAAAAATATGTTTTAGACTTAGGAACACCACATACAGGATGCCTCAGGGCACAAACAATTTTGTTTTTTGTTCAGAGCCAAATTGTTTTGGTTCTACCAAGTAACCCAAATCTTGCCAGTCAGCTCCCTTATATTTGACTTTTTTTTTTTAACATACTTTGTTGTACTCGATCTCAAGACAACTTAGCTAGCACCTTTGCTAATCAGCAGTTGTTTTTGCTTTCTCAGCAAAAAGATAAATACAGCAGCTAATGTAAGACAAGCTCATTATTCTACTTTTCTCAGAGCAAAACGGAATAAAACCCTCTTATTAAATTACACGTGCCAACAGATTAAGTAAACAAACAACTTCCAATGAAAACTCTTACCATTGCAGGTCACAACAACAAAGCTGAAGTAGGCCAGAAGGCTGTTAATCTATGAAACAAGCTGTATGGTTTCTTATTAGCAGCCTTGTTCTCTTTTATAGTGTGCTCATTCCAAGGTATCAGCACTGGCTGTTGGGTTGCAGGGTCTCAGCTGTACCTGCTTCCTGGCCATTTAACCCCTGTCTTTCTGGTCCCAGTTTTCAACAGATCTAAATGCAAAAAAAAAAAAAAAAAAAAAAAAGCTTAAGGTTTTGGATTATTCAGCAGGACATAGCTTAAAGCATTTTTAGTACCCCACAAAACACAGCATAACATAACTGCTTTTCTCCTGCATTATTTCTTATTTTTTCCCTTAATTGTTCAATTTTCTTTTTTACTTATCTGCTTTCCCATTTGTTGCCTGTCAGAAGAGATAAGAGGTGTAAAAGTTCATATGAAGAAGAAAAGGAGGAAGCTAGGCAGGGACCTCATCACAGAAAATGCATTTATTTATATGGGAGTTACAACTCTGGTTTTGTTTTGTTACAGTGGCAAAGCTGGTTTAAAAGAATAGCAAAACTTCTTACATTGATTCTATCAGTCAAATCATTCTGTGTAACTAGAGGGAACTAATTAAGGAAAAGGGGAGGAATGAAGACCAGCAAATGAGATAGATGTTGCAAGAAGGATTTTTGGAAACTCTTGTTGAATTACTGCTAATTGTGTTTTCACTGTAATTGGACCATAGTGCATTAATAGTAAAGAAAAAAATCTTGGATGTTACTAAAATGTTCTAAACCCCACTCCTTTTTAATGGAAACTTTTTAAAGTCTCAGTGTCTTCAGAGTGCCATCTACCCACTTAAACACCTGAATATACTTAAGCACTACTGATTTTTTTCAAATTGCTATCTATTAGGTACCCAGTTTCTGTTGTCAGTTGTGTATGTTCAAGTTTACAAAATGTCGTAAGACTTCTCAGAAAAATGCATTGAGTTAAACTAGTGAATTCTAACATATTTTAAGTCTTTGTATATATGTTACTGTATGTGAGCATTGTGATCAGTAATTACTTTAATTGTCTAAGAAAGAATGTGGGCGCCTGTACTTCTGGAAGGTTCTAGCAAGACCCTTTGTTCATTTGTGCAAAGTGCTGTGGCTTTCAGCCAACCACCTGGCATTAAGCCATTGAACGAAATAGGCTCCAATCATTGTCAAACACCTTGGTTATATAGAATTGTGGAATAACATCTCAGAAACCCTGTAGAAAAGCATTTGCTGTCTAAGTGTTCTTAAAGAAAAGGTCAACAGTATTTTTTTTATATAATCACAGAATGGTTTGCATTGGAAGGACCTTCAAAATCACCTAGTTCTAGTCCCCCTGCCATGGGCAGGGATGCCTTCCACAAGGCCAGGTGACTCAAAACCCATCCAGCCTGGCCTTGAAGACTTCCAGGCATGAGGCATCCGCAGCATTTCTAGGCAGCCTGTGCCAGCGATCATCACCCTCACAGTTAACAATTTCTTCCTAATACCAAATGTAAACCTGCTTTCTGTCTGTTTGACGCCATTCCCCCTTGTCCTTGTCACAACATTCCCGTGCAAAAGGTCCCTCTCTGTCTCTCTTCTAGGCCCCATTTATGTACTTCGAGGCTGTTCTAAGTCCTCCCTGGAACTTTCTGTTTTCTAACCTGAACAACCTCAACTCTCTCAGCCTGTCTTCATTGGAAAGCCCTCTTATCATCTTCATAGACTTCCTCTGGACTTGCTCCAACAGGTCTATGTCCTTCTTGTGTTGAGGACCCCCAAGCTGGATGCAGCACTCCACATGGCATTTCAGAAGAACAAAATGGGCAGAATTAACTCCCTTGACCTGCTGGCCACTCTGCTTTTGATGAAGCCCATGATGTGACTGGATTTCTGGGCTGCTAGCACACGTTACAAGGTCATGTCAAGCTCCTCATTCACAAACACTCCCAAGTCATTTTCCTCAGGGCTGCTCTCAATCCATTCTTGCCCAGCCTGTACTTGTGCTTTGAATCGCCCCAACCCAAGGTTGGGACCTTGCAGCTGGCCCATTTGAACTTTGTGGGGCTTTCACAGGCCCACCTTTCAATCCTGTTCAAGGTCCCTCTAGACACCATCCCTTCCCTCCAGCCTGTTAACTGCAGCACACAGCTTGGTGTCACAAGCAGATTTGCTGAGAGTGTGCTCAGTGGAGCATCCCATAGAGCAGGCAGGGACGCCAGTGCAAATCAGGCTCTATGCTGGTAAAAGGTGACTATCTGCTAGAGTTTAAGAAAATTATAGAAAATTTGATTTATACTTTGAAACAAGCTATCATTTAATTTTGCCATTGTCTTCTCTCATATTCTCACCATTAATATATAAGCTTTGCTTTGTGATATGACTAATGTTTTTCCTCCTTTTCAGCTCATCGCCGAAAGTGTATCTTTGCAACATTTAACATTCTATGTCAAATCATTTTTGATTTTGCTTCATTTTTGGGGGAAAAATATGTAAAAATCTAGAATTAATCAAGTGAGCCAGCAGAAATATAATTTGAAGAAGGCACCTATTATGGTGTGTACATACACCTGGAAACAGATATAAAGCACAAAGGACCATTGTCATCATCCTACAGCTGATGGCACTTTAATCATCTTAGTATAACCTGATATTGGTAACCAAGTGGTTTTTGTAGTATGACACAAAACCCAAGATGTCAACAAAATGGAGAGTTTTGTTGTGAGAGATATTAGGAATTGAAATAATTTTTTAAAAAATCTCTGGTTTTGTTTCTTTAAAATAAGGAAAGGTGATTTAACCACATGGGTACTTACAGTAACAGGAGGCAAGCAGTTAAATTTCCATAAATCAGAAAAAGCATTAACCTCATACAATTTCATCTTTTCTAAGGCAAATGAAATACTGTATGATATGGCTGCATTGCTGACTAATAATAATAGTACTTATCAGCAATGCTTAAATCAGTCTATAATCACAAGATTAGTTAGTGTAATAATTTAGTTCTTTATTAATTAAGCAATTTGTAGCTAATTGCTAACACCTTGCATTTCTCAGAAATCCTTCTCCAGGATGGTGTTTTCTTTCTGCCTGTATGATATTGCCTCAAGAGGGATGCAGCACAGCTGGTGAATGTGTCCATGTGCTTTTTCAAAAAAGGATGTATCTTTTTTTTTACCTCGTATCTGGCACTTTTTATGTCGTTGATGCATGTGATCATATTCCTGTGCAATTCATTTATTTCCTCTCTCCCATTCAGTCCTGACAACATCTTTGGATTTTACTGAACTGTTCCACAAGTGAAAAGGGGATTTCACTTTTTGGGAGCCTTAATCCAGTGGAGAATACAAACATGTGGCCAAAGATGTTTGGATTCCCTTGTGAGTATCCTTAGAATACATAGAATAAGATGGAAAGTGATAGTTCATTACATCTTGCTTTGAGCCAAAATGTGTTCACTTAAATGAATGGCTTTACTTAGTGGCCATTGTGACCAAAGAAAGTTGTCATGGAAACCTTGACAGGATAATAACTACCTGGACAGAGCTATAAGGCCATAGAGACTGTATAATCAGGTGGCCATTTATTCTGGAAGATGTGCGTTTCTGTCTAGGAAAGGAGACTGGAATCAGTTGATTAAAATGGATCTGCTGTAGTAGGACCCGGTAATGAGATGCAGATATCTTTTTCTTGTCTATCAAAGACAATTACTGCATGGCACTTTCATTTATCCACTGGTAAAAATATCCTAAAGCTGTTTAGAGGAACCCAAGTGTGGATGCTAAAGAAGCTTTTGTTCCGGAAGTTAATTTTCCTTTTTCCAAAGTTCTCCTCCCTTCCACATTGTTGCACTCTTTTTGTAATTACCATGATTGTGTTCTTTCCTGTTAGGCTGGCCATCTCTGTATTGCACTGCATTACATAGTGTACACATAACCAAAGTGCCAATTACACCACTTGAGATAAGTGTTATCCTGTACAAAAAGAATGTGCTTAATTGGTCTTGTTTAATTTGAGCATTTCACAGTGCAAGTGCAAAGGGCTAAAATAATCACACAATTGTAGTTGACAATGTTTAAAAAGTACTTGAAGTACTTTTGTGAAACAGATGATTGGGAAGTTTATCCAGTCCTCTGAGTCATACTACTCTGGTTATCCAGGAATACAGAATTCAAGCTGAATGTGGATACTTCCATATAGTTTTTGAAACAGTTTCCCAAATTAACCACGTTTTTATGTAGTTACTACAAGAAAAAGAAGATGGGAACTAAAAAAAAAGGCTTTTTTTTTCAAACTGGGTACTAGGACTCTGAATCTCTCCAGGATCATGGCTTGCCTTTTAAAGCTATGTAAGGTAACCATTCAGAAGCATCCACTTATTTTACACTGGCATCATGTTGGAGACAGTTGTGTCTTAGATTGTAGACATCCCTTGTAGGATGATTAAAAATAAAATTGCAATTGAAACCGGCTCCCTCTGAGTCTCAAAACTGTCATGAAAGCAATCTGTTCATACAGTACTGCTATACAGCAGGACTGGATACAGTCAGGATGTGAATAAGGGTGCTGTTGAACAGCATAACACATCCTCTGTAATATGACATGGAGAGCACATCGATCTGTGCAGAGCAAATGGGGTCGAGCAGGAACTGTAGCTCCTTTATGTGCCCTCTGGTAAATATGTCCTTCCTCTGGAAGCAAAAATGCTAAAAAGATATAGGGGAGGGACTTTGCTATTTAGTTTTCAAAGCTAATACTTACACAATTTTGATCAAATATCTGCATGCATGAGACAAATCAGTGGATCCAGTCAAGTGGTTGGTACTCTGTAAGACTCCCTAAATAATATTCCTTTAAACAGATATTTACTAAATAGAAAAAAATTAATGTATGAACAGAAAATAATGGAGGGGAGGATCGTTTTTGCACAGGTGCTGAAGCAGAGTGAGAAGAGAGTCTGCATATGCTTCTCTCAGTAATTTTTCTGCAGTGAGTAAAAGATTCATGAAACAATGTCTGTGATGGTTGAGTGTAAGGTAACTCTGCCACAACAAATGTAGCCAAATTGTTCCTCTTTTGAGAACATTGGTCTGCATACACAAGTGTTGTATCTCTGAAGAGAGCAAGTAGTCTAACAGGGTGTCTATAGCATCTGTAAGACCCCTAGATACTTACATAATAAGTGAAAACCAAAGTCTTGACTTCACCTACAAATTGATTGGATTCCTGCTGTTTAGCCTTAACTCAGGATCAATGTAGAGTCTGGTTTTTGCTATCCTTACTCAAATACATGCCCCTTAGAGGACAAACCAGTTAGAGTTTGTGAGGTGGTATCTTATTACTCTCATCAGAGCACTAAAAATAGCAGTTCAATCCCGTATTTAGTCCTGCACATGAAAGGTTTAGGTGTTAGAATGGATGATTGTTTCAGGTTACAAACCTGTTTAAAGACTGCTTTGTTATCTGAATGAGCTAAAAGCAGGTATGTCTTCTATATAAATTTTGGTAATAGCCCAGCCATGAAATAAATGTCCCCCAAGATAGATCCAGCCACTGAATGATTCTAACTGCAGCATAATTCACTAATGTGAACGGAGTAGCAGTTCACTGTCATATAATGTCTGAATCATTACTGTGGAAACCTATACTGCTATTTCTACCACAAATCCTGCACTGGTTTGCATGTCTTAAGGAGACTCTGTCCTTTTGGAATGCTGTTCTATCTGTATTCACTATTGTACTTTTAACCTTCAACAATTAAAAAAAAAAATATAAGGGATATCCTTATGATTTGTTTTCCAAAAAAGTACCATGTACAATGCTGGCCTGAGACAATTTCATATTTATTTACAAACTGGGAAAGAATTATCATTTTTCTGAGTATTGGGAGAGAATGAAGAAAACATGTAGTTTGAGTTTACATTTTAAGCATTGCAGTTGTGAACCTTCTGCATAAAATGGGTCAAAATTATTTGCGTGATAAGAAAGAACTGCTTAAATGTTTTTCACAATGATAAGTCCTAGACTGTAGCCTGTCAGTTTATTGCAGGAAATCAGTGACTGTCTTATAGACATCAGGATTTTATATTACCTATGTTATCTTTACCATGTGTTCAAGAAAAACTTATGATGGGCTGGGAATGTAAAAAAATGCTCATAATTGATTGTCTGTTTGTCCAAAAGATTTATATATTTGTGTCTCCCATCAGTATTTGTGTAGAGGAGATCTCTTTCGTTTACTTGTGTCTTGCAAAACTAGATTGTGTTTGTAAAAATCCACACGGCCCTCTTCTGGCATATGGTAACTGAATAGAATTTGCATAAATTCAAATTTTACTCAGGCTCTCCAATGCTTTCTAGTTCCTGTCTTAGTTTCTGGTGCCCACTATTCTAGGAAGAGATGTCCTTTTGGCTTATGGAGTTAGATACAGGAATGAGGAAGCACTGCAGGAGTATTCTGTGGGAGTTGATGCTAAAGAAACATGTCTCAGGGAGTGATTCAGATGACTTCTTATATGTTGAGCTCCCTATCGGTAGGAAAGCTGTGACTTTGTTCAGTTTTAAAATATGATATGTTGTCATATTTGAAATATGATATTCATCTCACAGAGGCTAGCTTTTGCTAAATTAAATTCATACTACTAGAGCAGCTCTGAATTATGATGTACAGTTGAAAGATTCTGTCACTGTCAATATCCAAAAAAAGCTGTGCTAAAATTTTATTCTTTCTGCAGCAGTAACTTTATGGTGGTCCGTGAATTCAATATTGGCAATGGAAATTGCTAGCAATGTAGCCTTAGACTTTGACATTTTGGTTATCTGAGACATGGATATTCTAAGCTTTAGTCAATATCTAAGGAATTAATGAATATTCATAAATTATTAAGCTAAATACTTCCCCAAAAGTAGAGTAGTGGGGAGGAAATAGATACTTCTATTGCTGCTTATCTATTTTGTGCTAGTCCTTACCTCTTCTGAATTGTAGAAATGTTGACTCCAGTCATAGTAAAAATCATCTTGCTTGCTTGTCTTGTATGCCAGCAGTCAGATCTTCTTCCCATGGACTGTGCTGTTGCAACACACCTGGTGCATACCAGCTGGGAAATAAATCTTATGCAAGGTTAAAAGTCTGATGAAAATATGTGTTGTTACAATACCAGTAGGTAAAATTGCACTTTTTCTTTTTACTTCGTTTGTTCTAGAACTTATCTTCCCATTTTCCTTTCTATCCTTGATTACCTTTACAGTGTCAAGATCCATATGATAATGTTGCTTTCTGTCTGCAAACCAGATTCTGTAGCTACCAGCATATGAAATAAATTATTTGATCAGTCCAAGTGCCTTTGGATCTCTGATACGAATAACCTTTTCCCATTTATATTTGGTCATCTGAAAGCTGCCTATGAAATTGTGTCTTTCAGAATCTGTTGGTAACATACTGTTGTCGCTCTCATCATTCATTTCTGCTATATAATGGCTCACAGTGTAATTGGCATTTCATAGGTACTTGATTTCTCACCTTGAATCCTATAGGTGTCAGCAACTCTGTCTATATTGATGAACTGCATTTTTTGGACTCTCATAGTGTTAGTAGCTCTTAGAACCCACTAGTTCTAGATATTTAATTTATTGGTATGTCTTGGGGAGTGATCCTTTTCAGTCTTATGTGCTTATCATCTTTTTACTGTGACAAAAAAATACTTGTGTTCCTTTTATCCTTTTATATAGCAATACTAAGGCAGTCATGAAGAAGTTGTCAGAATTCCCTTCCCCAATACAGCAATGAAATTATTTTAGCATACCTTGTATTATATATACATATGCATATGTATGTTTATATATATATATGCAATAATGCATATGACAGACATTTTACATTTCTGAGTTAGAAATGGCAGAATAGTAATCCACAGTTTGCAAACATTGATTCTACTAAGTTTCCCATGATTGGGAAATAGTCCCTGAACTGGAAGGCCAGGTTAAGCACATTTAGTTTTCTGGTGCCGAGAGAGCATATTCTGTGATTGTCCTCCAGACCATTCCTTTAAATATCTTCCTCCTTGGAAACAGTACACTCAAAATGAGTAATGCTTATGCTGGTGTGGACCCAGGCACATGCACTTGTACCCGGGGGACAACAGATGCTCTCAGATCCCATGATAGAGGCAGAACCACAAAGGCCAGAACAGATTTAGATTAATAAAAATGTATTCTGGATCTCTAACAGATTATCTGTAAGAAAGCATGTTCCTCAAGTAGCTGATTTTTTTTTCATAAAAAATGTTAAACTGAAATAATTTTATTTGTAAAGAATACTCTGGCAATACATGGAAATTAGACTAATTTCATTTGCCTTTTCATTCCCTCTTTCCTGATGTTGAAAAGGCTGGATTATTTTCATCAATAAAGGTCATAAAAGATGCTAGTGAAACCTTGCAAATGACCTCTGAATTTACAAAGACCGTCATTTAATTTTGTTGTCATTATGAATTGTTACTGTTGGGATAGCATTTTTTATGTCATCTAGCTTTCTGTGCAGTGAGCTAAGTGCAGGGCTAGAAAGAGTTTGCCTTCACACAAAACTTACCTATTTATTTCAAAGTGTTCCTGTAATTTTGTCTTTTGTCACCAAGCTGTAGATAATGGTAATTGATGGAATGTATATGTGTTTTTTCAATAAGGTGATTTGAAATAGGCTGAGACATCTGGGTGAGGGAAGAAATAAATGTTAAATGTCATCTGGTGAGAAGTACCCCTTTAGCTCACTTAGCTGACCAGTCAAGTGAAGTTGTAAGAACAACACAGGTATTTCTTTCATGGCTACAACAACAATGATGACAAGCATAGTCCATAATCTCTCCTGTAAGGTGAAGCATGTGCATATGTATGGATTAATTTTGGAATAGACGTAGGAAAATAGGAAGACGAGTGAAATTACCTCTGTGTCACTAGGTTTAGCCTCCAGCTGTATTCAGAAATCATATCATAGAACATATTAGAGTCCCTTTCATGGAGCTTAAGATACATTTTGAGATGATTGATATTTGTAGCGCTCACTACTTTTGTTGGAAGGCTCTTGCAAAAATACATTTTACTGATTAAACGAGGAGCCTCTTCCTAATTCTGGCCTTAGTATTTGTGGCCATTATGAATCCATTTGTCCTTTGGCCAGTATTCTTTAGCCTAGATTAACCTCTCCTTGCTGGTGCTTTCCTATCTGATGTTGTGGTGGATTGATTCTGACTGGATGCCAGATGCCCACCAAAGGGCTCTACCACTCCTCTCATCAGCTGGACAGGGAGAGAAAATGTAATGAAAAGCTCATGGGTCAAGATAAGGGCAGGAAGAGATAAGTCGCCAATTAATGTCAAAGGCAAAACAGACTCCACCTGGGGAAATTAATTTATTGCCAAAAAAATCAGAGTAGAATAATGAGAAATCTTTCTAAATCTTAAAACAGCTCTCCCAGACATCCCTTGTCTTCTGGGCCTCAACTTCGCTCCCCATTTTCTTTACTTCTCTCCCCAAAACAGTGCAGAGGGACAGGGAATGGAGGATGTGGTAATTTCTCACATTCTTTGCCTCTTAGAAAAAGGTCCTCCTTGATCATCTCCAATGCGAGTTCCTCCCATGGACTACAGTTCTTCATGAACTTCTCCAACATTAATCTCTTCCCCAGTGTGCAGTCTTTCAGGAGGAGACTGCTCCGGCACGGGTCCCCCACAGGGTTACAAGTCCTCCAAGCAAAACTGCCTCAGTGTGGCCTCTCTCCATGAGTCCACAGGTCCTGACAGAAGCCTGCTTCCCACGGGACTACAGCCTCCTTTGGGCATACCCTCGTGTCACCCTGATTTTTTAAGATTTTCTAAGCCTTCTGATGTTGACATTCTTGTAGAGAACTTTCTCACACACTTTCTGTAAATAACACATTGTTTTGCATTCTTTTATGGAAGAAGAGAAATTTGATGGACTGTTAGTTTGTCCAGTGTCATTGGAGAGGTGGCACCATCACCCTTCAATCCACTATCACTTTTAGAAAACTATAAATGTTGGAGTCAGAAAATAAACTTCCCTTTTTGCTCTTCATCTTGAGAGCAGCGGTGTGTGCCTGTGTTCTTTTGTGTTCCATAGTGACACCCTTGCTCTGTGTAGAGTTTTGCATGGTCTTGCAAGTGGATCTTTGCTCCAGCATGGACCTCCATGTGTTTTGGGGACCCATGGTGAGCTGCCTCACCATGCTCTTCATTGCTGGTTGCAGAGAAACCTCAGCTCTGGCACCAGCAGCGCCTCCATCCCCTCCTTCTCCACTGACCTTGGTGTCTGCCGAGCTGTTGCTCACTCTGGCTGCTGTTTTTTCTGCAAAATTGTTTTTTTCCTTTCTTAAATCTGTTATCCCATATGTGCTACTGCCATTGCTGACAGGCTCAGCCTTGGCCAGTGGCCTGTCTGTCCTGGAGTTGGCTGGTGTTGGCTCTGTTGGACATGGAGAAAGCTTCTGGCAGACTCTCACAGGAGCCACCCTTGTAGCCCTACCACTATTAAAATCTTGCCCTACAAGCTCAATGCATATGTGGTGTCATAATTGGCTTAATTTTATTTTTCCCAGTGTATGCTAGTGTCTTCCTTCAGTAGACAGAGAAGCTGTCTATTCCTTTGATTATCTTTGAAGAATTCTCTGTACCTGATCCAGTTTGTATTTTTTTAACATAGATGTTCAGAAGTATAGACTGCATTTGTGCTGCAACACTAAAAGTGCTTTATACAATAACATTTATATTTTCTTTTCTTTGCTGGAAATAGGTTTTCTTATGCATCATATTATTTCAGTTGTCTTTTTCAAAGTTGTATCAAATGGGTGTCTTGGGTATCCTATGATGGCCATCCTTTTTCTCTACTGCTTCCAGTTGTCTGTATTTCATAGCAGACCTCAAGAGCATAACACTGTATTTTGTGGTATTAAAATTTAATCCACTTTCTATTACTTCAGTCCTCAGGGTCATAGAGCTCTTTGTGTATGATATTCTGGTCCTCAGCCAAGACTGTTGCTGCTTTACAGTTTTACATCAGCAAAGAATAATTAGTGCATGTAATTTTTTGTGTCCAGGTCATTGGTGAAAATATTAAGAAAAGACTCATCCTCAAATGGATCCTTGAAGATCTTCTTTAAGACTTGCCCCTCAAATGAATAGTTCTACTTTGCATATCACTATGTTCTGTTGAGGCTGTTTCTTACCTACCTTGCATTTCTTGTGCTCATTTCCTTCATCATGTCCAAGTAATATTCTGTGCAGAGCAAGTCAGTGCTGAAAGTAATTGTGTTACTTGGAGGTGTATGCTTATCTTTTCAATACCTTTCTGAAGTACAGATGTAATCTTTTCCAGTTCCATTGGTTTTATTTAAAATACTGAAAGTTATTTAGGGAAAAAAAAACAAGCAAAATGATCTTTCAGTAGAGACCAAGGAGACACCTAATAGATCCTTTTCTCTCTGTGTATATCTATCAGGGTGAATATGTGGGTACAGAGAATGATGGGGGCAGACTTGCACGTTGGAATTGTTGGTGTATTACCCAGAATCTGAACCTTTAGGAGCCCCAGCCATGTGTCTGTGCAGCTGTCTTCATCACAGTCAGATTCACATGACATCTACTCCTTGTTTTCTCAACACTGGCATTTAGGAAAATAATTGTGCTTGCATGGCTTTGTATTTTTTCTCTTGGAATCTTTAATCTTTCCATTTATTTATGTGGGATCACCTAGAGCCTTAAAATATTGTCTTTTAATAGCTTTTAGTGTGAGAAATATTTTAATGGTACTCCATTTCTTGTATCTGTGATATGTTGCTGTAAGTCCATGATGCTCAAGCTCTGTTTGTCCATTCACAAAGGTTTATTATTTTCCCTCCATATAATATGAGATTGACTACAAGCAAAGGTGCCAGCCATGGTTGGCCTGATCTTTGGAGAATGTTCAGAATTAGATAATAACTTTGCTTTGTGGGTTTGTCCTCTTTTGACTGGACATCTCTTCTGGTACAAAGTAGTACCCTGACATCGTGGTAGGCAGTAGTCCAATGGTGTCTTGGTTCTTACCATGTGCATCAGTCTTTCACTGAACTTTCATATACTTAAATTAATTATTATTAATTATTATCTCACTCTGTCAGCCAGTATCATCTTCAGTCAGATGGTGATTCTTAAGTCTGACCACTATGTCTCTCCTTCTGAAGAGAACTGATTTCCATTTAACACAATACTGTACTGAAAAGATATTTTCTGTCTCATCTATATTCAATAGCAAATCTGTGCTTTTCAAATGGAGATGGAGAGAAGATCCTATGAACTAATGCAAATCTGCAAATGCTTCTGGTAGCAGTAGGAGCTGGCATTATGCAGTAACAACCTGAATTCCAAAAGTTAAGATTAATGGGAAGCTTGTGCAAAATTTTATTGACTGGCCCTTGGAGCCAGCTAGACCACCAGCATGGATTCTAGAAAAGCCTTTTCCCCCACAGAAGAAAATTCCCTACCCAAAAATGGAGATGCTCTCATGTCCATTCACTTTTAACATATCTCTGTCTTGTGTAAGCAATCTTATTCAAAAGCTTTCTTTCATATTCTAATTATGAAAGGCCAAAATAACTCTTATCTCAGATGAGGTCTTTAAGGGCTATTGATAATGCATATAACCTTTTCCAGCACCAAGATCTGAACCCAAAGTCAGCGGAAAAAGGCAGGCGCTGAAATTAATGTTTTTACCAGTGAGTGTAATTACCTAATAGAGCAGCTTCTGGTAGGAGTAGCTGATCCACAGTCATTAAAATGTCAAAGACTTACTGTGGTTTTGTTTGTTTCCTTGTATTTAATGTGAGCCACATGGCAATGAACAATACTTCATTTTGAGTATCCAAGAAGGGGAAATCTTATTAACAAAAGCTTTATAGTGGCATGTGTGAAAGAGAGCTTTCATTATACTTGTAGGGTTAATTTTTATGGGGCAATGTTTGGTCTCAGTTAATCCATCTGTCTAACATTTTAACAATATTTTAATGAAACTTTGAGCCAGATGTCAATGTAGAAAAAGTTGCCTATTTTAACCATTGATTTTCAGTAAAGTATTGAGGAATGAAAAATTGAAAACCTAACTCTAAGAAAGAGGAATTATGATGGTCATCATTGATTTTATTAGGGTCAGCATTTTATGGAGCATTTATATTTGAACAACTGAAGTAGCAAAATAAAAATTGATACATATTCAAGATTACCTTTAAGCATGTAAGGGACATTCATTGTAAAACCTGCAATTTTCTCATGTGTAGAAGCTCATAATGTTTTATAGTGTTTCATATTACGTATCCCCCAAAAAAACCACCCAGAAGAAAACAACCTTTGTAAAACATAAATTGTGTCTCAGCTGCCTTCCTAATTCATAATAGTCACAAAGCTGGTCCCACATCTGTCATTGCTAAATGAAGGCTGAAATGATACTTATAATTTTTAGCGCTTTGACCAAAAATTTTACAACAGATATTAATCTATGTTCATTACATACAATTCTTAACAGCATGGTGAATCATTCAACTGATTCCTGATGGTGAAAGATCTGAACAGTACTTGGACTTCAGTGATCTTTACGGGTCCCTTCCAGCTCAGGACATTCTATGATTCTATGATCAGGGCACTACTAGACTTTAATTGTCCTGACCAACCTCCTGTTGGGCCTCTGTCTACACCTCTGTCCATGGGCCAGGGAGCCTGATTTCAGCTTAGCCCACGGCTTCAGTCCCTGTCAGAGCTGTATCAAAGACTGCTGGTTTCTAGCTCAGCCACAGCCCTTCCTAGTCATGGGCTCTGTTATCAAGAACCAAAGGCTGCTTTCATGGCTTGACCTTGGACCTGCCTCATCAACAGGAATTTTCCTGATGATGTGCACACTTGGTTGAGTTTGGCTGCCATCTCTGGGTCTGCCCTGCCCTGTTCACCTTGCCTGGGTACTGTGGAGCTAGGTCTTTGCTGGCAAGACACCTGATCTGCTGGCTGGACATCATGCTTGGCTTCCACCTTCCCATCCCTTAGGGAGCAACCAGACCTTACTGTACACTGCTGTAGCTGACTACAGAAAGATACAGAAAAACTTGGATTCAGCTTCTGTTCCAGTGGACAAAGGTATGTTGCCCGTGGATGTTGAGATCATGGGTTGAATCATCCTCTGAAATATTAAAAAGAAATCTGAGGCAGAGTAGTTTAACTGTGGTAACTGAAAAGATTTTGTTTAGTGTTTGCATTCATGAGTCAGTGGTTAAGGAGTTGTTACAGAGCTGAGCTTGACCATGGGCAGCAGAGAATTGAATCTGTTTGGGACTGTACTTGGCAAACTTACAGATAATACTCAAATCTATTGCAAAGCAAGAATCTTTTAACAGGCTGTCATTTCTTAACTTTAGAATAGTTAGGCATCACAAAACTACCTCATGTGGCTGGGTGGGCAATTCCTGCATTCTTGATTTACTGAGTCTTTAAAATGTTACTTTAAAATGTTTGAGTGCATTTATGGCCAGATAATCTTTTGGGTTTTGTGGCTTTTGGAGGCACATAACTTTTACTTATCCTGAACAGCATTCCTATCCCACCCCCTCTCCTTATTATGTGTGTAGCATTTTTTGTTGTCAGACTGTTACATCTAGCAGTTTGTGACTCATGGCCCATTGCAGCTCAGTCAAATGTCACCGTTATGAATATATTGCAACATGTGCCTGCCTTGCACATCTTTGGTGCAATATTTATTATTCACCTCTTGCTGGAGTGAGTGGAAAGATACCCATGAGCCTGCAAAGACATTTGGAGCAGGTCTGAGTCTGCCTTTAGTGTACCTGACTACTGAGCAAGAACAAAAGATCTATTTTTATACTTGGTAGTCATCACTTTTATAACTTTAATGTAGTAGCTACTGGTGACTCAAATGGAAGTGTCAGTGTACTCTGGTTGCAAGATTTTACACACCCTGGACCTCGGAAGAGCTCATAGAATTTTACACGGGCTAACATCCGGTTACATTAAGAACACCTCATCTACTTCTTGAATAAGAGGGCTGTAGCAGAGGCCCACTGCATTGTCACCCATGATAGTCTGGCCACCAGTCATAATGTGAAAATTGCCTGCTGGCTTATGTCCATCCCTAGAGCCCCGTGCATTCTCACTACTCTCAACATAAAGAGCAAATTTCTGATCTTCCCAGTCTGTCCTTCCTTGCCTTTCTTTCTGAATTTTGTTTTAACCCTCATTAATGGCATTTCATTCCTGTTGTCTTGAGTTCTTTTGCTTGTTTACATACTTCTGCCTAGGCCCACAACTGTCTTTTCCCATATTCCCTTGTTCCCACTCTTTTGTGTCTCTCTGTGTTCCTTTGTCAACACTTTGTATCTTCACATCTGTAGCTATCTGGGAATAGTGGAAAACACCTCAACTGATGCACTTTGATGCCGTTCTCTCAGTTCCTCAGATGTTGTACTTTTTCCTCTATTGTCTTCCATGGCCCTCAAGACTTACCTTTTTCTAAGGTAAGTCTTACCTTTTTCTAAGGTACTTGAAACAAAACCTGTTTTCTTATGGTCTCAAAGCACTGCTATTACCTAATTGTTAAGTAGTAATAATTACTTAATGCCCTGTGGAGGCACCAACGCTTTCTTAAGAAAAATCTGTGTGTATAATATCAGACGGGAAAATCTGTGATGTGCTAGTTTATTGAAGATCTGGATGAAGGGATCGAGTTTACCAGCAGCAAATTTGCAGATGACACCAAGCTGGGAGCAAGTGTTGATCTGTCGGAGGAGGGCTCTGCAGAGGGACCTGGGCAGGCTGGATAGATGAGCCGGATCCAGCACTATGAGGTTTAACAGATCAAGTACTGAGTCCTGTACTTCGGTCACAACAACCCCATGCAGCACTACAGGTTGGGGATAGAGTGGCTGGACAGCGGTCAGGCAGAAAGGGAGCTGTGGGTGCTGGTTGGCAACAACTGAACATGAGCCTGCTGGGTATCCATATGGCCAAGAAGGCCAATGGTATGCTGGCCTCTATCAGTAATAGCGCAGCCAGCAGGACCAGGACAGGGATTCTTCCCCTGTACTCAGCACTGGTACCTTGAGTACTGTGTCCAGTTCTGTGGCCCAGAACTTCGGAAGGACATTGAGTTGCTGGAGTTTGTCCAGAGAAGGGCAGTGGAGCTGGTGGAGGGTCTGGAGCACAAGTCCTGTGAGGAGCAGCTGAGGAAGCTGGGGTTGTTTAACCTGGAGGAAGCTCAGGAGAGATCTTATCACACTCTACAATTACCTAAACGGAAGTTGTAGCTGGAGGGGGAGAGGGGGTCAGCCTCTTCTCCCCGGCACCCAGTGACAGGACAGGAGTAAGCAGTCTTAACCTGCACCAAAGGAGGTTTTGGCTTAGCATTAAGAAGTTCTTCAAGAAAGAGTGATTGGGCATTGGAATAGGCTGCACAGGGAGATGGTGGAGTTATGATCCCTGGAAGTGTTGAAGAAAAGACTGGATGTGGCAGTCACTGCTGTGGTCTAGTTGACAAGGTAGTGTTAGATCATAGGTTGGACTCAATGACCTCAAAGGTCTTTCCCAACCTAGATGATTCTGTGATTCTGTGAGAATTAATAGGATTTGGGCTTGGTTTTCATGGAGTTCTGTTTCTTCTAGACAGGCCCACCCTGATCATGTTTATATACAGTAAAAGAAATTCCATGTGCAATTTTGCGCAAGCAATATCATTTAAATGTACCTTTTTAAAAAGTGTCAGGAATGTTTGTCATGGTAACATTTGACCCATGTCCGTTTGTGTGGGCTCACTCGTTTGGCAGAGCTCCACAATAGCTGAGATATCCCAGCAGGTTTTTTCCTGGATATAACAGCAAAACAAGAATTCACGAGCTCAATTTTAAAGCAGGGGAAAGAAAACAACATAGAAAAATTAAAATTAAAATACAAGGCAAATGATGCAAATGGTTGGAGCAGTCATCATATACATTTAATTCCTGCCTAAAAGTCTTCTTCTACTTCTAAAAAGATAAAACTGGGTAATATTGATTTTATATTTTCTCTTTGGTCTGACATTTATTCATTTCTACTGCGGGATGCGCAAATTCTCTTAAAATAGTATTTGCTGAAAATACCTAACTACAGCCTAAATGAGTATTTTTGAATCCATTACTCCTAGTTAACTGATATTCTTTGCTAAGCCTTGAAATTATCAAATTAATTCTTCATCGGGACTGATGTGAATTAAGACTTCCTCTGCAGAAATGAGTGGAAGAATAGGAAGATAAGAGGATAGAGAAAAAGGCTCAACATCTCTGGAGGGAGGTAACATTTTTGTCCTAAAAGACTGTCAGCTCTTAGAGTATTTATGACTGATTCTCAGAAGACAAATGTCTAAAATGAAATGCTTCAGATTTGCAAGTGACAAATGAGTCATGGGTAGATGCAGAGAAAAGTAGAAAAACCAGCAATGACAGAATGTAGGTGTTAAGAATAATAAAATATAAATCTGAGATCTGATAGCGGAATATTCATAACTGATCTCATTCTGTTTCAAATTTTTAGAAAGCTAATGGAATAGATCCATTAGCTAGTTTTTCAGCATCAGCAGTCCCAAATAAGTTGAATAATTTGTTATCCAAAATAAGAAAAATATTCAAGTTCAAACCTGAAAATCTATAGTACATGTCAAAATCAATAATTTTAAAAAATATTTTAGGTTTTGGAAGGAGATCTTGTGTATTTCTCAATTGTAATGGGTTCTGATTGTCATGGCTTTATAGCTATTTTAAAAAAAGTATTAAAAATAGTTTCATGGAGTACATTGTTCTTCATTATTCCTCCCAGAGCCATAGTTTGATCTTCAAAGTACTCTCAATGAGATCAACTCATCCAGATATCTGGTTGCTTAGTCTGATACTAAGGTGATAACAATAAAATTTGTCATGTGAAACCATGGTATCATATTGCAGTGCTTATCTCCTCTCCTGGAAAGGCTGTGTGTAACTGGCAGGCATGTCTCCAGGGAATCATCAAAGAGGATGCAGATGGGAGGGGTGATGGCAGCTGTCTTTGCAAAGATGTCACTCCCTGAGGTGAGAAGATGAGACACATGAACAAAGCCATTTCTACATGAATGCATCTTACTACCCTGCAGTCAGCTTCACTTTTGCTTTCAGTCTTGAAAGATGTGCCTAATGAAATAGCAGGTAATAGCATCTATGTATTTAGTGGCTGATACACTGAGAACACATTTCACAAATTATTGCATTTTCACAAATTCAGAATACATTTTTAAAGAAATTAAGTTTGAAAACTGGTCATCATACCAACATGGGAAAAAGGCAAAGGAATAAATAGACTGCTGTTAAACATTAGTTTTTGATTACAGACAAAATATCTTTGTCAGTATGATTTCATATGTGCTTTGCTAATTGTCACTAAATATTCTGATCCTGTTTGACACAGGACTGCCCAATTCCTAACTTTCATGTGTTAAATGCTCTTCATGAAAAAGTGTACCTTCTGTCCCAGATAACAGCAAGAAAACTTGATTTTCTAGATGTAATGTGAAAAGGAAGGAAAATACCTTTAAAAAGGGGAACTTACTGTTTCCTGTAAATCTGTGCCTGACCTTTTGTTGTGATGTCTCTATGCTGCACTGAGCAGTTCTCAAACTAACTGAGAACAACCTGAGTCAGGAGGACTCCTTTGGAATAGATCCAACACCAAGCAATGTGCCTTCTCTCTTTCTTCTGATCTTTTCCCTTACTGGTTAGTGATTGCAGCCTACTTGAGTTATGATCATTTTTATGGAGAATATGAGAACCCTCATCTTAGCCCTGAGTAAAGGTGATTAAAAGAAAAGGGTGAAATGCAAAGGGTAAAATGAAATTCAAGAATGAAATACCATCATGTGATTAAGTGAAGTGTATCCAGTGTGACAGAGATACTTGAAGATCTGCCCATAGTGGGTGTCCCTCTTGCCTGCATCACTGGAATTCAAGGCTGACTCCAACAAAGACCAGTAGCACCACAGGTGCTAAAAAATTAAAAGGACTTGATGAGTCCTTTTAATTTAAAATCCACAGGACTTGATGAGTCAGTGGCTGGCACTTAATTTTCTTGGTTTAACAGTAGTATAAGTGCTCTGCATCTGTAGCTGGGTCAATTCCTTTCCTCCCTGACAGCTTTTTCTGCCACCACTTCTTTGATGGCTCTACTATGAGGGTGTTTTCCATTCTGAGGGTTTTTTTTCCTTAGGGTGTTTCTTCCTTCCCCTTCTAAAGCTGTTGTGGAGACTTTCTCTCACAGTCTTTTCAGGCTGCACTGAGTAAAAGTGCTGTTTCAAAAGATAGTATCAAGAAGTTAGTTTTTTAATATTTAAAATAAAAATTTGCTTGGAGCAATCCTTGGAGAGTTTGAAGCTGAAATACATTTCCTCAATGAAAGAGATTGCCCTTCTACTGTGTGAGCATAGGCTCAGGTTTCTGCTACTTACTTTTACAGCTTAAAGCTGCCAGTTACAGCCTGCTGCTAGGAAGATGGTGTTGGTGTTGAATTATTTTGGTGGTTTTATTTTGAGTTTGGTTTTTGTTTTTTTTTCACTTGTGCACTAAACTTTGGTTTACTGTCTCTTCCTCATTAAAAGAGAGGTGGCTCTGATTGATTGAAGACCTGGGAGGAGATCAAATTAATTCACAGGCCATAGAATTTTGCCATTCTGTTAATTAGCATTAAAACCACTGGGAAAAAAAACTAAGCAAGCAGCCAGCTGGAAGGAGGTGCACAAGCACATCAAGATAGATGTGACTGTAAACAGATGACTACAATCAGTTTCATTGGGGAATTAAAATAATGTTCAAAGTTTCAGGGCTTCTGAAGTATTTTCCATTGGGCTTCTTTAGGTCATTCCAAACCAAAACACAAATGATCTGAAGAACAGAGAGTGATAATTCTTTAAGCAATGTTGCTGGAGGATTGTACTAGTTCATGATGAAAGGACTAATAGGTTCTCAGTTTGACCTTGCTTCTCCTTCATAATCACCCAATGCCAGCTGCAATGTAAAAGCATCTTCTACACTTCACAGCCTCTCCTGTTGAAGTAGGTGCAAATATAATCATATTTGTACTTAATTATTGAGAATTTGATCCTTCAGTCTTTGCAGGAATAAAACTGTATTGGTTTCAGCTGCAATTATGAGACAATAGAAATTATCAACCTTGTCACCAGACCACTGTCTGTGTTTGTAGTGAGGAATATTTAATGCTGACTAAGTTCATCCTATAGCTGTTAGGCTTGGTGGTACACCTAAACCAGACCTTTCTTCAGATCAAGACTTGTAAACTCCCAAATACTTCGCTTGGTGACCATTTCTTTTCCATTTCTTTTATCCTTCTGTGCTTGGGTCAAACTGAAAGACCATGGGTGTGCCTTACAGACAGAACTAAGAATTTCAGACAGTTAATGAAGTTTGATTTTTCTCTAATGAATACAAGAGTTGTAATTTAGATTTAGGCACAATGACACTTAGTCTTCATCAAATGGGTGAACAGGGCCTGGTCCTTCAAGGAAAGTTGTAAGAGCTTGGCAGACTCCAGTACTGAGGCTTCTGATCTCTACTTAGAGGTTGGCCAAGGCTGTAAAGTTGTCAGTTTAATGACCTTTCTAGGATCCTTATCAGTCTTACGCTACCACCTTTGGTAAAATGCAAGTTTTCAGTCTAACAATGGCACATTGGTAGGTATCTGGCAGCCTTTGGCAGTAAAATCCTTGATTTTGTTTCTGTTTGGGTAAAAATACAATTAATCAGCTGGGTATTTACTTTCTTTTTGTTTGATTGTATATGTCCCTGTTCTGTCACATGTCAGAGACAATAGCTGCTCAGTGTTCCATTCATTATATGCGTTATATATTTGATGTCACTTAGTATTCCTCTTCCTGATGTAAGGTACAAGTCCTTAAAGCATCCCATTATCTTTCTTTGTCAATAGCCAGACATTTCTTGTTCTGATTTGTATTTTTACAGAGTAGTGCTCAGTACTGTACAGAATATACAGATAAGACTTTACTGTTTATGAACGTAAAGGCATTGTCTCCAGTTTTACAGGTGGCTTATATATTTTTCTGTAATGTGTACGCTTTTCAATGTGCATAATAAGTACTCAATTATACTATTATGATGCTCTGAGGTCTTTTGGCACTTTACAGCAATATTCTCTGAGAGCTCAAACTCAAGTAACTTGGTATGATATGACATTATGCCACCTTACAATTTTTTATTTTTTTAGTACATCAGAGCACAGTCCCTCTGGTAATTCAGTAATATTATATATAAACTGCTTCTGCACTCTCACATACACTGTTTAGACTTGATGACTCATTGGTTTTGAACTACTAATTTGTTTTTTCTTTCATAACCCTTTTTCTGAGGCTGCCTCTTTTTTTTCAGTCTGTTTCAGGTCAGTGGTTTTCTAGTACCTGGCAGGTGGATATTTTTTATCATATATTTGAATAATTTAATGAGTGCAAGATTCGTGTTTGAGCATGAGGAGACAAAATACAAACTGTTAGCTTCTAGGAATGTCCTTGTCTGGGTTCGCAGAGGTATATTTCTGTGGCTTGGAATTTCTGAAAGGAAGCTCATAAAAACTGTCAGACCAGATTTCATTGCAGATTTTATATGAGAAATTCTCTTAAAATTTAACTTGGATGATCTGGATAGAATTTAATAATCTGAAAAAATAATAGGTAACAGTTTAAAAATGCCACTAAATATTATCTGTTAATGTATCCAATATTTCTACAGCCAGTCATCACAAAAAGCAAAGACAATTATCTACTATACTGCCTTAAAATGTACCCACTCAGAATAAGCTTTGGTACCTAAAATACTCATCCAATAGTCTAAAGGAATACTAGGACTGTCTGCAGGATTACTTTGAATTATTGACACTATGAACCAAAGAAAAAATATTATTTGACTTTGGGAATAATTCAATTTGGTCAACAAAATGGAAAGAAAAACTTTGCCATAATCACAAATGTCTTCAGGAGGGCTAGAGACACTATCTTTCTTAGTGTCTAGTATTTTTCAGTAGACTACTGAGTCAAAAAGAATTAAAAAATAGCCCAAATTTCTAGTTTGGACAGTATATTAACAACAAAATAATATTCAGCAACAGTGATGGCTTTATGTAATTATGTGGAACAAGTTGTAACCTGGTTGTATTTTGTATTGGATTTGGGTTTGTCTTTGGCTGTTAAGTGAAAAACTGGACTCTTTCTGTAAAACTTGCATTCTCAAGGAGCTGAGTTACCATTAGCTGTATTAGCCATTACCATATGTTACCTTTCTGATTTTCTTAACTTATAGTTATGAGTTAATGTAAGAGAAACAACTGTTTCTTTCACACTTCATAAAATAGAAAAACCAATTGCCTGTACACTTATAAACAAAAATAATGATTTAAACAGCACATAGACAGCATTTGCTATAAATGCTCTTTTTATTAATGGGTTGTTCTAAGTGCAGTTTTGGAGCAATAAGTTTTTAATATGGAATCTAAGATCTATCTAAACTGAACAAAGGAACAAATTATTAGCTTGCTGCTTCAGCTGTCCTAATAGAATATTTTATTACATGTTTTTTCATCTATAGATAGAATATTTTTTACGAAATACAGATTAAATATGAGAAATATTACATATTCATCTTTTTTCTTCAAAAGACAACCAGAGCTTTTATTTCTAAAAACCCCAAGCATCAGAGTAACTTTTTGGACTACATAAACAACTATAGCCTGTAATGAAGTTTCTTTTTCAAACTCTGACATTAAGCACTGTAATACATATCCATGCTCTGTATTTCCTATAGAAATATATATGGTTGGGTTTGAGTGATTTATTTTTGTGCATTTAATTTCCACGTTTGTTAACCTAAAATGCTATTCACAAGAAAAATTGTAGACTTCTGTAAGGCAAAATGTATTTAAGGAGAAAAATTTTATTCTGTCCCAGAAATAATGATTCCTTCTCTTTCCACTCTATTGCTGTGCATGCATTCAACCATTTCCTGTTCCCTGTGGCAAAAAGAGCCACCTACAATCACATCCTCCTTTTATAGTCCTGAAGGCAAGTCTAGGAGGGATCTTTCCTAGTTGCTACTGTGTACTTGTGGCAAGGAGTTATCTCCTACAGACTTCAAGAATTTCCGAGACCTGCTCTTCACAGCAGTGTGATATTCCCAGCTGATGTCTGGGAAGTCTGAAATCTCTCATTAGGATGAGAGCTACCAATCCAAAAATTTCTTCTAATTGCCTATAGAATCACTGATCAATGCTTACATCATGGTTAAATAATCAGTAGCAGACATATCCTCAGTAGCTAGAAGGGCTGTACAGTCAAACCTTTCCCTTACTTACAGTGGGACACCTCCACTTTGCCTGCCCACATTCATGTGTTTGAAATAGCAAGTACTGGTTGGCAATGAAAGAAGCAGAAGTACATAAGTAAAAGGGGATAGGGAGATGATAATGAGATATCAGGAAACAGAACAATTGTTGCTTAATAAGTCATTTGATTTTTAGTATTTCATCATTGCTGCTGAAATTCTGGCTATTTTACAAATATCTTCCATTGTCTCTTACTACCTAAAAAGTCTAAAGGCTGTTTGGAGAGACTTGTTGTTTTAAATGCTTTGCAATTTAAGATATATAATAATATGCTTGCAGCAATTTGCTAGACAATGCTGTATGCAGATGCTCTTCAGAGGAAGAGTTAATATGAACTAAAACCTCACAATGTGCTCCACTTGAATCAGAATTTTAAAGCCTTGGAGACAGCACCTGAAAGGCATTCTCTAAGGCAAAACTGGAATATTTATTTAGGTTTACTAAAGACGGTAGATTCCAAGCCTGCTTTTGGTTTACATGCCTTGCTGATATCAGGCATTCAAAAGAGGTGAACTGAGAAAATTTTGAGCACAACCGGGCTCCTAAGTGAAGACATTCTTCATCTTTCTCATGTTTCTGACAGAATGTGAAATGATGTTTAAATGTAGATATATTTATGCAGTTTAGATTAGTGGCATTTGCTATCCAGGCAGCTCATTCCTGCCTGTGATTTCAAAATAAGCAAAGGCCTAATGTCTCACATGCCTCACAAGAGTGTGCCATAGCTACAAAAGCTTATATGAATTCCATCAGAAATTGTAAGTTGGATTGATTGATGTAAAGCACTGAAAAAGGGCAGTATAAGAATACAGTGTGTATATATATATATATATATATATATATATATATATATATATATATATATATATATATATATATATATATATACACTGACAGTGTCACATTTATTTAATGGAAAGGAAAAAAGGAAAAAAAACCCCAGTAACTAGGGGGTTAGTGGGAAGATTGTTGGACCCAGTTGAAACCTTGAATCTGTGAAATGACACCATGTACTCAGCTGAATAAAAAAAAAGCATGGAAGGTCAATAGAATACAAAAGAAGAGAAAACCATCCAAGTTGCCTGGAAATTTCAAATTCAGTATTGCTTTAGAAGACAACACAAGGAATATGGATAGAGGGGAATTTTAAATGTTGTATAGAAACTTTCCTTTGCAACTGAGATTAGCTGAGCTGGTCAGAGCGTTGTGCAGATAAATGCCAAGGTTGTGGGTTTGATCCCTCTACGGGCTCTTCACTTAAGATTTGGACTTGATGACCCTTTGAATTCCAAGTATTCTGTTTTCTGTGTGATAACTAATGAGCAGTCCAAATAATAGGAAAAATGGAAAAAAAAGAGAGTTCAGAGGGTTTTGCTTGAGTGGGTGGAGTTTTATTTCTCCTCAGGACGAGCTGAATTGTAAAATAGAAAGCAGGATGTAAATAATTCACTGTAGTCCCAGATAAGTGAAGCTTTCTGTAGGAGGATAGTGCTCAGGGCCTGTGTCTGTATACAGTAATATCAACACTCCTCATCAGTTATTCCCTGACTTTAGAAACTTTGGGACTCTTTTCCAGGCAAAACACAAGTGTAGTGTTTTGTATCATTGGATGCAGAAATGGAATAACCTGGGGAAAAAAGGCTCCCTAAACCAAATAGATAGATAGATAGATAGACAGACAGACAGACAGATAGATAATAGACAGATTCCCTGAAATATCTACATGGAGAAATCAGATTAAGTGATGAGCCGAACTAGCAGTTTCTGGACCAGAGATATAAAGCAAACTGTTTTAATTCTATCCAGCAACAGACAGTAGTACAGCCTCTCATTAGTCACACCCTCCCAAGTGGGTTGTAAACCATTTATACTACTTGCTTTCAGTCACAGTTTTATTTGGAAGAGCTAGGATTCTCCATTTACTATAAATTGTTTAGATTTGCTACTGCTGAAAGTCTATTAGCAGAGTAAAGGGGCTAAAAAATAAATAGTGCTACTGCCATGCTTATGAATTCATCCTTCAGGCAGATTTTCAATAAATGATGAGAATATGAGAGGCAGCAGCATGGAGTCCTGAAGAACTGCCAGTTTTGCATTAAAGTAGAAATGAAAACAAGCAGTAAAGATAACCTGCTTAGAATAGTTATTTTTGACTAGAAAAGCATTTTTATAGAAGCATTGTGCTGAAGTAGAGATGTTTAAGCAAGTATTTGCAAATCAGTCCTAACTAGCTTAGAGATTGACAAAATATGATGAAAGCTATATCA
This sequence comes from Haemorhous mexicanus, assembly GCF_027477595.1. Lineage (NCBI taxonomy): Eukaryota > Metazoa > Chordata > Aves > Passeriformes > Fringillidae > Haemorhous > Haemorhous mexicanus. The sequence continues at coordinate 39,467,409 of NC_082344.1, forward strand.
GCTATTTGATGTGTACAGATACAATTTAATGTCAAAACTGATTTCATGCAGGATTTTTTCATTTCATATAGTATTTTATTCTCTTTCACTGGGGACCCAAGTCAGAAAGAGGACTGTGCCTTAGAAATGGCTGTACCTCATTGTACTCTGTTTCATAACATTTAGTTATGAGAATTTTGCTATTGAATTCAGAGGAACTTGGGCTGGGTGCTTAATGCTTGGTATGGAACATTTCAGTCACATTGCTGTCTTCCTAAATATCAAGTTTCCCTTTTTTTTTTTCCCCCAGTGCTAATGTTCAGGCTTTGTAGAATTTGTTCCATAGCACAGCTGATGTGTTACTGGCACACCACCAGAAAAATGAAGCACATTGTTCCTACTTCAGTATGCATCTATTGCTGTTTTGTTGGCAGGAGGGTCAAAATGTGTTCCCTTTATGAGTCTTTTTGCATTTAGTGGGTGGTGGGAGAAGAATTACTACACTTTGTGTCTGAGCTGTGGTAATCAGAGAGACTGTTCTGCATAGCATGGCACTGTATTCAGACGTGTGTTCACCAGTGTTTACATATAAAGTGGAATTTTATTCTTATTTGCATTATTGAGAGCTATGAATAACTTAAATAATTTAGTTTACATAAATTCCTCTATTTGGCATAGAGGTAAAGGTATTAGACTAAGTAGCCTAAGAGACTCAGTGTAGGAAGATAATTGGATTATATTTTTTGTACATCAATTTTGTGATCCTTCAAGAAACCAGGAGTTTATCCCTGTCTGCAAGCCCATATTGTCAATGACAAGCTAAAAGACATTATCTTAATGTGGCATCAATTATTTTCACCTTTATACTTTCTCAGAAGTGTTGCAACAGTGCTGTCTATCTGGGATGTCTACCACACTTAAGCACGGCCAAGTACAAAATGTTCCTTAGAAACATATTCTGCCTCACAGATCATCAATGCCACACTTAAGCTTCATTTTTTTGGGTAAAATTCTCACTGGATTTTGAATTCTATCACTCCTTTGACCCCGGTAGTCAATATTTTCTATGTTATACCCAAACAGCCAATGAAAACCCTTAAATAAAGGTCATCATCACTAACTTTGTTTGCTTGACACAATGCAGCTCTCTATAGGTAAAACTCAAATGTTCACATTTCAGATGTGTTTTAAGCCTGTCAGATGTGGCACTAAATGGCCACAGATATTAGACTGACACAAACCTCCCTGTCCTGCATCTGTATACGCAATTCCTATACTTACCTTTTCTACCTCTAATACTTGGTAGCATATATGGTTTTAAAGACCTATAGGAAAAATACTCAGTCAATATATTTTTTTTCCTGGAGAGTAAGATGAGAGCAGAAATCAAAGGTAAAGGGTCGAGGTGGTCAAGTTGTTTTTACTCAGTATGACAAAAGCAAATACTGTGGTGTTCAGCCACAGCCATATGACACGTGGTACTGCTGCTGATCTAAACTAGACCAGAGCTGCCACACACAGAGCTGCACTTATGTAGTTGCATATAAAGGAAGTGTGGGAAATGAGTGATAATGTTAGGAAAAATGTTTGCAAAACAATGGAGAAAATATTTTTTTTCTCTTTTCTCTTTTCCTTTAATTATGTTTTTTTTAATTTATCTTGTACTTTATCTATGCAGTTCTGTTGAATTCAGATAAGGATTTTTTTGATGCAGTTCTTTTTGGACATTTGCAAATTATTCTGATCAGTAACAGTGAATTGTGACAGCCCTTTGCTAAATTTTAGTAATACCGGATACCTCATCCATACCCTGAGGACAAGAAGCTGCAGTTTTAGAATGTAACAAGATGAGCAGTACAAAATAGGCAGTTTTACTTTTCATCAAAAAAGTTTCCACATTTTCATTACATTTTGATGTATCTCTGAAAGCAAAAAGAATTATCTGGGCTGACTAACAGCCTATATGAGAATGTGAAATTTTAACAGTGTTGATGATTCAGGAGGCCAGTTAGTATTGACAAATATAATTGTGAAGGCTGCTTGATAGATGGAGAGAGCATAAGCTGTAACATTTTAATTGGATATTTTATTGAGGTGTTGTAGAAGATGGACACATAGAAGCAATGCTTCAGTTACCAATAGCTGAAATTGTGATTGAATTAAATTTCCATGTCTTTTAAATTGCTCTCATTCTCTACCAAAACAGAACAACACCATTGTCATGAACAATTTTCTTAATGATGCACAAAGCTTAGCAACAACAGGTATGGGTTACTGAATGAAGAAGAACAACATACAATGGACCCAAAGGGAAAGCAGAGGTGCTTTGTTTTGTTTTTAAGCAGCTTGTTTTTCACTGCAATAGTACAGTAACTGATGCTTGGAAAAATCCTTTCAGTGAAAGTTTTGGCAATTAAAAACTGTGAGTTCTTCATACAGCTTTAATGCATGTCCTAATGTTTACAGTACAGTCTTACATTCTTCACTGGAGCTGACTGGAGTTTTGTCTAAGTATAGTAAAGAGCATGGAACTTAATTGATACAGCCTAATGATCTTTTTGTTCTTTTTTTGTTCACTCTTGGTTTTCAGTTTTGTTAGTGGTGGCTAGTCAATTACTATAATCCTGATGTTTATAGTGGGAATTGACTTGGAATTACTTGCCCAAATTTGATGGAAGGCTGTCACTTTCTCAGAGAGTGACTCCACATTACAGGTATGTAGCACAGTCCATAAGCATGTTGCAAAGAAATAGTAATTTTGAGTATTGTCAGTTTGTATCTTAAATCACCGTCTTATCTAATTTGCCACATTTTCCTTAAATTGCCACCTTGGAGACTGAGATTTGAACTGATTTTTTACCAGATGCAATAGTTCTTCTATAAGGAAGCACTTCCTAATTCTGGGACCTGTGCAGGAACCCTAGTTCCGTGCTGGGATGAGACTATATTGCACACTTTCTCGTCTCTGTGTCAGTTTTCAGTGGAAGTGAACCCAGCTGTGTGGATTAGGTAAGCACCCCTAAGGTGACTGCTGAGGTTTCGGTCTGTAAAATCCACTCGGTTTATATAGAGCCTGAGAGTGTTTGTTTTTAATTAAAGCAACGTCCTGGCCATAGGAACTGTGAAGAAAGAAGCTTCCTTTGTGAAGAAAAGCTTGAAAGCTTGTGATGCCCTGAAAGCAGATGGGCATTTTAAAAACTATCAAAAATCTGCTAGGTTTGAGGTTGCATGATTTTTTTTTTTTTTTTTTTTTGATTGACTGGTAATATTTTCCTTTTCTACAGTTCTGTTTGGAAATATATTTTTACTTTTGTTAAGGGTGTCTATCTGTTTGCTGTGGTAAGGATTGCAGAGATGATGCTTGTCAAACAGATGAACCCCTTGTGTAATTTCATTGGCTCCCCTGGAGCTTTTCCCAGTGCTATTTCAGGAGAATCTCAAATGGTACAAAAATGCTTTCTCTGGTTGAAGCTTTTCTTGTTCTGCATACATGGAAATGATGACTGTAACTTGGCCTTTAAGCCTCTGGCTCTTTGAAGAGCCAAGTTCCCTGCTCAGCTTCCTGGTGTGAGTCACTGGCATTAAATCTAACAGTGATAAAGACACCTTATGTGTCACGTTATGTGCCTCACAGCACTCAGCTTCAAAAACAGGTCTAGGATCAACTCTTCATCCTCTTCTGAGGGTGGCAAAAATGCTGAGCTCACAAATTGAAACACACACCTTTTTTAAAAGCAGACTGTGCTTGAATGTCATAAAATAATTGCCTTTTAAATAAAACAGTTTTTAATTAAAAAGTTCGATTTTATTCTATGATCTTTTTTTTTTCATTAAGGGAACAAAGTATTTTTCCCTTTTTGCCTTTCCCCATATGAGTCTTTTACATGTTTTGTTTTAAAAATAAACAATACCCAGCTTCAATAGAATATATAGAATCATAGAATTGTTAAGGATGGAAAAGATCTCTAAAATCATCCAGTTTAACTATTAACTTAGTACTGCCACCTTCACCACTGATTCATGCCCCTAAGTGCCATACCATAACTAGATGGTTTTTCATTCCTTCCATGGACAGTGATTCTATTACTTCCCTGGGCAGCCTGTTCCAGTGCTTGACAGCCCTTTCAGTGAAGAATTTTTTTCTAATATCCATTCTAAACCTCCCATGGCACAACTTGAGACCATTTCCTATTGTTCTGTCACGAAACAACATACTTTGCTCTCCTAGACGTCTCACCTTCACCTCTCAACTCAGAACTGCTATATCTATCAGAGATGAACAGTTGATTTTCTTTTTTTTAATTTTTGAGATTTCCATTTCAGAACAATTTTATCAAACCATATTAACATGTAGCAGTAAGGAAGAATAGCCTTTCCAAGGTGGCAGAACTTCCTTGTTGGTTTCTCTAGAGAAAACTTGAATAAACAGGCTGATGTGTTTTCTTTTCCTTCTTAGCTTCCAAGACAGTAGATGATTTGGTACAGTTAATTTCATTGATTTATGCCTGCTATCTATCATATAGAGGGCAGGGAAAAAGTGGATCAAGAATCACATGGATTTCTAGAGGTACAATCGATATTCATATCCTGCATCAAAGCACATCGAAGCACATTTTAATTGTAATACATACACATGGATTGTAAAGTCACATGTATTTCTGGGGGATAATTTTTTCAAAATAATATTTTTATTGCATTTGTAGTTTTGTAGTTGTCTCAGTTTCTACTCAAATATTTACTGAGATGTAACAAAATTTTTAATTGTGACTTTAAAAAGTATCACAGGTGACCTCTGAACAAAGTGATCTCTGAACAAGGGGATTAACTAGGCAAAAAGCTGAGAAACACTTTTCATTTCAGACCTCTGCTCTCTTCAGGCACTGTCCGTGTGAACCTCTTTAGAGAAGTATTGAAATTCAGCAGATATCTGTCATTAGTTTCACAGTCTCCTGCAGGGGCACTCAGTGTTCTCTTTTCTTCTCTTGTAATCAATTAGCCTACTGTTAAATGACAGGAAATTCAAGATGTGTGGTTACTGCTAATAATGAAATAAACTGCCTATCAACTCTGAAACAACATATAAACAATTTTGACTGCTTCAGGGAAAAAAAAGCCCCACAGAAACCTCAGACCACCCAAAATAAATATGTTTTGTTAATATAAAACCCAAGTGCATTGAAAGGCCAGTTTTGGGTTTTAACTAGGGCTGACTGGCAGCTTGAAGTATGCAGCATTTCTCAAGATGACCAGGATCATATAAATTAAATTGAATTTCATTGCAGAACATGGTTTCAGGAGCTTATGGAAGCTTCTCAGTAATATTCTGTCACTGAATTGGATGGCAACTTTGCTTTTATTCCCTTTTATACAATGAAAGAATTAACTTGACTCTGGTTACTGTCAAATCATTTCTATCAAGAAGAAGCATAGTCCCACAGGTAAAGTCCCTAAAATGAAATATTTGGGGGAAGTATTTGGAATGAATGGGATTTCACCAAGACTAAAGTATTAAAAAATTAGTATGAAGAAAGATTCATATGCAATTGTGGGATACTCTCTTACCATGTACTGTTTAAAATAAAACTAATTAAATCCAACAGCTGGTTCATTATAGACAGAGAATGGGACAGAAAGCTTATAAAAAGTGTGAACAAAAATTCTTGGATAATTTTTTTTTCCCAGTGACTGTTTAAATCCACTTACATTGAAGATGGTCATGTTTGCCCTGGTGGGAAATCCTGGGAAGGAGTGAACCTTTTCTTTCTGTTCTCATAGGCAGCCCCTGTGCTGACTCAGAAAGCTGTGCCATGTCACAGACAGCTCAGCTCTGTGCAATACAATATTTAGTCAAAGGCCCACTTGGGCATCAGTCCCTCCATCAAGCTCCCCACCCAACAGTGCCAGAGCTCTTTCTAGAGCAAAGGTTTTTGGGTATTCTTTTTACAGAGATTGGTGTACATTGCTCCACAGAGTAGGGTATTAGAATTATCTCTTCATTTTATTTCACTGCCAGTCCTTCTCTGTGATCCTGCTAAGTCCCCAAGAACTCCTTTATTATGTTTGAGTGCTTTGATAATTCAGGCTTTTGAAGGGCTCTTTGCCATGAATGTGTCTCTGCTGAGCTGGGGGCAGAAACGTAGGACCAGCCTTGGCCATCTCTGATTGCAGCACAGTGAGAGCTTCTAGCCTTTCTGAGAAAAAAGGGTCACTTACAGAGTAAAAGTCTGATAATTACAAAAGTGGCCACATGTGAAACTCTGTTCTTTCTAAGTTAGACCATCTCTAGGATCATCAAGTAATATTTAATTTTTTTCAAGGGACTTTATCCTTAATTTTATCTGTATTTTATTTACTTGCATTTTAATCCTTCCTATCCTCCCCTAAAAGTGCCTGCTTTTTCAGTAGGGTCAGAATTCCTCATCTTACAGCTCTGTATATGAAGATGAAGTTCTCAATTAAGGCAGATGATAAAGGGCTAGGAAAAAGTTGTCCCACTGGAACAAATGTTTTTTCGTCTGACCACCTCCATGTCTTCCACAGTGTTGTTTCTTATTATAAGGAAGTCAGGGCCAGGGTGCTCAGTCTAAACACATTGTGGTGAGTCATTCTTTTCTCTGAGGAGGTGGCCTTGCCCAGTTCTCCTCTCTGACTCACTGTAGCTGTAAACGGTGGGGCATGTATTTTTCAAAGGGCACATACTGAAACCTTCTTCAGAACAAGTTCATCTGCTTTTACTACTAATTTCTCTATAAAGTACATTTTGTTCTCTTGTAAACTCTGATTCCTGGCATTGGCAAGTTCTTAAAGGCTGGACTGAAGTCACAGAAATGTTAAAAGTGTACAAGTTTAAATGGCTTAAATAACTTAAATAACACTTATAAAATTCTTTTATGTGTATAAAAATTGATTTTACTGACTCAATTAAAACTATGAACTTGGATATAGAGGAAAATCACATTTCAACCTATTAAGCAAGAGGTGTGCACTGTTAATGGTATTGCTCCATCAGGATTTAATGAAAACTCTTTAATTTGATGGATTAATCTTTTTTCAAACTTTTCCCATTCTAATTACATCATCTTGTGAAACTGGGATAAACTTTTGCTGTCTCGATGCAGGCAGAACATATTTTAATATCTGAGGTGCTTTCTGTGTGACAAAATGACACTTGTTTGTCCATGGAAAATGAGTGCCTCTGCTATAGAAGAAAATCTAGCAGATAAAGGCACTGAATTATATACATAATTCAGGTCACATAGATCACTATGTACCTTCTGTGGTTTTCTATGACTATTTGACTAGCAAAGGAATAAAAACAAACCAGGCTCTTCTTTTTCTGTGCTTTTAGTTTAGGAACTCATAACTGCTCAGAAATTTTTCCTTTGGGGTGGTGTACCCTACCCTTACTCTAAACTCATGAGTGCTTTCTAATGAGCAAATTCAACAACAACAAAAATACCCAAAAAACGAAAGCAATACCTATTGTTTTAATCCTAAGAGAAAATGTTACAAGCCTTGGAAGAAAAGGAATGGTATGTTAGTTACCTTTCACACATAAAGCCTGTGCTGAGGATGTTTTCAGACATGACATTAGGCAGGCAAAGTCTGACTTGTAAATGGAGCATTAGGATCCAGACTTCATTGCTTGGATCTAACTGCAGTTCATAAAGAATTGCATTATCATGTTAGGAGTATGTTGTAACTGGCTTTCCATGACAATTTTCATGGGTAATCTTTTTCCTTTTTTATGGATAATGGCTCCAGAAGTGGAGGATTTTATTCTACTCACCAGACCAGTTGCAATGCTCAGTTTTTCTAAATTCCATTTCAGTGCTTTGTATTCCACTCTGCTAGAGCTGTGGCATTCAAGCTTGTGCTTTCAGATAGCATTGGAAAAGTCTGAATTGGTCATGAAGTAGAAATTTACACTTTATCAGCTGGTAAAGTGCTGCCTTCGTTTCCTGAACAAGGTTAGCATATATCTGTAATCACAGCCACTGAATCTGAAGCATGAAGCACTATGTGACATAGAGCTTGAGCACACAGGCAAATCAAACATTTCTGTGGGGCACAGAACAGGGAAACAAATAGTTTTCTTAGATTTTGCATGGCCACCCACTTTAAACCACACTGAGAAGTTTCTAAAGTTGATAAAATTTGCAGGAAAGAATTGCTAATCATTGCTTGCCCTCAGCAGAATGACACATGCTGTTGCAAAACAAAATTCAGACTGTGCCTAATACCACAAAGTTTGCAATAAGGAAGCAGCTGTTTTCATTTTAAGCAATTTCCATCATGATATATGAGTAAAAGATAGAATATTAATAAACAAAAAACAACATGGTCATCAAGACTGAGGTTCTACATGCTACAGCTGAAGATCTTCTTTACATAATTACTGCACTGACTGCCACATTTCTCTTTGAAAATGTGTGTATCTCTTTAGAAATATATTGGATGATGATCTGGGATTTCTAGGAATGTAAGCCTGAATACGTTCTTCCAAATTATGATTTGAAGCTTCAGTATATGTCCCTTAAAATTATTGCTGCAATACATACAGTGAAGCTATCAAAAAATGAGTACTTTCCCCAGAAAAATTCAGTAGGAATCAGAGAAAACTCCATACAACATGTTGTGAAAGATCTTGATTCAGATTAGCAGCATTTAATATAGTATTTAGTGTAACAATTTTATTCTGTCAATCACATCCCAAAACAGAGGTCAGCTTTATTTTGCTGGAGTTCTTGTTTTATTGTAATGAATTTATAGCTTAGCTCAAAAATAAAAAAAATATTAAATCTATATCTATCTACAAAGGCTATTATTATTATTATTATTATTATTATTATTATTATTATTATTATTATTATTATTATTATTATTATTTACTGCCTCTTATTTGTGATTCTCAGAGAATTATACAACAGTAGGGTTTTTTATTAGAGTTGATTCGCAACACATCAGGGATAATATTTACTTTGGAAGTCTTTAAAAGGCTAGTTTTGTCTACGTTATTTTTGAAAAAGAAAAGAGTTTTGACGCATTTAGAATAATAAGTTTTGTTGGATTTTTGTGTTGTTGTTTGAAATAATATACCTATTTCCATTTCTTTTTTATCTTCTATTAAAAAACCCCAAGAGCAAAAATGATGGAGCAGAAATGTGGGGGTTGTTCTCTTTAAATAAAATTGTCCTGTGTAGAATTTTGAAAATGTTGAAGGGCTTCTTCCCAACTTGAAATATCACCGTATTTTGTTAGGCAAAGTTCTGGTTTCCATCCAGGTAGAGTCTCTACTACACACTTGCAATTGCTGTCTTCTTCCAATAGCTGCCAAGCAAGCAAACTTTGGAAAGGATCTGCCCAGCATGACAACAGATGCTGGTAAAGCAGGACATCCCTTGAGTCCAAAGCCACTTCCCTGTGTGCCAAATTTGGCTATGGAGGTCAGGTCAGCTTAGCCCATATTCTCTTCTAGTGCACACACCTCCTATTTCTCAAGAGCTGAAATCAAAGACCTGGAGGTGTGGCTGTCCACCCACCAACCTGTCAGTGTCTGTCATAAATTAGCAGCATGAAATTATCTCTTTCTCAAAAGGCAACCAGCAGGTGTTAACACCTACAAATTACTAGGCAAAGCCACAGGTTGTTTTTTTAATAAATACCAAGCAGGCATCAAACTGCTCTGAGGTTGCTGGGTTAATTTTTTGAGGTAAGTATAATGTATATTGTACTGTATAAATGACATATACACTGTCATAAATAGTGTTTTCTTCCATACTGTGTATAGAGTGTGTATGTAATGAATGTACAAAGGTATATGCATTCCAAAACAGAGGAAATCAGGCAAGAACACCGGGAGTTCTGTGTGCATGAACAGGGAGCTCCTGGACAAACTCAAACACAAAAAGAAGCCCTGCGGAGTGGGAAAGCAAGAACAAGCAGCCTGGGATGAACACAGGGAGATTGAGCAGCCAGGGATAAGGTTAGGAAAAATGAAACCCTAAGCAGGGTCCCTCGGGAGTCAGTATTGGGACAAGCACTGTTAACAGCCTTGTTGGTGACATGGACTGTGAGACTGAGCACACCCTCCACAAGTTGGCTGATGCCAGCAAGCTGTGTGCTACAGTTGACGTGTGGGAGGGAAGGGATGCTATCCAGAGGAACCTTAACAGGTTTGAGAAACAGATCCATGCAAACCTCAGGAAGTTCAATGAGGCGAAATGCAAAGTCCTGCACTTGGGGTGAGGCTATCCCAAGCACAAGTACAGGCTGGATGGGGAATGGATTTAGAGCAGCCCTGAGAAGAAGCACTTGAGGCTGCTGGTGGATGAGAGGCTGGACATAAGCCAGCAAATGTGCACTTACAGCCCAAAAAGCCAACTGTATCCTGGCCTGCATCCAAAGCAGTGCTGCCAGCAGGGTGAGTGAGGGGATGCTGCCCCGCTGCTCTGCTCTCGTGAGACCCCACCTCCAGTGTTGAGTTCAGAGGTCCCCAACATGAGAAGAATGTGGACCTCTTGGAGTGAGTCCAGAAAAAGTCCATGAAGATGATCAGAGGGCTGGAGCACCTCTCCTGTGAAGACTGAAGGAGAGGTGAGACCGAGGGTTGTTCAGCCTGGTGAAGAGAGGCAGGCTTCCAGTATCTAAAGGGGACCCACAGCAGAACTGTATATAGTGGGTATATAGTGATAGAACAAGGGAAATGTCTTTAAACTGACAGAGGGTAGGTTTAGACTAGATATTAGGAAGAAATTCTTTACTGTGAGAGCGGTGAGGCACTTCTCTCTGAACAGGTTGCCCAGAGAATTTGTGTCAGTCCCCTCCTTGGCAATGTTGAAGGCCAGGCTGGACAGGGCTTTGTGCAACCTGGTCTAGTGAAAGGTATCCCTACTCATGGCAGGGAGATTGGAACTAGAGGATCTTTAAGGATCCTTTCAACTGAAATCATTCTGTGAGTCCACGATTCTATGAAAAGTATTTTGTGTTGATAAACAGTCAAAGAAAGAATGTCAGCACCTCTGAACAGCGTGCAGCAGACCAGGCCTCAGTCCTCCCTTCTGCCATGTATGTTCTATGTCTCCCTGGGTACATGTCAAATGTAACCTTATCCCTATGTATGCCAGTAACGAAACGTAGCTGCCATTTACCAGCATAACATCATAATCTTGTGCCTCAGCTGCCCAAAGTGAAGTGGGTGTTCTGAGGTTTCCTTTTCCCTGCCAATTTTCTCGTCTTGTCTGTTTAGCCCTTAAGTTCATTGCTTTCTGAAACAAAGATGATGTTTTATTATGTGAATATTTGAACTGCACAGCAGGGACATGCATCTGAGTTGGAGCTGAAGAAATAAATAGCGTAATATAAATAAAATCCAGCAACAGCTGATGCATCAAAGGCAGATAAATAAAATGAACAAAAGATAAACATGTATGCTTGGAAACAGTGCCTTAGATCAACCTCTTGCTGTAGACTTGGGATGTTTTTTTGTGATAGACAACCATTTCTTTATTACCTTTTGAAGTGGGCAATGAGTTTTCAGCTTGGTTTCTGTACTGTTCAGAGATTAATGAGGGATTCCACTCTTGCATGAGTATTTTTACTTTGTTGGGTTAAACTTTTTTTTGCCTGACCAAACTAAATCAGCTAGTCTGAGAATACACTCATAGCAAAGCATCTTTATATGGTTTCTCTCATAAAAGTTTAATGCAGTGTATAATTAGATGAGGTTGAGTGCTTCCATTAATTCTGCAGTGTTTTCCCACTCTTTTATTCTGATAAACCTAATATTTTGCTGACAGGATGAATATAGGCTCAGTTAAAGGTGTATGCAAATACATATTTATCATTGTACTCCAAAAGCAACATCCCACAGGAATGGAAAAAAAGCAGGAGTTTTCTTGAGGTTCAGATGACATTTGCTGTCCTCTTAAAGCTTTAGGGATGATGGAGAACTCTGTGGGAACATTAAAGTCTGGGAATCCCAGTTATGTGGTTAATGGAGTTGAGTGATGTGCAGAGCAGTAAGATCTCCCCAAGGAATTGGTGCCTCTCTGTTTCTGCTGCAGATCTCTTCCCCTAAGAGCACAGCCTGGGCAGAAGCCATGATGTTGCCATAGTAGTGTAGCAGCAGCAGTAGGACAAAATTTGTAAAAGTTAATCCTACTTGAAGCATCATTAATTCCTAATGGGGTTGTGGAGAATAATGTTGTAGAGATCCTCTCCTGCTCGAAATCCCATGCAGTCTAAGCCCTCAGTGTTCTTACAACAGTAATGATGGAGAACTATGCATGGATCTGGTTTTTTATCTTCTGCTTTGCTTTCTGTTTATCTCTTTTTATTGAAAAGTTGGCTAAAATTAGGCTTTCACAGGAATTTTCAAAATTATTTATCCTTAGGATTATGACTTCAAGATCCAGAATATTATATATATTTCTGCTACATTTTGTGATTATAAAATTTTCCAATAAATGAGAATAAATTCTTACCAAAATAATTTTTATACAGTTTCCAAACAGCACTGTTATGTTCAGAAAAAAGCTAATGTAGACCAAATCAGTCTGTAAATGTGTCTGTCTTACAACACTCCCACCTTCCTTTTTTATTGCCAATTTCAATGCAAGATTTCACTAGAATATGCATTCTTCCATATTTTAGTACACAAAAATACAAGGTGTCTTTAACACAGACACCTTTGATCATCTCAGAGAGATGATTTCATAGTCTCTATTGGGTGGCCTCATAATGTAATTGTGTGTGAATTCTTGACTCTTCTGAACAAAAGAGAAGAGAAGAATTTTACCTCTCCTGAAAGTGCTTCAGAGTCCTTGGCAAACTACCACTTCAGTGATTCCTGAGCTGGTAAATTGGCTGCTGCAGCAGTTCCTGGCAAGGTCAGTACTGCAGTGTGTTGTAGGTAATGGAAGGCAGCTCTTATAGTGAGTGTGTCTCCTCTGCCCTTAGAACTATTCCTCTCTTCTGTGCTTGTACATGGGGGTGGGGGTGTGTGCATGCACTTGCGTGGGGAGCTTTACCTCCTTAGTTTCAGTTAGCTCATCACTGGACTATGAATGTGTGGAAGTTAAAAGTCTTTGTACCATTAATAAAAGTTCCTAATAAGCAGCCATTAAACATATGGTCAAATTGTTTCTGTGTTCCTTAGTGCTTTCAAAGATGTCTGTCCTGCTCTCTCTCCTATTCTACTCTGTGCACATACAGAGGGACAAAAGTTATGCAATTGAAGTTATCTTTCTTTAAAAATACTTCCTATTTTTGCCAGAAACAATACTATATTGCAATATCACTGCAACAATATAATCCCATTCCTTAGACATGCACCCAGATTTTCTGAAGGGCCAGGGAAAGAAGGAGCAAGGCAAAATAGTCAATTGTCTTCCTAAGAAAAAAGTTAGCAACATTAGCAACAAGAAGTGGAAAATTAACCCACAGCCGGATGTCCCAACAGCTAGCTGTTTCTGTGGATCAGGTTTGTGAGCTTATTTCTGTGCTTTCCATTTTCTGCAGAGCATCCAGCCTGTAGGCTATAATAACCTCTGCCGTGATGGCACTGATATTCTTCAGGGATCTCAGGAATGGATTTGGCTCCACTGCTTGTTGGCCTTTTGTACTCTGTCAAAAAGATTTTTTCCATTGTCCGTTTACGAAAACGGTTGTGTCTTTCCGTAGACAGCTGTACTGGGTCCAAAGGAGTGGCAACAGATGCCTCATCATCCACTCCAATTTAAGAATTTTTATAGGCAAGGAAATCCTGCCATGGTGCCTGAGTCACCAAGCTAACATAAGAGACCAGAATCTTTTTCCCATTGCACACTGAATTAATATGTCCTGATATAATTAAATTTGAATCACTTTTTCTGTTATTAGGGATGTGGAAAATTTCTGTAGACCTAATCTTTTGGTAAGACTTTGGGTTCCTAGTTGCATGGTAATAGGTGTCTTTTACTAAAATTTTGGATAGAACTTGGAGATACAAATACTCCTCTGCTTTTTCAACAATTTAACTGAAGCAAATTTTTTGCCACAGGTTGCAGAATTTCTTTTTGATTTTTTTTGCTTTACCATGGTCTTCACTGTGGGCTGCAGAGGAATCTCGGCTCAGGCACCTAGGACACCTCCTGCCCGTCCTTCCTCAGTAACCTTGGTGTTTGCAGAGTTGTTCTTCTCACATATTCTCACTCTGCTCTTCTCTGTCTGGAAGATTAAAACTGCAACACAACCTTTGTTTTGATTTCTTCTTAAATATGTTATCACAGAGACATTACCACCATTTCCAATTGGCTCAGTTTTGGCCAGTGGCATGTCTGTCTCTGGAACCACCAGGGACTGGCTCTTCCAGACACAGTGGAAGCTTTCAGCAGCTTCTCATAGAAGCCACCTCTGTGCCCCCCTCAACCCCCCATTACCAAAAACTAGGCCATGCTAACCCAATTAAAACAAAAAATTGGAAAGGAACATAAAGTAAAAAAACTTCCTAAATTCCTAAAGCTCTATTTACCACGATTATCAAGAAAAACTTAAAAATCTCTCCCATGCTTGGTTTTACAATGCTGTTCAAGAATGGCTATTTCTGAGTAACTCCATATGTGGGTATCCTTGTTCCACAATTAGCATGACTCTCATTTTTGGCTTAGCTCCTTTTCAAAGTGCATTAAGTTGAGCAAGAGCATATCCGTTTGGTAAAGGAACTGAAATGCAAAATCAGCCTCCTGAAAAATGCCTTCCTGTTTTAGTGTAGTAAGTTTACAGGGTGCTTGAAGATGGCAAAGATCATACTAAGCCCACTGTGAACCCAAAGTGGTGACATTATTTTCATGGTTCCCCCATCAAGATAGTAATTAACTACATAGTTATTTTTATGATAAAATCTACAAATATGCAGCATGGACCATAAAGTTCAGTTGAGAAATGCTTTAAACTGAAACATGTAGTGAGTCATCAACAGGGAAAAGGAAAAATTCTACCCCTTGATGGTAGAAGGGGCTGTATAGTGGGTTGACCCTACCTGGATGCCAGGTGCCCATCAAAATGGCTCTGTCACTCCCCTCCTCAGCTGGACAGGGAAGAGAAAACATAATGAAAGTCTTCTGAGTTGAGATAAGGAAAGGGAGAGATCTTAGCAATTACCATCTGTGTCAAAGACTCGGACTGGGGAAATTAATTTACTTTATTGGCAATCAAATCATAGTAGAGTAATAAGAAATAAACCCATATCTTCAAAAACCTTGCTGCCACTCATTCTTGCATCCGAGGCTCAGTTTCTCTTCCAATTTTCTCTACCTCCACCCTACCAGCAGTGCAGATGGAGGGTGAGTGGGGATTGTAGTCAGTTCATCACACATTGTCTCTGCTATTCCTGCCAGGAGCCAATGGTCTCTCCACGGCATCACAGCCTCTTTTGGGCATCCACCTGCTCCAGCATGGCCTCCTCCATGGAGGGAACTGCCTCACCATGGGCTGCACCATGGGCTGCAAGAGAATCTCTGCTCTGGCACCTGGGGCCACCTCCCCTCCTTTTCCACTGACCTCAGTGTCTGCAGGGCCATTGCTCTCACATATTCTCTGTCCCCTCTTTGGGTAAAATTGCACAGTAACTTTCCCCCTTAAATTTCTTGTCTCAGAGGCACTACTGCCATCACCAATGGACCTGACCCTGGCCAGCAGCGAGCCCATCTTGGAGCTGGCTGGCCTTGGCTCTGTGGGACACAGGGCTCATTTCTAGCAATTTCTTGTGGAAAGTCATCCCTGTAGCCCCCCTGCTATCAAAATCTTGCCATGTAACCCAAATACATGCTGTCAAGCATAGAACATGACACCTTGTCTAGCAAACAGGTCTTTTTCCTCTCCAAGGGAGTCAAACAGTGCTTATTTTAACAAAAGAGGAAATGGTTGACTGATAAGGTGGAAAAAAATATGACTTATGACCACTGGCTGGATTTTATATAGGAGGTGGCTTGCAGAGGCTATCATTCTTCAGCATGATAAGATACTTTTTAATGATTGTTACCCGAGATGTCTGTATCTCTAAATGAGGGAACAATTTGCAAGAAAAATCTGCAAACTATTCCACTGTACAATGAAAAAAGAGGTGTAGGTAGAAAGATGCTGTTATATGCATCTTTAGCTTGCTTTGTGCTAAGAGTGATTCTGAAGTAGCTGCATAATAAGGAGACATTCCACACCCAGAACTGTGGTGCCTCTAAACCATCACACTTACAGGCTAGGGCATCAGAGATGTTGGAGCAAGTATCCGTGTGTTTTGCAGTGTATCCAAAGGGCAGCAGGTTGAGAGCATGGGTTACTGGTGTCTGGAGAAGAAGGGTTTTCTGATGATGGGTTAGAGTTGATGGCAGAACTCAATGACAATCAGAAAAATACTGGAGAGGACTTTTGGACCCTGGCTGGCCCAAGGGGAGTTCACTATAGTCAGCAACTGCTGTCAGCTGACACAAATTGCAATTTCAGCACCTCTGGTTTGCCAGAGCTGTAAAAAATATAAGTATCACAAGGCACAAAATACAGACTCCACACCCCAGTATGCAGGCCTCACAAGAGTGGTTGTAGGAAAACACTTAACCCCCAACACACATAACAGAGGTATGTAAAGCACAGGGAGACATTCAGTCAAGCCTTTGGAGACTCTGTAGTGGTTTTCATGGGTTGAAGCAATTTTCTGCTGAAGTGTTGAAAATAATCAGTGAAACTTTTGAGGAAATAACACAGTGAAAAAAACTGAAAACCACTGACCCTTAAACTGTGGGATTCTGTACTTCCTCTTAATGCATGAAACAGAAAGGAGTAAACATTGCTTAGAAGGGAGGAGTTTCATACAGAAGAAGATTTTATTTTTGTATCAGTTTGTTCCTCTTTAGCATATTTGAATTGTTTACCTTTTGCTACTTTCTTTCTGTTGCTGGGAAACATTTAGAAAGCTGTTAGTACCAAAGCATTAGCTGACTTAAGATTCAACTCGAATGAGCTCCAACAAAAAAGCTTATCATCTGTGTTTTAAAAAATATCCCAGCAATACCAAATTAAAGGGCTTTTTGAGCAACTAGAAATTAATTTTATCAAGATAACAGCATTGGATGTACATTTACAGTAATATCAACTTCTTGTTCTTGACCTTGTATGTCTTGCTGAACCAAAATCTCTCACCAAAACCATTATCCCTTTCTGTGAGAACCATACAGATGATGTTGCATGCATTACAAGTCACTAATGCAGTACAGTTATTTTTTTAAATTGATCTTTCAACTTTCAAATTTCTTTCCTGATTTTAATTTCAGAAAGCTGAGAAATCTGCTATGTGATACCAGCAGTTTGACTGCAAGGTTGTGAACACCTCCCTGAGTTATGCTATTAACTCCCAGTAGGGTTTATGAAAGTGCTTGACCAGCACTGGTATTTCTGCTATACTTATACTATAAGAAGTATAGCAGGCCATGGTGCACCTTCACACTGAAATCATCCAGGGTGAACTTTCAGCATGTTGGGCACATCTGCAAAGAGTTCACGTCTGGCATTCTAGAGTAAATATCACAGCAGCTCTCATAAATGCCGGGTTCAACATGTGGGAATCTCCAAGAGGTATTCATAAGCCAAAAGCATGATAACTGAAATAACTTGAATATATGAAATTATTTCCAAGAGAATTCATGTTAGTGATCAGTATCAGTTAATACCTAACTGTAAGTGTTTATTTTACTTATGAGACTGTTTGAAACATATTGATATCTCACCTCAAAATACACACTACTGCTCATAGGTGAAAGAATATTAAAAGGTTCATAATATCACAGAATCCACACTGTTTAGTTTTAAGTCGTTTTGTTTTAGAATATTTAGTGCTTAATGTCACAACTATATTGTAACTCATAAACCTTCACTACTTCTTCTCTAAGGGTATTTCCCTAACTAAATGAGCTACCAGAAGGAGCTTCCCAAAGTTCAAGTTGAACAAGCAGGATATCCAACAGTTTTTTTGATACATGTTAATTGGTTGAGATGGAAAGTGGTACTGAGGACTGACACCTCATTTTAAACAGAGTTGCATGTGTGTTTCATGTCTCAGTTCCTCTGAGACTCCACTCCCCTCCATTCTGAGCATGATCATATACATCGACTGTACCTGGTTTTGAATTTACAGGAAAATCTTGGAAAAAACAGAAAGGCCACATGCAGTAATGGGGAACAAAGAGGCAATGGCAGGAAAAAGACTGATGGCAAGTACTGGGAAAGAGCCTGCATCCTGCACAATGGTACTGTTCATATATATAAATCATGTGATCCTGTGTTCTTCTGGATCTGGGCCTAACTGTACAACTGGATTTCTTTCAAACCACAAGTGCAGGAAAGAGGAGGATACAAGCATAGATTTTTTTGGTGGAGGGTGTAGTTCAGGCCCATAAAGAGAAAGTCATGGACTGTAAAGGAAAGCTGCAAAAGACATGGAAAAAAGAAGAGAGCAGAATGCCACTTTGCACAGTAGTAATTTAGTGTTAGTATTTAAAACTGAATATGCTTATTTGGCCAGTTTGAAGGTTCGTTTCCCACCTTCTGTTAATCTTTGGTTGTATTTTAAGAGAATGGGACTGGATGTGGTCTAAAGTCCTTCTGAGGTAAAGAGCAAGGCTATACTTTGGTCTCTGAGAAGGATGCCTACTGTTTCAGTGTGGAGTAAGGTTTTGAAAGCTTTTTTAAGAGTGCATTATGAAACCCTGAATTGGTATTGGATGGTGGCTGTGAAAGATATCAAGGATGTGGGGTGTGGTAACAGATTACTGAATATCCTGAGGTCTGTGCAGTGCAGAGTTGAAATGCACATGGGTCACAGCAGATCCCCTTCAGATCTGAACAGTGTTAATATGCAGAAGGCAGAATACAACCTGTTCATCTGCTGGATCAGGTATCCTGCTACCTTGCTTAATCTGCTCTTTTGTCAGATAGCCAGCTGGCAGTCTAACCTCTGAACCATATATATTCTTATTTTTAGTTTTTGTGTGTTGCATAATAAAAGTATGAGAGGTATGGAAATAAAACTACAGCTTGGTCAGCTTCATTTTGAAGCAGATCATTTGAGTGGAAAATCAGTGGCTACTCTACAGCCACTGTATTTTCCCCTACACAGATATGTACAGAAATAGAAAAAGTTTGTATTAATTGATGATGATACATTAATGTCATATAAAGATGTGGTGGAAAAGGAAGATAATTGGATTAATGAGTAAAATACAGAATTTAAGCCCTAAGATATAACAGATGTGACACAGTGCCTTATCTAATGAGTGTAAGTGGAGTCTCTCATGAGATTGGAGAACACGGTACTTTGTACTGCATAATTCTCCATTCCCATCCCAACCACACAGCCATAATCATAAGTCATTCATGACAAAAATCAATGATCTTAGTTTTTCTGACAGCTTCTGTTCATTGTTCCTAGGAACTGGTTTTTATCTTTTCTCAAGAGGGTATTCAGAATTTAAGCTCTCTCTCTCTACTTGTTTATGTACAGTGCTGTTCATCTGCCAAATGACCATGGTGCCAAGTTCCAGCTTGGTATTTGTGGAACATTTTCCTTTCAACCCCTTGAGAATGCATGCTTTGGCCTTTCCAAAGCCAGCAAATTGTCAACACTTACGAAGTGGCATGGCCTAGGCTGAAGTGGACAGAAAAGTTATTAGCCTTGGTCTCATTTTTTTGTGCCTACAACGTGACACAAACTACAGAATTATTGATGATAGCTTTCAAAAGCAAAAAAATGAGGGGAGACTTTTATGATTCTGTGTTTCAATAAAATTTCTCTAATTGCATGGGTAGAACAATAAAGTTTTGTAGTACATATTATATCCTATAGCAGACTGTCACAAGAAAAGAAAAAATGTGCATCAGCAGGCCAGGCTTGTGAAAGATTGTGTAGTTTTGCTCCAGTAAAATTGGCTTTTTACAATCCATTATATGGTAACTCAATATTAAGTCAACAGACCTCATTTACAAAATGGGAGTCCTGACTGTAGTCACTTTCCAAACAAGGTACCTCATCAAAAACATTTGCTATCAATTCTGCTAACTAACAACTTCTTAAAATCTTTTATTGTGTTACCTGGAGGCAAACTGAGGACAACCAGCATCACTGAGAAAATATTGATTTTTCTAGGATATCCTGTCTTTGTTCTGCAAATAGTGAATAGATACAGAATAGAGTTTATGTCATGGTGAGAAGAAAATGTTGTGATTAAGTCTGGAATTTGTGTTCTCTTAGCCTTTCAGTACTCAATTTTTGCAGGTTAAAAGAAAAAATATAAAATGCTCTGTTAAAATACAGCAATAGGTCATGTTGTACTTTGTAATCTGGCCAGCGTTCTTCCATTACAGAATGGGAAGATGAATAAACACACAGGGCTTAGCCAGAGAGAGGCTTTAAATCTATTAATTCATCTTTATGTGCCTAGCTTTTGGACATCCTCCTTTGGAACAGAATAGTCAGTCTGTTAGGTCTCTGAGGACCAGCTTTTTACATATGTGCTGGCAAGTGAATCTCATGCCTTCTTGTAAATTAGTGATAGTGAGAGACAGGGCAAGAAGAGTCACAGCAAACATCTATTAGGATTAGACAACCTTGTAGCTGCTCAATAAGAAGTGAAAACTGGTTGGTCAGAGCTAGAATAGGTAGAACAAGGAGCGGTTGCTGAGCTGCCGAAGTGTGATATACTTCTTTAGAGTAGAGAGGATAGGGACAGGGAGTTCATTTTGCTGGAGGTGT
Organism: Haemorhous mexicanus; assembly: GCF_027477595.1. Classification (NCBI taxonomy): domain Eukaryota; kingdom Metazoa; phylum Chordata; class Aves; order Passeriformes; family Fringillidae; genus Haemorhous; species Haemorhous mexicanus. The sequence goes on from NC_082344.1 coordinate 39,488,164, forward strand.
TTTCCAGTAATAAGCATGGGATGGTCATCTTAACTCTGTGTCTATTGGACTGTCCTAGGCTGCCTCCAGCTCACTCCCACCTGCCTGTTCTTGTCTGCACCAGGTTTGTCCAGATGCACAGCATCACAGCCCTTTTCCACTTGAATGCTGGCAGGCCTCTGGGGGAGTTTTTATTTGATGCAGTACAAAGGGTAAGCTCACACCTGCTCTTTCCTCGTGCATTTACAGGGTCTTCAGCAATTGCCTCACTGAAGAGCCCATGTTTAATCCCCCTTGAAAAACAACTATGATGTAGTTCTACAGCAAATAAAGAAAGTGCAGGTACTTTGGTCACAACATCAAGCCAGAAGAATAGGGTTCTCATGCAAGGGTCTGACTCCATCATCACAGCACAGAGTCTTTGGTGATGCTCCCAGGGCCCATCTCTAGTCAAGAAAAGGGCTTGAGTTTCACATGCAGAGGGAATTGCATCTGGCAACACTGTCCATAGTCTCCTGGATGCTGCTAATTCACATGATCTATAACAACATTTGCCTCCTTACAATATCATGGATTACCCTGAGAAGTGTCTGTAGCTACTGTGTGACAACTGACAGCTGCCAATTGGGATGAGCTTCCATGCTGCAGTGACCTCCTCTCTTGGGTGATATTTTAGCTCCTGCATCTGTTTTACAAGGTCCACAATAATTTCCTAGTTTTGGTTGGTTGGGTTTTTTTTTTCACTCAAAAACATGCGACATCAGAGGCTCTCATTCCCTGATTCCCTGCTGAGAAGAGATGATTTTTTCTGAAGTTTTTATTCTAGAATTGGTGTAGAGTAGGATCGTAGTTCTAAGTGTATCATATAACATTTGGCTAATGCTCTGGGGCTATTTCTGGTAACTGCAACAGGAGTTACAGTGCTGGGCAAGGTCTATTATATGAAATAATTAGTAGTCTGATGCAGTCTACAGGAACAACAGAGATTTGGATCCTTTCACCTCATTTGGGGCACATATATTAAAGAATGAGCTCTGTGCTTAAAAGAGATTACACAGGGATTATGAAATGTAGAAACTGTAGTTGCAAAAAGCAGTATTATTCAGCAGCAGATTACTGTCATTTTACTGCATGCTTATGAAAACTGGAGTTTCTAGCTAAACCCAGACTTCATTAGCCTGTAAATAATAGCCTATGTAGAAATATAGCATTTCAGTTAAAAAAAAGTGGAAAAGCATTAATCAACTCATTTGAAATTCATAAATTACACAGTGTCCTGAAGCTGTCTGCACTCTCTTCAGAAATACCAGATTTAGAGGCCCTTGCACTTGGCCAGCTATCCAATGAATAAGACAAACCAATGAAGGTAGTGGATAACTAATGTATGGATGATCAAAATGTGCTATTCCATCCGTGATGGGAAAAGAAATGTGTTAAGGTAGAGGTGTATCATATATGACTTTTTTCAAATGAGCACACAAAAGAACAAAACATGCCCATAGACTCATAAATGAATAATGACATTTATTCCACTTGTGGCTTGGGAATTGTGGACTTACCTGTTCTCTTGATGCTGTTTGGCAAAAAATCTGCTGCAGTCTATTGATTAGTTTATCCTGCACCAACTTGGGAGTAATTAATAGTATGTCTGCATAATTAAAATTGAATTATACAGATAGGTGTGAGTGATCCTGCCCCAAAACAGGCAACTGAAAAAACCCCACTAGAATCCTCTGATTTATTTTAAAATGTGAAGAATTTTAGGGCAAACAAAAAAAAAAATCCAAGCAGTAGAACAAAACACAAAATAAAGTTTTGAACTGGGAAAATTAAACAAGAAGATAAATCTTCAATGGAATATTAATTTCTTTTTTGATCTCACCAAAGGAGATCGCACAGGGTGGAGAATATTTAACCCAGAAGACAGCAGAAAAGAAATGCACTTCCACTAAAGCCATAAAGAAGCTGCAGTCACCTAGGCAGAACAGAACCATAAAAAGCACAGAAAATATATTCCCTGATAAAAAGCATTCTAAGAGAAGGACTGGCAAATATGTTTCATAGTTTTGTGATAATTTATTTTGATATTGGAAGTGAAAATGTCATTGTTTTTAGAAATCTCCTTTTTCTTCACTTGAGTATGTTTATGGTAAAAGGAGTCAGAATTTAATATACTTTGAAGATAAATCACCTCTGGCTGTTTTCAGAGCAAAAAAAAATTCTATCTTAATCTTCTTGAATTTTTCTCTATTTTTTACTGCCTTTTTCTGAGGCTGCTTACTCTGCACATATTTGAGAGAAGGATAAAAAAGCATTTTAAATAGGCAAGATATGTGTGTGTCTCCTTAGAAGGGAGCTTCTTTTTCTGGCTGGTTTTTTTTTTTTTTTTTTTTTTTTTTTTTTTTTGTAATTCTGTTTTCTCACTAAGGTAGTGTTCACCAGCAGGAAGGAGTTAAACAATACCTAAACAACTCAGGAGCTGTCTGTCAGTCAGGGCTAATCTTGAGGCAGAAGCAATAAGAGGCTTCAGAAAGAAGGAAGTCTTTCTGGCATTTATTTCACTTCTCTGTATTTACCAATTGAGAATGACTGGACCTGAATTGTTAATAAATACAAATGGCTAATTGTGTGGTAAAATTGAAACCTGTACAAAAGAAGGCAAGTATATTTCAGAAGGTCCAGCTTCTGCATCTTCAACATGAGATCTCAAACTCTGTGGCTACACAAGAGGACAGGGTGGTAGTCTGTGAGTAGCATTTGATACATAGCTAAATAGTCCTGAAAATTATTTTTTAAATGGCAAATAAGGGACAGAAGGCTCTTTTTTTAGATAACTCTGGTAATATTAAGGTCCTTAGTTACATAGGAAAGGTTCTGGTTAGAGTAGATGTAACAGGAATCTATCCTCAAAATAGAACCTGGCTATAGAATGGCAAAATGATTTGTTAGTGATGATGAATTTCTACTCAATCAGAAGCAAGGTTTTACATGTATTCTTTATGCTATGCAAGGCTGGACTTTCTTTTCTCATTTTTGCCTCGTCTTGTGGTGTGAAATAGCTTCTCATAACATAACTTGAGAGTTCTTAGTCTGCCACATTTATAATTTGCTGCCATACATTATGATCTTGAATAAGACATTGGTCACTTAGCTTCAGTTTATATTACTGCCTTTGCCCAGTTTACAGACTTACATATGATACCACAGACTCACAAGTCAGTCTTACTGGAAGAGTAAAATGACTCAGTTTGGGCCTGGGAGCCAGAGAGCTAAATATAGTACACAACATTAGAGCTTGGTACAGCTGGGGGAAAAAAATCCATTTGGGGACTTATAAAAGGTCAGTTTGGAACAGAGGTGCCTGGGGTGCAGAAACACTTGCCCTGACAACTAACTTCATTCTGTTCCTATTTGAGAAGTGGCACAGCAGAGCTGCTGGGGACAGAAGAAAGTATAGGAAGGTAAGACAGCGACATAAAATGGACATAGAAAAGGTTTGAGCTGATTATTCCAAAAATCAGTGCAGGATGTATGCCATTAAGTATCCATTTCTGTGGGAAAGTGGCGTTGTGGCACTGTAAATATCTCGTTGAATGTGTACAAACTCAGCATACTCTGTGCAAATTCTTTATTGAAACAATGATCAATGTACAAGCTACATCACATTTCATTTTGCCACTTCAGCATGAACTTTTCTCTTTGTGGTTTACGGCCGTGAGCTATAAAATCATAACAGTTATTTAAATCAAAATACAGCAACTGCTTCTCAAAAGAACACATTCATATTTGTCTTACATTTCTTGTAAAACCAAAAAAGATTTCATAATAAATGAAATATAACTTACGAGACTTTAGTGCAAGCATTTCCTTTGCATCTAAGAAGCTTTCAGTTGTCCCACTAAATATGGCATACTTAAGAGGCCAACTCTTAAAATAGCATGCTGCCAAGATATCCCATGAGAACTTTGAAAATCTGACACTGTTAACACTTTCTAGAATTAGTTAATCTGACCAAACTGAAAGTCAGAAAGCCCTGGTTATATGTTACAGTACTTTTGTCAAAAGGTAACTGCAAATCAAGGAACTGACATAGTACCTACATTAGAATAAAACAGGCACTGATTTAAAAAAAATCAACCTCTGCCTGTATATGCCATTTTGCAAGTCTTATGATTATACAGTAACTTTTAAGCACAGGAGTGTACTTCTGTGCCTTACCAAGTACCAACAAACCTGCACAAAATGCTGGTCTATGGGTTCTTTTAAATTTTTTATACGACAGACAAAAAAAGCCCTGAAGGATAGGTTTCATCACAAACATGCTTGAATGAGAGAACAAAAAAAAGGACCAGCAGGAAACAAATGCTGCTCAAAAAGAGAATGCAGAGAAAATAGATAGTGAATACTATGGTTAAGTGATCTGATTAGTATGGTCTTACATTTACCGAAAAAAGAATAATAAGTGTGAAATTCAAATCCAACACTGATTTTTTCTGCTGCAGAAATCTAGTCATCTTTCATGAAGTTTGGCAAAACTGTTTGAAAATGGTGTAAATATAATTGTGCAAATCTCTTTTCCTTATTAAACCTGGTTTGGTGTTCCTTTGCTTTTAGAATGTAATTTCAGTTGGACTGGATTTTCCAGATTCTGAGTGTTTTAAGAACCATTAGTGTTTGGTGGAACAATAAATAGAAAAATGCAACAAAAAGTGTGCATAGTCCAATGATGGGAACAGATTAATGCCCCTGAAGTGCTAAAGGTGCATGAAAATATATAACAATGCAAACATTAATATTTTCTTATAGCCATTATTAATTTTATGTTTGCTAGTTTTGTTTTTGGATCATAAAATAGCCATGTGCTAAGAAATACTGTGAGACATAATTGCATACTTTATAATAGCACAGCTGGAAAGTTTGGAACAGGAAAGACAGGTTTGGGTCTTGCTTCCCATCTGTCTTCCACAAAGGAAGTTCCTGAAAACATATAAAAAGCTTTAGGCTTAGGAGTGTCATATAATGGGTGCATAAGACACTGAGCAGCAGATACAAAACCACCAAAAAACCACATAAACCAGAACCATCGGTTCTGGATAAAATCTGTATTTTCTTTAGCTACAGTGCTGTTTAGTTTTTATTCTGATAATAACATAAAGCTAAATGTCCAGACTGGCTGGAGCAGTCCTACCTGTGAACTCTCATCTCTGACTCCAGCTCTAGAAAATCCAGGGTTCCCTCTGACCTTGCAACAGCAGGAATCCAGCCCTCCATGTATGGCATGTATCTGATCCAAGTACTGGTTGCTTACATGTGGTTTGCAATGTGCATTTGTGTGTACTTCAAACGTGCCCTTTGTGGGCAGCCTCTGGAGAAAAACACCATTTGTATCTTCAAGGAAGTTTACACAGTGATACTGAAGAAATCCATGGGGATTGTTTGCTCTCAAATGTTTCTCAATAAATACTAAAGAGGCTGATCTCTACTGTAAAAACTTCATAATCTAAAAAGATTAAAATTAAAATACTGTAATAAATATTTTTATAACTTTAAAAAAAAAAGTGTAATTTAAAAGTTATTTTTATGCTTTCAAGGAGAACATCCTTGCTTATCTGTGCAATCTTAGTTGGGCACCAGGTAGGCAATTTTAGAATGCATGGGCATTGTTTGTAAATGCTGGACAGGCAGAAATATCAGTGTTCCTCTCCTCAGGAGGTTAAGGTGAATTAAAGGAGTTTGGTGCAAGTTCCTGCTTTTGTTTCTGCCCTTGTCCTTTTTCATATCAGAAGCAAATCAAGTAACTTGAAAAACTGATGTGAACACTAAACAGAAATGTCCTTTGGATTCAGACAAGTTTGCATCATACTACTACTGTCAATCACACTGGTCAGAAGTGAGGTTCTTAATGGTATTCTTTTAAACTAACTTCTGTCTTACATTTATATTGCTTCACTGGAACTCAAATGTTTCCAGTCACATTCCTAAGAGGACTTTGCCCTTGCATGTTTCCTTTTGAGCTTGTGCAAATGCATTTTGTGTAGAAACCTGCCACTGTGGTAAGCACAAAAAAATGAGACATCTGAATGCTGACATTTCTTACAAACTGGTTGTAAAATCTGAAGTCAATTATTAAACAAGTATTTTTTTTTTAATAACCACAGAAAGATAAATATGGAGCCATCTCTGCATCACCCATGTAAGTCATGGGGTATTCCTGTATTGCACTGCTGGTGAGGCTCTGCACTTTAACATAAGGAAGTTGACACAAGACCTCAGTTCATTATCAAGGGCTCTTTTATGTACCTGCAACACTGACTTTGTCTGATCTTGATTACCTGTGCAGTTAATATAACTGATTGCCTCCAACAGACACCCTATGAAGATGTGGCTGCTTTGTTAAAATGTCCAGAGAGCCATCCATGTATCATCTCCTTATAGACCTAAGAGACTTCTTTTTCTACAGTATACCTGATTCCAGATTTATTTTAAGTATCTATATTTATACTACAATCCTTCTTAAACTCTATAAGGTGATAGTTTGTTCATTAGTGTCAAACTAAACGTGTCAGGTAATTAAGTAATATGCTATTAACTCTACACAAACTCCTTGTAAGTGATTTCTTTCCAAACTCACTGCAGAGAAGGTACTTTTTATTGTCTATCTGCAAGAGAAATTATTACTTCCCTTCCACTCCTGGCATTTCCTGGCAGAGATGTTGATCCTTTTTAACACCACAATTGCTACGATCATTGAAGCTTTACTGGGGTAGAGTCACGTGTACTCGAGCAGTGAACATCCTACACGTAGGAGGTTCCCAAAATCTCAATGCAATTATATCACATTTAACAGTTTGCATGACTGTCTTTGTAATTTTATAGGACACTTGATTATATTTTTTTTTCAGTTTGGATACAACTCTCAAACTGATCCTTATATATGAATTTAGAATTGATCTTCAGAATACCAAAATTAAGAAGCTAAATAAAAGGGTACTTTGCTATTTCAGCCTTGTTATCAACTGACTACTGGCATTTCCAGGACTGTTATGGAACCTGCATATCTTCTTGTAAGGTAGTACATAGTTACTGCTTCCACATTACTTCAAAATAAGACATCTTGCATATTTGCAGCTGTCTGCTGTATAAACTTCCAGCAACATAGAAACTGCTCAAATGTATGCAAAAAACCCCTGCAGAGCCGTTGAACTGCAACTTTCTGATGGCTTTCCCGTCTGTAATATACACCTCAAAGTTGTTTCTTCATGCAAAACAAATGATTGTTGGCATCTCCATTCCATGAAAAAGGGAAAACTATTTCCCATGTGGCTAAGCAGTGTGGTCTCAAATGAAATGGAAACATTTTAACTTTCTTTAATAGCCCTCTAAATCACAATGCAGCTGAGCAAACAGGCTTTGTAAATGGGATCTATTAGGATTTTATTTGGCTACTGGAGTGCTGCCTCTTGGGCAATATTTCAAATTCACAAGTTAATATTTGCAAAAATGCAATAGATGGAAATAATGAGAGTGAAGGAGGAAAATGGAAACCAGTTTTATGTTTAGTAAGTTCAAGTGTCCTACACCGAAGACTACCATTGACTTCCAGGAGCCACTACAGGTGACTCCATCCTAGAAAATGCTGAGGTAAATGTTTCTTGGAAATACTCCTAATCAAAAAGAGCAATTAATATTAATGTAATAGCAATTACTCTGCCATACATCATGGTAAACTAAACTGAAACTGAGAAGAAAGTGCCAAATAATCCACTTACATGCTTTTGCTATGATAGTCTCCAGGTAAGGCTTAGCGGCAAGTACAATATGTATTTTTAAAAGAGCTCCACCTGATTTTCCTGCTATGCATAGATTCAGGAGTAACTATCATACATGGCTTTCATATATAACACATGTATTTTTGTCATTTGCCAATGCTGTGTCATCAGAACTGTGTTCAGCAGAAGGCTCAGGAGGGGGCTCCACAGGAAGTGCTGGTGTTTGAGGAGTGTCTTCTTCCTTGGTGTCCAACTGCATGCTTTCCTGTGACTGACCATCCATGCAGTCTTTTTTGGACAATGGGTGAACTGACACTTTTATTGCAATCTGTTGAGGTGGCTCATGCAGTGACGATGCGTCCGAGTCACCTGTGGGAGATTCACTGCGCGTCAAAGCATTTGGGATCATATAAAGCTCATCAGTTTCAGTGGTCTCCTGACCTTCTGCTGCCTGCCGTACAAAATTTTGTCCTTGTTCCTCCAGACCGACAACCTCCATAATTTCTTCCATTATAGTCCTGCAGTTCATGATGAGAGGTGGCAAAGGTACGCTCCGAGCAAGCTCTTCAATATAGCGGGCAAATTCCATGGTCTTGAACTGGGTTACTTTGGCAAGCTCAAGCGTTTTGGCTGATGTGATAATTGGGATACGCTTTGCAATCTCAAAGGCCTTCTGAAGTTTCTCTGCCCCTTCTGTTCTGAAGAATTCATTGATTGCTTTCTCGGTTTTCTTCAGATGACTGCTCATCATACATAACCGAGTAATGTTCAGTATCATAACAATGGTAAAAGCGACAAGGCAGACAATCATGTAATAGATTCCCATATCTCCAGAGGTAAAAACAACCCTCAGCGTCACAGTATTGTTAACGCTGCCGTACGTATTAGATGCAACACACGTGTATTTACCTCTGTCTTCAAATGACACGCGGGTAATGTTTAGTAGCCCATTGTCAAGAAACCACCATTTTCCTGTTGGAGAGGAAACAGAGTAACTTAGAAGTATTTTGTCACATGATCAGCATAGTCTTAAATATTGGCTTTATCAGGCTTCAGGTTTTGGAAGAAGGAAATAATGTTCACAAGAAGACAAAGAATTTACCTTCATAAAGGCCTGAGATCCTAGCTGTGTTACTACTACTGTCAAATCCCTTACATCAACTTTCGATAGTCAGAGCATGCCCTAAAAGGGTCTCATAGAAAATGCTAATATGCATCCCATCTATCTCAATCCTGTGGTCAGTTAGGCTAAAAAGATAGACAAAAAGATAGGACTACTCCAGAGAGTCTCCCAAACACAGGTCACATTTCCTCAAAGAAGTGAATTGAAGGAGTTGGGTCCTTCAAGAAGGATCAACAGGATTGTGAGGCAGAAAAACCTACTTAAACCCTCCTTGTTTTGTTCCCTGAAAATGCATTTACTTACAATTGGGTTATTTTTGGCGTTTTGTTACAGTATCTCATATAATTCTGTTAATATAAACTTTAAAACCCCTAACATGTTAGACATCATACACTACACTGAGGTGTTGAGAAACTGATTTTGAAGTATAATTTTAAAGAGTGGGAAGTAGGATAAGAGGAGTAAAATAGCTGGAAAGGAGAAGAGCCATGACAGGGAATGCCTTGTTTGTCGGTAAGAACCTCTACACACCACGACAGAACTTCTTTTACCTTTAAAAGTAATTTCTATCAATGTAATACAATTGATAACTTTGCTGCATGGACATATACATTTCATATACATGCACACTTGATATTCTTTGAAACTGGCACAGTAGAACAGTTTAGGTACGAAACTGAATTTGAAACAACATGTTTCAAATAACCCATCACTCCTATCACTACTAAGTGATTCAAGATTAACCCAGTTACTGTATTTGCCACTTAATTAATTGGTAATGAATTAAGATTTTTAGTTCCTTAAAGTTTTTCTAGTTAAACATGCCTTACCCAAATTGTTTCACATTTTCTCCAGTAGAAGCCTATGTATAAAGTATTCCCACAAGATCCCTGCCTCCATTCATGTGTACAGAGGGCTCTTAATTATGTCTTTTTTATCCTCTTACTTAGAAGTTTTAACTTAAATGAAACAATATTTTTTTTTACCCTAGCATATTTCTTGAAAACAGCTGAATCATTTTGCCTGAAATTAAAAAAATGCAGAATGAATAAAATCAGTATTAAAAAAATTACATTAAAAAAATTACCCCAATCTGCTAAATTTAGGCTAATAAATATTTCCTTTACAGAGGAAATATTAATTAGACTCTGTAACAGATGACACTTCTTCCTCCACCTCCAGCATAACAAAAAATGCAGAATATTCACTGCTCAGTATTTCTTTGAATTTGAATGCTGGTCCTTTTTGCAAAGTAGGTTTCAATTAATTGTGAAATAACAAGATGCCTTGTGATGTATCCTGGCTCCAGCTGTTGTAAAGGACATAACGGCATTGAACTCAGTGACTGGGTCTATGCCAGTGGATCCTGACAGACATATTGACCCACATAAGAAAACAATGATTCAAAAAGGTATCATTGGTGGGTTTTGATAACACTTCAATGCCATACTTAACACCACAAAGAAAGGTCTCAAGCTAGGAAACATTTCTTACAGAAAGACAGTCTCCTAAAGGAGGTATTTCACTGTTGAAATTCTAAGTTAAAGTGATGTTGTCTTAATACTACATCTGCACTTTTTACTGATTTGGTCAAAGTTTTTGCTCATCTACCTAAATGTTTGGTTTAGCTACCTCTCTCAGCTGACTACACAAAGACCTAAATTTAGATGCCTTACTAAAGGGGAAATTTTCTATTAGTGAACCTAAGCAAAACACTCCAGCACACTAATCACTTTATGTTGCCACAACCACACAAATCATGTTTGAAAGTTTGCTTACCAGCTCAAGTAGTTCCTTTCTGTAGCTTAAATCAGAAAATTATAACACGCTGTATTGTAAAACATAACCAGTTATCCAGTAAGCTTTTACAGATACACACTGCTCTTACACAAGCTGGGTCAATTGTTACTCCTGTCACAGCAGAGTTCGCTGTCAGGTCAGCCATTAGTTAGGCACACTATCTTACAACTAAGAGTTTATTTCATCATGCTGTGAACAAAGCAGTCACTATGGAAGAATTACATGAGAAAAACACCTTCCATATACCCACACTTCCCTCAAACTCTAGAAGCGTAACTAGAAGTATAACTGGAATTATCACTCAAACCTTCCATTTAAGGAAAATAAGCTCGTGTGTAATTATGGTCTTTGGCAAATGCCACTGAAGAGTCTTAACTAAAGCCGGGAAGGCTCAAATTTGGCCTGTCCTGACTGCTGCCCTATATAGGTTTTGCAGTTGGTTGTTCAGGGCATCTCCTGTTTCTCACACTACCATGGCACTGCATATTAAGACAGCAGGCAGACCAGGGAGTTAGCTGTGTTGAGTTCACGCCAACAAACAATTCTCATATGTCATGAGAATCTTCCTTTGAGTTGGGAAACAGCTTTTTAATCTTTTTTTGGTGCCAGAGAAGAACAAAGGAGGACAGAATGAGAAACAGAACAAACATGAAGTCTTCCAATGAAAAGAGGCCTGTCTACAACTTCTGTTAATTGCTTCAGCTTCTTGCTATGTGTTGCTATAAATAACACATAAAAAGTTACTGTTTTCTTCCAAGGTGTGCATAAAAAATTTATAACTGCCACCGAGCTTTCTTTTATTTTCACACAGGAAAATACCACAGCCAGGCCATTAAATCCAGGTTATTTGTCAACATGCTGTCCAGACGTGTCTGTGCACAGGCTACATCAGTGCTATTCCTAAGATCCTACCTTTATTCTCCTCCTCTTGGAGCAGGCGGCCATTGGAATTGTACCATCTGTAACGTGGGCTGGGACTCCCTTGGACATTGCAGTCAATCAAGGCACTACTGCCCTCCTTGACTATGATGTGGTCGATGCGGGAGATGACCACAGGCGCGGCCCCCGGCTGTGTGTCAGTGCGGTTGAAAGTGCTGTTACTCACATCCTCAGCAGTGGTCAAAGCTGCTAATAAGATGACAAGGCGTGTGGTAGGCAGAAAGTACAAAAAGTGGCGGCTGTTCAGTATGTCCATTTTCCTTCAGTGGTGTACACGAGTGGCTGGGAACTGATTCTGTTGAGTCCTTGAGGTGAGCAGGTCACAGGAGAGTTCTACTTTGATCTGTGCAATTTTATGCTTAAAATATCCTATAAAATAAATAAGTAAGTATAGTGAGATGGCATATATAAACAGTCCATTAGATATGCTCTTTTAAAACACTGACACATCCACTAATGCATTTCACAATCATCAGTGCAGCGTCTTGTCTAAATGCTAATGTTATCACAGTCCTTATCCTTACTGGAAAAAGATGCATACATTTTCCTGACAATGGTGTTGTTCAGAGTGACAGGCGTAGGAGAAAGCTTTTATCACCTAGACTCTTAGCAGCAGCTTAGCTACAGTAGCAGCTACAGTTTTATGCCAAAAGTTCAACAGATTTTTTCCTTTTTTTTTTAACCATTTGCAAAATCAACAGGAAAAAAGGAGGTATGGCACGTTAAAAGCTGTCACTACCAGTTTGGTGCTGCAACTCTATCACATGCATGGTCTTAGATGAACTGTGAAACATGGTGTAAGAAAGAGCAAGGGAAGGGTTTTTGGATCTAATGTTGGAATCTTTGATATACACATTTTTTTCCCAAACACAGCAGCACATACAGCAAAACATCTCAGACCATTCACTTTTCTTAAGCTACTGCTGTCTGAGCTAAAACATAGCATGGAAGATTATTCTTAAAAAAGGGTATTTAATGCTTGATAAAACAATTTCAGTGTTGCTATTTTTAGAGCAGATTTGTAAAGAAGAGTACTTGCTAGTAACATAATTATGGTTAATGTTCCTTTGAGATTCAAATGAAGTTAGGACTTTTCCGTTCCTTATGTGGCATGAAGCATTTTGCCTGTGTACTTTTTGCACATTCTCCCTCAGTATTTTCCTTCAACTAATCACCCACAATGAGGCCTTTCTGAAGCAGTGATTTCAGTTTCTGGACAGGGTTGGGGGTGGGGGGGTGTTACAAAAGTGCTCTCTATTGGCCTCATTATGCTCCCAGTGAACACAATTGGCATTCAGTACTGACTGAAGGCACAGTGTTGGCCTCAAAATGAGCACCTTGGAAAATTTCACTTAAGAGTCTAAAGGCCACAAATCATGCTAAAATCACAGAGTATCCAACTATACTGGTTTTACTTATGTGTTTCTAAGGTAAATAACTGAAACTTAGTGAAATTTATTAGATAGAGGAATCTATCTGGAATCTGAATATAGGAAACTATCTAATGAACTTTCCCCAAATGACAAATTCCATTTCAAAAAAGTTTCTATTTTCTTAAATATACATTTGACTCATGGTAACTCATTTGCCTTAGCACACATAGTAACTGCTGACAAGATCAGTTCCCTAGATCAGTTCTATATGAAAACAAAATGCTAAAATAAAAAGAAACAAATGAAAAATCCCCATCCTTATTTTCTTTTGTATTCAAAAAGGAAAGAAAGCAACCTTACCATCTTGCACTGGTAATACTTGATGTAGGTAGTTTTGTTATGCTCCTCTATTCTCTGGAAAGCAACAAACTTGCTTTCATACAAATAGATACAGTGTTATTGAAAAAGCAAATGAATTCTTCCATTTTACAGGATGAAGCATTACTAGAAATTAAAACCTATGTTTTTTTCGATAAACTGCTGGCATGATGTAGAGCTCTGTCCCACCTTCAAGCCTGTCCTTGTTTTTTTTTCTGCTTTTATAATTACTGAATGTGGAAGTATTTCTCTTGAAGAGACAGAATAATTTATAACTTTAAATTAATATGCAAATCACATTTGTAATATAAAGCTATATAAACAATGACTTCAGAAATCTACTCCCAATTATGCAAAGCGTGTAGAGTCTGTGCTTTTGAAGGTACACTCTGTCTGAGTCAGCAGTTTGGGGAAAAACCTTCAGTTCTGCCTATTCACTTCAGTAACTACATCTCATTTCTACTACTCCATTAACCTTGGAGACTGACATTCTTCATGATTACACATATTCAGTCTATAAAATGTTTCTGTACAGTGTCACAGATCTGCATTGCGCCATACAAAAAAGCAAATATCACACTTCCTGGCAAAGGAGCAGGAACAGAGACTGGCTGGATTAAGACAATGGGATGGGCAAAAGATAATATAAACTGAATAAGCTGTGTGTTCCAATTGCTGTCTGGGGCTTGTTTTTACTGTATTTGGATCTATCATATATTTTTACAGCAGAAAAATCAGTAGCAATCAAAAAAAGGTGTTTTTTGTGGAGAGCAATTTGCATTCCAGAAGGAAATGAAATAGCATCTCCACAGTGGCTGAACAGAAAACCCATAAGGAAGGGACCAGCAGTGTATTAGGAAGCTGATCAAGGTAGATGATGGCCCACTGAACCAGCACAGCACAGGGATGTGAGTGGAGGTTTGGAAGGTGTGAGGGCAGTAAGGCATTGCCTGTTCTGTATGTTTACTTGTTTGGAATGCAGAGCATATGGAAGCAGAAACGGTACCTTTGTGTAGTGATGGCAAGTGTGACTGGTCCACAGTATGGCCAAGGGGTTGACTCCTTGTCTGAAGGTAATCAGTGACTCCCTCATTCTGGCCCAGAATGGAACCATAAATAGCTGCAGTAAATCTTAGGAAACAGAGATGAATAATTTATATCTACTGTGTAAGATTCTTACCTACTCCTTCTTCTTATTCCTGGGAATGTACTCTCTCATGTATGTTCCTGGAATGTAGAATATTAAGAAAATACTAAATAACTTTGTAGATAAATTTCTATTTGAAATAACTACAGTTTGGGGGCTAATATGAAGAATAATCAGGCAGTAGGTTTAAAGCAGAATGTTTGGAAATGAAGCTTGCTGCTTTCATATGCCATCAAGGGAAGTGCCTGAGTATGTTTGAGGAGACAGAGAGAGATCTCTCTGAAGAATGGTGTTTTAAGATACAAGTTTAGACAAATGTTCCCAGGGCAAGTAGGAAGCAGTAGGCAATCTTTCCTTTGGTGATCATCCTCTCCAAGGTTATAAGGAAACAAAAAGAGATGGAAGAAAGCAAAGAAGGTTTTCTCAGCCCCAGCTGATGCAAGAAAGTTACAGGGTGGCCATGCTGGGACCTGAATGTCCAGGACCCTCTGCAAACCTGCTGAGCGTGACCAAAAATGCTAGAGTCAGATTAGGAAAGCAGGAAGAAGCAGAGAAAGAACTGAAAGGGTAGAAAATGTGCTCACACCAGACGCTGATGCAAAGGAAGATTTGCTGAGAGCTCCTGTCCTCCTGCTTTGCCATAGGCGCAAGAGCAGCCTGAGTGCATCAGGGAACGCAGATCTGGAAGACAGCTGCTTTGCTAAACATAAGTGATGTAATGAGTTATGGTTTAATTACACAACTAAATGGGGAGAAGACTGAGACCAGAATAGGACTGGTAGTGATATCTGGCAAAGCAGCAAGAGAATCCAGAGTACTGGAGAAGTAGGTACAGTGTCGCCCAGGATCTTGGCCACAAGAGGCAGCAATTGACCCATGATAAACCTGACAAAGGCAGCCAAAACTGTAACCTTTTAATCTGACCTAAGACAGAGAAAGCTGTATTGACTAAACTAAAACAAAGATTCCTGTAATAACTCCTTGAGACTGAGAGTAACCCAGTACTCTAAAGAGGGAGGACATCTGCAATCACAAGACTTGCTTCATAGGAACAGATTAAGGCTCGGAGCATTTTTGCCATGAAAAGGTCACTATAAACAAAGAGCTAATTTCTGGTCATGGAAAGAATGTAATCACCAAAGCATATGAGCTACTGCTAAAATACTTACAAAAAATAAAACTCTATATAATATAATTAATGTGGTTACATAGACTTTTATTCTTTTTTTTTTTTAATTTGTGGTGCATGAAATGGAAAAAGAACACCCCTGGCTATTCTAAGCTATTCAGACTTGCCTCTGAAGATGGAATGAAAGGAATCCCCAAACCCTCCTCCAGCACCTAGAACATGTACACAGGAAACTTTCCTGCTGTATTGTATCTGGAGCAACATTGGCCACTCAACAATGCTTGCCAGTGATCCATAGATTAAATAGTTCTGTTTTTCAATTCCCCAACCCAAATGGTGTAAATTGAAAATATTAAAGTAACAGATTTACTGCTTGTGAGATTAACTTCCAAGGAAAAACTTGAGCCAAATGAGAACACATGACAGCCAGCTCTCAATGAGAGAGAGCAGCATGCTCTCTTATGCATTTCTATCCAGAGAAGTCTCCTGGAACGTGCTCCAGAAAAAGCAGAGCTGCAGCATGATACTCCTAATTAATGTGAAAGGCAGACAAAAGCTGCAGTTACAACTTCTCTGTCCAAGATCGGGCATCAGTCTAAACAGAAGACACATCTAGGACTGACATACACACCTAGGAACATTAATCAAAGACGTGTTTTGACTTACCATTTACTTTTTCATGTCACAGATGTGTTTGCTTCCCATACTACTGCTACCAAAGGGAATGGTGCAGGGTCATGGTTGTAAGTGCTGCATTTGTGCAGAACAACATTGTCAGAGCACAAAAGAATAGAAAAGGAGGGCAGTGATGCATACCTTTTCCTGGCTTGCTCATATCTGTAAAACTGGCCTGTTCTTATTCTTAGAACAATGTGCAATCCTATTAACTGTGAGGTTATTCAATTCACAAGTGAAGCACAAGAAGCCAGCTTACTGCATAACGCATAAATTTTCCTCCTATAGCTTTAACATCCCAATGCTATCCTCCTTGGCTTGTAAGTAACCAAGAAAATTTTCATTCTAGGTTTCCTTTGTCTAAAAGAAGTATAAAGGCTGATGCTACAAAACAAAATAAGGCTAGTTTTTTATTATTCAAAAACTACTTGCTACTTTTCCTAGTTTCCATTAGCAATGTCTTTTAAGAGTGGGCAAAAGTAAAAGTTCACAGGTGTTAGTGAAACAGGAACGCAAATGAAGGAACTTATGCCACACAGGTGAGAAGCTCACTGCCAGTTCATAGGCTTATGAGTGAGAACCACCTACTGAAAAGGTCTAATTATTAGGATCCAGACATGCAGAGGAAAAGAAATGTCACTCATTTACAGCTAGCAGAAAATTTCTGACTTATTTTTCTACTCATTTGTCAGTTGATAAAATATTAATGCTTGGCTCCAGAAGAGCTGCTCTTCATTCTCCTGGAGTGGGGGATTTCAGTCCTTTGTAGTTTAATGGCTTTCTGTTTCCCTGGCTATGTTGAATAGGTGACCTGCTGGTGGTGTTTGTAAGATGAAGAGTTCCTCCTGCACATCTGGATTCCCAACTGGGCAGCAGTCCCCAGCTATATGCTTATTTAGTCTCTTCAGCTGCCTTCAGCTGCCTGGGAACTTTAGGAAACCTCTCAACAGGGCTGAGCCCTGGCCATGTCTGCTCAGTCGCCTGGTGTCACACTTGCTGCCTGGAGGGTATGGAGGGTTGGAGGGTATAGACAAGACAGACATGGGCTCCTCTGAGCTGTGAAAGGGCATGAGACACAGGACACATGCTGCAACAACAGAAATTATGAATATGAAAAAACCATTTATGCAGGAAGTCAGTCAAAGCCCTGCAATAGGTTGCCCACATGGTCTATGGAATCCCCATCCTTTGAGAAGTTCAAAACTTGACTGAGCTGGTATACACTGACCCTACTTTAAAAAGGCTGTTGAATCAGATGAGCCCCAGAGACGCCCCCACCAAACTAAAGAAACTCCAATACTCCAGAAACACAAATACAAGAATTGCCTTGGGGAAGAAAATGGGAAAAAATATGTCTTATCTTAAAAATTGCTGGGAAATTGTCTTCATGAGCTCCTTCATAGTTTTTTTGGGTTAGCAGCATTTTAGAATGATAAGACAGGCTGAGAGTGTTGACTACAGATTGAAAAAAAAGGAATTTGGCCTTCTGCATTGTATTTACCCGATGAGAACAGTACATCTCGTCTTTACCATATAGAGAGGACTTCCAGCCAAGGGAACTCTGAGCATCTTCATTACCCTCTGCTGGACTTGTTTCACCCTGTCCACATCTTTCTTGTGCTGAGAACCTCAGACCTAGATGCAATATTCAAGGTGGGGTCTCACAAGGATAGAGGAGAATGGGAGAATAATCTCCCTCAAGGTGATTGTCTTGATTTCTTGACACAGGATAAAATAAGGGCTGGGAATCTATGAAGATTCAAGAGAGACTGTATATAATTTACAAGTACAGATTCATAGATTATGACAGACTATGACTAATGTGGGGACTTAAGTTCTGTATATGCACTATCCTCTGAGTTTATGACTCTGGGCAGTGAATAGGAAGGGCTGTCAGTATGGCAACCTGGAGACCTTTTCCAGCACTACTGTCTAAAAAAAAAAATATATAACAAAGAAGCCTATAAATTAATTGTATGTTTTGCAGGTATTGGTAAGTTCTTACAGGCAAACATTTTTCAATCTGTTTTGTAAGGTGACAAATGATAAATAACAAAAAAAGAAAAAAAGGAAAATGGAAAAATAAAGGGTTGTAGCTTATTCTACCATTAATGGCAGAACCTGATCAAAACTTAGTCATTATCAGTTTTTGTATTATAAAATTATTTTGGTCTGAACACACACAACACTGTAGGGGGTAACAAAGGAAAGAATCATCATAAGGATACAATTGTCTTAGTTTCAGGGTTCCATAGTGTAACAAGACACTGCAGCAAGACAGCAGCAAGCAATAAAGTGTAATTGAAAATTAATGTTATATCCAGACTTCTCATTTAGGGGAAGAAGCAAATGCCTTTCTATTCAGTAGCTGTACAATGGAAGAGTTTTCATTTTGCCTTTATCTGTGTGTAAATGTTTAAAAATTTTTTTACTGTAAATTTTTCCTGTTTCTCTTTACCTACTTCATGTCTCTCTTTATTCTCTTTATCCTACTTCATGTCTTAATATTGCAAAACTAGCAAGCACATGGCATCCTAGAGCTTCACTTTAAAAATTTGAATGGACCCATTGATTTGACCAAGTCTTTGAATGGTCTGATGTGCACTCTCCTGATGTCAATGAATGCTCAAGAGATGCTAATCCATTAACCTGAAGAAGAATGAAGGCTGTCAGTGGGTAATTATTGGAGAGGTTATCTAAAAGTACCTTAAGAATGCCAAACCTCTGGAAAATCCCCTTTTGATGCCACAGCTCCTGTAATTCTAGCATCTCTGCTGTATCAAATTAGCTTTTCACAAAATACACTGAAGCAACAGAAGCACTCAGGCAGCTTGGATGGTTACCTTCTCATTAAAAAGTTGTAATTCAGATGTGCACTCTTACATGCACTGAGAAATCTGAGTTTTCTTTCTATGTGGTATCTTAATGACTGCAGCAAAAGCAATGCTCTATATTTAGTGGAGAAGCTTGCTGTTTTTCATCAAGGCAGGTACTGTCATGAAAATATCCTACTGAGTTGTAGGTTACCCAGATCATAAAGCAAATTCAACACCCTGGATAGTGGCAATTTTTCAAGGCTCAGCTTATGTGTTATTAGACATAAATGCTTTGAAGAATTTTATTCATAGAAATAAAAACTTTGTTTATATAGATTATCTAGATTTCCTCTGTGTTTGTATTTATATGGAGGCTGTACAATTACATTTCAATATAGTTTTGTATACAGCTCTTATTCCAGAAACATTGTATGGCTTTAAGAGTCCCTTGCTCAACTCCTGGCAAACTTTCAGCATTGCTGCTGTTTTGCTGTTGCAGTAAATGCAGATGCATCAATGCTTAAGGGTTCCCTCTGCTGAGGAAGGAGGAACAATGAAGACGCACAGAGAATCCCTCAGATGTACATGTACTTCCATGCACATCTGAGCTCCGCCTGGCCTCACCAAGTTCTACATATCTTTCCTTTTCTTTACACACCTTGTATCTTTTATTTCTTCCTGCACTGTGTAAGCATTATTCTGCCAACAGTTTAAATAACCAAAGTCAACAAATGCAACAGATCTCATATGCTCTTGGCAAGGCTTATGAAACTCTGCTAAGAACATAGCAATGCAGAATATGGCCCAGCTCACTTCCTTCCACTTCCTCCTTTGGGCTCTGCTTGTCAAAGCTAACCATCCCTTAAGTACATCCAGTGGTTTTCCTTGTCCAAAGGAAGAAGGAAAATTCCAGATGTAGGACATTTAAATATAACACAAAACTAAAAACTAAATTTTGCTTTAACAAAGATATGAAGGACCTTGCAGGCTAAAAATTCTATTTAATGTCTAAATTTTGACCAACTGAATGTTTTCAATGTACTGATACAGCTTATATTATGCTATCTTAACAAAAGACTCCCATTTTATTTGGAACATAAAAGAAAAAAGAATAGGACAAAACAGATTTGAGTATGGCTATTCTTCCCTATCCCTACAGAACTGTAAGATGGATATATTTTTTAATGACTGGCTTTCATGTTTATTGGTTGCTGGGATACAGGGCAAAGAGGTTACACATAGATGCCATGATTAGGACAGGATTAACCTTGTCAGAGGGAGAATTTAAAGGAATCTAAGTGCTCATGACTGATTGCAATTGAAAATTATTATTTCAGGTTAAAGTTGTCTGTGCCTCTTCCCTCCACAGGTAACAAAGGGGACAGAAGATGCATTCAAACAAGTTTGCCCTGCACCACACAGCAGCTTAAGTCTTGCTTGTACCCAAACATGATCAATTCAGCCCTCTCCAAGCATGACTGTGTATTGCCATGTGTATACAATAATTGAGCTGAAGGCCCTCAAGAGCTTACTAAAGAACTTCTATAATTTCAGACTTGTGTGCTGGTTATGTCTATGCCACATTGAAAAGTGTCACAGTAAAGGCACATAACTTTCTCAGCATCCAGTACTGTGTGTGTACCACACACACACACACACACACACACACACACATGCAGCTGCAGTGCCCTGGCCCCTGCTTGACTTAAAAATATCAGCAAGAATCTTTTCTTGGAATAAAACTCTCAGTGTGGCAGACACATGTCAATTAAATATTAGGTCTGGGCTAGGTAAGTTATTCTTAAAGCGATAAGAAATTCCTACACATACAGTGGCCCTTTTCCAAAATAAAGTTATTTATACACATCTGTATAGAGGTTGTTATTTCTGATATGGCTCTAAAATGCTTCTATGGATGATTTTAATCACAGTAACTGGTGAAAAGTGATAACCTTTCCATTCTCTTGGAAATGATGTTTCTATGGTGGGTCTGTATATGGGCAGAAAATGACACGGTCAAATGCCAATTGTGAAAACTAAAAATTAAGGATACAGAGAGATATTTGCAAAAGCCCACAAGTTTGCATGAATGGACGGCAGGAATGAAAAATTTCAGGAAGTATCTAAGACCTTGGTCTTACACCAGTCTTCTGGTGACATATTATTACAATCCAGGACATTTCAAAGTAGGATCACAGGCATGCATGCAAAGACTTCTAGTAAAGGTGCAATTTGTGGGAGAGAAAGAAGACCTTGCTAGCAGAGCTTGGTACAAGTTGTTTTAGCTGCTGACAAGCTCACTCTCCCTGCTGTAAATTGCATCCACATCTCACTGGTGCCTTACACTGGGCAAGAAGCTTAAACTATAAAAAAAATGCCAGGTCCACGTTTCAAACTCTGTAGACAAGAGCTGAAATGGAGATTGGGTTTTTTCCATTTAAACCACTCCCCAGAAGCCCCTGTCATTGTGTCACAAATGTGACCCTCTGTTGGCTGAGTTTGGGTTTTGTTCCCTTGGTTAAAGGAATGAAAGTGCTTTAGCCAGGTTCTGTGCCAACTCCATCCTCCTCCTCCAAATTCATGCAGGACCTGTCCAGCTGCAGGGAGGCAAAGGGGATGGGACAGGGCAGGAAGACAACTGGAGCTGTACAATACAGATCATTTCAGAATTCACTACCACACTCCCACCATGTGTTAAATGTTTTAAGAGTAACTGATTTTATCTCTAAACTTTATGAACCTTCAGAACAGGAAATATGCAGTGGACACAAAACATTTTTTTTTTTTGGTTTGTTGTGCTGTTTGTCCAGGCCTCTGAAAACTGCAAATTCTTCAGAAAAAAAAAAATGGGTGCACAATGTGCACTTCAGCTGTGTAAGCTGCACTCAGCATCAACTGATGTTGATATGCTGCAATCTGAATGAGACAGATTTCTAATAAAAAAGGATTTCTAGTACAGCAACCACAAGTATATCAATGGTGCTGCTGCTACTGTACATGCTAAGCCAGACAAAGGATTCCTGCCATGCAAAACATCATCTCCACTGAAAAAAGATCTGCCATAGTCTGTCCTACTGCAGTGAAAAGAGGAATTCTTTTACAATATAATGTCTCTAAAGAATGAAAATGCTATATTTCTCCTCTCCTTAAATCCTTTGTGTTCCTCCTTTTGAAATAATTTTACAGTCCTTCAGACAAACATGTGTCAAATGAGGTTGCATTTAGGATTTTGCCACAGTTGGTACTTTTATTTCCCCAAGTGGGGATATCAGAGTAGCTCCATTTGAGATGCTTCAATTTAACAAATGAAAGAGGGCTGTTAGGAAGTGTAGTCTCTTTCAAGACTCTCCAGACAAATGCACTAGAAAAGTGCCTGCTCAGTAGCGCTCTGTGTTCTCTTAAGCTCCCTTGTCCAATACTGCTGGAATTGGCCCTGTTAAGAAACAGGATTCAAAAGATTATTTCAAGACCACTCTGTTCAACAACTCTGAAGTGCTGGATTCTAGTTCCCTCAGTCCACTTATGAAATTGACTATCTTATGAGGCTAGCCTGTAAAGTAAATGGGTAATTAAAGCAAAATATCAGGAGGCATCCTTTATTTTAAATTTAAGGTGGCACGACTTCACCTCTCTTTGAAGTCAGATCCACCGAAGAGGTCTCTGCACTGAGGTGTCACCTCCCATTCCCCTTCACAGGGTGGGACAGCAGCGAGCATCCTGCGTGCAGGAGCTGTAAGGCTCCAGTAAAGCCTTGGGCTCATTAGCTTTTGCCTTTTTTTTTTTTTCCCTTTTTTTGCCTAACGAAGCCCACTTTCCTTCAAGACTCGGTGCTGATTTGAAATAATCTCCTGAACTTTCATGCTGAACACAGCATTACTGCGCTTCCGTTGCGCGGGGAGATACCGAGCTCCACGCCGGTCTGGCCGCGAGCGAGCGTCAGCCGCCCCGGGAGAAGCGCCGTGCCCGCCTGGCCGTGCTGCAGCGCTCCCCCGGCACGGCCACCGGACCCTGCTCCGGCCCTCCAGGTTCCCCCCCGGCCGCCGGCGGGACAGCGCGCCTGGGTCTCACCGCGGAGTTCCGCAGCCACCGCGCCACCGGGGCCAGCTCGCAGGTCACCGGCAGCCGCGGCAGGTGCCGGCGGCGCGGGCGATGGAGGCGGCAGCGGGCAGCGCCTCCCCGGGACCGCCGCCCGCCCGCTGGGGAACCGCGGCCCGCGCCCCCCGCGCAGCTCACCTGCCCGCCCGCTGCTCCCGCTCGCTCGCTCGCTGCCGCTGCCGGTGCCGCTGTGCTGCCGCCGCTGCTGCCGCCGCCCCGCGGCAGCGCCCGCCGCCGCCGCGCCCCTCAGCGCGCCCCGCGCAGCACCATGCCGGGGCCGGGCCCGCGGCCGCGGCCGGGGCCGGGGCGGGCGGAGCGCGGCGCTGCCGCAGTGCCGCGCCGTGCCCGTGCCCGTGCCCGTGCCGTGCCGTGCCGTGCCGTGCCCGTGCCGTGCGCTCCCGCCGCTGCCGGCTCCGGCAGGGAAAGTAGGTCAGGACGGCACTGAGCATGCTCGGAGCCTGGCCGGGGGGCGGCCCCGGGGCCCGCGGGGGGCGCGGGGGGCGGCAGAGCCCTCGGCCGCGGGGTTGACACGGGGCCGGGGATGTGCGGCGGCCGCGGGCGAGGCAGGGAGGCCTGAAGCGAGCGGCGGCGGCGGGGCCGCTGTGGGGAAGGCAGGGGGTGCGGGGGGTGCGGGGGGTGCGAGCCCCCTCTGCCCGAGCGGAGCCGGCAGTCCGGAACAGTCCCCCCGGTCATCGCATCCCTTCTCAGAGACGCTTGCGGGAGCAAGTGCTGCAGGAAAGGGATAACACCCCAGCACGCCTAGAGAATCTAGAGAACCAAAATGCTGCGCCTCAGAGAAATGGCACACGTGCTTTCCCCCAAGGGCTTTATTCCTAACGGGATTGCAGCACCCAGCTCCAGTTTAAACTCAATCTGAGGCGGTCCCTGCCTGTGGGAAGCTGGCCCTGACTATAGATGTCTAAATGATCTGTCAGCAGAGGGTAAAGCTGTCTTTTAGCTTGAGCAAAAGTGATTGAATTTGCTTGGTGCTATCTGTGCAGGCTGTGCAGCTGCCAAACAAGCGATGTAGGTGGCCAGCTGCAGGCAGGAGCCTAGCAGGGATCTGGTGTGAGCCAATGCTGTCCTGTGCCACTCTCCCGTGCTTCCTCCCTGACCTTGTGGCATCAGAAGAGGAGCATGCAGGGCGACCTTCAGCTGAGTGGCAAGACCACTGGGTTAAACCGTGGAGGTCTGTATCTCCAAATGTTTGTAGTACTTTTGTAGCCAGGCTTGGACCTTGATCTTACTATCCTCTTCTGATTGCTTCCAGGGAGCAGTAGCTGAAGCTCTTCTGCTCATGGAGGAGTAATCAGATGAGAGAACATTTGCTGAAACTGGACTGCATTTCATTGCAGGGGAAGGTGTATGTGAAGTACACTGTGGTATATATCAAAGCATGTCTCTAGTCTGCCCAGGGGAAACTGAAGAGGAATAGCAACAAAGAATTCATAAAGAGGAAGGCAGACCCACTCCAGGGAGCTGGGCTAGTTATGTCAAGAGCCTGGGCTCCTGGTCCCATCACCTTGTATGTAGGAAGTGTGGGGGTTGAACATGGATGCATTCAGTGCGTGGGAGTGGTGCAGGCGCTGAGGTTAGATCAGGCTCTTGACAGCCAGGGCTTCTTGTGTTCAGTGTCTCCAGAATGGAGAAAATTGAAGACAAAGGGGAAGATGTGTTTGGTTTTGTCAAACCTGGCAGCTGAGACAATCAGTCAAGGAGTGTGCTTCTTACTAACTCTTCCAGCAAAGCATTTACTTGGTGGGAGGAGCTGTTTAAGTCATAGGTCCTTGTTGGCCACTGACTTGTGATTTGTGCTAGCTTGACCACACTAATTATGAACTTGGTTTTCCTTCTTCTTGTCTTGAAGTACTGGGTTTGAACACAATTGAGTAGAATTTATTTATCAGTTACTGATGGAGCAAGTCAGAAAGTTGTGTGCCCAGTCTTATAAACTCCTTTAAGTCAGGTAACACTCTGCCACTGCCTGGATGCCTGTCAGATCTATGTGTGATACGAGGCTGAATTTTTGTATTTGGAAAAGTCACACATCTTTCCTTCTGAAAGGGTCTAGCCTTTCAGGCTCCTCAGGTTTCAGAGAACATAAGCCTGTGTTGCTGGAGCCAGCCACCACATTACTTGCTCCATGCCCTTTCCTGGGAGATCACTATCATCTGCCAGGTGAGCGTGAGGACTTAGTGAGGCATTTTTCCATCCCACCTTCCAATAGTGCTTGCCCCAGCTGCATGCAGAGGACTGGCCCACTGATTTGAGCAGGAACTATAAAAGGTCTTCTGGATGCGTATCCCAGCTCTGGTTAAGTAATAAAAAGCTCCCTAATTTACCTGGGATTAAATAATTATATAATATTATTCTAATATTATTACATGAGAATGCATGAATGATAAAATTGGCAATGTTGTTTTGGTTTTTTTTTTTTATAATACCTGCTGTAGATAAACCCTTACATTTCATACTTAGTGCTATGCTACAGTGACCAGATTCTATTCCTATAAGACTGTAACATCATTTAATTAAAGGCAGCCTTTTAGAGCAAACAGAACTTTGGTATTGCTAATAGTTTTATCTGAACAGTGTAATCAGGGAAGCTTTGTAATCATGCAGTTAAAAATCTGAATTTTACATTTTGTGTGGTTATAGTCTCTCCATCCCGTAGGTGGAGTGACATACTGGAATGGCTGAGACAAGTTTGTGTGCCACACAATGAAAGGTACCAGCAGAGAAACTAAAGAGAAAGGAAGTTTTTAAATAGTATTCAGCAAACCAGCTGTATTAATAAGCCAGTCAACAGAAATACATGAGGGGATATTCCAATAAGAAATTAGCTTGCCATATTTCTCATAAAATGAAAAGGAAATTTGATTATGAGAAATATCTTGTTTCAGTATGGTGATGTTACTCTTTTGTTTCTTTTAAAAAAATTCTAACCCCCAGTAAAATTAGACCTTGCATGAATACTGATGAGAAAAGAATAACTTTATTTATTAGGATACATATCTTCAGCATGCTACTTTACCTCATTTAAATGAAATACTAACAGCATTTTAGTTTTAGTTATATCTGTTATCCAAGATTGTTACCTTAGTCACTATAATCTGTAATCACATTACTCCCATCTGAAAGACTGGAATTCCAAGCTAGACCAGCATTGCTTTCTTTGTTGAGTACCATCCCATTTTTTGGGAAAGATGTGGACAACTGAAAGGCTTACAAGTGATCTTGGGATGGAGTTGGAGAAATCATATGGTCCTGGGAACTCCTGGCCTGCACCAAACATGCCAGAATGGTGTGGGAGGAGGTGTCACAGGAGGGGATAGGTATTCCTGCCTTGAGCAAGACAGCTTGGGTGCTAGTTCAAAGCACTTGATTTATTAATTTATTTTAACCAGCACACATTTTTGCAGCAAGGGCACTCTTCTTTTCGTACCTAGCTTTGTATTAGTCCTGTCAGAAATATCTTAGTCTGATGTGTCCCAGAGCACTGTGGCTTGTATTTTGTTCTTGTTTCTCCTCCCTAACTTTTGAAACAACTCAAAATAAATTAAAAAATATTAGGCATGAAGCTCATGAACTTTTGGCGGTTTTTATTTGTACCTCATAATAACATGTAGTGCTAACTATTTCTCTCCTGCATTTCTGGATTTGTTATTTTTCTGCGGTGGTTTCTTTTTTTATCCTCTACAAGTGGACAGGAATGACCAATTGCCTTTTATTCCTTATGCTTTATTTTTTAGGACATGGGGTTACAAAAGTAACTTGTTTTATACCTTTACTGTGACTCCCTTCTTTGCTCCTCCCAGAGGAGGAAAAATTCTCAGCTTGTTTGAAGATGACATTTTCTGCAGTGATCCACTTTTGTCACTCATTTCTGGGGGAAGTTCTTTCCTGAAATGTGTCATAGACAGTCTGTAAACCCACTGATTATGTGGTCACTATAATGTTATCTTATGTAAATGCATACATGATTCTTCTTGAAATTAACAGCTTATTGTGGTTGAATTCCTTTTTGAGGTTGTCCTTTTGAGGCTTTGCAGTATATTCACTTGATGGAAAGGTCTCTCCCTGTTGTACAGCATGTGTGTAGACAGCTTCTTACAGAAGAAACTGTCAGCATGTAGTTTCTGCATGCGCTTGTATCTGTGTTCAAAGTGTTGTTGCTCAGGCTCTTCAGTGATGTGTGCTGCAGAAAGTCTAGCTGTGCTGATGTGCTAAGGCAAGGGCAGATATGTCTGCATAAATTATTGGCAGCTGAGGAAAGGGTGAAATCCACACCTCTTGTGATCTGAAGGGAAAATTCCACAGTGATGTTACAGAAAATTGTATTCAGAGGGTTTGGCACCACTGTTAAAAAGCTACCAAATTTTTAGGACTTGAAGAAATAAAAGAAGGTCTGATGAGAATGTCTCTATCCCCATCCCTCCCCCCAGCACAAAACTTTCCATGTATAAGCTGAGGTTAACTGAGAACGCTTCATACAGATAAAAGAGTTTTGGTTCCTTTCTTATTCTGCATCCACTTCCCTGCCTCGTGATTTCCTGTACATTTCCTTCTAGCTACTGAAAGCTGGAGACTGAGTATTGCTTCAGAGAATGCTGATGAGATGAAGCTCAAGGCTGGAAATGAAGCCACTGAGCCAGACATAGAAGAATTTCAGTTCCCTGTCAAACCTGAGAGAGCTTTTGTTTTCAGACAGATATATTGGTTGACAAATGGATTAGTGGGGATGCTGGATGAGCCAAAGGCCTAAGAATTGTTACCTTAATAATGTCAGATGCATCAGACTCTTTAATTCTTTTCTTACCAAATAATCTTATTTAATTCAACTTTGTGTTGTATAAAACAAAGATCATTTCTCTAATCACGTTTGCTGACCTCGCCTGGCCCATGGCTTTCCAGCTGAATAAACAGAGATAGGGCAATAAAAAACAAATCTTCACCACTAGTTAGCTTTTGAAACATCAGTGTTTACCATTCACTGCATGAACTGACTATCAGGCATTACACCACCATGAAAACAATCTACAACTGTAAGCCATGAGTGTAAAATAATACAAGGCACAGGGTACAGTGCTGAATTGCAACTGAATGAAAAGATACTGGGCATGTTGCATGACCTTCAGCAAGATTCTATGTTTATGTCAGTGAGAAAGATGAGCCAAATTATTCATGAGGCTGAAAGGGGGAGAAAGGACATGTGATCTTGGAACAGCTAGAGTTATGTTATTCTTGAGGGGAAAGATCAAGATGATTATGTTAATGTTACCATTTGTGTTACACTCTCACCAGAGTCAGAGTTTCAGGAATGTGTCAAGCTCTGTGTGTTTTATCCAACTGCAAAAATACAATAGGATTTTAGAGCATCAGTCAATACTGGTTTTATTTCTTTTTTTGTTGTATTTCTTATGAAGCAAATGCTTTCAGAAACAAGGTGAATCAATAGGTGTGAATCATCCACAAGGTGGCTATAAGTTGAAACTTTTAAAGAAACTTTATAATATAATCTGGCATTAATATGTGAATGCAAAAAAAAAAAAAAAAAGAAAAAAGACAACAAGGAACTTTATAAAATAAAAGCAAAACTTGAAACTGTTTTCAGTGATGTAGCTATGTTCTTTATAAATGCTGTACACTTACCAGAGGAAGTTGAGTATGTTATTACAGGAAATAATAGGAAATGTGTCTTTGAAGATACTGTTTATCATTAGGAATGAGAACTCTGCTTTTCAGCATGGTCTGCAGTTGAGTAGCACTGCACAGACACTAGTGCAATAAATGCAGACTACATGCTGACAGAGATGGTGTGCCAGACTGGGCCTTTTTACTTTCAGAAACCACGTGTCATCAGCCCCTCCATTTTCTTCTATTAGATATGCACAAAAGTAACTTCTTTTTATGAATAGAGTATTTCAACTAATCTTATAATTCCACAGTAGAATAGTGAAATGAAATACCTGAGTAATTTCAGTGAGTCAAGTCAAAACTGGCATACACCAAATGAGAAATAAAAGTATTGGGTGACTGATGTCTGAATATTTTCTGCCAAAGAAAACATATAAAAGGTAGGGTGGTATTTTTTCACTGCAGCCATTTCATTTTGCCTGCAGTGTACAGAGGTTTGACATTAGCAGTTGCCAAAAATGTTCTCAGACCAGTGTTGATACAAACAGAGCAACCACATTTATATCTATCTCATGTAAATTATCTGTCCTTCAAGGAGGATAAAGCCATACAACCTTGGGACACTTACAAGGGAAATCATTCACTAGAGTCATTGTATTTGAAATTCAGTGGGGCACATCTTACAGCCCTGGCTGGAAAAGTAAATTCAGATAACTGTAGTTTAAGAAACCGAAACCTCATCTATTTGCAGCCAGTCATCCTGGGCTGAGTTTTTTGGTTCCTGACAAGTAAAAAATCATTTCTGAGATCCTCAGACTTTTCTCCTGGCTGTTTCTGAGGGGAATCCCAACCTGTGAAGCTGTTCTCTACCCTGCTGAGGTCATGATTTCTCAAACTGACAAAAGCAGTACTATATTCCCTTAATGGGGTGCTCATTTTTGAACAGTCCCTGAGAAAAATCAAACACTACACTGTCCAGCTGAATTGTTTTTTTGTCCTGAAAACTGCTTTTGCTGATCATTTTCAGTAATATTTTCAAGGGCTTTTTACTTTTCTCTTTACTGTATTCTATGGCTGGTAACTTTAGTGGATTCTCACTTTAAATACTGTGGTTTGTATCATGCCAGTCCTGTGGTATAAGAGGTTACCTCAATGAAACTCATTTCTAACAAAGTTAATTTTTAATACTGTGTTGAGCTTTAACTTTTGCTGCCTTAAAATATGACTTCTGCATTTCCAGCATCACATTCTATCAGTTAATCCAATGCTAACTGATATTAGATAAGATATCAGATCATTCTGCTAATTAACTTAACAACCACTACTTGAGCCTTTATCCAGAAGCACTTTCAAGTTCAGACTTTTCAGCATTGTCACAACGTAACCCTGCCATCTACTGGAAAGTATTTAGTAATGGTTTTTGTTGTTAAAATTGGGGCGGTTATGTCTACAAATTTTATGTACAGAAAAGGCCGCCTCTACTTTGCAACACACAGGCTGATTCCCTGTTGTTCAGGGGAAACATGCACCTGAAATGCGTGAGTTTACATAGAAAGGGATCAAATATGTAGTAAGCAAGTGCTTTTCACTCTCAGACAATCAACATTTTTGCCATCAAAAGTTATCAGATCTCTTATCCTCCCCTCCCACTACTTTTTGGTGGTGTCTCAGGACTAGGGAAGTTGGCTGGGTGGTCCCCTGGCCTCACTGTTCTCTGCGTGATCAGAAAGCTTGGGATTGGGCAGTCGGGGGTGCACAACTTCTTTGATGGCTCAAAGATTTCATGTGTGTGAGTCTGATTTCTAGTTGAGCAGGCAGCTGTACCCTCAAGATCATCAGGTTTCCACCTGGAGGGAGAAAAGAAGCAAGCATTTGGAAAGACCAAGTGTAGTAGACCAGCTGTGCTAGAGGATGTATGCACGTGTCAGTGTTGCCACTCTGCTTGCAGGTTATGCTGTGGAATATGCTCTGGGGCTGCTTGGTCCTATTTTGTCTTCTTCTCTGTACGTTATTGTAGACTGCTGGCACCTGGAAATACTGGGTTTAGTAAAAGATAAAGAGTCTTCCTGGTTTGCAGAACTCCTGCTTTTCTTGCCTTGTGTATTTGTGTAGCTGAGAGGTGCTGAGAAGTTTATATGGTTCTGGGAGCCTCTTGCCTCAAAGGCATTAGAGCTGATATCTCTAACAATCTCTAATTATCACTCCACGTCATGCTCTTTCTTCCTATACCCTTCCTATACCCTCTTTGTGGATGAGTTTTGCTTTAGTTTTTCTACAAGACAGTATCACCTCTGAAAGACAGGGAAAGAAAACCCAATGCAAAACAGGAAAGCAAAATTTGCTTCATGAAAGAGTTGAAGGAATTCAGTAACTCATCTTGCATTGGTTTGCAAGGACTGGAAGCTTTGTCCCTGCATTGATTCACAGCCAAAGCTGTCCATACAGGGGTCAGTACCCCTTAACACAATACAGACAACTTCACCTGCTCAGGTACAGCCATATGTGTTGTGTAACACATGTTAACAGAGGTTCAGTCCCAGCAAATAAATCCAACAGCAACTTCAGCTGTGCTGAGCAGGACACAGGGCTTGGTCAGACTCATTCCCAGATATCCGGGGTGTGTCAGTGGGTGTGGCTCCCTGCAGAAGGAGCTAGGTTAGGTGTGCCAGCAATGCAGCTACGCCTAGTGACAGCTAGTGTAGCAACTGTGACAGCTCCCCCTTAGCAATCAGAAGTTTCTCCAGAATGACTTTTCAGTGGAAACAGCTTTGCAAATGAAGTATATTAAGTATCTGATTCAGTTTTCATTTTAAGAATAGATTAAAAAGCAAGATACAACAGGTGAGTAATTTTAAAGATTATCGCATAATAGCAATAGCAGAGATGCCTTTAAAGTCTCATTAATGCTTTCTTTCCTCCATGTACTAGTTTTCAAAAGAAATTATAATCCTTGGTAGAAGACCTTTCTATTATGGAGGAAATTATGTAACTTTCTCTTTGATAGGAGAAAAGACTAAAATTGTTATCTGCTCCCCGTTAAAATTGCCATTTTACAGCTCACCTCCCCGCAGAAAGACCTTGAATAGGGTTCATATTACTTCCAGATATCAAGAGAAAAAAAGTAATTGGTAACAGCACATTGTCTGGATGTTAATAATATTTCAGTTTTTCCTTGTTGGAAAAATCATTTATTCCTACCATATATTAGAGGGGAGGAGATTTGGCACATTCATAGGCTTACTGTGATTATGTGTAATACTTGCATTTAAGCTCAAAACCATTTTAGGTTATTTCATTTTATGGAGGATTGTGTCCTACACTATAATAGATGGCAAGGTTTTAGAGCCCAGATACAGGGTATCACTTACCTAGACTGAAATAGGATGAGCTGCAGAAGGTACTGCACCACAAATGGGACTGGTGGGGTCAGACTCTGGTCCTAGCTGAAGAATCCTTGCACTAGGGAAAACCAGGGGTAGTTTGAGAGGGAGAGAGCACACGAAATGCTTGAGCTGTTCATGATCAGAACACAAGAAAGAGGGATATTTTGGGTGACTGCCAATGAAATAAGTTCCAATTTTCTCTCCAGCACTGAACTAGAACTGCTTGTCCTTAGGCTAGGAGACGGGTGGGATGGAATGGGACAAGTTACTGTGATGTTGCTCTACCCTCCTGTGAACACCATGTTGCTTTCTCACAGTTAACCAAATGGTGCAGTTTGGGTTATTTTTTCCCTCCAGCTACAATATATCTCTGCATATTAAACTGAAGTGTTTCATGAACAAAAGAAGGACAATTTCAGTCATGGCTGAATCCTAAAGGGAACCAAAAATATTCTGGTTTAGCTTCTCCTGTCGCATTATCATAGACTATGTGGCAGTAATAGGAAAAGTCTCTTCCACCTGCCCTGCGTTTCATATCCTGAAAGAGCAGCTCCTGTCTACTCTATTCAGAACACATTATTTTTTCACATACATACCTCCTTTTTTCTTCTGGTGAGTTTCAAGAGCTCATTAAAACTGCTTCTTCCCTCTCACAGAACTCAGATATTTATGCATTATAAAACTTCCCTTTTGTCTATAACATAGGTTGATTTTACTGCCTATTTTCATTGTTCCCAAGCCTGCATTAATGAGACACTCCAGGAGAAATCTTAACAGATAGATTGCTTAGAAGGGAGAAAATGGTGTCATCTACTAGAATAAATAAACTTGTGAGAAATTCTAAGACTCATAGACTGCCAAAATAATAATTTTTGCAGAGTTAAATAGGATTATTCTTGTTTGCAGAAAGCTGTCTATGGTATTTTCAGAATAGACAGACTTACTAAACATTTTTGAAAATCAGGAAGAACAAAGCAGAGTAAATGCCTGCCAAGTCTTCCACCAGTGACCCTTCCTGCTCCAAAGTGGGAATGGCTGCTGTGAATACATTGAGCATGGTCAGGAAAGGGTGACCACAGTAACTCCAGCTGGCAGAACAAACAGGGTGTGTTTGGTGTTTCTTATGTGTTCTGTAGAGTTTTATTCTCTTGCTTTCATTGGTGCTAAATACCCATCACCTTTAGCACTTGTGCTGAGTAGCAATGAGTTCTCCTTCCACTCTGAACAGGGGGATGGTGTCAGTTCTTGCTTACTAGAGAGACACCTTGAAGGGGACAAATGCCATGGCAGGGACAGTTCACCCTGAGATGCTCTTTCCCCAATTCCTCATGCGCTTAGAAGCCAGGAGTCATCCTGAGTAAACGCAGCTGGTGTGAGGCTTGTCCAGCTACCTCACAGGTCCACTCAGGCAAATACATTCAAGATATCCACATCAGGTATTTGGTGCATTTAGGTAATTCAAGATAATTGAAACAGCTACAGGGGCACGTGGCTTTCTCTTCACTGCACTTGATATGTGGGTAATTGGTTTTTCTTTGCATGATATATGTATAGTTCATGTACTGATGACAAGTAGTTGTTCAAAATATTTGCAACTCTGGAGAAATAAAGTGCTTCCACCGTGGGTGTTTATCGTCTGATGAAAAATACATCATTTTGTTTGAGGAGTTTATTTCTGGAGTCCAGAGAACAGCTTAATCACTTTAGAAGGCTAATTTATGAAACTGCTGAAAATATTATAGTCTATTGAGTAATTTAACATGTGTACAACATGGCTTATAAAATAAAACAGTATTTAAGAATAAAAAGTGAGACAATTATTTGACAGACTACCTATTATTAAAAAATATAGAGAGGAAATGAAGATGTATTAGAAACCAATAGTGTTTTTATTTTATTTGGAAAATATAAATTGGTGGTAAAATGAATTAGCTGTAAAAATCTATTGATTTTAAAGTCCACTGAGACTTTTAAAATATAGAAACGAAATGGTTATCACTCAAATGCTATTCATTCTCATAAAGCAAACTCAGTTTATCTGAATGGGTTTCCTATTATTTGTTTGATTTGTAAATAGTTTGTAAAACATTTTCAAAATGACATTTTCTTTTGAGGCATCTTCAGTGCTGTGAAAGAGATTTAACTGTGACAACAATTCTTTATGGAATGTAAGGCTAATGCATCAGACTTGCTTAGGTCCTTTGTGGAGTTATGTAGAGGTGCTGCTGGATGGTTTCAGGCTGCTTTCAGATCTTACATGGAGAATATAGAATTCATCATTTTGAGTCTACTCTCAAAATTTCAGGATCTCATAGTTATATATAAAGGGTATGAAGCCATTGGGTTTATGCAGCCATGTTCTTCGGTGTGACAAACCTTATGGCTGACAAGGAAGTGACACTGCTGAGCAGCCAATGTACCTTCCTGGGCCTTTTGTTGATGAGCATAAACAAACTTATTAAAAACGGAAAAAAAATCATTGTGCACTTTGGTCACACAAAGAACCAAAAATACTCTTAAGTTACATGTCCAGGGGGCTGGATGCTCCCAACTCATGGGTTCTCAGGAGAGTATGGTGTATCCCTCACCAAATTGCTTAAAGTCTTTGCTCTGAGATACAGCTTACACGCCTGCAACAAGGGGTTTGTATATTCATACAGGTTACAAGGATATTTCAGGAGATCTTTGATGGTTGTTCTGTTGTTTGCATGTACTGTGGAAAGTATTATTATTAAGAGTTATTGTGCAATTCTTGATAGTTACTGAAGGTAAGACTATTATTTTTTTTTTGGTGTAAAATTAGACACATAATTTCCATCAATAAAGGCAGGTTTCAAAAAGTTCCAGTTCACAAGAGAATTTTGGTTTGATCACTTCATACAACTTCTCACACAGTTTCTCATAGTACCCTAAAATCCCGCTGTTGAAAATAAAGGAAAAAACCAGATAAAACAAGTGTCCTTAAAGAGTAGCTAGAGTTAACTTAGTCTGATTACCAGCAACTAACACACTGACTGCTGGAATACTGTGCTGGTAAGGAATTCAAGCTGGAATACTGTGCTGGTAAAGAACTTCAGGCAGTAGAGTCATTATGCATTTTAAAAGCATCAGGCAAACATTCCATATCACTCCCCTCCATGCTGTTCCACTTGACTTCGAGCCTTCATTCTCTTAAGTCACAATTGACTTGACTGACTGGTTTAGGATGGCCTATAGACTGATGTCTTAAGTTCAGAATGATTACTTTAATGCAGTAACTTGTCAGTGTCAGAAATAACTCTGCTCTGAAATGAACCAAATGGGAATGGGGGAGAAATGGGCAGCACTTCTACTTGCCTGGGACAGTCTCCCATATCCGTAATCAGGAAACATAACAACAGTGTCTCTGAAAGATGTCCAGTGAAATATACAAATCATATTTGAGTGAGAGGTAGATTGCTCAGCTCTGGAGAAAAGCATATGGAAATGCTGAAGCATATCAGGAAAACTTCACTGATAAGTCATGTTGCACTTGCCCCCTTCTCTTGGGCAGATGCATGATTTTGCTCTGCATGTTCTGAGCAAAGGAGCTTGGCACTTCAGACACCCAGTGCTTATTCTGTCCCACTCTTCTCACCTGCACTGCATGCTTTGCACCAGAACAGCTCAGAGAACTTTGTAATTATAATCTGTATAGGTCAAAGTCTCCAGACATTAAAAAATATTAATTTACCAGTATGAGAAAAATGAATTTGACTGCTTACAGATAATGAAAATAATGGTGTGTTAGTCAGGGGTTAAAGATGTGTGGCTTTTTGTATGGGCCCATTAAATAGAGAGAAATCTAACCATGTCCTGTTATCTTCCTTTTTGGTACTCAAGCTGGTGTTGGTCAATGTAGACAAACCCCTTGTCTGCCTGAGCTGACTGACTGTGGGAATGTCCATGGTCCATTGCTGCCACAGCTGGAACTGCTGAGATCTCCAGTGCCTTGACTTGGCTACTACTGACCACTTTGGTTCCCACATCCTAACATTCCATGGACTTTCTGACAACAGGCTGAAGGCTGGGAAGTATTTTCAGAGTATTTCTTTGATAGTGGAAAGGAGGCTATGTGTTCATTGCTCTGTAACAGCTGCCTGAACAGTCTTGAAAACGATTCCTGGTCAGTAATGGAAAAAAAGGTTAGGTGTAGCTTTGGTTATTGCACGGATGTCTCTCGCCAATACTCTAGTGAAGGAGGATATACTGCAGACCTAGGAAACTCCTCTAAAGTCCTTTCTGTTAATTGAAAAATGGTCCACAGTGACTGTAGGACTGGAAATGTATTTTGTTCTAGAAAAATAAGTAAGCTGCTGTTATAACAAAAATGAAAGATGGAAAGAAAACTAAGGGTTTCATCAGAATACTTCCTAGCCTTTAGAACATATGCACTTTTCCTCCACTCTAAAGGGATTTTCTTAGTTTCCTTTGGTTTTTTGTTTTTTGTTTTTTTTTGCCATAATGGTTGTAAATTGTACAATGCGCACGTTTATTCATAAAGAAAAAGTAATAAGTAAATCAATTTTTGGGGATTACAAAAACCAACAAGATTACACCACTTAAAATTCTCTATGGTTTGGGTAAATACATTTCTCATGCTTAGGTACAGGCCAGGTTTCACTGGGGCTGAAAGAAACTGGTGGAAATACTGTGCTGGAGACAGCATTTTTGAATGTAAGAGTGTTGTTACTCAGATTTTACTGGTTCATGGTGTCCTGTTAATATTCATGCTTCTTCTAGAGTTTCACATATTTTAGTGTAGAAACTGTAAAACTGCTAAAAGTTCACACCCTAGTCTTGCTAATCTTGAAGGTGAAAGAGATTAAGACAAAGATTTGCTCATCCTGGAATTTTATACATTCTGGGGAGACAAGCATTTCTCTTTGTGGACATCTTCCATGTCCATCCCATTTATTGGAATTTTATTATATTACATTCCCAAGGGAAATGACATGCAAATAATGGATCAGATCCAAACCATCATAGTAACCATGTGATTTCCCCTTCACAGCCCTTGAAATTTTATTGTCTTCTGAAAGAAACCGTCACTTGACTCATAGCATATTCAGAACATCAGAAATTCACAATGTAGGTAAAACTACATGAAGAATAATTTTTTTCTCCGAGTGGACGGTTTTTACTCACCCCTGTCTCTGTGGCTTCTTTCATGATCAGCTGGGGTGTTTTGAATGTTTCCTTATTTATAATCCTTGAAACCATTCCAATGGAAGGGCAGTTTTTCTCTGTCAAGCCTGGCAAAATGAAAGACATAAAATCAGTATTTTATTGATCCTGCAGGTCTCCAACACTGTCATACTAAAAGTAGCTTCCAGATAGGCAAGATCTCATCTGCAATACCATGGGTATATTATTACACAATTTTTTTACCTTAATGTTTTATGAGATGACCAAGCAGTTCTCTTTTTCTGGATGCTGGGCTAGGTTT
Organism: Haemorhous mexicanus; assembly: GCF_027477595.1. NCBI lineage: Eukaryota > Metazoa > Chordata > Aves > Passeriformes > Fringillidae > Haemorhous > Haemorhous mexicanus. The sequence goes on from NC_082344.1 coordinate 39,525,874, forward strand.
CCTTTCGTCAGTCCATGATGTTACAAATCAGTGATGCACACAGTTCAACATAACTTAATCAATGTTTGTTTTAAAGTAAATGTTTAAAAATAACTGAAAAAGCATATTTATCCTCTATTACTACCAGATGTATACTGGCAGAAAATGCAGAGAAATGCAGCAATGCTCTTTCATTTGAAGTGGTGTTAGTCATGCTGATTGGACCCTTTTCTCTGCAGCGTGAGTGTGCAGGGGAGTGTGTGTAGACCCTCTGGACAATTACTCAGAGTCCAGCAGCTTGGTACATTGGCTCTTTCCATCATTGTGTGACATGATCTGTGCCTGCTGCTGTCATTATATTTGCAGCAAATCATGGTACCACTTTCCTTTGTATTTCACTGTGGAAGCTCTTGAATCCCCCATCCTTCCAGACATCCAGACAGCCTATTTGCAGCTGGCACTTTTCAGCGAGGGCCTGCTAACTTCATTTGCTATTGTCTGATTTTACACAAGTGGTGGACTGTAGGCTCATTGACAGATCAATTTTTTCATTATCAGCATATGCAGCTGTTTGAATACTTACTATTCCCTCATTCTTGTCCATTTTCTGCTTATTGTCAAAGAAGCTAAAGTGTTTAGTGGAAAGCCCAGCTTCCCAAGTTAATTTTGACTGGTAATTATTGTTTAAATAAAACAGACAGCATCACAAAAAACCTTCCTGGGAACATACATGTCTTGCATAATAACCTCTGAATAAAATTATGCTATGAACATAAATCTGAACTGCAGAGTTGTTTGATACAGTTAGAAATCTTTCTAAATTGCTTTAATATTTATTGTAGTTCCTAAAGAGGAAAGTACAGCATTTTTAGCAACAAAAATCTTGCATAACTTTTTTACTCCACAGTTAGTGACCACCTCTATTGTTTATCAGGTGAAAAAATATTTCCCTAAAGGAAATAAATGCAGTTTAGCCTTTACTACTTATATGCAAGCTCATAGTCTGCAAGCCAGCAGGCTATTGCCTTAGCTGTGCACTTGAGATCCTGCTTATCACCCAGAACAACGCTGAGTGAAGCAGCTGTTGGCCTGGAGGCAGCAGGATAGGCAGAGAACTTCTTCACTGCATGAGCTGCTAGGGTTCTGAGTTACTGATGATTTTCTCTGCCAAAAGCCTTAATCTGGATTTGAAAAGAAAATAAAGGTCTAATTATCTCATGTTTTATGCTTTATCTGAAAGCCATGACTTACCTACAGAGAGGTGAATGTAGCAGAGCACAGTCACTTTCCATCACCTGAGTGACCCCGAAGTTTGGTCCCTTCAGTTGCTGCTCTCTCTGTGAGGCTCCTGCTGTTTGCAGTGTTTTACTTACTCACTAAGAGCTAAGAGACAGCAGGACAACCCTTGGCAGAGTCGAGGGTGATTTGCCTTCAGATCCCCGTGACGTTGTTGCTGCAGATGAGTTGCCAGCCTTGTGAGCATTGCAGACTGATTTTACATGCCTGGGTTTACCTGCCTGGCTCCTGCCTGCAGACTTCTCTGAGAGCTTCTGGTAAAACGCCAGGTATCACAATCTGTGAGCACCTGGGTGACTGAGGCTCTCTGCTCTTTGCCTCTGACCAGCCCACGTTTTCCTGTGAGGAGTTTACTGAAGATGCATGGCAGAGTGTCCCTTTCAGGATGGGCTCCCAGCTGAAATCTCCCTGTCATGTTCAGAAAGGTGTGAAACTCTTCCTGGAGTTCATCTGTGTGTAGTCCTTCTGTAGTGTTCTTCTGGAGTGACCTTGTGCTCCAGGTGAAGAGGGGCTTCTCTGTCAGGCTGATTTCTGGTAGCCTGGTGAGGTGTTACTGTGAGTGTGACCCATACATTTAAATCCAGAGATTATCATGCTAATTTAAACCTTTTCAGTTTGGCTCCATGTGTGTCTAAGTGTTCATATGCAAACTGTCATTTCCAAAGACAGGCAGAGGCTGCCTCACCTCTTTCCCTCATTTGATTATGTGGCTCCCTGCTGCAGCTAACAGATTACATTTTCAGCTATTAGCAATTGCTCTTAAATATAATTTAGTCTTGTTAGATGTAGGAAAAAAATAAAACAAAATAGGTCACTTTGTCATCAGATTATAATAGTCTTGCCACATAAAACCTCTCTGATCATTACTTTTAAGTTAGTCAATAATGTCTTCTGAGGCTATAATGCAAGTGGAAACGTGGCATCCAGACTAATACGAGACAGTACATGTGCACAGCAGACATTGTCTCATGTCTAAAACATCACTGTATCCCTACTGCAAGAAAAATAAGTTAATTTTCATAGAAATTGCAATAAAATCTCTGATTCTTGTCAAGCTCTGAGCATCTTAACGTGTTTGAAGTTCTCTTGGCACTGCTGCCTTAATAGAAGACTCAGTTTTCAGCAAGGTAGGCAGATATGAAAGGCTGGTGCTCATGGCTGTATATTTGCTTCCAAATTAAGGCTATGTAGCCTTCTGGAAGTAAATAGTTATGCATGGAATGAGAGGTTGTTTGTGTAAATTTATAAAGTCATATAACAATTAACAGGGCCTGTTAAACTAGGCTGAGAGTTGGTGTGAGCCAGTGTCATTGGGAAATAAGCTCTGAAATGAGAGGTTGCGTCACTGGGTAACATGGTGGATAAAGTAGAGATAAAGCAAAGACATAAAAGAAAAAAGGCAAAGCTTGGGTTCATTGCAGGTTACTGGGGAAACTTTTCAGAGTTCAGGCTAAAAGCTGATCCTAAAGCAGTTTTTAGCTTTGGCTGGGATGAAGGTGAGAAGCTACACTGAATAAAACCATGATTTATGCAAACCTACAAATTAATCCTAATTCCACCACAAACCTACTTCTAATTTCTATCTGGCCTGGAAGAAAAATGGGGCAAAACCCTCTCTGGGGAAAAAAAATGGGGTGAAAAGGCTGGAGCTCAAACTGGGGCTTGAATTCACAAAGCTGCAGGGCAAAGGAGAGTGTCTGCAAGGGAGACAGAGATGCTCTTCTGTCAGGTCAGTGGCAGACACGGGTATCTCACTGTGAGAGGGGGAAGGTTAGATTGGGATAAATGTTCAGTTAATGCCAAGGCCATGACTTGTTTCAGATTGACTTTATAAATTATTCCACATTTGGTTTCTCAGCCACCTTTTGCTCTGGGGCTTAACGGCAAGGCTGGGGAAAAGATCAGTCAGTGTTGGGGTACAAGCTGGGCTTTGCCATTGCCAGTGCCAGTAAATGCTGCTGACAAGCTGGGGGCACAGAGCTGGCCAGACTGTGATGGGTGTCAGTGCCAGCTTGTGTTCCTGTGATGTTTGTACACGTGGATCTGGATGGTCTCACTAATTTAGAGGGAAAAGCTAGGCTTCTACTTGAGAGTGAGTTTGCTAAACTAAGTGTGGAAAAACTTGGATGTCAGCCTGTTTTAACTTGTGTGGACTCTCTGTGCACAAATATATAAATAAAAGTTAGAAATTATGGATATTTTTCAGGAAGATGAAAAACTTGAAGTAAATTGCCCTTCAAATATAATTTTCTTTCTTGAATTTGCTTGGATCTTGGCAAATATAGCAGCAGCACAGATGCTCCAATGTGTACTGAGCACACTGACCTTTCAGCAACTTCCCTGTGTGTCAAGCATTGTATCTTTCTGGGCCCTAGGGAATCACAGTATGCTGGAAGCAAACCCATGTAAAACTATAAAAAAAATCAATGCTCTTGATTTCAAAGAACAGCAAAACACATGAATGAGTCACAGAGACATAATCCCTTACTACCCTCCTTGTCATGCCCAGCCATGATTTCATTGGAAATCAATTTTAAGTGCTATCCTAGATGGGGCTTCTTCTGATTCTGTTTTTCACAAGTCCTTTGATTTTTTTTCATGAAAGATTTAAAAAAAGAACAAAGCTGGTGGCTGACTAGTGGTAGCTGATGAGTTAATTGAATGCCTGGCTTTGAGGGGAAGTAAAAAAAGTGTAGTTAACTATTACCTGCTCACTGGAGAAACTTTTCAGCCCAGTTGCAATAGCTGTTTCTCACAGTGTTATCTAAATAAAATAAGTAAAATAAAGGGCAATGTAAAATTCTGTGGCACATTACATATGCTCTATAAGTGTAACTTATGGTAGACTTGGCTCTCATGGCTGAATCAGTGAATGGGAAGTCAGAAGGGTTAGGTTTTCATCTTTATTGAAGGCTTCTGCAGGAGCCTTGGACAACTCTATGTTTGTGTCTCAATGTTCCAAACTACAGAATAAAAATATTTACACTTTGACATAAATATACAATTTTTTTAAGAGGATCCTAGAATAAAATGTTTTTTCTTGGTCGTTAACATGTTGCATCCTTCTGGGCTTGTAGGCTGTGGCATGGGATTGTTGACTTCTTACCTGAAGATAGAGACTTTTCCCTACTTTTGCTCTGATGGTGTGCTTAGACATAAAGAAAAAGCATCAAAACAAATATGTATAATCTGCAGCAGTTTAATATCAGGCTGTGATTTTGCCTTGTTAGAATCTGTTAGCGGGATTTCGTCACAGTTTTGGGAAGTTGATAAGTCACTGCACTTGTGATGAGTGGATCTTTGTGGGTTAAATTATTGTCTCCTATTTCATCATGTGCACTCTGCACATAATGTGAAGTAGCTCTGCCTTAATTTGCTCTATCATTAATCATTACAAGTTAAAGGTAAGGAAGTAAGTTAGGAAGGAGTTTTCATGCACATGGAGCATAAGACTGAGAGGGGCTGTCAGTTTAATGTTTGCCTTTGCTAAATAATATAAAGCCATCTTGGCAAGAACAAGCCCCAAAGAAAGCACAAATCTAAGATTTGCTTTTTAAAAGTACAATCAGTAAGAGGCCATTCTGTGGTCACTCATAGGCAAATTGAGAAAGAGCCATACTTGGTTCCCCAAGGACTTGTAAAGGAGAAGCACTGTGGAAATCAGCCTCTGCACTTTGAAGCCCCACAAAGAGCACACTGCTCAGGAACTTCTCTTCCAGGGAGAGAAGGCAGATGTTTTCAGACCTGTGAAAAGAAGTACTGCTTCTCCACTGATCTCAACCGTGTAATTAGAGGCTTGCTTTGTACAGCACATGAGATTCCAGCTTTTATATAATTTTTCAACAAGACTATTGAAGACTTGAGGCTCTTTGCTCATTTGAATAGTACAGAAATCTTGAGCATATTCTGGAAGTTGATAGTACGAGAAAACATTTTTAAGTTGTGCTTGTCCAGAGGAGATGATTTTGGAAAAAATATTAACCACAAATTCTTTACCATTAATGTTCATGGAGAGAAAAGAGAGCATCTTAGGCTTTTAATATTCTTTTAAAAATTGCCCAGATGGCACAAAAATAGCTTGGATAGCTTTTCTGGGATTGTGTTAGGAGACAGCATGTTTGATTTTGAATTTTTGTGGATGGTCAGTTGAAGAACTTCACTATGTTGAGCTAATTTTTGTGGGAACAGAGCACCAGAGAAACTGACTGTTAAGGGGAGGAGCTGGTCAGAGGGCTGGAGCACCTCTCCTGTGAAGAAAGGCTCAGTGTTGATGTTATTCAGCCTGGAGAAGAGAAGCCAGGGAGACCTTTAGCAGCCTTCCAGTACCTGCAGGGGGCCTGCAAGAGAGCTGCAGAGGGTAGAGAGTGACAGGACATAGGGGAAATGCTTCAAACTGAGAGAGAATAGATTTAGAAATAAAATTAGCCGGGTTGGGTGGGGCTCTGAACAACTTGGTCTAGTGGAAGGTGTCCCTGCCAAGGCAGGGGGGCGTTTGGAACTAGATGGTTTTGAATGTCTCTTCCAACCCAAAGCATTAAATGGTTCTATGATAAATGTAATTGAATACAGTTCATTCTTGATTTAGTATAAGTGGGTTTTGTAAGTTCAGAATTGACCAGTGGTGAATGACAGCCTGGGTCATTCTCCTCTAACTACCAAAATATATTTAAAGCAAAGGATTCTTTCAATATGTTTTACTATTTGCCTGTTTTAACTGGGGCAGATGAAAATACACTTCTCATTTTGAAAGAAAAATTGCATGTGACAGGAATACTAAAAACCAGAAGCAAGTACTTACCTATTCCTACCGAGGAATATAATTTGGGTCACCCTCTGTCATAAGGAAATCAAAGTTATGCAAGCAAAAAGGAAAATGTATTTGTAAAGTCACCATATTCTACATTTTCTTCATTCCACCACAGCATACTGACAGACAGCGTGTGACCTGTGACCGTGCAACAAGAACAAGTGGAATGAAATTGTATTACTCCTGGAGCTGTTTTATTCCTTTCCCCATACAGACACTAGGGAAACTGAGGAATGGTTATGAGCCAGGTCAACTGGAGTGTTTTCAAACAATTTCACATGCAGAACTTGCATTTTTCTCTCAAAGTTTTATTCTGATTTTATTCCCCTGTAGGAGGGACAGAAAATAAACTGAAGTCTGGTCAAAGTTGCATTATGAAGTTGTCTTTGACAAAAGGTGCCTTTCATTTACACAGAGTTATTACTGTGAGTTTTCTGTGACTCAGCAAACTGTGGGGTTTGGCTGTCAGAGTTAAAGAGTCTCTTGTGGCACAACGCCAGAGTTCAGTGTGCTTTCACTTAGTGTTATCAGAAACTGAAAGTCAATAAAATTTATAGAAGCAAAATTTTCCAGCGTGTCCATGACCTTGCTGGAGAAAGTTGTGCATTCAGCAGTGTCAGCTACTGTCTCTCAGTGTTCAGAGGTTGTCTTCACTGTGGTTTGTGTCTAGAATTTTCTACAGGAGGAAAAAGATGAATTTTCATGACATTTTAAATTCTAGTCTTATGATGTGGTACAATTTAAACTAGATTATATAGATCCACCGTATGCTGAATTGGTCTCTCCATCTTCCTTTATCAAGGTCTGCAAGGCAATAGCTCTCCATAAGAACTTAAAAAAAGGATAATTTTAATTTCTGCAACACTTAAAGGGTGCAGAAATCTGGCTTATTTTCCAGACATCCTGTCTGTTTCTTTCTAGCTAAAATAAGTTTCATTATGTTATTATGGGGCCAGTCCTTAAATTCATGAAGGCATTTGCTAAATTTTCTGAAAACATTCTGGAGAATTACAACTGGAACTTAAATTTGTATTTATTGGTTTCACAGCCCAGAGAGTGCATATCTTTTCACTTCAACAGTCTAGTGAAATAGATTCCCTATGGCCTCACTTCAGGCTTCATGACATTGGCTATGTCTCACTGATGGGGTTTCTAAAGCTTCCCATTGCCTGGATGCTCTGTGCTCTCACTGTTCATTTCTTTTCTTTCTCAATAGGATAATTCCTCTCTTGTTGACAGGATGACTGCTCCTTTGTTTTCAATAAACCTGAAACATCACTCACAAATAAATTGGCAAAAAACATCCTATCTGTTTCTGCTGTAGACATACTGCAGTGGGTGTTGGTGTTCTGCTCCATGTTTTGGAACCTTTCCCATAAAGCATTTAATTATGTTTTCTCTTTCCATGATTACCTTCACTCTTATCTCAATCATTTTTCCTGGCTGCTTCACCTGTCTGTATAAACTAGATAGCAAAATGGTGTAATCCTTGGGCTGGAGACAGAGATATGTGCTGATAAAGGACCACTGATTTTGTAAATATTGCACCTGGGTCCTGAAATGCATGCTGGTTAAAAACCCATACTGTTAGATATTAACAGATGATCCTTGTCAGAGCTAAGCATCAAAAAACAGACAAAGACAAGAACTAAAAAAACACGTGGCAACTGTTTGTAAATTCACTTGAAAAGCCCCTGGGATAAGGTAGGTCAGTGCATAACTTCAGTGAATGATAAAGGCAATAAATACATGTGTGTAAAACCACCTTCCTGAAGTCATAGCTGTTTCAGCAATTGACTTATTGCCGCCTCAAACCAAAGCAATCCAGACCTGGTTTGATACTATCTGGTGGAGAAAATAAAATCTTATTTTGTTGATAAGACTGAGTGGAGAAATAGGCCCCAGAATACAATATAAATCCAGACATCTTTTCCTGAAAAACATGATCAGATGCATCTGTTCACCCATGGTAGTTCATATTTAGCAGCACTATGCCATGTTTATTTTTACTTTAACTTTTATGTACCTATGCTGGTTTTGGCAATGGAAAATTAAAATTTTATGTAGTAATACAAACACATCACCTACCTACCTGCTTCAGGAAGACTCTTTTCATGTATAAAAAGATTGGAATAATGGTACCCAAGCAAGAAATATCATTATAACTGCTGAATAATTTGAATGTTGCTTTCTCAGTTAGTGATCTTGTCTACAGTTTGAGAAGCAGGCCAGCAGTTCTACAGGCTAAGCTCTATCTAAATATTATCGCCTGGAGACTTGCTAAAATACTTCATTTTTCCACTTCTTCAATGGAGTGGTGAATGACACTCTAGTTTGAGACCACTCGTTGCTTTCTAGCCCGTTTTTTCTTTTCATAGGAACACACCATTCATGCTCTTCTAACACAGCCATGTGGGCCATGTTCTTAGTGTTGATAAGACTTAACATAAAAAGCTTTTCTCCTTTAAAACTTTCCTTTGCTAGCAAAATATTGTTTCTACATTTTCTGCTTTTGACAGCACTGTAACCCCACTGCTGCTTAATCTCATGCAAGAAAGTGAAGCTGGAATATGTGGAAAGGAAGGGCACATTGTACTCATCTATGGGAAAGAGCAAAGATATTCTCTGAGATCTGCATTCATAGAACTGTGCTGATAATCAGAATGGTGGGATGAGCTAAAAGGCCCAATTTTATTTTTAACAAATCTCAGCTAAGTAGAAAAGGGAACTCTTTAGGCCTGCTGTAGAAAGGCATCCTTAGTAGCAAAGATGATGAGTTGAGTGTATGAGTTTAACAATGTGAATAGAATGCAGTTGTGCCATGAGAAGGATATTACAGAGTGCTGGGAACCACAGCTGTCTGCACACTGTGGAGTTATTTCCTCATCACTACTCTGGAGCAGTGCTTATCCAGGAGGAAAAATAGCAGATGTTTCAAGCCCTTAGCTTCCACTAACAGAAATATTGGTGCTTAAGACATGAAGGGAAAAATAAAGTTTTAAATGAGTGAGTTGTATTAACACCAAACCTACTATTATCTGCTGTCATTAATGAAGAAAAAAAACAACATGAATTTCTAAAAACTTCCACTAGGCTGCCACTAACATCTCTAGCAGGAGATCCAGCATGACATGAAACAACAAGAATGTAAGGTCATGAAAAGAACTTTAAAAGATGAGCTTCTTCTCACAGAGCTTTTGATAACTAAAATAAAGTCCTCTGTACTGAAGTGAGTCATTGGCAACAGAAGGAAAAAAGAACCCTACTAATACAATTCATCTGATCCAATTTTAAACCTCAGCTAGAGAAAAGATTAATTGCATCAACCACTGTGAATAATTCAGATGAAGATATGTACATTGCAGCCTTCATAAATTGACATTTTTGTTGATGAATTCCCAGAGCCACATCTAGTAAATGAGCCAGTTTAAAAAGCTTTATAAATATTAATAACCCCTCATAATTACTGTTATTGATGGGTTTTCCCCATTTCCTGCGCTATGCTTCAAATAGAATTGAAATAAAAACACTGGACCAGTTCTTGCAGTAGCTCAAGTGTGGGAGAAGATTTTAGGAAGCGCTTCCGAAGGGATGAACAAATGACAGGCACTGTGATTCAGTGACAACTCTGATGCTCTGCCACAGTAAGACTTTAAGGCAAATGCCGCTTCAAAGTCATGTGAGAAGCACTGTGGCAGGTTAGAAAGCATGTAGCATGCAGCTGCCTTATTCAGCCCAGGATCACCTGAATGCACGCCACAGTTTCTGTGCTCAGACCTGTCAGCACAGGAGGCTGGGGCAGTATGGGAGCCTGGGTCAGCAGGTTCTCTGTCTCCTTGCTGGGGAGAGATGGGGCCTTGAGTGCAGCTAGAGTGACCCAGAGCAATGAAGCCTCCTGATCCAGATGAGCCTCTCTTCCCCACTGCCCTCAGAGTGACAGGAGAGACAACCCTCCTAGCATGGAAGTGATACCAGGGCTACTAGTTTAGATTCTTAAAGACAGCATGTATACTCATATCTTTGCTCTCTTCCCCCCACCAAATACTAAGAAATTTAGAAAAGAATTTTTACCTCTTCGAATCACAAAAGATGGAATGGATAATATTCCTCTTTGCAGCTATGAAAAAGATAATGGCACATGAATTTGCATTTCTTTTGTCATGTTCTACTATGTAATTTGATGATGCAAGTACCTGGAAATGTCAATAGCATCATTGTATATCAAAGTCCTTTACAAAGGATGTTAGCTATCATTATTACCATGGGCACCCAGAGACTAAAGGGACTCATTTGGAGTTACTCAGAAAGGAGTAGGAAATTCAAGTAAAACTCTTTTATAATTCTCTGCCCATGTGGTGACACCATCAGGATTTTTTTCTCTTTGGTACATAACCAACATGTTGTTCCAATGCAGCTGATCAGTACATCTGTATTCAGTTGCAGTTACAAGGGGAAATGAGATATTGTATACAGACTCTGCATGACAATGTGGCCACTACCTTGAGCTGAGCACGACTGGAAAAAAGATGTGACCTTAAGAAAAGCTTGAACTTAGCAGTAAACTGACAGTGCCTAGGCATGAATTGCAGATTGCTCTATAGCTTGGGCCTAGATTTTAATTCTCACTGTCACTCACTTCCCACACAGTAATATGTCTTAGCTGGGCAGTGCTTGCTAAATCAGAGACAAGCTAATTTAAACATCTATATTGTTGTATTAGTTAAGACCAATTTTCTTTTGTCCAGTTTTCTTTCTGTCAATGGCCAAAGCAAGAGCATAAAAACTGGGGAACTATTTAGTGATTCCTTGATATCCTTTCCCTTTCAGGCAATCATTTGGGCTAGGAAATCCTGATATGGACCTCACAGATCCACACATTTTTGTGTTCAAAAGTCCTTTATGGTTCTGTTCCAAATCACTGTGTTTAATCCCTTTTTCAGATCCATTTATATGTTTGGCCTGCACAAAATCCCGTGTAATGTTAAGGTGCAAGAGCAAGGCTTTGTTGTGAGTTTCAGCTTTTGGCAGGAGCAAAACATTTGTGTAGCTCATTTATCATAGCATATTGTATTTTCTGTGGTCTGTGAAGCTGCTACTGGAAGCAAGCTGTGACAGCTATTGAATGCCTAGTTTGGAAGCAAAGATGTTAGCAAAGCTATTAGAATTCTGTTACAGCCTGGGGAACAGAGTAAGCCAAATTTTCTATTACGTTCTTCAAAGTGCCAGTAGTTACACAGTGACATATGGTATGGCTGCTTTAGCCTGGTGTTTATCATCCTTAATATACAATTTGATACAAATTTTAGACAAGTGAAACATTTTTGTCCCTTGACAAAGAAGACCATTTGGCAATCAGAAAGTGTGGTTAGAACCATGAATGAGTATTAGAACCATCTCCACCAGAGCAAGTCTCAACAATTTGTGTCTGGCTCTGGGGAAGATTTATATGTGTCTTTTGTCACTAGACTTTTTTAACATGCTTTGTCCTACTCTTCTTTCCTCCTCTGCTATTGAACTTAGCTCCAGTGTCATCCTTCTTACTTCAGTCATCCTGAGCATCACCAATATTCTGTTTTAAACAGTGAAAGAAAGGCCAGTGCACACTATTAATCAGTTTGTAAATATATTTTCCACTCTTATTAGACCTCATATGCAATGTGTGTGTGTATGTGTAGTCACAGTGTTGCAACATTTCATTCAGGAAACTTTCAAGAATGTGGCAAAGATTTCCTCTTGCCCTTACAGTTTTGAATCATGAAACTTTTTATATGGGATTTATCAAAACAATGTAATGGTCTTAGGAGTTTTAGTTCTGTTTTAAAAACTAACTTTGTCATTCAAGGGTCTAATATTAAAAAAATCAGTAGGACTTCACCTCCCTAAATACTTTACCCACTCTGAATACCAGTTTTACTTTTAGAAAGAGTGAGGGGATTGTATGAACTTTTTACCCCATCCCACCTTCATGGATTTGGTATTACAGATAAGGAACTCCAAATTAGTTTCCTGAATGCCACTTTTACAAAGCAGCCCAAGACCTGAATTGCCAGGATTCAAAACAAGGCAGATCAAATGGCCTTAAAAAAAAAAAAAATGCTCCTAACATCAGATGTCTATGTTGCTTATGATATTTTGATAATCAGAAAAGGCTAAAAATTGATTTCCTTATTTTTGACACCAGGCAGCAAAGAGTGATTTGCGAATACAGAAACTATTCCCACTGATATCTTTCCTATTCACTGTTTTATCTACTTTACAAAACCTTCCTGTCTTAAAGGGAAATATATTTACCCTGATTAGGGTAGATTTTGAGGAGATTTACAGAAAATCTTTTGAAAATTCATTAATTAGGAGTGCAGCTCCAAACTTTTGAAATATATCCTTTTTATCCCTTACTTTTGGCTTTAGGGAAACAGCTGAATTTATATGAGTGACATGACTGGAGAGAATGCCATGTAAATGAAGGGCTCTTTAATCCAACAGATTATGCTGGTGTGTCTTCCATCTTTTCAAGTCTTAAAACCAAGATAGGATATCCTTCTCAGAGGTAATGAAAATGCATGGCCTTTCTTATAAAGCTGCTGATGATTTCCTTTGGCTTTGAAACTTGTGAGTCCCTGGGATTCTTGTTCACAATAAACAGCACTTGCAAGCATGACTGATATCTACAGCTTGAACCATCTGTGCATATTGCTTTCTAAAAGCCCTCTCTTCACATCTATAATGTGGGAACTAATCTAACATCTATGGCTTATCACAGACTTACTAGGGTAATAAGCAAGAATAGCTAAATAAAAAGAAATTAAAAGATACAAATGGGAAACATTATACCAATTAGGAGGCAGAAAGAAATAACACATTATTCATTTGGCATAACTGCTGTTACTTGAAGATATAGCCAATATTATATTCCAGACAGTTTCCCTTCTGAGTTACATCTCCCTAAAGTTAGTGCTGGTCTCCTAAAGTGATGCTGGCTGCTTTAAATGAGAAAATGTTAGGGTCAGACTTGCCACTAGCCAGAGATTAGTTATTGATGGGGTTGTGCATGAGGTGACCTACAATAAATGCAGAGAATAAGGTAATAGCATATCTGTAAAGGATTAAAAAAAAAGATATGGTAGCAATTGAAAGAAAATAATTGGCTTTAATTACTGGAAAATTACGTGGGGCCCTTGTGGATTAGAAACATCCTTAAAAAGAGCTGAACAATGAAATCCAGGAAAGAAAAAAAGCAGAGATGCAAAAGTGTTGGTTAATTCTGTAAAAATCAAGGCTGTTTTCTATTTCTTTGTGTGATAAAGTATCTTTTTTCTTAGGCATTACTAAAACGCTCTTAGCTGTTTGCTTTCATGTTAGTGGGTTTACTAAAATGTTTACAATTTACCTGGTTAGGCTTGTACTAAGACAGTAACTCTTGCCAGTCTTTCTGGATGCAGGAACTAGCTTATTTTCTTATTAAGTAACATCTTCCAAGTTCTTGGAACTGTGTTGAAAATAAGATTTCATATAATCCACCAAGAAAACTGAAGTGGTCTTTCCATTCCTCCATTTTTGTTGAAGAGGCAGACACTCAGAGAGTTTATTAAATTATACATTCCATATAAGGCAACAAAATAATTTGATATTGTCAGAAGAACTATATCTACCTCTGTTAATGCTTGATTTATTGGATGAAACTGCAAGAAAGTATCTTAAGTTTATTATTAGCCAAATGTAGAAAAAGGTCAAAGTTCTGTGTACATCAAGGAACAGAAACACTTTGATGTTAATTTTTTCCAGACCATATTACAGCATATCCACTTGTTTTGTCAACACAAATCTGATATATTATACTTTGAAAAAAAAAAAAAAATTCTGAAGGCATTATCCACATTCTATTCATCTTCTAGCTGATTTATTAACATGTTTCTGGGATATTAATTCTTCAAAAGAATCAGCAAGACCCTTATTCTTCTCTCTTTGTGACTTCTGTGCTTTGCAGGGTTGCACAATAGTTTCCATAATCATTAGGAGAAAAGTGAGATACAGCATGATATTCCTGGGAACAGTATTAGAAGAGTGAAAATGCATGTTTCTTTGCATTTTTATTCAGAACAGTTACAGTTCAAACACTGCAACTGTTCTGTTCCCATAGAATACTGTCTAGAGTGGGCTACTCAAAACCTGCTATTGAACAATAAAGAAAACAAGACACATTAGGACATGCACAGCACAGCTCAATGGAATTCTTTTACATATTTGCCTCAGTGGGGTCACAGTCCAGATTGCAAAGGCAGGACCAAAAGAACTGCGAAACTGTAGGTCACAAGATCTTAAAATACAAGTAGAACTGAAATACAAGTAGGTTTTTTAAAATGCAAATCGAATTTGCAAGTGTCCAGAGTTTGCCCAGAATTTCCAGGTGGTTTTCATCTGCCAAAAGTGTGGAAATGCAGTGGGACCAGAGTGCAGGTGCAAGAGAATGAGCAGCTAAACGCTCACTCAGAAGGAAGAGCCAGGCTGTGGGGGGCTGCCCGTGCCAGGCAGCTCTCCCCAGCACTGCAGCAACCTCCTCCTCAACTCCCCCACCAGGGCAGCACTGGGGGCTGCTCTCCCCACACCGAGCCCTGCCCCTCCCTGCCTCTGTGCCCTCTCTTCCCCAGTGGCAGACTGTGTCACTTGCAGCAGATGGCTTAAACCCAGCTATGGATGAGAGAGGTTATTTGCTCGTGGATGGATGAAACAAAATGGGAAACCCAAAACTTTCATTTGCCATGTCATTTCTTCCTATGCAGAAAACCCTTTTCCTTCAAGTGGCTTCCTCCATGAACATCTAATTACAGTGAAAGCTCTCTCCCAGGAGACCAGAAAATGTGCATTAAGAGGTTCATGGAAATAGCATGTGCATATAGGATTTCACTGCCATTGCTCAATTTGCGTTGTTCAGGATATTAATTTCATTACAGATGCTTCACCACAGTTGGGAAAAAAACCCCTCTCTCTAAATTAAATTAGCTGATAGGGAAACCAGGTAATGTGGCACAAATGGAATTGCATTTTGCTTACATTCAACCAAATTAACGTTTAGCTCTGTGAAAATTAAGAGGTGTTTTATTCAACATATCACCAATTTAAGGCTCACTTAATAATGGTATTTTGATTTTGTTTATCGAATTCAGGTTTAGATGAATGACAATATGACCAAAATATTTGACAATCATATTTACCTGAGAACTAAAATCAGTCTTAAATTTTGTTTACATTTATCCCTCTATAAAAATATTATTTTCATTAAACAGACATATCAATTTTTTGTTGTATAAAATAATTTTTGCAATTGAGCCCAAGATAAAAATTGCCTGATAGCCACATTAGAGTTTTTCATCATTTCTACACATGCCTATGAAAGTGAGTTGAGATGTGAATACTTCCTGTTGAGCGGCACTGCACAGGAGGCACTGCTAGTTTGGATCCCCCATTAGCACCATCAAACCATGTAAAAAGGGACAAGTTTGTCTTCAAAGACAGTGTTGGCACCCTCAGAGCAGATTTGGGACTGCAGGCTCTCCCTACACTTTGTCACTCCACGTGTCCAGGCTGCCCCAGCCCAGCCTGACTCTGCGGAGGGGCCAGCCCCCTCCACTGCATCACCTTGCCCACCTATGTCAGTTCCTCTCCAGTGGATTTACCTAAAAGCTGCAGTAATCTGGGAATTGAGCAAAGGATTGATCTTAGATATGCTGCTCAAGATGGTGTGGATGTATGACTAAATTAAAAGGCTTGAGACTGACATGAAAAGTGGGCTGGAGGCACTGGAATGATCCTGCCAATAGAAGGGATGCTGGGAAAGGCATGTATCTGTGCTAGTTTGTTGTGACACGTGCTATTTATAACTAGAGAGGAAAGAGGGAATGAAAATTATGGTAAGTATTACAATAATTTGTAATAATAATAATTTGTGGTAATAATTTCTGTTGTGAAACTTCCAGGCTGTGCCTGGCCCTTATTTGCTTGGGTTGCCTGGGCTGCTGAATGGCTAACTAGATCCTTGACGAATGTTTTCCTTTGAAATTCTGAATAGCTGCACATAAAGAAACAGCTATCTGATATTGGTGGAAAATCACAGTGCTGTCATCCAAACAGTGAGTAAAACTGAAGTCACTAATCCAAATGGGAAGCCTTGGAGAATCAGTTCAGTTGAAACTTTGTGAAGGTTTTGTACCTGTTGCTAAATATCAAATGTTTGGGATGACAATAACCAAGGAATAAGAGGCAGAAACATTTCTTTCTTTTGTCATTTTGTTTGCATCTGGCAGTGTCAGGGTAATGTCCATTCCACCATGTCCCCTGTTCAGTCACTCACACTCTCCATTCACAACCACATCTGACTGAATACCCAGGAGTAGTTCCTTTAGTACATCCACGTGCCTTGGCAAACCAGAGATTTTCTACCACAGCTACAGAGTAATTATTCACAGACTGAAGTAAAAAACAGCAATCAGAATACCTTCTACAAATTAGAGAATACCCCTGCACATTGCAAGGGACTTCAGTTTATTTGTAATCATAGCCTCATTTTGTTGGATCAGTTTTAATTTTTTTAACATAGCTACATCAGCTTTATCTGACAAAACTTCAGTAGAATTAAATACTAATCCTCAAATCATTAAATCCAGATGCCATACAGAAGGACAAGAATGGAAGTGACCCATGAGACCATTCCAATATAAGATTTTGGAGGAATGTATCAGTTGATATTAATAGTGAGAATAATAGTGGCTAAGACCACCTCAAGTGCAACTTTCTAAGGAAATGATTTCTCTTTCCCAACTCAAATGGAAAACAGAACAAAAATCAATTCAAATTTAACAAACCATGGAGTTTACAAGAAATAGAACATTTTGGTTTTGAGTATTTTAAATGCTTCTGAACTGGATACATTTAGTAATGCAATGTCCTGTCAAAAAAAAAATTAGGCAAATTGTTTTTCACTTTCATTTCCAATCTTTTTTTTTAGCTGAAAAAATCTAAGGAAATATCCACTGTATTGTGCTTGCTTATAAAATGTTCTGATGAAATCCAAACATTAATATTTTTCTGGAGAAGATTTTTATTACTGCAAGAGCTCTCTTTAGCTTTTTCACAAAGATTCTTTTATAAGGTCAGCCAGTCTCTTGAAGGCCTGCAATAAAAAATATGGTTCACATTTATATTTCAGCATTACATGAATAGGGAACACGTCAAACCTGTAAAGCTACTAAAATTGCCCTAACCATAAAGAATCAATATTTTATAATGCAAAGTTCTGCTGATATTCTTTCTTTTTCTTTTATAAAATCATGTATGGGGTTTGACTGCACAAAGCTTTCAATTCTCTGATAGAAAATAAAAGGCAGAGATTTCTGAAACAGAAAAATGCATATATTGATATTCAAAGGTTATTTGGAGTTCAGATGTAACTTCTAACAAACTAGTGATCCCTGAAAGAGTATCTCTTTTAACTTAATATTACAGTCCAGAGACTCCAAAAGTGAAAAAAAATGAAGAACAGTTGAGTGGGCAAGCATATAAAAATACAGCTTGACTGTCAATAGTATGGTTATGAACTACTTTAACAAAGAAAAAGGAAAAAATAGAAGAAATACAGAAGAACTAATTTGGCAATAGAAGCACTTATGTGTTACAAGCCTTTGCAACTGCATGAAAGTACAACTACAAATACTGAACTCTTTCAAGCACCCCAATCAAATCAGTACTAAATCTGCACAAATAAATGTCTCCTATCTTTTTTCCCACTGATTTTATAGGTTGAGCCAAATAACATAAAAAATGCTCCTAAAACACATAAAAGATTAGCTCCTGATAATAATATCAGGAATATTAATAAATAAATGAAAATAAATAAAGAAAATAAAGAATAAATAAATAAATAATAAATTAGAGCATGTATGTTAAATTGTATGAAAGGAAAACAATAGTCTTTCTCACAAAAAATTGCCAACACACACAGAAAAAAGAACACAGGTAATTCAATCTCAGAATTTTGGGAATCCAAATCTGAAAGATACATGATGCCTGCTAATGCTTAAGCAAATACTCTGGCTTCAGTAAAGCATTTATAAATAATGCCTGGGAGGTTTAACTGTGAGACACTGTATGTATGAGATACACAGAAAAATTCTAAGTGGTCCTCAAAATTTGCAGAGCATTTGGATGAGTATCTTGCTGAAGGACAGCTAATACTGCTGTGAAAGTACTGCTTAATCACCTACAGACTAAAACCTCTAAAGTCCAAGAAAAAAATATGAGAAGGATGTTAGAAATAAAGGAGCATTACTGTGTGAGAAACTGTCTTGATGAGAATGTAAAAAAAAGAAAATCTCACCAGATCCATCTGGGCAGGAGAAGGCAGAGAGAAGGAGGCTCTGACATAAGAACTAGGCTCTGAACTATCAATATTGAATGCTCCTCCAGGAACCAGTAATACCTATGAAAAAGTGATTAACCACACAGTTATTACCACTTCTACGTTTTTAAAACACTATGTTAAATTAAATTTGAGACAGCTCAGTGCTTACACACTTGTAAGTGTGAGCATGGTGTAATATATTCTTTTTTTCAAAATGAGGAGACAAAAATATGCAACCTGTAATCAGACTTTTCATAATAAAACCAAAGGGTTTCTGTTTTGGTTACCAGGTCTCGTTCATATCATCACAATGCTTAGAAGCACCTGGGGTATAGCTTACTCAGTGAATCTTATGAATTGGAGAAATAAAACCAAACTTAATTTTTCTCATAAAAAAAATTTAGTCAACAGCCATCATACATATAGGTATATATATTAATATTATATATATGGCATATTTAATGACATTGTGCCATATGTTATATTGGTTTCAATTTAAGTAAACTGATAAAATATCAAAATCTGAATGCAGTCATGAAAATATTTTGTTAGTCAATAACTGTGCCACAGTGCCTGCCTTGCCGACTTAATGATGGTGCGCAACAAGTCCCCCTGTTTTTTTATGTGTGCACATGTGGGTAGATACAGATATTTTATCCCACCCTTTTTTTGTTTTAAGATTAGAAGTCATGAAATCACATGTCATACTTCTTTCTTCAAAGCCTTTTCCATTATCAGCTGGTGTGTATCAGAAATACCCTTAATTTTGATCCATAAGAACATGCCAGCAGCAGGAGGGTACCATTCTGCCAAGTCTGGAGAAAGAGAGAGAGAAAATGGAATAAAGAAAGAAACTTATGCCCCACTTTTAATGGATACATCATAGATTCAGTGATGTTTTGGATTTGTTGATACAAACATTATTATCACTACAAACATTATTATCGCTACAGCGATTTTTTGTATCTTCTTTTAAATTAAGGTCACTATTTCAGATATTTTTTAAAGACAGAGACTTTAAATATTGAAAGGATAAGAAAATAATGAAGTGAAATACAGACTCTTTGTAAATTGCTTTAAATAGTAATGTGGTGAGTTTTTTCATCACCATCTATCTCCCTGTCCTACCAGAAAGCACAAAAATGCAGCAATAGAGTATTTGTCCTAAGCTTAATATTTAATGCAATTGATTTGCTTATAGTGCTTATCTGTCACTTCTGTCAAGAGATGAACTTAAGTGATTTTTCTTGAGCACAAAGATGATAAATAACTAGCAAAAAATTTTAAGTTATTATCTATGTGGCACTCTGACCTTTCAACCACTTGTCAGCAGCAGTGAGCATTGCATCCCGCTGGATCCTGTAGAAGTCCACCACTCTGAAAGCAAATTATCAACTGGAAGTCATGAACTCATATCCTTTCAGAGTCTATTTGTTTCTGAAGGCAGAAACAAAGCTTTTCTACTTGAATAACTCAAGTGCACATTTAATAGAACTACAAGCATATCCTAGGTGGGCACAACACAGTATATATTGCGTGTATAAAACTTTGTATATGCATCCAAGAACTCTTTAGTGCTTCACTGCATCTCCAGCAGAGCACTGATCAACCAGACAGAGGCAGTCCCTGTGTGGCTGCTTCTTCACCTTTACACATATCATAGAAACCTTTTATAATCTGTCTATTATAGCAGTGGATATAAGTCCTGTTAACAGTATTTACTGCAAAAAGCACACACACTGAAGAAAATTAGGGACTTTAACATATGCAAAAGCACAGACTTAATATTTGTGCATTGGGGTTGAATTTGTGTAACAGGTACATATGGAAATGACATTTGACAAGGTAAAAAGCAAATCATATGATAAACCTGTCACAACTATTTGACAGCTTCCCCTTTTCTAACCTTTAAACCTATCTCCTTCATACTGTAAGTAAAAATTTCAAATAATCTAATCTCTTATTGGGAAAAAAATGACCCTAACCCAGGTTTCACCATGAACAAGTCACGTGCAGTGGCTTTTGTCAACATAAAATGACACAGCTGTGCAACAGAAGACACAAGAGAAATGCCTGATACTGAGTTCATAATTCAAATGCAAATGTGTTCCCATGTCTTGAGAAAACATCCTTAGTAATTTGCATAATTTACATAATTTTACATTTGTATTTTTAAAAATACTTTCTAAACCAATAGTTTTGATTTATGGATGTATTTTATTCCATCTGATACACAAACACTAATACATCTAGAGACTTAAACAGTTTTGGGGCTCAGTATATCTATTGCTACATTCTATATGAGAGAGTAAATCTCCTTTGTACAGCTTTTACCAAAATTGCAAATCCTGTTACCATTTCAATTACATGTTGAAAACATAACAATTACTAAGATGACACTTCCCCAAAAAATGTAACTGCTCCAAAAAAAAAAAAAACCCACAAACAAAAAACAACAACAATCTTCTACTCCAAAGCCTGATCTAACACCTCACCCTTGTACAAGTAAAATCAGCTGGAAGAGATTGCAGAAAGCTGTGGGGCCTCATCACTAAGGTAGTAAAGCACTGCAGCTTCCCCACTACAGCCCTGTTTTCCTTTGTTTAAGTGGAAGAACAGCCTTCAAGCTTGATCCAGGCTGCCTTTTGACCTACAAGAAAGAGGTAAGTGAAGAGATGCATTTGGGATTTATTGTTTGGGAACTACTGAAAGCTGAGCTAAAGTGTGGTCTAAGTTCCTCTGTGAGACTTCTCTTTATGTTCCTAAATCTTAAAGCAATGCTAAGGCTGATGTGTCTGGTTTGGGTTTTTTTTTCCTAAATATTGCTGTTAAAAGTATGAACATCAAGGGGACACAAGTGGCTGTTCCAGTGAGACATAAGAACTTCTCACATGTTTTGCTCATGTTGCTGTTACAGGCCTTTGCAGAGTGTAGCACACTCCTACTGAAGTGAGAAACTTGGGGCTCTAATGATATCCAAGTAGAGCATATAAAATGAGGCACTGACTGTTAAGACAAACTATGCTCCTCCTGCATAATAAATGAAAACTAAATGTGTGTCAGTCAGTATGTAAGAAATGTCTTGCCAGTTAGATGGCAGCCCAGTGCTCTCTCTCTAACAGTGAGAGGCGATGTTTAGTGTGTGTAGATGAACTTCATAGTTTTTCCATCAGTATCCACAATCAGGAGATCAAGGATGGCAAGAGTGTAAATTCCTGCTAACTTAGGGAACTCCCTTTATAAAGGCTATGCTGACTTTTTCTCAATAGATTCTGTGCTCAGAGATCTCAGCTTTTGCTATAGACCCTAACACTTGAGCAGGGATTAAAACTTTATTCACTGACTTGGAGCTTCCAGGATCCTCTGAAGTTCCCTCCAGGGAGCTGCATGATGTCTGTGCCAATGGACTGGCAGATTGTCTGCCTGGAGTGGTAGGTGACATGCCCTGACCTGCCTGTCTGCAAATTCAAACTATGTCTCTTCAGGGCTCTTGTGTGAACCCAACAGTCTTGGTGACCCGTCTTACCTACTTGGCCTAATACTGGTTCACCTCCTCTGACTTGATTACTACAAAGAATGTTTGCTGTAGGAAACGAGTAGCAGAATGACAGATGATGAAATTCAGCATAGGACACAACCCTACCTGTCTATATGCTCCAAGAAACCCTTTTGTCCCCATTGCTGAAGCAGCTGCGATATCATAATCTAAAGAAATAAAACACATCATCAACACCATGTTTGAAACAGGACTGTTCCACAAACATCAAAAGATCCATGGCTAGACATGCTGTTGAACATTCCCCACACATGAAACTGCATGCAGTGTCTCTTGGAGCCCTTTATAAACTGAGGTGCCAAGGTTATTATAGCCCGTGTTATTGGTGTCTTCAAGGATCATGGCATTGGTATTTGAAAACTGGGGTGGGGGGAGGGAAAAATGGATGGAGAGGTAAATATGATAACTGGGGAGAAAGAGGAAGGCAACGTATACTGCCTTACCTTCCTGTCCACATTGGCCTCTCTGCTTTAACAGGGATGAACTAATGGAGCTGGAACATGGAAGCTGTATTTAGATGTGTTCACTTTCTCCTTTCCTTATTACTAACCATAAAGGGGCTGCAGTTGTCAGTTTGCTTTGAAATGTCTTTGTGGGCCACCAGTATTGTTTTAATTGAAAAGTAGAATAAAAAATAATAAATTAGTGTTTCTTCCATACTGTGCTTTACATTAAGGTTTTTCAAAAGAACCTACCACGAAGAGATAAAGTATTTCAAAACTTGATTCTTGAAATCTGAGGGTTATCAGCTGTACTATCCATGTACTGAAATAACCCTTGAGCTCTGGTTCTGAGTTCTGTGATGGTATCTTCCTTTGGCAGAATTGACAATGAATTTTCATAAACAAAACTGTGAAAGTGCAGAGCAATTATGAAAGTACAAAGCTGTTTGCCTGTGGTTTCTTATAACATGGGATATGTTGTCTTCTCTAAATACAATTCATTTGGTGGCTTGGTACTTGCCTGTGTGAAAGTGCTGGTATGCATCGTTGACACCTGAATGTGTAGAACAACTCTGTCAATGAGAGGCTTGGGACCCGTCAGAAAACCTATCCTTAAACTAGAAACCAAACAAAAAGTTAGTACAGAAATGCAATGTGCTAATACTTTGTCTGTGTGGGAAAACATACAATGATATTATTGATAGCGTAAGAATCTCTTATGCATTCAAATTTATCTATATTTTAATACTGCCCTCAGGTTATACAATTTAGAAGCCGAGTATCAAAGTAATAAAATAAAACATTTAAGAGGTTTTAATGCTCATAATAGCTTCTCAGTTATGAGGCTTCAGGACAAAATCTATGTTTAGAAGCTATCCTCTGCAACCATAAAGATAACATGAATCCAAGGGAAGGAAAGACAAGTTTTCCCATAATAAAAGATCACGAATGCTCAGGCTTTATGACAAACAGACAAGTGTGGCAAATAGCTTTACTCTTTCACTCCCTTTCAGTACTGCAGAAGGAATGGAATATAGATTGACAAACTAGATGGTTACTTATGCTTTGATTCTTATTACCCATCTTTACAGATTGGCTGAAGTTTTTATTTGAAGAAAAATAGAACCCATAAACTCATGTGTCTTTGGAAAAGATAATACTGTGTCAAGCCATTTTGTGGTATGACTTCTGAAAATGCAATCACACTTAGGTTATGTTGTCTCCTCACTTTCTCTAGGATGGGTTATAATCCACTGGCTGCCAATGCAGACTTCACATTAATTTTTTATATCTATTAGGTTAACAGGCAAAAGCAAGCTAAAAATCGAATACATTGACTTGTGTGAAATGGAAAACAGCCAAGTTGGTTCTTTTTCTGGCAGGGGGAAACAATCTGAAAGAACTGGAAAACTAGATATCAGTATAACCCTATGAACAGTTTGTGAAGAATGATAGTTTCTTTTCTGTATTACAAATTCTGGGAGCTTGCAGGAATACTAAGCTATAGATAAAAAGGGAAATGGAAAAAAGAAGAGAGAAAAGCTCCTCAGTTCCAGGAACAGAGCTGGAATCCAGCATCTGTCTTTCTGCCTAGATGGTGCCTGCAAGAATGGGCTGCCTGGAGGGAGAGGCTTAGCTATCTGCATCAGAAGAGAAACAGAGCCTGAAGTAAAATGACTGCCAAGAGATGACATGAAAAGTGAGAAGAATGCAAAAAGCCATTGATTCAAAAGTTCATTCCAGAAGTGGACAGTCAGTAAATGAGAAAACACTATGGCATGTCTCATCACTTCATATGAAGTCTTGGATCTTAACTGAACAGGCAATGCTAAGTGGTCTGCAGCTGGCCTTACCCAGATGAGAGAATTTTAGAGAAAGAGTCGGTCCTGATAACTCGGCCATCCACATCCATTGAGAGAAAAGTTGGAGCCCATGGCTTGGAATAAAAAATAAAAAATAAAATTCAAGGTGCTAGTAAGGATTAAAATGGAATTATTTTCTTTAGTAGGAAGAGACAATTAAGTTCTCAAATGTATGTTCCAAGGAAAACATTGCAGTAACTTGTTGACAAGTGATTGCTTAGCCTAGCTTTCTGAGATATGATTACAATATTCTGTGAACATCTTCAAGAAACCAACTTTGTTACTTTTTGATGATTACTTAGCCCACTGTTCAGCACCCAAGTTTAAGTTCTGGTATGATGCCATAAGAAGGAGAGAGAAGTAATAATTTTTCTGTCAAGATTTCTTGTGGAGTAAAGAGGCATTGCAATTTCTAAAATGGAGACTTGTAGCACTTTGCTTTGCTATATTAAAAAGTGAAATCAGAAGATAGGACCAAATGGTGAAGATCTGAGTCCAGCATACCTTTTCCTTATCAAGAATTCTGTTTTTACACCTTCTCCCCTACACTTTCTTACAAAGCTTCACAATACTATTCAATAAGTAAGTGAGGCAGTTTTATTGCCTCCTTTCATAAAAACATATTTCAAAAGAGAAAATGCTGACCTTTATCTTCTACCAATGTTTTAGTGCTGTGTAAGACCCATTTTGATTTCTGAAGTTAGGTGCTTTTAAAGACTAACTGTAGATTCATGTATGAAATCTGCAGGAATTTACATGAAGGGAAGCTGCCTATCCAGTACCATTACATGTGGTACCTGGGAGAACTCCCAGATTCTCCAAAAGGCAAAGGGATAAAAATGGGGTATAACAGGTGCAGAGTAGGCAGTCTTCTGCTGAATGAAAGAGACAGGGAGAAAGGAACATTAAGAGGCTGCAAATTTCAAGTGCTGCTTCAGTGACATACTTGCTTTGCTCTGAAAGCAAAGTCTTTGTAATTTTCTGATTACTGAAAAATTCTATCCAGTATGAGGCTTGAGAAATTTGAACCACTAATTACCAGGATATAAAATACCACAAAGGGGAAAATTACTGAAAGGAGCACAGACTGTGAGGCCTACAACTGCCTTGGTAGGACATGAAGAGGAATGCAGGAAGGTATAAAGTTCAAACTTTAGTTCTCTTGTGAAACCTTAGTTTCTCCCCAGAAAATAAGGCGTTACTAAGGATTATGAAAAAAATTACCTTTTCAAACTGAAGAAAGTAGTAAGGATCATCTTCTATTATGAGAAAATCATATTTTCTTGCAAGCTAAATAAATTTGTAAAAAGTAACAAAAGGAATAAAAGTTAAAGACACTGCAAATTCAGTCAGGTGTGTTTTGTTGTTTTTTTTTTTTAACTAGCACCATATTATGATTCTATTGGTTGGCCATTCATTATACAGAAGCTCCCATGATGAGAAGCCTTCAAGTGCCCAACTTAGATATCAAACAATTGTAAGAGTAATCACAGTACCTATAGTACACAGACCCTTGTGTGCAACCGAAGCTCTGTTCCATGTGGCATTCAAACTGTGCAGGCAACATGCAATAAGTCCAGTTAGAAGCCCATGGCAAAGGTACCAGCTGCCAGTGGGCTACCATTGAAAAACAATTTACCTAAGGCATAGTCTGCCTCTGAAGAGCTGCTGTGAAAGAGATTCTGCTAGATACAACTTCTAGGAGGAATGTCAGCTGGACCAATACTGGGCCCAAGTGCCAAACATGGGATACCTTCAACTGAAACAAGGCTGATATTTATGTAATTTCCACCTGCAAGGTTCACAAGACCACAGCTCCATACCTGGTAAATCTCCTTTTTGCGCTCTGCGCTCAGTGAGTTGCCAGTTGGGTTGCATCCATTTGGAATAGTGTACAGGAATTTGGGGAGGTGATTGCTGCAATTTTTTACATCCTCTGGGCTCCAAGCAGACAGAATTTCTTTTAAAGCTTTTGGAATAATGCCATGTTGGTCACTAGGAATATTAATTATATTACAACCCAAGGGTCTCAGCTGTTGATAGAAGAAACAAAACTGTCATAATTATGTAATTAAAAGGCCTTCCTTTTGTCATTGTCACCATGACATTTCATCAATACCAAGTCTTTCTTTTTGATTTTATAACTACCTCAAGCTCCATTTGCTCATGAGTCAAATAAAAGTTTGCTTGAATTTGCTGTAAGGCTTGTCAAATTTACCACATTACTCTTTATTTGTTCTACTAAGCCAACTCAGAGGAAATGGGTAACTCCTGTGTTCAATTGCAGCTCTTTTCTAGGAAATCAGATCTGGTTTTTCAAGCGGAAAGGGAGTTTATGAATCTGAACTGTTCTCTCATGGCTTCTCATGCTCTCACCACAGACAGTTAAGGTCACAGCACCTTTGTTTCCTACTGACAATATACAGTCTACTTTGGTGGAAATGTCAGAGCTTTAAGCTACTCTTCCCTGACAAAGGGCAAAGAATCTGTTCTCTCAATAGATATATTCAGCAATATAAAGGAGAATGAAATGTTGCTATTGCAGTGACATGTTGACAGCAGCATGAAAAAATATAGGTAAAATAGCAATGAAAAAGCTTGCTGTCCCTCCTCTGTGGAATTTCAATTCATACCATGTAGTGCTCTGCATTTTTAAATAAAACTGCAAACTGTTGCATTGTCAAAATACATTCCAAAAAATGTACAGCTGATTAGACTATATATTCAAATTTAGGACAGTAAGCAATAACAATTTATTTTGATGCAAGAGGGGACAACTGAACTTGTGGTGTATTTATTCTAACCCTTCTTGCAACTCTTATGCATTTTGAGGTGGCATTTAATTTTATACTGATTAAACTACTTTTCAGAAGTAAACTTTGCTGCTTTTGTATAGTTGTCATTAATTCATATCTTTGTACTCATATATGGTGCTTCAGGCCTATTCCAATATTACAGTATTTGTATCTATTGTATACTCTGATCATGAAATACTTCAGGTAAGCATGCTGACATGTAAACACACCCACTTGTTATACATTTAATTCAACCAAACTAGGGTCCTGATGGCTTTCTTTCCAGTCCCATATGTGATCTTAGCCCTTGAATGAACCAGTGTTTGGAAGAGGAATTTCAAACAGCTTTCACAGAACTTTTAATAGGAAACCTTTTATGTGTTAATATTTATGAACTTAACTGGTTGGACACTAAAATCTTGAGCCTTAGATTATGTTTTTATGGCAAATACAGACAGTGTTTATAAGACTGCAGATCAGGCATTAAACTGCTGTTTAGTTCAAATGTAACATTCACAATGTTTTGTAGCTAAGGAATACTTACAGCTGCTAGTGTCCCCGAGTATGTGGGTGCATCCAAAAGGATGTTGTCTCCAGGATTAATGAGCATTTCAAACACCTGCAAAAGAAAATATTCTGTCTTAAAGATTGTTCAGTTTTTATACATGTGCTTTGTACTTCTGACTTTCTTAGTGGGATTAAAAACCTTGATTAGATACTAGTAATTCCCTAATCATATCAATATCTTGTCTGTGAGAAAGGCAATGAATGGATGAAAAATCTTCTTTAGAGCCAAATTAAGATAGGTTACCAACTTGACATGGAAAGACAGTGCTCTGAAGCACCCTTTCTACTGTATAAGTTATAGAAAGAAACAACGAAACAGCAGTGAGAGTGGACTTGAAAGGGTAATGATTCCAGGAAGTAAAACCCCCAAAAAATCAGGAAGTAAAAATGAGAAGAAACATATTTAAAATAGAATTGTGGTAAAGCCTCTATGCACTTATTATTGCACTACTTGAGTTACAAGATGTGTTACCTTATAGCATAGGTTCTTTGGTTACCTGAACTTTCATGCAGTCCTGACAGTCTAGAATGCCACTCCAATTCTAATTAATTTCCCTTATCTTGTACACAAACCTAGAGTAATTCATATCCATGGAGAAAGATTAGATGAAACTGTGCCCTGCATATAGTTACAGAGAGCACTTAATGCTGAATATAGCTGAAGTGATGGAAGAATAAACATCTCTCTGAATTAAATGCTTCTAACATATGAATCTTTTGGTCTTACTTTACACAAGCCTTCCTGGCTGCCAGTTGTGACACACACTTCCATCTGTCCTTGCTCAGGACTGTAATTGGCTGTGGGGGGATCGTGTAAGTTCCGCTGGAAATCTTTTAGCCAGGACAACAGCTCTGGAATCCTGAAACGTGAATAAGAAGGCATACTTAAGACCTCATATAGGCCAAAGCTAGCCTGTTCCTCTAAGTCCCTGCCAAATCTAGCATGCAGTCCTGAGTTTGATTTCAACTGTCACACAGATACACTTAAATGCAATTGCTATGACTGCTTTATCAAATTAAGAAAATGAGATGGGGACCTGTGGTCCATACACCAAATTATCATAGTGAAATCTGGGCAGAAATTATTTGCCAAGGATGAAACAGAGTGGAGGCTGAACAATACCCCTCCTAGAAATGATCATTCTGTACTCCAATGTGGCAGTGTGACAAAGTTCTTAATGCTGCTTGTAACCTGCTGCAGATTACAAGGTTTTCTAAAACATGTTTTCCAAAAAAATTTCTTGAGAAATTTAATGCTGCTTGTAACCTGCTGCAGATTACAAGGTTTTCTAAAACATGTTTTCCGAAAAAATGTCTTGAGATCTTGTAGGATGTTCAAAAGTGGCTGGTTCATTTAAATAATAATAAAAGTTTTAACTGATGCCCCATGTGTCTCCATAGGTACCCAAGTATTTTTGCAAACCTCTCCTCACCCAACTCAATACTGTGTGCTACGAAGTTTACATGAGCACTAGAGAAATATAATGATATGCAATTTTTGTACCAAAAACGACAATTCTATAAATACCTGCACTCAACTACCACAAGTTCTACACACTGACTTTAGTATATGGTGCCAAATGAAAATAAATACTCCAAAACACAGAAAGGATGTGTTGTAATGCAGTATCTTTAAAATAAAATCTGATTTGGGTGTCTGGATTCTCAAAGACAAATAGCCAGGAAATGCTCTGGCTTGAGAAATACTAGAATTAAGATTTTAAGTGATTGAAGTGATTTTTTTTTTCTTTTTATATAACTCATTGCAAAATTTTCCACTGGAACTCAAATGTAAATAGTGAGGCAAATTGAAAAAAAAACCAAAAAACATGGGTTTTGGGAAAACCTATTTTTTGAAAAAAAAAAAAAAAAGGGCTTTATGAACAGGTTTTAAAAACACAGGTGACTTAATGCAAAAATAAAAGATATTACTATCCTTAGCTTCTGGTATCTTGAAGTGCAAGCAGCTGTGACAGATACCCTGCTGAGGCTGAGTACTGGAGAGCTCTCTTCATCAGATCTTCCCCAATCTCAATAGGTGTTCCATGTCCAATGTCAACAGTTGCCCTCTTAAATGGAAAAACATTAGGGTTTGGTGTCCCTCCAGCCAGAGAGATAAGAGATGGAGGAGACTTCTGCATCAATTCAGCTAGAGTAAAAGAAAACCACTTTGGTTACAATTTGATTATTACAACGGTGATCGTATCCTTTAATCAATATTTAATAATGGCCCAGAAAACGTGTTCTATTTTTCAATTTACTTGTCTAACTATCATGAATTCAAAAGGATAACTCTTCTTAAAGTCAGCTTTCTGCTTGGATTAAATAGGTGTTTGGGGGCCCCAGGAGGGAGATGTCTGTTAGGACAGACTAAAACAAAAAATCATTTTAAGTTAAAAAAGCTATTTGTAATTTATTTTGAAACAATCTGGACAGCTCCGTTACAAAAATTGTCATGACTGATGTCTTTTGAGCTTCAAGAATTTAAAATCTAAATGATCTTCTGTTTGGACTGACTTGAAATGAATGGCTTTGTTTTTTGTTCTGTTTTTCAATCAGTTTCACTTCAGCTGATCTGGCAGCTATACTGCCAGATGATTATAGCTTTTCTATAAGGGAATGGAAATGTTTCTAGCAGCCCAGTTTTAGTGGCAGAGATGCTGTGTAAGTAATTTGCTATGAAGGAAATCTTAATTCCTGCTTTTAAGTCACAGTTTCCCAATCATTCAGATCCAATCTATGCAGTGCAGACCAAACTTTAATCCAGCAAGGGCACTTGATTGCCTTAAATCTAAGAACTCACAACATGGCATTCATGCTGGCTTAACAGTTTTACATTAGATGTGAGAAGACAGATGACACCAGATCTGGCTTAACAGTGGTCTATTACTGAGTTTATTTTCCAGTACTTATTAGCAGACTTGAGCATGGGGAGTTAATTCTTATCAGTTATTTCACCAATTTGTGTTATGCCTGTGACTTTTGGCCTGGTAAAGAGAGATTTACTTTGTAATCAAAACTGCAGGCTCAATATGTCTTCCTACAGGAACTGTGCTGCTTAATACTTTTGTTATGATGCATACTAACGCATCACTTGAAAAAGAGGCTGCCGAGAGTGAATTGCATGACTTAGCTGTACCTGTATGAAGCATTTTTTGCAGAACAGCAAATGCCAGCCCCTTACCAAGAGGGGGAAATTGACCCCTGAAGGCTTAACTAGTGATGTATGTTTCGTGCTTGGGTTCTGTCAGATCTCTGTGGGTTTCAGCTGAGTAAACAAGTAGGCAGTTAAGCTCTTCCATCTGTCACATGGAAGACAATGTAATGTTGTAGCCTAAAAGATACTTTAATATGGAAAAGTAAAGTGTAGTAATACTGAGTGGATGGGGGTGCTGAGGCATTTATGGACATGAACAGGATACAGGAAAACAAAGTGGAAAGACACCTGCAGGGACTGAATTTCAAGCCACTAGCAGTTGCTTGTTCCTGGACACAAACTCAGTTGCAAACTGTGCCAAAAGCCTGAGTTCAGAGACAGTAGCAGAAACCTTTCAGACACCTTTTAAAGTGATAATTCTAATTAATCTGTCTGGATGTGTTTCTGAAATGGTTCAAGGCTATTCACTTTCTTTTTCTTTATACCTGCTTAGCATCTCTGCTTGACAAAAGTCAAGTTGCTTTGTCAGCTTACAGCACGGTTTTCTTTCAAACCTTTTAAAGTTTTAAGCCATGA
The DNA here is from genome assembly GCF_027477595.1 of Haemorhous mexicanus. Classification (NCBI taxonomy): domain Eukaryota; kingdom Metazoa; phylum Chordata; class Aves; order Passeriformes; family Fringillidae; genus Haemorhous; species Haemorhous mexicanus. The sequence continues at coordinate 39,557,303 of NC_082344.1, forward strand.
TACCCCAGAACAGACCAGAACATAGAATGGTACTTTCAGAGAAACTGGGAAGAAGGGACATGTACTCACTCAGCAGCCTTATTGGAGATGCTTTTCTTGCTGCACTCACAGTGGTGATGAACCTAGAGTAATTCATATCTATGGAGAAAGAATAATTAGTTGGACATGAAGCTAGAAAAGGGAATAAGAAATGCAGTGTGCTTTTAGTATGTGCATCTCCCTCAAGTAATGCTTTTGATCTGGGTAATTTGTGGTATGCAGTGAGCAGGAAAAAGCCCCTTTCCCCCTCCCTTTACTATCAGCTCTGGAGTTTCAACGGCAAATTACAAATCTGAAGATTTGATGGATCTTAAACAACCATCAGCTCATTTTTAGTTAATGAGAATCCAGCTTTATTTAGCTGTACTAAGCACTGCATTTGAAGTGCTTTTAGGATTGCAAGCCATCATTGTAAGTCACAACACTTGTCAAGTTAGAGGTGGGGTTTTTTTGGAAAGGATAATTATGAACATCTTTCAAATGCATCTGATGAGAGTTTTCCTCCTTTTCCTTGGTGGCCACAGAGCTCACTACCCACTGCCTTGTGAACTACAGTCCGGCAGGAAGCTCGAAGACCTGGAAAGGCCACAAGAAGGCATCTCTTTAAAGGGACAGCAAGCAGAGAAATTAAATAGAAGGGCAAAGAGCAGCCACAGCACCACGCATGTGCCGGCCAGAAACGATCTACCGAGCAAGGCCGCTTTGAAAAAACACATCTAGTGTTTCCTAAAAACACCTCCCTTAGCTCCGCTCCCCCCGCAGCCCGGCACAGGCGCGGTGCTGCCTGTACACAGGGGCGGGCTGGGGCTGTGTTTTAAGGGACAGCTGAGCGCCGCTGCGCCGCCCTCCCGAGGCAATCCCGAGACACCCCCCTGCTGCCCACCCACCCCCAGCTCCCCCGGAGGGGGCACGGAGCCCCCAGCGCCATCCCGAGCTCACCACCGGGGCCGTCCCGCTGTGCGGAGGGCTCGGCGGCGGCCGCGGGCACCTACCGGCGGAGGGCGCGGAGCCGGCGGCCGGGCAGGGGGGCGGGCCGGCCCCGCCGGGGGCGTGTGTGGGCCGGCCCGGCTGTGCCCCGTGTGCCGTGCCGGCCGGCTGTGGGCATGGGGCGGGCGGGCCCCGCTGCGGGGCGCTGAGCGGACACGGGGCCCTGGCCGGCGCTGCCGCCTGCGCTCTGCGGGCAGCGCGGTAGCGAGCGGCGGCGCGGGCCCGAAAGCAGTCAGTCCTGCGCGGGTTCTTGCGAAAGCCCTAAAACCAGCGGCTTTCTCACCGGCTCCGTCTGTGTAGTGCCAGCGAAGCGAGGGCTGGAGCCCGGTAGTGCGGGGAGAGGGGAGGGCAGCCGCGCAGGGGGCACAGCCGGGGGCTGGGCAGCCCCGGGTGCGGCCAGGACCCGCCTGGCAGCGGTGAGGCAAACGGGGGCTGGCTGTGGGGGAAAAGGGAGGAGAATCACAGAACGGTTTGGCTTGGAAGGGGCCTTCAAGATGATTTAATTCCACCCCCCCTGTGAAAAACGGGACCAGACTCCCGGTACTAAAAGTGATTTCAGCATTTATTATAAGAAAAAGAAAGGCCTAAAGCAAGGGGGCTTGCAGGCCGAGCAGGAGCGTTCCCGTCGAGGATGCTGCAGCGCCGGAGCTGGGTCTTCTTCAACAGCAAGGTCCCCGATGTTCCAGGTGGAACGGCACAGCTTCCCTGGGCGAGATGCCCCTTTTTATTCTGTTTTTTGTCCCTCTGGTTTCTTTTTGGATCCTTCATCTGCATGAAGGTTTTAGGCTCTTGATTGGCCTTCTGTCCAGGTTGGCTCGTTTTGCCTGGGGAGTGGTGCACGTCACTTAGGTGTGTTATGGTGCGTTGAGTACCGTATTTCCTATAGCTACCCTTTTAACTCCTTTTGCAATATACCAACCAAACTAACAGTATATGCTTAACAATTATCAACTATTTTACAACAGTTTCTTTAACACCCCTGCCGCGATATGTATGTAAGAATACACACCTTCCCCTAGATTGCCAGAGTTCCATCTAATTTGGCATTGAACACTTTCAGGGTGTGGCATCCACAGCTTCTCTGAGAAACCTGTAGTAGTGTTTAATCACCATCGCAGTTAAGAATTTCTCCCTATTATCCAGTCTAAACCTACTCCTTCTCAATTTGGAGCCATTCCCACCATTGGGAAACCACACCCAGCCACTGGCAGGTGTAAAAAGTCCCTCTCCAGGACTCTTGTAGCTCCTTTTGTGTACTGGAAGGTGTTCGAAGGCGTCCCTGGAGTCTTCAGTTGAACAACCCTAATTCTTTCAGACTGCCTTCATAGAACGGGTGCTCCAGCCTTCATGACCCTCCTCTGCCCTTGCTCCAACATCTTTCCTGTGCTGGGAGCACTCAGGATGGGAACAGAGGGGCAGAATCACCTCCCCTATAATGGTAGTGGTCACACTTTAATTAGCTTTATCGTGTTTCCACTAAAGGTTTCGCTCATAAAAGGAAGCAAAATTTGGTGTGTGACATCTGTAGGTATTTTTTTTCCCTACAGATGAGTAGGGTTGATGGAGGGAAAAGCAGGAGGGTGGTGTGACATGTCCCTCCTTGCTGGGTGTCACATGCTGTTGCTTGTGCAACACACGTAACTGGTGGTGTAGCTGCTGCCACTGCTTAGAAAGGTGCAGAGACACAGCATCATTTTTTAGTCATGGCTTTGGACTCCAGCACTCTGAGGTTGCCATGGCCCTTGCTCCTGAGTGCAAAATGCTAGAAAGGGGTCTAGATGTAAAGTAGTCTGAAAGAAATCAGTGCAAGAGCATGTAAAATCAGCTGGGCTTTGCAACATATCGGTCTCTGCAGTTAGCTTGGAGGCAGGAGAGTAAAAATACTGGATGGGATGAGCATTGGAGCATTTCTAGGCTTTAATTCAGGAAATCACCAGGCTTTATGGTGCCCAGTACTCAAAGCATGTTTTAATTGGAACCTTCCAAAACTTGCTGAAGGCAAAGCTGAGGTATGAGAGCAAAATGTCTCTACAAAAAAGATGAGGAGCCTTAACAAGTTACCATTTTCTTTTCCCCACTTCTTTAGATTGGGTGATTTTATGGAGTATGTGAGTCTGCTGAAAGGCCTCATAATTAGATGGAGTAGGCTGAAATAGAGATGGAGTTCCTGTCAAGTTTGGGATGCAGTCAGAAAGAATTGTTTTCTAATTGTTTTCTTGGTTGGTGTGTGAATGTTCTTACATTGAAAATCAAATTTTATTAACAGTTTTAATGATCTGAAGAATTTATCATTTAGGTAATTGCCTTCTAATTGTGTGATGTACAGACAAAAAGTAAAAGATGTATATATAAATGTGAAATAGCAAATGGAGAGATATTGAATTTCTGTGGGGTTCTGGCTGTGAAAGACTGATTGAATTTGAACTGCCTTCTGTGTAATTCTGTATTTTCATTTCCTAGCTGTCAGTATTGCAGTTTGTGACACAGGCCAAAGCCCAGAGAAGTCAAGGGAAGGTTTTCCTTTTCCTATGGATTTTTGTGGGCTTTGTCTGGTCTCTTAGCTAATTATGGTGTCATCCTATTGAAACAAATTTAAAAAAAAATAGTGTACAATTGTTTGGATACCTATCACAGCTGGATTCATCTGGCAGTTCTCTGCATCACTGTTTATATTCCTTAGCAACCACAAGTTGTGTGCTCTGTTTTACTACTGTGTAAGAAGTCCTGTCTTTGCTGTCTTTATTACGTGCACACTTAGAACAATAATGATTTGATGCAAGTCTTGCATAATTCACAAAGCATCGGCAAGGTCTACATATAGTTGTTGTGAGTGTCTCCTGTCATCTGAAACTGTACAACCTCTCTCTAAACTCGCTATGTGCTATGTCCACTTAGATGTTAAAAAGCCCAAACAACAAGCAGAACAAAAAAGCCTAAAAATTTAGAGTTAAGAAGAACAGGGCAATTAGGTAAATATTGTTACTTTGCGGTTTTCTTCTCCCCTAAGGACTTCGGAGTGTTTAAGAGGAGGGCAGAGGATTGGGACGGTAAACACAAAATTTAACTGAGTTGCTGTTTTTGCAACTGTATCGACAAAGTGTAACTCTCTCCAGGGCGCTGCACTCTAGCCTGGGATACTATACATTTGTTAGTTTCATAGCATGTATTCTGTAATGCGCGAGATGAAGCGACCATCTCACACGGTTACACGTGCGTGTGCGGCGGAGCCGGCGGTGCCTGCAGCGGCCCGAGCGGGGCGCGGAGCCGCTCCCGGGGCGCTCGGGGCCGGCGATCCGAGCGCGGTCCTTGGCGGGCCGGGCCCGCACCGGCGATCCGAGAGCTGTCCTTGGCGGGGCCGGGCCCGCACCGGCGATCCGAGCGCGGTCCTTGGCGGGCCGGGCCCCCACCGGCGATCCGAGCGCGGTCCTTGGCGGGCCGGGCCCGCATCGGCGCTCGGCGGCCGCACGGGGGCGCGTGCGCACTGCGTGTGCCGGCAGCGCGCCCCGGCGCTGGAACGGGAACTCCGGCTGAAATCCTATCGGCATCTTTCCTTTGGCTGTAATTTGTACCTGTGGTTAAGAGTCCCGCCTGAACAGCTGGCTGCCCGCGTTTCAGTGAATGGGTTAAATTTCTGCCGGCAGTGCTTCTTGCGGGTTGGGGACGACAGAGCTGGCAAGCGGCGCTGTCAAAATAGCCTTATGATGTGAAAGTGGGAATATCATCCTGACGAATTGGAATGGCTGCCCATGAGGAAATCGCATAAGATCAGAAAATGGAGAAGTGTGAGATCAGCCATTTTAAACATTAGAAGCAAATTGTTTCTGCCAAGGGCTGCCTTCCCCAGGAAAAAATGCTGACTTTGGCAGCACCTTCATGTTTGCAGAACACCCTGTGTGCAGCAAGCCATCGCTGGTGTGCAGTGGCCAATGAGATCAGGAGGATCTCAGCAGTACAGAACAGTTTGATTCCAGGATGTGAACATCCACTGACAAATTACTGCAGAGATCAGATCTCGTTTACCTGTGGGAAGCTAAAACTGCTAGGAGTGTGTTGGCTCTGGAGACAATTAGTGGAAGAGATGTGAAGTTAATGGTTCTTTTGCTTGCAGATTACTTGAGTGATTCCCTGACTTCCGTCTGTCTTTACTGTAAGCTGTTGGGAAAGTAACATTTCTATCCTTCCTCTAGGTTGAGCCTTTTTCAGTGGGACCCTGATCTTGCTGGACCTCATCAGAGCTCTGGCAAAATTAGAATGCTGCCATTTGTTCTTCTCCCACTCTAAGGCAACTGCGTAGTAAAACATGTTTATACTATCTTTTTTTCCCAGGGTTTTAAAACTTGATGCATTCCTAAAATGGGAGAGAGCTTAGGGAAGAGTGAAGATTGATTCTCAATGTTACAAATCCTGCGCCTTTCCAAATAAAATTAAACAGCATCCTAGTCTCACCTGTATGCTTGCTGACCATCTTGCCATTAGGAGGTCACCCTAATGTGCTTTCTGCTGCTGTTTATGTTATTGCACACACAGATTTCCTTTTCCTTTTCCTTTTCCTTTTCCTTTTCCTTTTCCTTTTCCTTTTCCTTTTCCTTTTCCTTTTCCTTTTCCTTTTCCTTTTCCTTTTCCTTTTCCTTTTTTATTTTCCAATAGCTAGCTCCTTATGCTTCAGAGACTGTCAGATGAAAATAACAGGACATCCATGATAGTCATAATATTTGTAGCAGCTGTCAGATGATACTGTCTTAGAGTGGAAGACGTGTGGTTCTGCAGAGTGACAGCTGTGGCTTGTATATGTTTGAAGCAGCCCTCTCTGCTGAAGGGTGATGGCACCCAGACATATAGCAGTTTTACTCTGATTGACAACGTTTTTTATTCTCCTTTCTTGGGTTTTTTTTTTTTTGAGTGTATGAAGACTGTCATTATTGCTTCATCATTGCCTTTTTATCCAATCAAGCAAAGGGGACAGTACATTATCTTGAACAACAGTTTTCTAGATATTCTAAGAAGAACTAGAGGAAAACTTACTTTCACACTAATGTATTCCTCAAAAGCAGTTGCTTGTTCCAGAATGTGTTCCTTGGATAAGATGTCTAATGCAGTGAGATGTTTGCCTTAGATATTTATCAGACATTCCTGTGCTTCAAAAAAAAAAAAAAAAAAAGAGGACTGATATTTTTTGGACCACTTTGTCCATGCTATGGAAGCTGAAATTGGATGGAGCAAAGATCAATAATGTATCCAGTTAATACACTAACTAAATGAAATGAATCATAAGAAATGAAATGACTTCTCCCGACAATCTTGAGATAAATGCTGTTCCATAATACCTCAGTCTTGTCAATTTGAATTTATATTACTGGCAAGCAGTTGCTGATGTGTGGACTCTATTGTGTAAATCTCTCAGGAAGCAGGTACTCACTATTATTTGTGACATCTGTTATTCCTGGGGCTCAACCTTTGTTATCCATTTTCATTTAGTGGAGGCAAAAGTGTTTTTCTCCCCTGGCCTTGCATATTCCTCTGTTCCTAGCAAGGTCACATGCTAGTCTGGTGCAAGTGTGGCATGGAAAAAGGAATGATCCCAAAGGCAAAATGAGATAATGAAAAAGTGGAGTTTTTGCTTCATTCTTTTCATTGCCTGGAGGAAATATGCTTCTCAGGTGTGGTGACAACTGATACTAGAGACGTGCTGTTCCTTTCTGTATTTTGAAGTTTGTCTATTCAACATGAAATAATTTGCTAGTTTCGTATCTAGTTGCCTTCAAACTGAGGAAGATACATTTTTGTTGTTAATTCTTGATTAAAATTTGGCTTTGGGAATTTATGCATTAAATTTTAATTTCTGGGCCTTGCTTTATAAACACAAAACATAATTGAGACTATTCTTCTGTATCCTACTGCAAGCCATATTTTACATTCAGCAGTGGCAATAGAATTATGCTTCTGCTCCATTAAGTTTTGTTCTTAAGAGCTATGTTTCTTCATGTTCAGATCAAATCTGTAGTAAAAAGAAAATTATCACTTCTGAGAACAGACGTCTTCATGTGTTAACAGAGGAGGTGTGGATAAGCAAGACCCTCATATCAATCAGTCTTACAGTACTTATCTGCCTTCAGTCATTACATGGCTGCAGAGATGTTACAGAATCCCTAAAGCAGCCTGAGGGTGTTTCTGTCGGTCTGGATAGACAGGGAGTCTGGGGAGATTGCCTGATGTACCCTTTGTCTTTGAAGAATGAAAATTTTCTCCTGTGTTACATGTCCCATTATATGCAGACTTAGCCTGAAATGCTTCATAATTGTTGCATGTAACTAAGACTCTTTAAAAATTTTGCAAAACTTGCTGAAAAAGCGTATTTTGTTTTTGTAGAGACTTATTAAATAGACCAGCTTCATCTCCTGCCTAAGTTCCTTAGAGGCTTTTCCATAGTTCTAGTATGTTTGTTTTGACATGCTGTGTTACTGTGTTGGGGATATCACACCTCCTTCATTGTTGGCCAATGCTTTTGAGATTCAAACTTTTGATAGACCAGAAGCTCCAGGAACTGCAGTCTGTCCTTTAATGTAAAGAGTCTCTGTAATGTTGACAAGGAGTTAATCTCTAGAAAAGGTTAAATGTTCTTCAGTGTACTTGAAGAAAGAAAAATCCCTGAATAGGCTAGAATGGGGAGAACTGAGAGGGTGAGTGCTGTTCATTTATGGGGTGTTCCAGGGGTACTTCTTCCTCATAATCTCTATCTTTTTTCTTCCTTCTCTCTCAAGTGAGATTATTCTCAGAATATGTTTAAAACCTGAGTTTCTCTTCTTGACAATTTTTACATATGGCTCCTCTTTCCTAATGAAACTTCTAAATTTGGTCGTGTTCTGTTAATGCTCATTTGTTAATTCAGGCTGAAGTAAAGTCTGTTTTAATTATGGCACCTTTTTCTACTCTGTAATCCTTATTCAAACAAATGCTGAGCCCTGCAATTCCAAGAGTGAAAAATATGCATTGTTGTGCAGATTCTTGGGCTTTTTTCCATGCAGGTGGTCAAGATGATCCTTCCTCATGAAGTATATTCATATCTGCCTGAATGCTGAAGAGCTTCGGGATCTTTGGGCATCATCTCAGTTTTTTACTTCTTTTTCTTTATTCCTCAGACCCTTGTTTCTCTGTCGTGCTTTCCTCTTGTACCTACAGCTCTGTCATTGATTCTTTGAAATTGTCTCATTTTGGTTTCTTTTGTGTAATCTTCTTTCATATTACATGGACCAGCTTCTTAGTTAAAGCAAACCAGATTTCTCCTCTCTTTTCAGAGGAGATCCTTAACCAAGATATTTGGGTCATAACCAGGGTATATTTTATTGTCTACATGAGACTTTGTGCAAAATGTCATGGGTTTCTGTTTTTATTTTTTTTAACTAAACTCTTCCTTAGGCAGTGACAAAATGTTTTGCTGCTGCTGTGTTTAATGCTGTATAACTTTCATAGGACAATCAGAATGATGTACTATCTGTTGGAATAACAAGACAGATAAAAGCAAAATCTACTGTTCTACAGATCTGGTAATCTTGGAAAGTCATCCTTTAAAGATGACAGATTATGATTGAATAAGGTTATATTAATTTATCATCAAATAATAAAAGTTCTAGGAGAGATATTTTTATATTGCTTTTAAAATAGTACATCCAGTTTCTTCTGATGTTGAACTCCTCACTTTCCCTTTGTAAAATAGCTTTATTCCTGTGTCATGTGAGTCTTGATTGTGCCATCATTGTTTAATGTATTTTGTACTTCCGTGTTTGTGTCCCAGACAAGTTCCTCATCGCTTTTCCTTGTGGCTTATCTGGGCCATGATTCAAAATCCTCAGAGCCAGCCTTAGCCAGGTTCATTCTTATGATCTCAGTTTGTAAATCACACTGGTTTTCTGCATTTTTTCATACACTGCTAATTATAAAAATGATAAACAGTTCTGCAAGCACCAACAATCTGCAGACTTGTACTTCTCTGTCAGCACATTCAGCGGAGGCAGTTGCATTCGCAGAAAGAATGATAGAATTTACTGTATCATATAGATTATGAACAGCATTTTAAAGGCCTTTTAGCATTCACCAAAAGCTCTTAGCTCTGCAGTTGCTTTTGTTTTGTCTCTTGTTTATATTGCATTCATGCTATAAATCACTGTTTTTAAAATGGGTTTAGAAAGTGCTTTTTTCTAAAGCTGTCAGCAATTAAACTGCAGAAGTTAACTTCTCAGGAATTATATGAATTAGTCTGATTAATTACTAAAACTAAGGCAGAAATTGGTACAAGTAAGATGAACTGTGGAATGATGGAATTAAATCTAGAAAACAAGAACATTTATAAAGCAAATTCAATAGATGACATAATAAAACAGTTAATCTTCATCTATAGAAAATGTCTGAATTTCCTTAATTCCACTGAGGCATTGAGGTAACTGTTTATGCAACCAGGCTATATTTTTACAGTAATTCTGGCTAAAGCTATGTATTTATCATGGAGCTAGGGAGAAAGACAGAGGGGATAGTCTGCTGCCAATGCTTATGGGTAGATCTTGTAGAGCAATACTGCCTATGAATGAGGAGCTGTGTTTGTGAGAGTGCCCTTGGGATTCTACAAACTTTGAATCAAAATTCTAATTTTTCATATGAATTTAGGTGTAGGCACAGAGTTTGTGGTCATTGGGAGTGGGGCTGTGTCCAGCCTCATCCCCAGTGGGTACAGCTGTGAGCAGCAGGTGAGCAGCACTGACAGCAGTGAGCCATGGAGTGCCCAGGGGCACTGACCAACCACCACAGGGAACAGAGGGCACACAGGTGCAGTGCATGAACATGGGGGTATAAAAGGTTGGGCTAAAGAGCAAGAAGGGCAGATGCCAGAAGCCTTCTGAAGTGGAATGGTGTTACTCTGTATGGGCAGATGCCAGAAGCCTTCTGAAGTGGTATGGTGTTACTCTGTATGGGTTAAACCTTTCTGAAATTTTATGGCGATACTTGGTATATCATGGCCATCTCAACTGTGGCATATACTGTGGCGTATGTTGTGACATTTAGGGAAATTCTTTGTTTCTCTAGTGTGCAGGAATTTTTGGGAGTGATTATCATGTAGGTGAGACAAGTAGGTGTTTGGAAACATTGATGCATGTTCTGTGCTTCCCTGAAGTAGCTGGATTTAGAATCTAAGTGAAAGTATTTTTGCTTTCAGGAAAGGCAGATATTTCCCATGCAAGTAGCCTAGGCTGAAACTTGCAGTAATTTTTTAGAAAACTGGGCTTGTGTTAGGCACAAGACAAGCATGCTAACTTCAAAAGATACCAGCTCTGCTCTGGCTACACCTACCACAGACAGAAAGCCAGGGATGATACACAGCTATAAAAGTATTATTTAGAAAACAAATCACCTTACTGAGTCGTCTTGAGATTTGGCCCATGTGTGCTTGACATCTATAATGTTCCACAGTATAGTGTATTATCCGTGGGTCTCAGGGATTTATGGTTGTTTTTCAAGTCACTAGGAAACTAAATTACCAGACTGAAGGAGCTTTGAAGTTTTCTCTACCTTATGCCGCAAACCCCCAGTGATTCTAAGGAGAAAGCATGTGTCTGATTCCTGCATTTTTCTGGAAGACTGTTGGGGTGCTGTGCTAGATATCTGCTGTTGGACCTTAGACTTGCCAAGCTTGGTAAAATATCAGGATTTTTAATCTCTGTTGTTTTGGTGGACAGTGTTGCAGCTCCTGAGGCTTTCAGGGCTGTGGTGTGTTACACACTTTTTAAGGATTTCCTATGGCATGGCTTGAGCCTTCCCCAGCTGTTCATTCCCTTGGCAGTTCTGACTTCTGTGATGTGGGTGTCTTGGCACTACAGCATATAGAGGTGGTAAAATACTCTTGAGAAAGTTTGGTAGCTGAGCTTTACTCTGTTGGGGGTGGAGGGTGGATGATGAATATTGCAAAAATCAGGCAGTGAGCCTGTAAGAATGGAAGGAGAGTTATAGGTGAGGAACTGTAAGCATTTCCATTTAGACATCTGGATTGTGGAGAAAATATGGGGGTGCTGGAGGTGTGAGGGATATGATGTATGATATACTTTTACATTTGTTTATTAAATGAGGTCTATTGTCAAATGATTTCCAATATTTTTCCTCACTCACAATGAAAATTAACAACAGCTTCAAAATAAAAATGTTACTATACATCGATCTCTTTGTGATAATACTTCCTCTACCCTGACTTCATACTTATTTAGGTGTTGCTGGAGTTTTCTGAATGTTTTGTGAATCGCTTGCTTGAGACATAATTTTCATAGTCTTCCTCTTAATCTATTGGTATTGTGTCAAATGAAGTCTTTGATTTGCATAAAGCTGCATCAAAATTATGAGCTTAGATTCATGTGAAATGTGTAATTTTAACATCCCCCATTCCACCCTCCCAAATGTCCCTTCTTGTTTTGGTGGCTGTTTATTTTATTTAGAATTAGACGGTTACAGATTTTGATATATTTTGGGTTTGCTCTTAGTAGATAAAGGGAGAGACCTGGTTACATAGCATTTCAGTATGCTTCACCATGAAATTTACAGATATGGCTGAATATCACTGCGACAAACTGAAAGCCTGACCAGTTCTCCTAATTATTCTTTGTCTCTTGCAGGAGCAGTGAGCATAATTTATAATTCTAGGACTGGAAATTAAGTGAATCTTGCAGAAAGGTCTTGAAATCCATGGGGTACTAAAGTTGGTGGGGGCTTAATGAGGGATTTTAAAATGTGAAAGTGTGCTGGGAAGTGCTGGATGGTTCAGAGGGAAGCTGTCCAGCTGAATGCTCCTGCTTACTTAGCAAAAGCTGTTGTATTGAAGCAGAAGTGGGAAAAGCCTTAACTTCACTGGCATGTTTTTCAGATCCCTGTGCATCTTTGATCATTTCCCTATGTACAGAATATCTGGAAGAATGCAGCATTCCATAATAACCTGTCATTTAAAAAGTTTTTTTGCATAAGTGGTCACTTCAGAAGTTTTTTTTCAGCTTCAAAGGATACCTTTTGAAGCTCTGAAAAGCATAAGCCAGCTAATAGGATTTTCACCCCTGCTTTAAGGAACTGATAGGACTAGCCTTGGTGGAAGCAGTTTTTAGACACAATTGCTCTTCCTTCAGGGAATTTTCTTACAGTTTAAGGCAGAAGCTTCTTTCCCCAACCTGCAAATAATAGTTTCAAAGCAGAGAATGTTATGGTGCTAAATATTTGGAGATCTGAGGTCTAATCTAGTAATTTTCTCCCTGTAATTTGTATCCGCAGCATTTCATCCCATGAGAAGAAATTGCAGAAAGTGTAAATTCAAGTCTCTTGCCTATCTGTATTTTCCATATGAGTGCATAGCAGGAAAAGGGTGCTGAGATTTGCACTGGAAACTAAATTTCAAGTAAAAATATCAGTTGTTATTGGAAGAAGCTGCTTTAAAATTTTGATCTTGATAGCTCATGAGGGTTTTTGGTTGTTAAATAGTATGCATACAGATTGTGGAATAGTATATTTTTCTCAGTTTGAGAATTACTTGTAAACTGATTATGGATCACTTGTGGCAGGCAGAATTAATTTAGAAGCTGATTGTATTTTGAACATTTTAAACAAGACTTTCACAACAGTACTGAATGTGCTTTTCTGCTATTGCTCTGTCAGTTTATTTTATTTCTCTATTTTTCAGTACCCCCAGAAGATGAGCCAGATATGGTTCTATATATGCTATCAGCCATGTTTGTCTCTTGCTTTCCATAGAGAAGGTTTCCTTTGCCTGATTGCCAATTGATTTCTCTGTCTAGGTATAATCATAGTTTTGAGTTCCTGCAAAACTAGTAGTAAGGTTTCAATAAATAAAACTGTTAGAATGCTGGCTTACTTAATGTCTGTTCCTGCATGGAGAATCCAGTACTGTATGAAAGAGGCTGATATTTGAGTGAGGTATAAGAGTGTTTTGAAAATTTCCAAAATAAAAGAGGATAAATGCCATCATCTTCATAGAATTATTGTTTATAATCGCTTTTGCAAATTTTTCTCCTTTCACTCTGGAGATGTTTTATACTTTTCTCCTCAAAAATATGCCATTGGCCTATTTTGCCATTTATCTGTGTTGCATTTGTCTGTCCTATGTGCCGACATCATAGAAATGTCTTGGGTTAGAAAAAGTCACCTAAAACCACTTCTGTCCTGGTGAAGTCTTGGTATTTTCTGTAGGGTTTTCCCTCCATTAAAGCTGATGTGAAATTTATCTGGTAGTTTAAATGTACAACAGCTTTGAGTAACATTTCTTTTCATACCTCTGAATTGGTTTATATTGATTTCTTTCACCAGGCAACTGTTGCCTTTAGCATGGTCAACTCCCAGCCTAGATTGAACTGGAAGTGCTGAGTTTTCAGGTTTGAAGTGCTCTCACTGTTTGATAAACTGCAGTACATTCAAGAATAACTTTTAAATATCTCTTAATCCTTTACTGTGTCTCAGTAACTTGTAAAAGATGGGAAATGGTGGCCTTATGTTACTTCTCTGCCTAGGGGAGAATGGTGTCTGCAGCAGCTAGAACAACAGGGTACACAGCACCAAATACTGGTTGGAGTGCATCCATTGCCTTCTTGTTTTACATTTGTTGTGGTATCTGAAGTACCAAGCAGTAATTACTATTGATGGCAGCGTACCAGAGGCTGGATGTCAGTCCTTGTGTCCAAGGTATGCTTTGTCAATTTCTGTCTAAATTCTTGAGGCCTCCTCCTGCATTTGAGAACTTCTGTGTTAGACACAGCTAATAATCCTGTAAGAATAATTAAAATATGCCTAAACTGCAAAGGCTGAGCTTCACAGTTGTTTGTACGCCAATGTTTTTCTTCCAATTATAAAACATAAAATGAGAAGGCTCAGTTTTTAGACTCGTGAGATCAGAATAATTTAACACTGAGCTCTCTTATCTCCAAATTCAGGGAAGCAGTGTGCTTTGATGAACAGAAAAGAACTAATTTTTTTAGATAATCTTTGAACCAGGTTCACATAGGCTCTAGATGCACGTAAAATAACTTTGTCCCTAGCACCTTATTTTCTTATGGTAAGACTTTTTTACCATTTTTCTGCAAGTTCTACTTCAGAAATTTTTAAGTGTACAATAGACTATTTTACCCTCTTTTGCATCCAGATCACGCTTTTCTTTGTGTCATCTGAAGATGCAGCTGTTCTTTTACATAGTTGATTCATGTCATCCACAATTAAAATGTCCTTGTTATTTAAAAAAAATGCTTCTCAGCATGTCTAAAAAAGGTTGTCAAAACAATGGCTTGTTCTCAGTGAGAGAAAAGCTCTTGATGTTTTACAGGCGATTAATGCGATGACTTGACTAGAAAAATCTGGTTTTCTCTGATTTCAGATGAAGTCATATTTTCTTGTATCTTCATGGTTAGTTTAAAGCCAGATCTTCCTGATTTGGAGCCAGAAATGGTAAGATGCACCTTAGTTGTGATTCTTGGGTGATAGAACTTATTTACAAGTACATCCATACTGATCTTATTCAACATTGCTATTTCTATCAAACTCTGCTTTTTTTTCTTTCCCCCCCCACCAAATGCATAACTTCACTTGTTATAGGTACTGTAGGATAAGCAGTCCAAACATTCTAAGCTCCAGACATTTCCTTATTGATAAAGAAAGTGGTATCTTTTGTGCTTTTACTGAGTCCTTTGAGGAAAAACCATTAGGCTTGTTCTTGGCTACTTGGTAATATTTGGGTATTTCTAAAATATTAAAAAAAGTCATTCAACCTGATGAGAAGATTGAATCGTCACAACCCTTATCATAGTAAAGTTTTAGTAACACAATTTTAAACTTCTTGCTTCCTTCTGGAATTCACTGTCTCAAACTGGACACACAGGTATCCTGTATAATGTGTGGGGAAGTTCTGCATATGAGTATGGGGTCCTGGTGTACAAACTTCTGACTAAATTACTAGCATCTGTATTTCTGTCCTTGGTACTCATTAGGATGCTTTCCTTGTAGGGTTGCTTAGCTCCAGGTGGTGGCAGGGTGTTTTTGCTGTAGTTCAGAACCTATGCTTCTCTCTGTGAAGCTGCCTGGCAAGCAGTGGTTAGACTGCTTTCTAGAATACAGGGGGATCTCATTCCCTCTGTCAGTGAAAGTTCCTAATTGTGAAGTTACAGGTGGTTTGGGGTGCTTTGGGGTTTTTTTCTGTTTGAAACTGCTCCTCTCTAAATAGTCTAATTTGTTGTGCACAGACTGGATGTCTGTTACTGTTTGTGGATGGAGGGTTATACAGATCCTTCTAAGTGAAACACAAGCATGCACTGAAGCAGGAACTGGAATCCAGCTTGTTGTCCTTATCAGTAGGTTTGGGGTATGTATTTCTGGGCTTAGTCTTGTAGAAGCAATTATTTCCTTCTAAACTGAAACTGCTTCAACTGACGAGTTTTGGATTTTGTAGCAATTGGTGGGTAAGAAAGATCCCCTAAGCTGTCCTTGTATAGCAGTTGAGTAGCCAGACCACCTGCCAGCTGTACTGCAAATGAAGAGTTGCATGAATTTTTTTTTTGTTTGAACTGTTTCAAAGCATTATTCACAATTAAAGATTGTGAATTTAAAATGGGGAAGGCCACTATTTTTTAGCAATGTGAAAGGAAGATGTCTGAATTGCACTCCCAAGTGGGTTTAGGGTAAAGGCATCTCTTTTGCTTTTTCAAAGGTCTGGTCTGTCTGAGGAGATTTGCTAATCCTCTCTATATGTTTGTAATTGCCACCTGTGTTATTAAGAGACAAACAGTAAGCCCCCTCAGGGCTCATGTAATTTATTGTAGTTTGAAGATGCTTAAAAATTGAGCACCACAGTTGAAAGCATTTCTATGTGTAGGCCCTTGAAAAGACCAAAGTACCTAAATTCAATTAATATTTGATCTGGTGCACCTGTGCCTCTTAAGCCTGAAGACTTTTTTCTGCTTCTGAGGGCAAAACCATTCATCCCTCTCCCATTATCTGTTCTGTGCACAGATGTGCTCAGTAAGATTGTCATTGTATTCCTTGGGGATGGCTGCAAGTCAGTGTGGCAAAGGGTTTATGACATTGATGTAAGCTTTACATAAGGACTTTGAACAGCTGAGTGCTCTTGCTGCTTTTTGAATCCCAGTGACTCTACCATTTTCATGTTGCACGTGGATGGAAGTTTATTGCTACAAACACCACTAAACTGGCACTATTTCTTTCCCCTTTCCTTTCCAATTGTCTGCTTGTTAATAAATACATGATGTACATATTGACAAATTTTTGAGGCAGGCATCATAGTCATAAAATATCTATGCAAATAAAATTGATAGGAACTGGCTTAAAATGACACATTTAACCCAGATTATGTTCTAAATAATATCTGTTATGTCTTTGGAAGAATATGCATCTTATGTAGGACCATCTATTTTGTCACCTTATTTGAAGCCAAGATGCTCACAGTCTCATTGTGTTAGATATCTGATTTGGTCACTTATCACAGATAAGTTACACTCATTTTTACTGTGCAGTACCAAAAAAATACATCTCTGTTCATGCATGAGGCACAGTGCAGCTGGCTGCAGTCAAAAAGAATTTGTGTTTTTGAGTTATAAAGGCAGTATTCTCATGAAAACAGTGGAGATGTTTCTCTTTCTTCATGAGAGTGCTTGCCATAGCATATGAAATAAACCAGCCTGAATTTACGTTCTGGGTGGCACCATATTCTAGGGTGGCAGTTTCCTGTGCTTCATGTCTGTCCCAAGATTAGGGAAGAAATGAAGAATCACAGAAGAAACTTAAAATCAATGTCTACTAGGACAATTAGCAATCTATTCAGAGCTCATCACTGTACAAATTAAGATCGATTGCATTTTGCTGCTGTCTTTAATTTAATGAGGGTAGCAGCTGCTCAGCTACTTACAGGAGTCTCAATATTTCAACACTCTGCAGAGGGGCTTTGCTCATTTTTATCAGCACAGAAGGTAGTAAATTCAGCAAGTAGTAGATCAGGGAAAAAACCTGCCTCTACTAAGTGGCTCTTCAATTACTCCTGTAGCTCCATATGACTTCCTCCCTTATGTCTTCACTAGTCTCGATTATTCAAAAACTCAATGTACCCATTATAGGAAAATATTTTTCCACAGATAATGGCATTAAAGAGAAGACAGGGACGAGTCAATAAACCATTATGAGAATCACAAACATAATAGTTTCACAAAAATGATACCTGGCCTGCTCAAAACCAGAACTCGGGTGTGTTGTTTTTTGAGAGGAGAATAATGACAACAGTTATCCCATTTGTAGTTTCAGAGGACAATATTGTAACATTTCTAGTTGATTTTTAAGTCCTTCAAAAGAGGTTCACTTTGGTTAAATTGTGTCTAAAGTATCTAGGCTTGGTTAATTCTAAATTGCTAGTTTCTTCTGATAATGAGTGTTTAAATGCAAATTTTGTTTTAAATTGGCTCCCATGGAAGGACACTCCATATGCAGAAGCATGTGAGAATTTGTAAATTTTCCACAAGAGTGTTTTGAAACCTTAAATGTCACAGGCTCATGTAGCTTGTTTTGAAATTCCTAACTTTGACACAAAGAATATCTGTGTTATTAGGGGACTAACACTAACATAGTATAACTGGCTGAATAATTGGGTTTTATGGTTCTGATAAGTTCAGAAAATTTTCTCCACAGCTTGAGTAAGTCAGAATGGAAACAAATTACAGAATGAAATTGACCTAAGTGCTTAATAAACACCAAGTTGAAGGATTTAATTTTAATGCCAGATTCTTGTCAATGTATATTAAAATCTTCTACACACACATATAATTGTATGTATAGTTTAAAGGTTAAGGAAGCATGCCACTTTGAAAATGCTAGTGTCCTTATAAAGGTTTTTATAGTATGAAAAAAATCAGTGTAACTGACAAATCTGCAAAGCATTTTATATTCCCATATATGTTTTTCTAAACAATGGGGACCTTTTACTTCCATTGTCTAATGTAAAGTCCTAGTCTTTAGTGCATATATAGAGCCTAGATAACACTGATATATTTCTGTACTGTGAAGGAAAGGCCTGAACCCTCTCTGTTGCAAGTATTGTTTCTGCTTGGGAAGGATTAGAGTGTGCTATTTGTGTTCACTCTCATGAGTTGTTTCTCATCTCAAAGGAAGCTGTGGGAATGGGCTGAAGCAGGGGGCCTGGGGTCTAGGGTATGTTTTGCATGGTCCAGAGAAGCCCAAATGCAGTCTGTCTTGGGCAGATGGTTTGAGGCTGAGAGCTTTGTTGCTTTCCCCTCTTTTGTGTACTCCTGCTGAAATAAAAACCCACAAAAGAAAGTGAGTTATCAATTCAGTTTGGGGTTGTTAAAGACAGAGCTCCCTCCGAGGCTTAGAATCCCTTTCTGCACAGACCATAGGCGAAGTCCAACTTGGAGAGGTGGGTTTGTTGGCTAATAATACTTTTCAGCCTTGGTTCTCCGTGTCTCTCACTTTGGGGAGGGGGCTGATTAGTGCTTTGCCTCTCATCTGTGTGCTCACATTCCCTTCCTGTGAAAGCCTGGGAGCAGGAGCTGTGTGTAAGGCAGAGTTTGGGTGCAGAGAAACACTCCAAGGTGCTAATTGTTGATTGTAGTCAGAAGGAAGTGAGCAGTGGGTTGCAAGATCCCTATGTGTCTGAAATTTTTTTATTCTATATGTAGGAGATCTATCATCGTGGATGAGACTATGCTTTGGATGAAAGCAAGGTAGCTAATCTAACCTAGAGGTAAAATACCCTTGTGTTTATGATCAGGGAAAGAAATTTCTTCAGTATTAAGCGACAAAATGCATACCTAAGTAGAACACAATAGGAGCAAACTTGAAATTCAAGTGTTGAATACAATTCCACTTCTCTTCAAGCAGGCAGCTGGTTTGATAATTTGTTTAACTGTAGCTTTTTAAGCCAAAGATGGAAATTAATGCAGATTGTCTGACCTCTGAGGTAGTTTCAATCTCCTCTTGAAAATATGGCTGTTCTGTTCTATACCATTTTCTTAACCATAATAGCACTTATATGCAGATCATACTTTGTAGCTAATCATGCTATCCGGTGAATCTCTTCTGTCCCTGAAATTAAAATTTCAGCATACTCTAAACTCTTTTCTCCTACCTGAATTACAAGCGTTTGATTCTTGAACATGTCCTTTCTCTTTGGATTTTAAAAGGTGGCTTTAAGTTGTGGGACTGCACCTCCTGAAAATTAGCATCAGAATTGAGGCATATCCTGATGTATCTCAGCAAGTAGTTTACAAAATATAGAGCAGAGCAACCTTGTCTTTGAAATGGGGGGAAAAAAGTGTATAATAAGTTTTGCATTGGTATAATTTTATTTGCCTGTATAATATATTCAGTTCTATTGATATGCTTCATATTATGACTGTACCTACTTGGACAGGAAAGGACTTCATGCGTAGATTTTGTAAATCCTACAAGTTCCATCTGATGTTTTTTTAATTCTGCGAAAATAGGAATGTCATGTATAAAATGTATTTGATGTGTTCTAAATAATAATCTTATGCATGGTTTCCCCTTAAATATTTTTGATGATATGCAGGGATCTGCATGTTATCCATTGTTAGTTTTGGTTGTAAGAGAAATAAATCATTAAAACCAGTGTTCTTCACACTACGCTGCTGAAGTTAATTGGAGGTTTGTAGTTTACAGTCAAGAACTTGCGGGATCAGTAGTCACCTGATCCTGCACATACTTTTAGCCATACTCTTTTAAACAAAATCATAATTTCAAATAGAAGCGTATTGACTATAAGTAGAAGCCTTGAACTCTGCTAGAGTAGAACACTTGTGCTTCATTTTTCTAGATAAATGTTATAGAATGGTTTGGGTTGGAAGGAACCTTCAAGACCATCTAGTTTGGGGTGTGCCATGGGCAGGGATACTTTCTAGATGGCTAGACCAGGTTGTTTAAAGCCCTGTCTGATATCCAGTCCCTGTCCTGTCCATGTCCAGGGATAGGGCCTCCACAGCTTCTCTGGGCATCCTGTTGCAGTGCCTCATCAACTTCACAGTAAAGAATTTCTTCCTGTTATTTAATTGAAACCCACCCTCTCTCAGTTTGAAGCCATTTGCCCTTGTCCCATCACTATATGACATTGTAAAGTTTTCCTCCAGCTCTGTGGAGGTACTGGAAGGCTGCTAAAATATCTCCTTGGAGGCTTCTCCTGACCAAACCACCCCAGCTCTCTCAGCCTGGCTTTTAGGAGAGATGCTCCAGCCCTCTAATAGTTTTTGTGGCCCCTCTCTGGAATTGCTCTAAATCCATGTCCTTCTTATTTTGTGGGCTCCAGAGCTGGATGCAGCACTCCAGGTGGGGACCACAAGAGCAGAGTAGACGGAGAGAATAAGCTCTGTCAAGCTGCTGGCCATGCTGCTTTTGATGTGGCTCGGGACACAGCTGGCTTTCTGGGCTACAGACATGTGTTGCTGTTTTGTGTCAAGCTTTTTGTCATCCAATACCCCCAGGTACTCCTCCCCAGGGGTCAATCCTTTCTCCACCCAGCCTGTATTTATGCTTGGGATTGCCATAATCCAGGTGCAGGACCTTGTACTTGGGCTTGTTGAACTCCATGGGCTCACCTCTGAGTGTGCCCAGGCCTCTCTGGATGCCATCACTTCCCTCCAATGTGTCAATTGCAGCACACAGCTAGGTGTTGGCAAACTTGCTGAGGGTGTGCTCAATCTCCAGTGCATCTTGGTGACAGACATGTTAAAATGGCACTGGTCTCAGTACTGACCCCTGAGGACACCACCTGCCACTGGTCACTACTTGGAAATCAAGTAATTGACTGCAATTCTTTTTGTGTAACCATCCAGTCAATTTCTTGTCCACTGACTGGTCCATTTGTCAAATCCATGTCCCTCCAATTTAAAGACATCCTCCTACCCTGTCATCTTATATCTGAATAATAATAGCATTGCAGAGAGGTCTTGCATTTCTGGCCAGTGAAATTCCTCAGGGAGTGTCTATAATTTTTAAACCGTTATATTAAGGACAAATTTTACTAAAGAAGCAGCTGTTAAAGTACTTTTTATTGAGTGGCAAGTATAAGGACAGTATCTTCAGGCACCCTCTGTGCCATTCTCTGAAGCCTGCTTATCTGTACAGTGTCTACTTTCCAGGAGCTGTGAAGAAAATCTCTCTTTCACAGAGTTTGTAACCTAGTGCCCTAAACCTGCATTGGAATTCAAGGAGCAGGCAGCTGCAGACTTGTTTCTTATTGCTTTGGTATTTGTCTGCATAGATGCTTATATAGGTCAGGCTTCCAAAATGATCACAGTTTGGGAGAGGGAAGGCAGGGAAGTGGGAAATGGATGAAATTTGCTGCATTTAAATGCGATTTTTTTTTTTAATGCCTTAAGAGGCCTTGTGTTTTCTTTTTCCCTGTTTTTTTTCCAGCAGACAGAGAGTTGATGATTTTGACTTGTAGTTGCTCCCTAAAGGTGTAATGGTTCAAAATCAGGTAAATGGATGTAAAATTTGTGACAAAATCCATATCATTGTATCAGGACAGGGGACCTGAGCCTACACTCAGATGTAGGCTTATATTGCATGTCCTTAGAAATATCGGTAATCCAAGAAGGATGTACCTGTTTTAGATCACTATGTGAAGATTTTGTGGTTTAGATCAGCTTTACCAAGCAGCTGACATTTGTTATCCCTCAGAGTGATTACTTATGAAAGGCAAAAATGGCTCGTCATTTCGTTTCTTGACATTAAGGAGTTTCAGTTGTTAATTGTTAGAGAAAACTGAAGTTTACTTCCAATTACAAGAAATGAGAGCTATGATCACAGTGGAAAGAAATAGTTGAACAAATTAAGCAAAATTCTTAAAACAAGAATTGCACTTGACTGACATACCAGTGGGAGATGTATTTGGTTCTTTACTTTGGACTTGGTATTTTCCAGACCTTAAGTGAATGAGGGGGAAAAAAATTCTATTATATGGCACTGGTCTATAATTTACTCACCTGGCTGGGAAGAAGTTTTAACTAAAAAATTCATCAGTGAAAACTTTGGGGAATGTACTTTTGTTACTGTTCAATGTCATTATTTATTCATGCAAGTAGGTCCCACTCTGCTGAAGAATCTTTCTTGCAATGAAATTGGGTAGAAGAGCTGTGCTTCTAAAAATAGAAATTAGTTAATTAGATGACATTAAAAATGCTAATCCTGTTACGACTATGATTTCAGTGATGCCACTGTGACACTAGCGAGTCCCTAGGCAGTTTTGAGTAATGCTATTAACACAAATGTTGATTGAACATTTGACTATGACATGTAAAGTACTGTAACATATGTGGTGAAGCTGTGTGTATCCATTATTTGATTTATAGCTTGTCTCCCATATATTGGGAACTTTGGCCTTGGAAGGAAAAATCTGTTTGGCAAGGAGTGGGAAAGGTCATCAGTTTCCCTATACAACCTTGAGAAAGTGCTTTTAGGCTGTTGTGAAGCAGTATGAGTCTTTATGCTTTATTTAGAATTATATGCAAATATTACTTAGTTTTCAGATACCTGACATTCAAGGAAGATAATAAAGCTTTTTTTTATGTTTCAATAAACCTCCTGACCTGTTGCTCCCCAACCATTAGATTTACCCAAGGGCATGCTTGCTACTGCTATTCTGTTTCTCCTACATGAACAGATTGGTACAATGTATGAATAACCTCAGCCAAGCAGAAATAGATCTGCTTTGCTCTTCACTTTCTTCCCTGGGGCAAATCAGATACTGAGATCCTGATCATAATTTTTATATACCTGTGGGGAAAATGCGTGAAGAAATCCTGCTGGAAGGAGAACAATTCAAGCCTGATAAACCACTGAAAACCGAACAATTCTCTTTCAGTGCCACCCATTTCCTCTCCCCATTTTAATTTCTGAAATGGTGAAAGGGCTATGTTCTTCCCCTTCCAAGATCATATTAATATTGGGGAAGACCATGCCTCTGTTTTGGCTTTCTGTGTTCTTTGTAAAACAACTATGAAGAGTAGGTCCATCAGGAAAGAAAGACACGCACCTTTTCTGATGGAATGTGCTTCACAATTGTTTAGTATAGGAGACTTTGAGGAAAGTGTCTCTACTAATAATAATTAATTTCCTATTCTTGTTCTTATAATGCAGCTCATAAGGAAAAAACCATGGATTTCCTAAGAAGTTTTGGATCTCAGACTTAAAGCATCTGACTTAATAGTTCTTGCAACTTCTATCAGCTCATATTTGGGCCAAATATGTTATCTTTTCATAAGATTTGTATATGCGCAGTGTCTCTGTAGACATTGAATCATATTCATATCAATTTTTCTTGATCTTTACTGAATCATTTGCATCACTGAACTGCTGTGACAATAAGTGTCATAAATTTATTTTGCAGTATGTAAAAATACAGTTTTTTATATGTCTAATGTACATCACAAGTTTCTTCACTGAGTTTCACTAATTCAGTTTGTACAACACCCTGGCTGGCCACCCATTTGGCAGTGAGGGGTGAGAGGGTATAGGCTTTCTAGTATTTTCAGTCTGTTGTTGTAGAGTCACTTACTGGTGTCACAGCAGAGCTTAGAGATTTTGAAGTAGACACATTTTTAAGATTTAAATATCTTCCCCCTTTAGTAAGCCAAAATTTTGAATTGTTATGACTTTTTAAAATTTTTTTGCTTTTAAATTTAAATTTTTAAAAATTTTTTTTGTTAGAATTAGTTTCTAAATACCTATATTCAATTAATCTTCATAGTGCATATTATTGAAATGTATACTAAGGTAATGGTAATCAAACAGGAAAAGCTCTATCCTAACAGGATTATGGTGTCTATTTTGTAAGCTTGCAGAGCTGGAAACACCATGATATCTGCTTGATATGTGCATGAGTAGTGGTAAGATTAAACTAGAAAACACTGTAAGACCAGGGAATGGTCTTGATTTCAGAGGCTTACATCTCAATACCTGAAATATGAGTGAATTCCAATTCTTCTGTATTGGATATCTACATATGTGTATTTGATATCTTTATATATTGGATATCTATGTATCAGCATATATGAAGCTGGCTACTTGCCAAAACATACACTGGCTTTAAAATGTTGTTTTTGAGGAAATGGTCACCATTCAGAGTTGAGTTGAACAGCGGTGTCATACCTCTAATTGTTTTGTCTTTTAAATTGGGTTTTTATTTAGGTGTCTGACCACTTACTTAGAGTAATGTTTTTTGGGTGGGAAAAACCCCACCAAAACATTTTTTTTGTATATTAGGAAAGACAGGCTTTTAAGGGGGTCACTTTGGGTAGGTGATTTTGGAAGCATTACCTCTTTAATAAGGCAGTTGGAGTATTTTTTTAGAAAAAGTAGGCATACTTCAGTATTGATTATAGTTTATCCCTTATTTTTCTGTTCATTATTAGCAGTCACTTTGAATGATGCAGGAAAAAAATTTAAAGACATTTCTCACAAGAGTCTCTATGCAACCAGGATGTTTTTGGAAGCTTTACTCTATATCATTACCCTGACATTGTATATATCAGGAATGACAAAGCCAGGATGTTGTTTGAGCAAGTAATCTTTGACAGTGAACTTGGACCTTCCTCAAGAGCTGCCTTTTCCCAAGAACCATTTCAATGTACACTTGCCTAAGAATTATGAGGGTTGCTGTGGCTGCAATTGAGGTAAAAAGGCTCTGTTGTTAGAAGGCTCTATGAACACCAAATGCAGTATCTGCTATTTTACCTGTGCTTGGCTTGTGACATACCCAGTATTGCTAACCATGTCCATCATTAGGGATACAAGTATCAAGCGTGATGCAAGTCCTGCACTGCATTTGGAATCCAGCTCATATGGAATTGCACATGGAGTCATCAAAAGCCTAGAAAAGGTGCATTAATATGGTACTGCTAGTCCTGTTGGTGGGCTCCTTGCAGTCAGTGTTTATGGCTCACAGTCACTACTGCGTGTAGATTTCTTGTTTTCCTTCATTCCTGATTTGCAAGCTTCTGTCATTGCTACGAAGTGATTTAGCACATATGCATTGATTTGCTCTGCAGATGGACACGTACATGTGCTGTTTTTCCACATATCAGTGGCAATGTTTGTGCCCATTGCTAAAAGATTAGGGGTAGAAGCTGCTGCTGTGTATGTGCACGTAAAGGGAGGTGGCATGAACAGCAGCTGGGGTAGTTAGGTGCATAATAAAGGAAAGGGAAGAAGGCAGTAGAATAGGTCATGGCTCAATTGCATTTGACCAATCAGCTGTTGCTTGTCTCTTCAAACTTAAGCAGAGTTATCCAGGGGCCTAGAAGAAATGGCTGTATTAACCAGTGTGTGTCCCTGACAAAGAGAGAATGCTCATTGCAGCCCACTTTTGAAACTTTTATCTGTGATAGTTTGAAGCAATTTCACAGTATAATTATTTCATGGAGGGAAGATCCCCATAAGGAAGTTCTTTTAAAAATTTCTCTTCTGGTCTTCATCATTTCACTTCTATTTCTTGTATGTCACACCAGACAGATTTCCTTCTCCTTAGAAGTTCCATCTATCAAATATTCGTGGATGCTTATGCTCACTCTTCATGATTAGATAGCAAAATTCCATGTGTTTAACTCCTAATCTTTCCTCATAAATTAGCTTCTCAGTCCTATCATTTATGCTATTCTTGGCAGCCTGGTGGTGAATATTACCAGAGCTGCATACAGCCTTTCAAGTGGAATCACAGCTAATAGAAGTGATTATTGTTTTTCTGCAGTGTGGTTTCACCTTCTGTGATCACAAGGAAGGCTTTATAAACCACCAGTAGTGCATCCTCAGGTCTTCTTACATTATTTCTTTGTCTGATTGGATTATTTGGATGTGTTTCTATTTCACTTAAGTTTAATCTCCTGCATCTCAGCAAGATACATATGTGATTTTGCTAGTAGCGATCCCTGGCGTATGGCTCCAAGGTGGCACATTGTTCCTTACAGCAAGGAAGAACTAGCACTTCTAATGTAAAAAATAGCATTAAATACCCTCAAAATCAAAGTGTTCCATATCTAGTTTAATGGGACAATGCTCTTGCTATCAGCTGAGAAAACTTTCCTGTAGATTTTGCAGCTTATAAATGAAAAATACTAGATTACAGTGTGTTGACTTTATTCCAGTAATGAATTGGAGTGATTTATAGTTAGAAGAAACTCAGGCTTTAAGTGTGCTGCCTTGAACTCTGTTTTTTCTCTTTATTTTAAATGGGTCATTTTCCTCCTTTGAAGCTTAATACTAAAATATTTTTAATCTTGGTTTCCATAATGACTGGTCTTTATGAATGTATATCTGAAAATGTGACGAAATAAGCAACCTAGGTTTTTGGAGTTTTTTATGTTATTTTTTTTTCTTTATGCCAAATATGAAAACCATTTCAATAGTAATTTTAATGTCTTCCAGGTGTTCAAAGATGTTGTGACAGTGATTATTTTGCATGACATTATGCTGATGCAACCATCCTTGAATGATTGCCAGTTTTGGTTTGTACAAATACTGGTATTTGCAGAGATAAATCTTAAAAGCAGTCATTCCTGCTTGAGTCGCATTTCATAACAAGTAAAGAATGACTCCAGTGCATTGTCAATTTGCTTCTTGTGTATTTTGCAGCTCTCTGTGCTTTTAACCTTGCCACTGCAATGAACAGAACTCCAGGCCATATTCACAACTCCTCTCTCAGTCATGAAATGAATCAGTTAAGATGGATCTTCCTCTTTGCATCTTCCTCTTCCTTTCACTTAAAATGCTTAATGTTTAAAATATTTATTGCTAATACTCTGTAATTTAAAATCTATTTTATCAGATAATTTCCTATAATTTAAAATATTTACTATTTTTCTTTCTAACACTCCGGAGTGCACTAAAACTTGTCTTGGTAGTAATTTTTACTTTTCTGTAGGTGTTTTGTTATGTTTCTCACTAATCCCTAGATTTTAATGACAGCAAGGAGTAAAATGTCAGGGGCAGAGTGTGTGTTTCTGGCCTGAACAGGTAAAAGTGTCTACTGAAAAGAAGGGTGCACAGAATTGTTATTTTGTGAAGTAAGAATACGTGAGAATTAAGAAGAGAAGAATGAATGATGATAAGATAAATGATTGTTGTAATAAAATGTATGTATTTCTGCAGATCTTTTTTCAGGAAGGAAAGCTATTCCTATTTAGAAATGTCATAAATGGTGTGTATTAGCAAACATAGCATGCCGCTAAGGAAAGATAAAATACTCAAAGAAAAAGCCATAGTGATGCAGAATACAGAGTGCTGCTACTTTATTAATAATGACCTAGAAATTGTTGGAGCTGTCAAGAGTACATTTTTTTTAGTGTTGGAAAGAACTCTTTGAGAGAAATAGATCAAGTTTTTGATATTCAAGCCTTACACATACCATGTAGTGAGAAATTTAATGAGAAACTGCTTTCTAGTGTAAACCACTTTGTAACTACAGGAATGGCGTATAGAAATATACCAGTTTTGGTATCTACACCATATCAAATAGGCATGGTGCCTTTGGGAACTCAATTTCTTGTCCAGTCTTTTTTTTGAGCTCCACACTGGTGACGCTGCATGATGGAATTTTCTGCTCTGTCTTCTGCAGTTTAAACTGAATGGTTTGGGACTGACCTTGGAGAACAATTGTCTTGTCATCTGGTGAGTAGGATTGTTGAAGAGAGATTCCTTTCCATAACAAAAGGAAAGAGATGATAGGCAGGGGATTCTCAGTGTTATAGGATTCTGTGCCTGCCCTTTGTGTGAAGCTCTGGCCTTTGAGACATGGAGGTAAAGGGTGGAGCGTGTTTTGTTGTTGTTTTTCAGACAGCCACAACTTAGCTCACACATTGTGTGTGATGCTTCAGTCAGTTCCTTTGAACTGTTAAAGTTCTCAGTTCTGGTTCTTTGCTTCAATGCAGCTCACAGATACAATAATAAAGACATTCCTGAGCATCTGTGTGCTGAAATAGATTGGTGCAAGTGGCCTCTATCAAAGTTCTGACACTAAATCTCTAGCAAATCTTTATCTTCCAAGAGCACAAATTATGGAGACAAAAGCTGTGTGTTGGTCTTAGTGGACTGCTACTGTATTATTGAGTCTTGACTACAGATCATGTGTGTATCCAGTTTTTGACATGGGGAAAGCACCTGAGCTTCAGCAGTGAATGAAAAAAAAAATCCACTTTTATCAATTCAGACAAGATTGTAGACTTTGACCCAAGTAGTTAAAATACATGCAAAGTTATAAGCAACTAAAAAAAAAAAAAATCATACAGTGAAGGTAAAGGAAGATTTAGATATTGTCTTCAGAAGTCTGCTCTGTATGGGAACACAAACCTCAAGCAATAATCAAGGGGATATTACCTTGGAAACTGGCTGAGTTTTACCAGGAGCTGAGAGCTTGGCAACATGAATGTGCATTGCTGGTACCTTTCTCTTCTGAGATGCTCACAAAAGTTGTGATAAGCAGTGCTGCTGATGAGAGGGGCTAGAAGAAGTCTTATGTAGCGGTGTATGGATGGTGATCTAGCTTTGTCTTTGCTTTCTTATTAAAAAAAACAAACAAACTGTGAGGGGAATAGCTTACTCTGTGCAAATATCAAAGGAGCTGACAGCTGCTGAATTTGAAAATGGACTGTTGACTGTACAGCAATGCCTAAATTTTGCATCTGTTTTTTTTCTTTAAAGCCACTGAGCCTCTGTAGGAGAATTTTGACTCTTCAGCAGTGTGTGATGAAGATGAGTAGGAGTTTATCTGGTTGTCTAAATGTGGAAAAACATGCTGGCCTGCTCATTCTTCTTGATCTAGCCTTAGCATCAAAGGAAATTTGCTCTGCATTATGAAGCTTGCTGATGTCAGAAGGGAAAAAAATAGGCCCAGATGGCATGATGCTAAATAGAGCTGAGTATGAAGTGTGCGTGTAGAAAGAGGCCAATCAGTTTTTGCTGATCCTGTATAAGTGTGAGGAGGAAGAAAAATATTTGCTTTTCAGTTCATTTGCCTTAAAGAGACCCAAACTTTGTATATGTTATAGCTGAGCAGAAGGCTACCTGAAACAAACTCACTGTGTTTATCAGGATGGTCCTGTTGTTAGTTGACCTAATTCCCATCTCCATCATGTTATACTATTGACTGTTATCTGGAACCCTGATTTCATGACTAAACGTGGTTTAACCCTCTGCAGATGGGGAAAAAAAGATTAGGAATTGTTCTTGATTTGTTAAAATCTTCAAGTGAGCAAAAATTTGTTCTACATTTGAGTAGGTTGGCTACTCATTTATCTAGAAAGGACATAAATATCCACATTTGTAGGCATGTATCATTTAAATTAGGTTAATAGTAGAAGATTTATTTTTGCTTAAAAAGTGCTCATAAAATGACACTTGTAAAATATTCAAGGAAGAAAAGACTTACTATTATTTACTTCTCACATTTAAAGCAGGAATACCAAAACAAAAGTCCAGGCAATCTAAAATGTCATGTATGGAGCTAAGTTTGATTTATTTTATGCTATTTATATTTATTCTTTGTTAACTCTGAGTTAGATTCTGGTTTCTTCATATGTGGATAAAAAATAAAAATCAAGCTTTTGTTCTTTATTTTGTATGTTTCTGTATGTAGTAGTGCTATGCATCAGTGCTCTCATTATTTGGTGTGAATTTAAGATGTTATATGCCCATAATAAGGTCTGTGTTTGTTCTTTTAATTTGGATAAGAAAGGTGAAAGTTCAGACCATGCTTTTGATTCTTCTTTGGGAAAATTATAGTGTTGACTAGCAGAATTTTTGCTAAATCAGCTTTCAGTAATTGTACTGATTAGTATTGCTCTGAAATATTTTGTAGATAGAGCACTGCTTTTAAAGGTCATTAGTTCTTAACAAAAGGTGTTTCATTTTTATCAGACATGGAAGACCTGTGCACATATTTGCACTCCTTCATCAGAATATTCTTATTGTCTCTCTTTTGTTTGCTCTTTTTATCACTTTCTGGTGATACATAAATATGTGCTCTTTTTTCATAGAGTATGTGGTATAATGGTGGTTGTGGTCTGAGATTTCCCCTGCCCACTTTTCAAAGAAAGTGATAATCATAATCCATGTCAAAGAGACTTATTTTAAAGGTCGAGGGGAGGAAGAGGACAGTACAAAAATGAGGAGGACAAAAGATCTTTCATATGATATGCTGGGGTTTTAGCTTTATTTAGTGTCTTTTAGTATATCTGAATCTAGGAAGTAAACAGAGCAGAAAGGTGAATTTCACAGGATGTCTGTAAACTGGAAGGATTCAAAGACTCAAAAATGGTCTCCATCCATGTCCTTGTTAAAATCTGGGTACTGCCCCTTTTATTCATGAAGCTGCATTGTTACAGCATTCTGTGGATGGCAACCTTTTCAAAAGGAAAGAAAAAAGTGCAGGTAAGATTTATCTCATGGTCCCCTCTTTGGTACCCATAACTAGTATCATTGCTCACTAAGGCTCCTTCAGGCAATATAGGTCTGTGCTAATCCTCAGTAGAAAGCCTTTAAAATACTCCATTTCTAGTAATTCTCCTCTTGACTCAACCTCTAGCTCAGAGCTGATTACAAAGGAATGAAATCAAAACAAAAGGAATAGACTGAACAGAATATTCCAATGCTCTTTAAGTTGAGAAGATAAGCAAACAGCAAAAAATAAGTTTGGTTTTGCCTGGTATGGCATCTGGACTTGCATCTGGAAATTTTGTTTAGGCCTGGAAACAGATTATGCTTTTTATAACTACTTTTGTAACTATTGATTGCTTTTTATAAGAAATGCTCCAACCAGGAATACATGAATTGGTGCCCTAAAGCTTTTAAAGTCATGATATATGACTTTGACAGGTTTGATTTGGTTTGCTATGATAATTAACTTCCTTAAGTGTTCTGGCGCTTTTCCATCAAAATTTTCTTTGACCAGTGAAGTTTAGTGTCCTTGCCTATCCCCACTTGAAAAGAGACAAAAGTGGTAGTTGTCATAGTGTCTAGAAAACAACATGTGCAGAGTGTTAGCTGCATTCATTTTGTAACCTGTTCACTCTGCTTTAGCATGGAATATGACTCTGAGGAAATATTCTGTAGAATAATACAGTGAAGAAAAATAGATTTTGTTGTGACCTTTAAGCTGAGCTTTTCTGTTCTGAACCACATTATTTTGTTAAATACAAGGGAAGTGGAGCCAGCCTGTGACCTTTTGTTATCACGCAGCTTTGAGAAATGGCAAAAGTCATTCTGGTCCTCAAAAGTTCCATTACAGAGATAGTTGGTTTTTTTTTCTTCTTTTTAGCAGGGAGAAAAAAAACCCCACCAACCAACCTTGAAAAGATTTAGAATTGTAGTCCTTTACCAGAAAAATTGAACTGTTTTCAGTATTGGCAGAAATTGAAGCTGCTTCTACAGAGAGTAATATCCGAAATTAATTGCAATCCATGTTTTCCTCAGCCTTTTTTGACACCACAGGTACTTATTCCCTCTGAGGAATGCATTTTCACCTCATCAATCCCTTCAAGAAAGGAATTTCTAGCAGAGACTTCTTAAATTATTTATCCTGATTTTCAGAACTTTTGTGAATCTGTATTTGTAGTGTCATATCTTTGCTGCACCAGAGTAGTTCACATTCAGCTGGACATATCTTATTAATTAAGAGATAAAATGTCCAGAGGAAGCAAAGGTGGGCTTTGTTTTAAATATTGATGTTGCAATTTAATCTTCTTTCAAACCTTTTCCCACTCTGCTGCTCAGTGCAGGGTTACCACAGAATGGTGGTGACCTTCCCTGGGGTGTCAGATCCTGTAAATGAGGACTTGCTCAGAATCAATCCTTCCTCAGGACTGAAGTATTGAAGGCATGCATGCTACTCTATAGTGCTTTGTAAAACTCTTCTCATTAGCTATATATTGGGATAGATTTAGAGCACTAAAAATATTGTGTACAAGCTACTTGAGTCTGGATTAACCCTGAAGTGTTCCTTTCATTTGTTTCTGCTAGCAGGCAGCTAAATGAAGCTGCTCCCAGGTTGTCTCCCATGGTTCTTCAGAGATAAACATCTCCTGGGCAGTCTTGAACCTTACATGTGTTTTCCTAAAATTTATATTGAAGCTTCTTCATGTAGATATTTGTCTTATCTGCTTTACCAGGGAGGATCTCACCTTTGTGCTTCTGACATTGTTCAGTTCTGATCATTGACCTTGCTCTGAATATTTCTCTTCAGGCAGGTGAAGTTCCATTTTAATAAATTATGGAAATGATGCTTTGGAAATGTGCTCCCAAGGAGGCAGACCTCATCTAGCTCTGTATCTCTGGAGTGTGAAACCACAGTGGACTCACCCTGTGCTGGATCCTCCATTTTTGGATGGCTTGTATACTTCCAGAGCATGCACTGGACAGACTTGTTAATGAGAGAAGGCAATCCAGTCAAGTTTTTTTAAAACTTATCTTGCTAGATTTTTAAAACTACACCCAATGAAAAAAACATAATGTTTTTGATGATACTCTCAGAATTGGAGCTGTGGAGCTATATTAGTGATGGATGTTCTGAGCTGTACCTTTCAAGTTGCATTCAGATGATGAGACTGATTCCTTTATTTTGATCAATGTGAGTGTACTTTGTAGAAGGAAAGGACTTCAGAAATGCTCCTTTTTTAAAGCACTATCTAAAGACAGAAGTTTTCTGGATAGACCAATAGTACTGCAAAACTTGGATCTGAATCCAGTTGGCTGCCTTGGACCCATGCTATGCTTCCAGCAGATGAGCTGAGAGAGTTTATAGATGATGAAGATAAATAATGTGCATGTACTGTGTCTCTGACAACTGATGCTTTTTCTGTTTTTAAGCCTCAGTTCCCTCCATTTAGCACTGCAGTTCCCTTCTACCTTGAACTTTCAGGACGAGTGAAATGCTGCAAATCCGTTAGCCAGATATGGCAGACACATCTAAGTTGTTAGTCAAAGACAAGGTAGATTGAGTAATGGAGGAAAAATCCCTAGGCTGCCAAGTTTCCTCATACAATCCTGAATGAGCAAAATCTGAAACAGCTTGACCAGCTGTCACAGCCTGGAAGTGGTCATGATGTTTGTTGTAAATTAGTGTTCAGCTGAATAAAGACACTACTCCATGTGTCAGAGAAGTCTTATGCTTTTATGTGTAGTTGCCTTTATTACAGCAGTTTCTTAGTCATAGAAGTTTTGGCTAACAAGCTTTCAACTTTTATATCTTTAACAATCTCCTAGCTTCTGCAACAAACTTCAGGTACAGAGTGAGGGGTAGAATACAATCACTGTACCTGCCAGGATAGAATGAAAGGAGAGAAATCAAGATGGAAAAGAGAGAAAGAAAAAGGTTACTAGTCCTTAGGTCTCATATCCTTCCTCCTGCCATGGATGGTCCAGATCTGAGGTCACCAAAAGAGAGGGAATGAGTATGGGACCTATCCACTTCCTTTTATAGTTTACCTGGTGCATGCCCTGTGTATAAAATAGATTTTTAACACCGGATGTGCCATGTAATTAGTGTGTTGTGTGTTCAGCCCTTTGGAGCCCCCCAGCAGGTGATGGGGGCAAGTCTTGGGAAACTGTGGTGGTTATAGAGCTCCTTAGTGAGCTGTCCAGGACTCAACCCTTTTCTAGACTTAGGTGCACTGAGCACGAATGTCAAGGCAGAAAAGGAAGTTGGCTCAGAACACCACTGCCTCATCTCTGCAGGACCCTCTTTTGCAATTGCAACTTTCCTGTTGCAACAATCAGAATGTTGGAGAGAAAACATGCTTATGAGCTTATGCCTGTTCATCTCCAGCAGCCAGTTCTCCCAGCTAAGGTACACACAATACTCAAGTCATGCTTGGCTTGTAAAACTGTATCCTGAAAATACTTTAGAAACAATGGGGCAAGGCAGCTTCCTAAGCAATTGTGAAAGGATTGTGTTTTCATTTAATGAAGAGGCTTTATAGTGCTTTTGTTCACTTTTAGGAAAGTGAAATAGGCAGGAAAAGAAGCAGCACTAGTAGATTTAGGAGACCCTTTATGGGATAGTAGTGGTAGTAAGAGGTGGGGAAGAAATCATCTTTAATGATTAACACCTAATACCCTTGTATGAAGGCAATGAAAACAAGGATCTCATAAGGGAGAGTAGTATTGATGTGGCAATTGTGCATGGTGGCTTAGCAATAAAGGGAAATAGGAGGGAATATGGCAGGGATGCAAACTCACGTCTGTTAGTTTTTTTGCTTGCTGCTTAAGGATCAATACCTTATTAGAGAATGTGTCTGAACTATGTGGATGTGGGAATACTTTCTGAGCAAGGAAACTGTAGAGATTTTCTGGCAAGATCTATCATCTGAATGATGAAAGAAGCAGGATCTTTGGTTTTCTGTGGAGCACAGCTCCCTATTCATATTGATCTGAAGTCAGTGGTAGCAATTATGATGTGTGGTGCTCACACTGGTCTAAAACCTACCAGGTTTCAGTCTGAGCTTTTAGTTTGCCAATTAGTGGAGCTGCTTCAGTCTGCACTCATTTACCAGTTCATTCAATTGAAACTTATCATGACATGAGGTACCTGTCTACTGATCTGCCTGAATCCAGCTGATGTCTGATGTAGAGAGGAAACCTAATTTTACTTGCCACTGACAGCTCTAAATGTGTCAATAAAAAATTGTGTAATGTCTGTAGACCTGAAACACATGTGAAGACATTCTTTTTAGTCTGCTTGCTTGCTTTCTTGATTATCATCTTTCCTGTGATGACAGGAAAAAGCCTCTTTTTATTTTCTCACAGTGTCTTCCTTTGGTTTTGTGTAATATGTATTATACAAAGATTAAGTGAGACCCAGAACTGACATACTGAAGAATTAAGGTCTCTTTGCCTAACTGATATCTTGTCCATGAATTGCAATTTTCATACCATTTAGTGATAACTCTGGAGGACCAATGCCGTCCTGTTTTGACATATCAGAAGGTACATAAATTGCTATTTGGCAAAAGAAGAATACTTGCTAAAATAATAATACAGCAGTTTGTTTTAATAATTGAAGTTAAAATCCAAAGGCTGTGCTCATGTTTTACCTAATTAATAATACCTCACTTTGTTTTTCTTTGTTTGTTGGCATTCTGTTTTAAACCTCAACAGGAAACTGAACTCCAAATTATTTAATTTGTGTGAAACAAGTGAGGCAAAGAAGTCCAGTATTCACTGAAGGTTAGTTAAAGTGCTTGTAAACAGACAATATAAGTTCCACTGTACCTAAAACAAAATATAATCTTTGGAACATTTCTAGTACTGTGGCTTTGTTCTAAGATTTGCTGTCCTGTTTGAAAAACTTGGAGAAAATTTTTTCACTTACCATTATTAGGGAGTGGATACTGGATAAACAATGACATTGCTTTTTAGCTTCCTGCCAAAATTCTCTCTACATTGCTGTGTGTTTTCTGGATATACACAGCTGCTGTTTTACTTTCAACCCTAAGTACCAATTCAGGTTCATTGATATTTTTTGCCTTGATTCATGTTTTCATCCTCTATTGATACCTTTAGGTTCTTTCAAGGCCATTTTCCTTATTTGTTTGATCTGGCAGGAGGGTCCTTACATTTATCCCAAAATCTACGGCTGATTGCTAAATTTACAACATGAAAAGATAAAAGGAAGCTTCTTTTTCATCTCACTTTTCTACACAAGATATTCTAAGGAGAAGCCTGTCTATTTGCTGCTGAAAATTGATTACTTAGTTGTACAGAAAATCATGTTGAAATTTTTCACATATATTTTTTCTTTGAATGATCATGCTGCAGTGTCCCCATTTATCTGTCCTTGTGCCTTACAGTCAAATCTATTCTCATGGACTGCAGTAATGAAGATTAGGCAGACTACTAGGAGAGTGTTAAGTTTTAGATTTTGTTTCCAAAGTAAGCAACTACCTGGCACTGAAAGGGTTTCCCCATTTTATCAGTGCAGGCAGTTAATCA
Source organism: Haemorhous mexicanus (assembly GCF_027477595.1). Lineage (NCBI taxonomy): Eukaryota > Metazoa > Chordata > Aves > Passeriformes > Fringillidae > Haemorhous > Haemorhous mexicanus. The sequence goes on from NC_082344.1 coordinate 39,593,357, forward strand.
CTCATGGGCTACAGGGGCTGCTTTTGCTGTTTGTTTGCTCCTGGGCTGCTTCTTGTTGCATGGGTTGTTTCAGCATATTGCATCATCCTGTCCAGAGCTCATGCAGAAATGTTAGCAATTCATCTTAGTGTTTTCCTGTGTCAGTTGAGGTTGCAAACCAAACTAACATCATTTTTCAAAATGCCAATTTAGGTGGCAAAGAACTGAATCCTGTAGTCCTTACTCAGCCAGAAAAAAAAAAAAAAGAAAAAAAAATCACGTTTGCTGATTTAACAGTATTGAATCAGACTCGACTGTCTATAGAATTAGTGTCCTGAAGTTTACCACTGATTTCAGTCACTTCAGTTATTTTCTGCCAATGTTAAGAATGAACTGCACTACACTGTAGATTGTTTTTTACATGCTTGTAATATCTGAATGGAAAGTTCAGATGTGAAATTTTATTTGCTTAGGTACAGATTCTCATTATATAATTGACTTGGAAATGTTTCAAGCACTAACACTTTTGACTTACGTTTGTGGTAATAGATCCAGTCTTGAATACTTTTCCCTCCCTGGGGTTTGCATGAGATTTTCTTTGACCTGCAGTCCTAAATAACCAGAATTTCAACTGACTTGTTTGGCAGGGTGAGGAGCTAGAAGATAATGATAGCATTCAAATTTCATTAAATAAAGTAGCTCAGCAATGAAAACATCCTTTAAATGTTACAGGGACCTGAAAGTTCAGTCAACTCAACCCTATTGTTTTCTATATAATTCATAAATACAAATTATTGATAATTACATATAATTTTTTAGATCATGCTATATTAAAAGCTAGAGGATTGCATCCCCAGTAAAACATGTCCTTCTCTCTGGATTCTTTACTGTTGAAAAAGGTTTATTAGCTGACAACTGTGCTTCTCTTTTAGGGCTGTCTGTTGATGTAATAAGGGATTACTCTTCTGTATAAACCTTGCCTTGGTTTTTTAGAACACAGTTAAAAATATCAGTCAGTCATGAAACACAAATCTGTAGGAAATCATGTTTCTTTCTCTAGAGAGAAAAAAACCCTGAGTTGTTTTTAAAAGGAATTATGACAGAGTTGCTGTTAAAGGCATAATTGATGCAACTGAAACCATCATACTTAATGAAAAACACAGCAACTTTTTAATTTAATGGAAAGGTTTTGAAAATGTGGGAAATGCCCCCATATCTATGGGAAAAAGAAATGTCTTTGAAGAGTTATTTGTTTTCCACTTCCATAATGTCACTGGCATTAATTAATCTTTTCTCTCTCAATTGGCAGAATAATAACCTCCATTTTATAGATAGGTAAAAAAATGGAAAGGTCAGAAAACTTAGGAGCTGATTCTGGCAGGCTGCACTACAGTATCATCTTTTGTTTGGAGAGAGTGGTTTTGAGTCTGTTTCTCACTTAGTCTTGTGGATTTAGTTTGAAAGACAGTTTTGGGGTACATAATGGTACTCTCTAGTATAGCCTGCTCTGAAAGGAATTGTTTGACTATCTTGGCAAGACCATAGATTCTTGTGTGAATAAATAACTCATTGAAATGAGTTGTGGAAACAGCCAGAGGCTTAGAAGTATTTTGTCAGAGTATTTTCTTGGCTGCCCTCTTATCCTATAGGTTCTTGTGTTTCTGCTGTCAGTCGTGTTCAGAGGGCAGATTTCACTCCTCAGGTCTTGCACCACTATAGCTCATCCTGAAGGCTGAGGTTCCCTAAAATAGGATTCTTGAACTCTTAGTTAATTTTGGCCAAGTCATCTGCTGTAAGGTAGCTTAAAAAGTAACATTTGCATTTTATTTGTGACCTGTGGTTTCATGGAGCATCAAAACCAGCTAAAAGATGTGAAGCAGAAACTTGCTCTAGATTTTCAGTGTTCCAAACAGTTAAAGCAAATGCAACACCAATGTGAGACAGATTCGGAGACATTTTTTCTCATTATCTTTCTATCATCTTTTCTTTGTTTTAAAAACATATTTGGGTCAGGGTCTTGAGTCTGTGTTTGTGCCTCAGGGAGCTGCTGGCTATGAAACTAAGGTGAGGGAGTCCCCTTGGCCACTGAAAATAGATCAAAGGCCATACTATTACTGTGCCAAATTTTGAAATATATGTGGGATTTGTTTTTGTTTTTGTTTTAGTCCTTGGTCAAGTTGATTACTTTTAATGTTCATAAGGTGGTATAATTGAGCCCATTAACTCATCAGTTCCAAAAATTAAAAACTCTTCCTGATATTGATTGTTCTCCAAGAAAAGCTGAACAGAATAACTTACTTTAAAAAAAGTGCAAAATGAAAGAGATGATCTGCCTTTGCACCGAAAGCAGAATGTTAGATGAAATCAAGGTATTTTGTCAGGAAAGCAATTTGGAGGGTTTAATTCTTTACTTTGATGGGTCTGCTATTCTAAGGACATCAAACAAAAGCAGCACTGCTTTTCCACAGACATTAAGTGAATATGCAGTATTCTGAAGGTGTGTATAAAATGCTTAAAAATCTGGGTTTCATTTACTGCATGCTTTAGCCAAGGCATATTAATGTCTCATTAAATGTGTGAACTGAAAATGTAATATATGGAGTCTACAGAGTGGAATATCTTAGTAGATGATCCCAATCAATTGCAAGTAGTGAGCCATGGGAAAATGCCTTATGAATTAAATAATCCCCATATGTGTTACCCTGTCTGTTGTATTTAAGGTAATTTTGAGGGAAAAAAATTGCTTGGTCAGTAGTAGTGAAATTAAGAAATTTACTCTAGAATGGGAAAAAGGACTATGTTTTCTACAAAACCTTTGTGATGTATCTCCAAGTGAAGTGCTATATATAGGGGAGGTTTCAAAGTGTACCATTTCTGTTTTCTTCTACAGGCTGGACAGAAATGGAAGTAGAGCAGTTTGTTCCATTTGGGAATGAGAGCCGAAAGTCCTGATGCTTCAGAGTATTCTGATTAATTAATAAATTAACATGAAGCATCATCTCTATCCTATCCAAGACTCCTTGACTGATAACAGCATAATTGCTTGGACTGTAAGAACGTGTAACATCATGTATTTTAGAGAAGTGTATTTGGTCCAACAGGTGTTTTACTGAAAACCTCACAAGCAGAACTGACTCAAAATATGTGAATTTGTGTTCCTCCAAATGAGTATATGTTATGAGAATGTAAATAAGGTATACTGTGTAAATAGTGTAAATGTTATCTAAGTATGTGAAAACTGGTGTGGTCAACAGTAGATTTTGGGTTTTTCTAAAGTAGGGAGTAGGTAGAGCTTTTCTGCTGCACTAAAAGAAATGTTAAAAGGTGGTTTAAATATATGTTCTTCTCCATTTTAAGGACAAGGGGTGGTTAGCTATCCTTTTTTTAAGTTTTACTGTCATAGATGCTGTAATTCTTTTGATAGTACATCTGGGGAAAACACACATTTGAGAATCATAAACAGCTGACTCCAGTTTTATAGTGGTGACATTATGAAATTGTGACAGCTAGCACAACTTGATATCTGTTGCTGACCTTTTCCAAAGATATTTAGTGTTAGAATGCTATTGGAATAATTCATTGATTAATACCATGTGGAATTTGAAACTGCTTGATGAGTCAGGGCCTAAGGCAAAAAATTAGAAAGTGATGCAAGTGTGCATCAGCCTCAAGAAATTCAGTTTGGAAATTGGTTTAGATCATTATTTGTTGTCAGGAAAACAGGATTAGCTAGAGGCAAGACACGTCTCCATGTGTGGAGTGCTGTTCTGGTTTGTTTAGGTTGTTCATGTCTACTGCCCTCTGTTATTGCCATTCTTCTTCTCTGCCTCTGTTCCAGATCCTTCTGTCTCTCCAGTGCAGAGACTTTGTTCCAGTAACCTGAACAGTATTTAATAAAGCTCGATATTCTAGGACAATTTAATTGCAAAAATTTGTAAAAATGGCAGTGAGTGTTTCATCTGCATTGTTAGATACAAAGGTGTTTTACTGTGCTTATCTGTGTTTTGTTGTTTCCTTTCCTTGGAATTGTGTGTATGGGGTAAATGAAAGGATAAAGACAATTTGCATTTGGTGATGCTGATCCAAGTTACAGACAAAAAAATTACTTTCTACCTTTCATTTTGCCTTCAGAATAGGGAAATCTTCTGATTTTCTGCTTATCCCCTCCACAGGGATGTGCAGAACAGATTATCCATGCTGGCCTTTGAATCCAAGTGATGTGGCTCTTAGCTACCACCATTGAAGTTGCTCTTGGCTTTCTGCCAGCTCCAGGTCTCTTGATATTTAATTTCATACTGAAAGGAAAAATAGAACAAAGAGTAATGATAATCTGACATGCTTTAGGATGGCTGTTGCTTTCAGGTATGCTCAGAAAAAATTCAGCTGTTTGAATTGCAGCAGTTGTTTCCTTCGGTGCCCTATAATGATTTGAGCTCTTTGCCTGAAGATATTGTCCCTGGTACCCCTCTGACATGGGGTCATATTCAGTCTTCTGAATCTTCTCATCAAAGTATCCAGGAGCAATGTATCCAAGGAGGCACTGCTTTGATGTGGTACCCAACTGACAAAATTCTGCAATAGATCATGACAAAAACATCAAATCTCCTAGGAAGACAGTTGATGGGCTTTATTGGCAGTACAATTGTGGACAGCTGCAGATCCACTGCCTCTAAGATCCTAGTATAAAACTCCTCTTTACAATATTTTTTCTGGTGTCAATATGTCATAAAAAGAAATTCTAAGTGTGTGCTCTTGTCTTCTAAGAAAAACAATGCCCAGATGTCAACAATGCTCTTAATGTGTGGAGGTGCCCAAATGACAAACCTGCAATCATACCTGAACAGACAAACTAAAATGCCTAGAAATCATGCAAGATATAAAGCAGGTCAAGACCTACTTCACACCTTCCAAAAGAAGGTGTAGATAAAAATTATGTGTCTTCTGTAAATGTTACAAGACTGAGCACTCCAATAGTTTGTTATAGAAATGTAAAAAGGTAATATATAGCAAAAAAAAATTTGCTCAACTTTAAGATGAAACCAATAATCTGTCAACAGATAATTTACAGCAACTTGCTGATTCCCTGCTCTCTACAGTCAAAGTGCTGCTGTGTGTTGCAACTTGTGGTTCAGACCTCCCAGTTCTGTTTTGGTGGCCTTTGGGCATACAACTTGGCACTGACTCTGGATGCAAACTGAGATAGGCTGTAGAACACTGTGTAGCCTTGTGCACCTCTTGCATGGCACTGGGGAGGGAGAACCCTCACAGAGATCAAGTGCTGATGTTCAAATGTAAGCTCAGTGCAAGCAGGACTGTTAAACATTCTCACAGTATAAAAATTGCTAAACAGAACTTCCCAAGAAAATTGAAAGTACCCTTCCCATCCACTGATTAGCAACAGAGTCAAATTGACAAGCAAATGGTTATCTATTCTTTTGTTTATTTGTTTTCTATTTAGATGTTGTGGTCTTTACACAGGAGTTATAATGTGAAGTGTAGGGTCATATAGTTCCAAAAGTATCTATGGAACAGATTCTGCCTCAGAGCATGAGGGTGAAGTAAATATTTGGAGAAGGCTGAGGTTATTCTGCGGTATGTGCTTTTCTTGTGTTTTTCCTCTGCTCTAAACTTAGTATCTGCAAGCTCAGAAATCTTTACTTTGGTCCTTTTCTTTAGTTGTGTGTGAGGTTGTTTTTTGGTTGGTGTTTTTTTTGGCTTTTTTTTTTTTTTTGTGGGGGGGGGTGATTTTTTTCTCCTTTCTGGTCTTTTTCTGGTGTGTTAGTTCTGCGTGAATAGCTTTTCCTAGGTATCATCTGCATTGCTTCCCTTTTACTTGTTTTCTTTAATTTTTATTTATATTTATCTTCTGCATATCTGACCCTACACACATGTAGAACGTTTTATGTTCCATAGCTGACTTAATTTTAATTTGTGAGAGATGCTAAGTGCTACAAAAGGACCAAAATATAGGATTGGATTGGATGGGCAAAAAGACAGGGCAGCCACTTTATAAAAAATTCCAAAACATATTTGTAAGCAAACAAATAAGTCCCAACACATCTTACTTTTATAGAATTTCTGTATCTTTTACACATTGCTCAATATTTATCAGTTTCACCAGTCTTTAAATGGAAACAATAGCTTTGAAAAGTGGATTCTGCTTAATAATTTCACTCTACTCTCCAATTAGCAGCGTTTCTTCTGCTAAAATGCTCTTTTTTAACTTCAAGGATGATCCTTAGTAAATTATGGCCTATGCCCTCTATGTCCCATCAAACAGTGGGAAGTGCCTGATGTTCTGACAAACCAATACTTTCCAAAGTATAATAGTGTCAAGCCTTTCCTTCACTGGAGGAACATGGTAGTCAAAGCTGTAACTGCTTTGGTCTTGCAGCGTGAAGGTTAGTACAGTTTAGAACTCCTTTGGTAGAAATTATAGTTTGAATCAAAGCTGTCAGCTCAGGCATAAATGAATTCCTTGTTCATAACCACTTACCTTATGTCCTTCCTGTGTGTGGGAAAGGATTTGTTGTGGAGTCTATGGCATGGATATGAATGCCACATGTTCTGTGCAGTATGGATGAACACTAAAAAAGGAAGCAAAAAAAAGCTGGTATGAGAAGTGACATGGACCATGGCATATCTAGTGAAATGCTCATTAAGGTCATTCTACAGCAGCCGTTTAGGCAAACAATTTATTAGATATTCAGCTTACCCTGGGTGTTCTCATCTATCAGTTCTGAGTCTGTGATGTGCTAAGGCTGAATGAGCTTGCATTGAATGTGTGTTTAAGGAATACCACACAGCCCAATGTTTTGGTCTGTTAGAGTTACTGACTTTCAGTTAAATGCAATTAGCAACCTTGACTGGGCTTGATGGACCAGCTTTGTGAAAAAAAACTTCATATTTGGGAGGTAACTTGGAGCCTTCATATAATACCTTCATAGCCACAACTACCTTCATACCCTACTCAAATATCCTCTTTTGCCCACTCTGCCTTGGTAAATCTCAGCCTTTTCCTCACCTGCCATTTTTTTCTATGAAGTACTCTATGCATCCTTTCTTAGTATATTTTTTTTTTAGCGTTTCCATTGATTAGCAATAAAGTCCACTAAGATCAGAACTTCACTTTTTAGGTTTTCAGTTCTTCTAGGAAACAAGATTTTGCACAAGAGGCACACCATCATATAAACAAATAGTAATAAAAAAATGTTTTCTCCTAATAAAGTGAATTTGGACCTTGTTTCAGTTTTTGACACTTATTGCAGTGCCTTTGCAAACTAACAGTGTGCAGGATTGTTTCTGAATTTAGATGACAGAGGACATATTTTCAAGTCTGCATTCTTGTTAGGATCCCAACGATTAGAACAGTAAATGATCTGGAAATTTAAAAAATAAAAGTAACTGTGATGGAGTGGAAGAATGGGATATCGAATATATTCTGGATGTTTGTGGTATTGTTTGTAAACATGACCAATCCCATTTATCATTGAAATGAAACGTATTTAAATCTACAGGGTTTGGATTTCCTTTTTTTTTTTTCTGGGAAGCTGCACACACTCGTCTTATTTCGTTCCCCTTTACTAATCTTTCTTTTGAGCAGATCTGTAACGACAGCAGAAACCTTACTGTTCTCATAAAGTACCCATAGCCTAAATATTCAGAGTTGTTTGTCTTTGGTCTGGGAGTCTACCTATCCTTTCAATCCTTTTTTATATTATGAAATATTGAAGTTTTGAATGACATTTGTCATCCTTTAGCTGAAGGAAGAAAATTCATTGCTGGCAATAAATGGATGCAGCCATACTGCTATTGCTGAAATAACATCTGCTTGTGGGACACACAGAGACATCATGACTTTGATCCAATATTATTTTTTCCCTACATAAGTGGAATTAAATTGGGAATCATAACTTTTTTGTTCTACATAATACTGCTAAATATTCTCAGCAATTTAAATCAATATAATTTTATAAGTTAGCATATAATATAAATTCAAATATGTATTCCTTTGGACTGTTAAATCCTGCTTTCAGCGTGAAGACAGATTGTTGGTGTAGTAAATTAAAGCTGCCTTACTGCAGCTATTTTGTCCAATGTTCTATCACAGACCTGTATTAATATTTTATCCCCTTTAATATCATTACATGATGCAGGCTTAATTTAAATAGATTTGACGGGCCTCTTGGTTGGCTTGACAACCAGAGGGAAAAATTAATGTTCTGCATTTAATCTCAGCTCAAGGCACTAAATTATTTTGGAGGTCGAAGCTGTCATGCACATCATCTTAAATTATTGAATTTAATAACTATTAGCCTGATGTCTATTTATAGATTTAAAAAAAATTGTTTACTTAATGTATCTTCAGCTAATTTTGAAGGGAACCTCTTAAATTTTTCCCATGCAATACAGTACTACTCTGTTTTTTACAGATGCAGTATTGGAGGTTGTTTAACTAGCAACTGAAAAGGAGATGATGGAGTTGAAAGTCTTTAAAGCTATGGAAAAAAAAAGAGCTTTTCTGCTGATGAATTGTGTGGTGTACAGGGACTACGTAACATACTCTTAATTACTTCAGATCAAATATATTTAACTTAGAAAATTCATAAAGGAAAGAATTGTTTTCATGTTTTTACTGTTAATGAAGGGACATAGATCCCAAGGAGGAATGGAATGGTAAACACATAACTTAAAAACCCCAGCTAGAGCTTAAGGGCTGCTACCTGAAGAGAACCATATGCTTTAGTAAACATGTAAAGCAGAATAGACTGAAACAAAAAATAAAAATGTTGTTAGCAATTGTTTAAAGACTGCTATTATAGGAGTCACATTAAAATTTAAAATGATGTAATTATTCTCACTGATGATGATATATGTTTGCATAGTTTTGCATCTCCTCTGCTGTCCTGCTTTGTCATGCTAAATAATATCAAATAGTGTAATAATGTATATATTCCTGAACAATGTTAGACTTACAGGTCTGTTTGTTTTGTGAGGGCTCTGAGGAAAACTAGTCTCTAGTGTGTATCACACACCACTGTCCTCTGAATTGCCCATTTTCTCTCCTGGCACAAGAATCAGTCTCTCTCGGATCCCGCTGTCTGTATTTTATTCTCATCTTTTAAAGATTAAAATAAGTTCTTTATCAGTATCATTTAATAGCAATCTCTATATGACACTTTGTGAAGTTTCTCTGAAGTAGCATGGACTGTGACCAATGGATTATAAGGAGCCATGAACATCTGGAAGACATTCCCTTGCCATGGGTGGTGATGGACCAAAAATATTTATGTGCTGCAAAACTGTGTGAGCTTATCACAAAGTGATACCGCTGTACTGGTTGTATGAGTTGCCACGTTTATTGTTTACATGTATAACAAGAGAGAGGTGTCATCCCATGGTGTGTCATTGATTCAATATTAAAATACATTACATAATAAACTGACTCTCAGACATTGGTGTAACCAGAGTCTAAGGCAGCATTCCCTTTTTAAAGTAAAAAAAGAAATTAAATATATCCTTGTATAAAAGCCAATACAAAATTTATTTTTTTGGATTTGTGTTGCTTTGAACCAAGAAAGGATGAACAAATGCCTTTTTTTAAAAAAAATATAGCTGTAATTTAAGTAGTTCTGCTGTTCCCTGTTTTGACTGCAGTAGAGTTTGTGTCCTTAGAATTAAATTTTCCTTTTTTTTTAACAGCCTTCTAAACTCAAGCCCTTATCTCTCTCACACCAACTCTTCAACAGCTGCAAGTTCATTCTTGGAGCATAGGACTTGAAACTTTACTGTAGCAGACTCTATTGAATAGCCTGAATAATAAATAGGAATTGATAGATGAAATAATTGCCTTGGCATTCGTCCACAAATGTCTGTAGCAAAGCTGGGGATGAAGCCTTAGGCGGCTCAACTCAGTGTGCCTTGACCAGAGTCTTTGTTGACTCTAGGGGAAAGGGTTGTGTCCCTTCACTTTAAGAGCCAGATTGCCTTTTCTAAGGATTTTCAGTTATTTGTTACAATTTCTCTTCTTTGAGATTGGAAAGGGAGATGGGAAGGAGGAATTTTTTTTTTCTCTTGAACCCCTCCCCCTGCTTTTTGAATTTTGTTATTTTTGATTTGATAATTATAAGTAGAGAAAATAATCCTAAAGCTAGCATTAATCCTTTAAGAACTTGTTCTCACTTTTCTCTGAATGATCTTGGAAAAGGAGGGGAAAGATTGGGGCAGGATTTTCTAATACATTATTACATCCATAGTCCTTCATTGTTCCTAATATCCTATCTCTGATGGTCATGAATTTTTTTGTAAATAATCCTAGCAAACCAACAAACGTCCAAGACTCAACAAAAACCCAAACCCTATGAAAAGCACAACTACACCCCCATGATGACTGTTTTTCAATAGCACTATAACATCTTTCTTCTACTGTCTTTTCCTCACCCATGCATTCCAAAGGAACGCCCTTAGATTCCAAAACTACAGGTGAGACTCTTTTCCCTGTTTTTATGTGAGTTTTGTCTTTTTCAAAGAACCTTAACTTTGAACCTTAATTTCAATGTATCTTAAAATAAAGTACTTTTTTTTTTTTTACCAAAAGTATTGGGTAGTCTTGAATATTAGGGGTTTAGGCTTTTTTTTTTCTCTCCCCACCCTCTTTACCCCCGATAATGTTCTATTTGCATGATATCCAGGCATCCAAGTGGATGGGTAAAGAGACGAAGTTCTCAGCAGACACCCTGCATTTAGCATGCATATGTATGTGAGCTTGTTACTGTCTTTGAGAGATGTTCCAGCATGAGCTCAGTTTTGATCTCTGCCTTGTATCCTTGGTGTACCCTGCCTCCTGCATTAGTGGAGAAATGAAGTGTCTTATTTGCTTCAGGCTTCTAGGACCAGTGCTGATCCTTTCCTTACAGTGTCTTAGTTACTGAAGCATGTACTTTTTTCAGACCTTTTGTTTACTGTTTTCTCTACTTTTTAGTGGGCTACAGAAAGTTAAAAATAAAAAAAATTCTGTTTTTTGCAAGAGAGTGTTCTGTGTGACTACAGCTGTACACATACAGCATCCAGACAAACAGCAGGAGCCAGGATATGCTTTGTTTGCTTTTTCACTGCTTTTTTATTTATTTGGTCTGATTCACTTAAAATGCATCTTCCAGAAAAGCTGTATTTTTTCCTTACATGTGGTTTCTCCTCTAAGTCGATAGCTTTTCCTGCAAAAATTGCTGACTGAGTAATAATAAATAGAAGAACACTGAATCTTGGTTGCCTGCTGGGGAGTATTACTGCTAGTTATTCTACTACCCTTCTTCTAATTTGTATCTTAAAATATTACTTTTTGTCATACTGCTACTCTTTAAATTCCTGTTCCGAAATGGAGATATAAAGGTAGCCTAGTAACATAAGTGAAGTAATATTTATAGTTTTAGAAGCGCAGGAAATTCAGTCTTTAACCAAGATTATAAATAGTCCATTGACTCTTTTATTCATCACAGCCTGCCTTTTGCTGTGCACTTTGAAATGCTGATGAAAAAAAATCTATGGGTGTATAACAGGCTAGAATAGCTTTCTGGATGCAATATAAAAGTCATAGCTTTCTGTGCTGCCTTTGTCACTCTTTTCCAATGAATTAGCATGACATGCCACTTAAACAGTTAAACAGTTGGGGTAGGTCTTTGTAAGCAGATTGAAGCCTGTCCTTCAATCTCGTGAGCAAAACTGAATGAACTGAGTATGATTAAACAGTCTTCTCTTTAGTTTGGTCAGCTAATGTGGCTTTAGGTTTTCTAGCCTGCTCCTAAACAGTGTTTTTCAGTCATACCATATCCATTCAACTGAGACCATGACTATAAAATTAGATGGAGTTTTTGCCTCATTGAGACCCAGCCTTAAATATGTTGAGAAAGGGCTTGAGGATTCTAAGTTCAACCTTATTTACTTTAAAGTCAATGGTATTTTTGCTCTTAGCTTCCACAAGATCACAAATGTTGTATAAGAACATGATTTCTCAAGCTATTTCACTAATTAAAAATAGATTTTTGGCTTTCTGTGGATTAAAGTTACTACATACAAAGTTGTAGGTGGTTTTGTGTTTCCACACTGAAAGCTCAGTTGCCATACAGCTTGAACAAGAACTAAGCTTGGAATAGTGGTAAATCTAATTCTTCCTTAAAACAACAATTGCCAACAATTGTACAACAACTGTATACACAAATCTCTGGTTCCTGCAAGAATTTCACTGATTGTAGTATAAATCTTTGAGAACCAGCATTAGCTACATTTTTTTTCCCAGGCAAAATCCAATTTCTGCCTGCACATCAACTTCTTTTGTTGTTCTTTTTTTGGCTAAAATTCTTAAGTTCTTTTTGGGCTGCCAGTTTGCACTGTTCATGATGATTTAAATTAGTTCTTTCCATAGGAAAGCAACAATCACCTTCTGGATTTGGTTGTTTGGCTGTTCTCAAATGGAAAAACATGCTAGTTGTAAACAGACTACTTTACAGAAACACTGGTACAAGGCGTCTCTCCCAGTATCTGTTCAGCAACATTTGGAATCTAAGCAGATTTGTTTGATTCTGAGCTGTTGCAGTAAAAATTTCTAGGTGAAGAACTTTTTGTGACCTATTTTCAGTTTGAACAATGCACTGAAGTTCATAGTGAGTAAGAGGAAGATCTGTCTGGACCATACACTTATAGTACCGTTTTAATATTGAAAAATCATAATTTTTTTCTTTAGTAGATTCTCAGGAATGAATGATCTTAATAACTCTTTTATTTTTCGTTCTTCCAGGCAAGTGCAGGCTGGCAAGTATAAAAGAAGCCTTCAAATCTGTAGTAAGAGTGATGTATGGTGAGTGTATGATTTGAATGTTGGGAAACTAAGACTGTCTAAATGACATCTCAGCTAAGCACATTTAAAGCTCATCTAATGGGGCTGCCATTCAACATCCTACTCTCTTTTTCCTTCTTGTGTCTTATATTGCAGTGGGAAGAGTACAAGTTAAATCAGGAGGTGAGTTTCTGGTTGTAAGCTGTGAATCAAAGGGATGGACTGAGATTAGACTTGCAACTCAGAATGGTTCAGGTATTTTTGCTTCTGGTTTTGGACAGGGCTATGGGCTAGGTGCCCCCTTTAAAGCGCTGCCAAGGCTATTTCCTGATGCTTCTGGTTTAGCCATGTTATACCTCAAGGTGAGCACATCAGCATGGGTGAGTACAATATAACAAGGAAGAGAACTTGAACTTAATAGAATGTACTTAAACCAGTACAATGTGTTTCTGTGTGTTGTTCAGAAGGACACCTGTGTGGTTTTTAGTTTTCTGCTATTGTAGATACACATTGTGAGGTTGTATTTGCTCAGGCTATAGCAGTGAATTGAAAAATGGAAACAATGGGAAAAGTACGGTTACCTACTCATAATACATAAAAAATGTGATGCAAAATGATCTGTGGAGTTCGTCAGTGATGCTGTAGACCAAATGTTAGCCAGCATCTTTAAGCCATTGTCCACAAAGAAGATTTATTTACCTGCTTGTCTCCAGCGCAGCAATAAAATACGTAGGTGTCCAGAAACATGTCACAGTCATCCTGCTGTTGAGGTGTTATAGGACATGCAATTCCTTTAAGTACACTTTTTAACACAGTTTTTAATGATTATGTGCTTAGTTACTTGATTCCTTAGCTGAAACAATTGAAGTAGAATATGCAGGTTAACTTGTATCACTTGTTTGTAGGTGGAAGCTGATGAAAATCCTTCTTGTTTTGCAATTTTTTTTCTGGGGAAAGTGATAATATTTTTCATATTTCCTAGAGCAGTCAGCCTCTTTTCTATGCTGCTATTCAATAGGATGAACTAAGCTCTTTGAGATCAGCACAAAAGATGTTTGAATGACATAAACTATTTAAAAGGATTAAAAAAAGTAGCTAGCTGCACATTTTAATACAATAGGTATTTTGCTAGTGAAACATTCCTGTATAAGCAATTCTATTGCTTGAAGTCCACAAACTTTTAATGCTCCTTTCCTTATTTTCTGTAATTTCACATCATATTTACATTTACCTAGAATTACCATTGAATAAAATCTAGGCTGCTTTCATTCCTTAGTGGTGATCTTCCAATGCAGTCTTACCTTCTATTGACCTATATTTGATGTGCAGCTCTCTTTTGAAAAACTGACACTGTCTATTGAAAAGCATCATTTAAAATGGACTTAGTGCTCAGCATGGCCTCTTAGAGTGAAAAGTCAGGAAAAAAAAAAAAAGAAAAGAAAAAGCATTTCTGCTTTTTTCTATGCACAGCTTGGAGGTAATAATCTTGAAAAGAAACACAGGACATTTACATTTCTTATTGTTCAGGACTGGTTGTTGAGCTTCTGTAAGATCATGGAATGGTATAATTGCAGAAGGTGGGGTGGTGTGGTTTCACAGGCCCCAGCAAAGTAGGGTGGTGGGGTTTATACCAGCAGAAAGCCTCTCCTCAACTGGCTAAGATCTGTCTGAAGGCAGATGACACATTCCATCCTTCATGCTGCATAAGCAGCACTGGTGAGTAACATTGGAACAGGGCCTGAAAGATGTACCAGATTTTTTTTAGCTTTCCTGGCTGGCTCATTTTTCTTTGAAGAAAGCTTATTTAAAAGTGGCATTTATGTATGTATTGACTGGCAAGGAACACTCTGGATGGAAACACTAGCAGCTGTAGCAGCTGTGGGGCTAGAGACACTGATTTCTTCTCTGATTGTGGTTTTTATTTTTTTATTTTTTTATTTTTTATTGTTAGCTTCATTGTACGTAGAGTAATAGTATTTTCAGTGTAAGTTTTGACTCTGAGTTTTCTTTAGCCATTATCAGGGTTGGAAGTAGAAACAGTCGTAGGTGGGAAACAGAATGGATAACAAACTTTTGAGTATCTTTATAGCCTCTCTCCTGCGGCCGCAGGGCTGTACGGGAGCCCGGCTGGGTGTCCCCGGCCCGGCCGAAGATGGCCACACGCAGTGCCACTCCCGGATCCCCTCCGGAACCCTGGGCAGTGGTTACTGTCTGCGGCGGGGGGGGCGCAGGCGGGATTGTGGCTACGAGGTACCGAGCAAAGGAAGGAGGAGGGACACCCGTATAGGTACCAAGGATCTTTTAATCATCTCCCCCAATGGTGCTAGGGACGGGCGACAAAAAGCGGTCCGACCTGCGGGGTGCTGATAAAGGGAGTGGGTGTGATAGGGGGGAGACACAAAGCTTACCAATAGCAAGGACCCAGGGAGGAGCGTGGGCTACAGCTAAGCCACTGAGGATCGCACAGGGGAGGGGAAAAACCCCAGGGGCAAATCATACATCAAATTAAGGAATGACTGACACAGAGAATTCTCGAGATAAGGGGGGTGGTTACCATGACAGGCGGGGGGGGACAGCTCCAATAGGGAGAAACCATTGTGAGGGAAGTACATGGGGGGAACCGAGGACCGAACCATTATTGAGTTACCAAAGGAATAACCGATTCTAAAAACACACAATGCCACATATCTTAATCAAGAATCACTGAAGACAATTGGAGAGGGATCAAGAATAAAGTAGTCTCAAGCCAGTGAAGTTAACCATTTATCAAACTGAGGTCAAGAAATGGTAATGATGCTGTTTATGGAAATAATCTGCTGAGCAGGATTTCAAAAAGAAGTAAGTTGGATAAACTTTGAAGATATTGTGCAAGATTTGAGACTTGCTCAGTTTTTTAAGGTGGTGGAACTCCTAATTGAAACTATGTTATAATGGAGCACCACGGTAAGAAAAGACTGCCAGAACATTTTGGCAAGATGTGGAAAAAGCAGTGAGAATTTGCATGCTGCAGAGTAAATCAGGCTGTAAACTGGGAAGGAAAATAGAACAGTGATATCTTTGAATCTAGGAAGAACTTTATAATTTAATTAAAATAATCTTGTAAAAAGTAATGCATAAGATTTCACAAATCATAAAAGAACAACCTATCCTAATCTGTGTCCAGGTTTTGGAAAGATAACTGTGAGAAATGAGAGAGGTGTACTAAACCTGAAAGTAAGAATAGTTCCTGAGGAGGAACAAAATGTATTTTGTGCAGCAAAGAATAGTGACTGGAGAAGTTTTCTATAGACCTTCCTATCTAGTTCCCAAACTATCACCTTGAACACAAATGAAACTTTGATGCTTCTAACTTTGCCCAGTCATGCAGAAACCGATAGACTGTAATGGCAGCTAAGGTAAAGGATGTGTCACTCAGTCTCACTGGATCCAGGGTGGACTCTGTGTCTTCGGTTGTGCAGAGGGGGAGCATGCTTTCTGAATATGTCTGTGAGCTAAATGGGTTTGCCTCAGGAAACAAAACTATGTATTCTAGGGCTAAAAAGAAGCCAAAAATATTTGAGAAATATATGCTATCATAGAATAACATTAACTGCTGTAGATAAAGGGGAGAAAAAGGCTGAACTAAATGAAAATACAGGAAATACTCTAGGACAGGTCAGATTTTCAGCAAGGACATAAATGAAGCCATTAAGCAAAGGATAAAACTAATATTTAGCATGGATCAGTGTAAGAAAGAATTATTACATTGCCATGTTTAAAGAATGGTGGAGGACTTGGTCTGAAACTGAAGCATTTTTGCATCCAGTCATTACTCTATGGTCTTTCATATAGTTATTTCCATATTCTAGAAATAGCATGCCAGGGAGCCACACCTTAACATGTTGTTTGAGCCACAGATTGTGTGCCTAATACTAAAGGTGCTAAGTGTCCATAAAATAGAGGCATCCAGGGGCTGTTCCAGTGTGTGGTGCTGTCAGCTGAAAAGCTGCTCCATGTAAGAGTTATCAGGTTCTGGATTGTGAGGTCACTCCTGTTACAACAGGAGAAACCTCATCAGATCCTGTGCTCCAGGGAGGGTTGATGTGACCTGCTTAGCTGCACCTGAGGGCACCTGGTGACTTTTCATCACTGGAGATGTTAGAGGAATATCTGGAACTTCTGTTACCCAAGGGGGCATTATGGATGGGGAGCCACATGACAGGAGTGTGAAGGGCTGAGCAAAACATCAGAGGTTAAATCTGCAGAGGTGCATCTTTTCATACGGATGGAACTGTCACTGTCTGCATGATGACTTTGATTTACATGTTGTTATATCAAGACTCCTTTCTTTCAAAGAAGGGAATGAATAGAGCTCATTAGAGCCTGACAGATGGAGTTCCTTCCCTGCTTCTCATGTTTCCTTTTCAAAAGTAATCTTGGTTTATGTGCCCAATAAAAATATATAAAAATCATAGCCACAAGATTATTCCAGGTTTTTTCTTGGTTGCTTTCACCTAAAATACTGCAGACATACTCTGTAAGGTTGGTATTTAATATTATAGTGCTAATTGGATGTGTTCTTTTCTCATTTGTATTTCCTCTTAAATATCAAATGAAGTGCTTTGAAAATTTAATCAATGGTATAAAAATGATATAAATGATAAAAATTATATTACTTCAACTTTTCTTCCATACTTTGGTTTTCTCTTAAAAAAACCCAATAAATATTACTTCATCTGCTAGCTCTAGAGTGGCTAACTGCTTCTGCTCCTATAAAAAAAAAGTTATAAGAGACAGATGTGAAATATTTTCACCTCTCTTCGTTGTTTTTAATTCTTATGGCAGTTCAATTTGCCTGAGATTTACTTGGCCTGTGAGTGGCCCCACTCAAAGAGCGAATATCAAGCTAACTCTTAAGAGAAGTTTGGAACTGTCTAGTCTGGGATACTTAAACATTTCAAAGCTTTTCTTATCTTGAGGATAAGATTTCTTCTGGCCCATAAGGAAAAGCCAAGGAATTCTAAATTCCATACCACTGTTTCCTTGATCCTCTGATAAGATAATTTAGTAGTATATCTCTAATCTGGCTCACCAAATGATTTTTTTGTACAGACATAGTATACAGAAATGCAGAATCCCACAATTTCAGACTCAGATAACTTAGCAGAAGTTTTATCTTCTATTTGATGGCTTTTCTGTGCCAGACTTCCAGATTCTGATGAGGAGCATGTTGTGATCACCTTTTACCCCCCCCCCCCCCCAATGATCTACATTTAGACATGTTAAAAATCTGCATAGATAATAGGATCTAGAACTTTTCCTATCTCTACCATAATCTCATCTAGCTTTTAAACTTATTTTTCCAAACAGAATCTTAGTCTGTCACTTACCATCTCATTGGGGTGGCATAGTAGGAAAAACACATTTTCTCACAAAATCTGAACAATGATAAATTGACTTTTTCTTTATAGAAGCATCATAAGGCTGTTAGATTACATAGAATATTTTTTTTACACATTGAAAGGCATACTTTAAGCACATATTAGTGCAGTTTAGGCTGTTGGAAAAAAATGCATATGAGTTTTGTTGTTCATTGAGAGGTCTTATGAAGTAATAGCAATGGCATATTCCACTGCTCAGTGCAAGGAAACTGTCAGAAGATGAATTTAAAGAGGAGAAAGCTCAAGGACTGCATTTATTTTCTTTGATTCCCTGGATGTGTGTGGTCTTGTTGTGCAACCACGGATATAACAGAATGCCTATCTCCAGGGAAAGAAATATAAGATGCTGGTTCACATACTCTGGGATAGAGAAAACGACAGATAGTGGAGAATGCCCTTACTTGCAATGGTCTAGCCAGATCTTTTCATCACAGTTCTCATTCAGAGACCTGTGAAATCAGAAGTGACCAAGTCATTGCCATAAAAATCTGCCTTTTATAAGTGCACTTTACAGTTTGCTCAAGCTGAAAATAAAAAGTGAATTTCACCTCGGAAGAAGTGTTTGAAAGGATGTTTTAAGAAAAATGATATGCAAATATGATTGAGGTTAGTAATTAGCTATAAATGCTTGTCTTCTGGGAAACTGAACTAGAGTAGAAACCAGAATGCCAAAGACTATCCCTCAAAAGGTTATAAAACATCAGTATTCTGAGATCCCAAGTGGTGGTATTTTTGGCTTTCATGAAGATTAGTTCATTTAATTATATTTAATTTATTGATTGAAATCAATTTAGTTGATTTAATTGTATTTAATTGCAGTACTCAGTTTCTTGTTCAGAGTCTTTTTGATTTATTAACAATTGTTAAAAATATTTGTCATACCCAAGATGAAATTCTGTCCACAGAGATGAGTGGCAGTATTGGCATGGACTTGAAACAAATCCATCTCTTATCTACTAGACCCTCCTGTACGAAGTAATTGTATTAAAACAAGGAATCAGTGAGCCAAATTTTCAGTGAAAAGATGAAATACCTGTTAAGTCAGATCTTTGCTTAATAATGTGTTAACAGCATGGCTGACTTTAAAATAATGTTAGGTTGCCCAGTTAAAGTATCAGAAGCCAAGAAATGGCAGATCTTAGTCTTGTGGGTAAATAATATAACAGTTTCTAGTTAGGTAAATATGTACTTTTTGAGCATGCCATATGATGTTTAGCTGTCTAATTTATTGAGTAGATCTTTTTTCCCAAGCTTTTGTTCTTTTTTATAATTCACAATTCATGCTTACATACAGAAATCTGTGATGTATAGAATCCAAAAAAGTAAGAAGGCAAATCTTTCTTAAGGGGAAAAACCATACCTTATCTACACAGCTATCTTTCATAAACTCCCTGCAAATGGAACTTTTTATTTCCCAAATAATTTATATTGATGCTTTTTAATTTTTTACATCTTGTTTTTAAAATGAACCTAAGATTAAATAAAGTCATTGCAATTAAATTAGGAAGATTGACACTTTATGTATTTATGGAAAGTGGATTTGTTTTGATAGTTTTCTCTTGACTCTAGCAGCCCTGCACTGGTGGTTTTCTGTGATCTCCAGTATCTCAAAGGGAGGTGAGGGTAAAGGTGGGAATAATTACTATGCTAACAGAGCGGGATTTTATGGTACCAAACCTCCATCAAGAGACATCTAATACTACTGAAGTGTGTCCCCTCTCCTCAAAACCCCCTTTCAAGCTGAGTTAAGCAGTAGAGGTTGGTACTAATGCTCATATTAAAGTAAATTGTATTGAATGTTCAGCAGAGGACTGGCAAGAAGTGAGAAAGACATTGATTTTTACCCATATTCACAGTAATTTTGACCTCACAGTGATAATAGCAAAGGGTAAGTATACTCTGTATGAAATGGAAGACTGCTTTTTGGAGCTGTTACTGCATTGGTACCGGCTCTTTGTTGCTTGTAATTCTAGTATATTAGAGGGTATTTTTTGGTTTTTATTTTTTTTGAAGGGGTCTAAAAGAGAGTCAAACTTAGATTTTCTCACTGTGTATTTTTAAGATTTAAAAATGTCCGATTTGAAGCCACAGACACCTTATTTGAAAGAAGAATCACGCTAATGCTATACTTATGTTCATGCCTGTGATTAAAAGTTTTTTACATATGCATCCATCTCCTTTAGCTGCTCTGCTGTCTCTGTCTGAAAATAACAGTGCTCTCAAAGTGACAAAGGCTAGGTTGACCTCCTAAGGGAAGTAATTATAGCAGCACAGAACAGAAGGTAAAATTATAATTTGTTTGCTGTTTTATAATGCGGCACCAAATATTTGTCATAGTATCAGTAAAAAGGCCATAAACTTTATGTAGATTTTAGAATGTAACAGTAATTGAACTTATACTGAAATAAAAACCTAGGTTTCCTTATGAGACAAAAAAAAATATCTTCTAACAAAGTTTTAGTCACAGTATAAAATATTCAAGATGTAGTATTCTGCTGTCTAGGTTTATAAAAAAAAAAAAAATTACCACTTATCCATGTCTATCCTTACACACTTGGATAGACCATTCTCAGGCTAAGCTCTGTCAGAGCTTACTGTATTGGAAGGGAGATGTCAGACATAGTTCAAAGGTAGACAGTAGTTTTAGGAAAAATCTAGATCTCAGTCTCTAAGTCTGCCTATGTCAGTGTAAAGGAATATTTTGTGAATCTGCAGTTATTTGGAATAGTCTGGACCATGGCAGTAATGAATTTGATCTTTTACCCTGTACACACTTCACAAGTGACAGTTAGGGTTTGTGTCTTTTCCTTATTTTCTTTACTGCCCTTTATGCATTGTGCACTGTTCTCAACACAGCTAGTTAAATATTTGTTCAGTGCATAAAAATACATATTTCAAACCACATGTAGGTGAGCTCCTCTTGCAAGTTAATGCACAGAGTGATTATCCTACTTTGATCAGGTATAGTCACGGAAAAGACACAGACCCTGGTCAAATCACATAATTTGCTCATATCTGTCAGCCACAAGGTTTTTCTCCCATTCTACATTCCTCTGGAATATTATTTGTCTGTCTGCTAAAATTTGGAATTGGAACAAAACAGATCTTCAATTTTGGACCAAAGACTGTTAAAAACTCTGATCAGAGTTTCTTCTACCATGTTCTCTAAAGGTTCGTTGTACCTCTGTGGATAACATATATTGCTCTTGAGCTGAGATAAGGGAAATAAAAAAAGGCATAAATAAGCATGATGTTGATATGCAACATTAGGATCCATATGTTGAAGTATGTTAAGTAATAAATTCATGCTTGAGGAAAATCTTTGGTAAAAATTCATGCCACCTACTAATGAGTCATGCTCATACACTGAAACTAAAACCAGGAAATAATGCTTAACTCTGTAGAACATTATAACTGAATTTTTGCGTTAATTGAATTTGGTGTATTATGCTAATACACATCACAAAATATCAACAAATATGGTTTTATATTGATTATAGAGCACAATTATATATATTATCAAATGGAGTTGCATTCTGTGCTTTTAAAACTTGGTTCTGCTATTGTTGTATAGAAGAATCTGCTTTCAATAATCTTGGAATTAAAAATATTTAGCACTACTAATCCATAACATGCTTGCCTCATATTTAATCAGTGTATGTGTGTCCAGTAGAAACAAATCCTGATTTTCAGATCACTGGTTTTAAACACCTGTCTGTAAATTTTGAATTGCAGTCTTTTGAGCCATGAAGAATTTCTTAATTATGTTATACTGGAATATATATTATTGGTAAATTTATCCATATGATTAATGCATTTCTGTATGGATAGAGTAAGTGCTGAAAGCAGCAGCAGATTCCAGGTTATACTCCCAGATGGGGGCAGCATTGTTCTAGAAAGAAAACCAGGAGTCAGATAGTCCTGGGCTGCTGCTCCCTGAGGAAGAACTGAGTGTTCCTTGATAAGCTCCCAAATCAGACTAATAAATCTGTATGCGAAGTCTGTATGTAAAATGTTAGTCAGATCAGTGTCCCCCATAACTGCTGCTTGTTGAACCACTTGTCTGTCTTTATCCAATAAAATTATTTTAACCAATAATTCAGCAAAGAGGAAATCTTCATAGGAAAAAAGGTGCATCCTTAAGATAAAGGTTTATCCTTAAGAATGTGCAGGTATTTTTAATTCTATCAGGAAATAAATTCTTGGCATTGCAACTTAAAATATTCTTGAAATATCACCATTTGTTTTCCAAGAATTTCATATTGCTAATGCTTGGTTACATAAAGATTTGGAAAAAAACAATGCTGGTGTTGTAGGGATTGAAGTTGACTGAGTTTACTGCCAAGAACCTTCGAGAGCACTGTCCTCTGGGTGTTGTCTGTGGTGCATTTTTGGGTTTTCCATAGGGAGAAATTCCTTCAGTCAGACAGTGCTTATGCACACACCTCCCCTCTCTCTCTCCTCTCAGAGGATTGCTGCAGCACATAGAAGGGTATCTTTATTAGTCCTGGAAAATGGAGAATACCTTGAGTAAATGGCAG
Organism: Haemorhous mexicanus; assembly: GCF_027477595.1. NCBI lineage: Eukaryota > Metazoa > Chordata > Aves > Passeriformes > Fringillidae > Haemorhous > Haemorhous mexicanus. The sequence continues at coordinate 39,616,126 of NC_082344.1, forward strand.
AGAAAGGAAAAAAGATAAAAGAGCAATTAAACAATATTTTGAGTCTATTACAGGTGCAGCCTAGAACAATTTAATTGCTTAGAACTAGATCATCGTATTTCTTCAGTTTAGTTCATGATTAGTGTTTCCACAGTGTAGAGATAAAAGCTGCACAAAGCTATTGAATTTGTAAAGGCAGTCTGAAAAAACTTTTTTTGCAGCTTGTTTTTCTGGGTTAGAGAAAAGTGAGAGGAGAGACATTCTGTGTCTGCTCCTGTAGAACTGCCAGAAGAATTAGTCTTGAAATCTGCTGCCAATTGCTTGTTCATTTATGAACAGGAGGAAGCCATTCCTCATTCAGTCTGAAAATAGAGGTGTGGCAATCAGAAAATTTGCATCTTTCTTTGTATTCCCAAGACTGGTGATCAAAGTCTTGTAAGAATAATTGGTGATGCTTGCTGCAGAAAGTTTCTTCCTTCAAACAGGTTAACTGTCAGCTATAAAATTCCCTTCTGAGACGAAAGCAAGCTGGAGAAATATACCTGTAAAACTTTGCCTTTGTGTGCATGAAGTTTTTGTGAAGGTATACATAACCCAAATATACATATATTTGGCATATATGTATTATATATAATATGTGTATTTAATATATACATCTGTATTTGAAGTGTATACTGTTTGGATGTACAAAGGCCTCCAGAAGTGTGTTATAATGGGGATGGAATTATGATTATGACAAGTAGAATTATGATTATGATGTTTCTTCTCAGACATGCCTGCCTTCATAATGTGTGCCACCAGGTTTTTATGTGATGAATTCAACAAAAGTGTTCGTGGTGATGGCTTTTGGCTTTGTTATGAGAACAAACATCCTTCTCTTTTCTCTCCAATTTGGCATTGATTAATCATACAGGTGTGTTCCCATGTTGAATATTATCTGAGGAAACTCATGCTGCATGCTATTTGCCCCACATCTACAGATTCTGAAATGCCTCTGTGTGTTCTGGAGCAGCTCATGTAACAAAAACATGTCTCTGGTACAGCAAAGGGGACTGAGGTCTAGATAAGGTAGAATAAGGCTGAAATATTTCTGGATGACTGGACAGATGAACTGTTGAACATACAGGATCGCCTGCAGAAGGTGTAAAATAATGTTATCTTCAACCTTTGTGCAAAAAATTGCAGAAAGGGTAATTTTGAGTTGCGATTAGAAGACTAAATCCAAATCCTTCCTAGGGAGAGAAAAGCTAGAGATAAGGTGGGGAGACACCATGTTCATATTGGCTATATTGTATCTGAGTCTGCATTGCAGAGAGAAGTTGTAATTACAGCATACAAAGGCACTCCTGAGTAGTCTTTAGCCACCTCAGCTGAATGCTGATGCCTTAAAGCCATGCTAATATCATCATCAGAAAGGGAGGGAACATTCAAAGAGGTTAGTGGTGCCCCTTTTTACTGAAAATAAGTCTGAAACAGTGAGAATGGGTATTAAAAATGCAGATTTATATTCTTTGATGTAACACAGCTGATGGTAAATTTGAGAGACGTTTCCCTAGATGGGTGTCTTGTGTATGTGTTATTCGTAATACTGCTTAATGATGGCACTGTTTATGTGGTCACTATTAGAAATGCTTTCAAATTCTCAGAAATTACTTAGGGAGTAAAAAAAAGGGTCTAAAATGACAGCATTTCTTCCTTTACCTGATTACTGTAGATAGGCTGTGGTTGTAAGACCAGTTTATAAACCTAATAATTTGCTGGACTTTTGTTAAGGACAATAAAACCCCATTTATTTCTTACATTTGCTTCAGGAATATTATGTATGAAACAAAACAAAATAAATGGCTGCAGATATTTCAAGGTATTTTGTGGCTATGCACATCTGCAAAAAATGAGGGACCTAGCAGAGCACTACATATTACAGTACAAAAGAACAGGATTTTCTTGCTCTTCCATTTTTGTGGTAGATTCTTATAACTGGAACAAGTGAGCTATTAAACAGACATGGTTGTTTTGATTGCTCAAAATATTCCTAATGTTTTATGCATGCAGGTGGATTGCAAATGTATCATGACTAATTTATTTCGCAATTAATGTTAGTCCATTAACTAAAATATTTGTCTACTTGGGTTTTTTATTAGACAGTAAACTAACTCTGATTTTATCCAGACGCATTTCAGTGTCCTCATTGAAATAATGTTTGTAGAATAAAGATGCTTAATCAGATTTATCATGGTGAAACTCCTTTGACATAGGCCATACCTGACCAAGTCCACCAGGTTTTATTGTGTGGCATTGACTGTAGTGATCACTAATGTTGTGTTCTTTTTAATTTCAGGATATGAATAACACTACCAATGTGTTTAGCAGATACTGGGTCTTATTGTCAAAAAGGAAATTTGTGGAGAATGTAATTTTAAAACCATGTTTGCTGTATTTTACACTTACAGAAGCTTCTCTTTACTTTTACTATTCAGAAAACCTGTAGTACCAAAGCCTAAAATATTGGTAAATTAAGCCCAAAACAGATTATGATGAAATTTATATGAAAGGAAGATATGACTACCCTAATGTCTTTAATTTATGTTCAGTGCTAGTAATGTGTATAACTCTTGACTGGGAAATGGCAAAAGAGGATTAGCTTTTGTCATGCAGCCTTTTACCTTCCATATCATGGAGCAGAAGTATGGGAAACAGGGACAGTGTGTTGCCTTTACACCTTTTATTTCATCTTTAACAAAGAAGTATAGATCATGAGTTTATTGTATCTTCTTTTAAGCTACAAACTGATTTCCTCTTTTCATGATGTGTACAAAGCAGACTGCTGGTCCTCTTAAAAGATGTCTTATTTTTGCTGGCATAAGTGAAACCAAATATGTCTGAGATACAGCATGATGGTACCAGGATCTTGTGAAAGCTATCAAGAAATCAATTCAAAATAGAAAACACCAGGGAATTTTTGGTGGAAGCTTTTTCATCACAAAATGCTTAATAATATCAGTATCCATCAAGGACTTTGGTGACCCCAATCTGTATTTTTGCTTCTGGTCAATAAGCAAAAGTTGTTAAGGTATGGGAAGTCTGGATCCAGGTGAATGACCAAGTACTGATTGCCGCTCTTGCAGCAGTCTCTCAAATTTGTTACACTTTCTGGAAAATGCCTGTTTTATCCTCATATAGACCAAAATCTACTTCTCAGCATTGAAACATTTTCATTGAAATGGTATTTTTATTTTTGTAGCTGATGTACAGGTTTTTGCTGGGGTAGATTTGATTTTCTTCATAGTAGCTGATACGGGGCTGTGTTTTACATTTGTCCTGGAAGCAGTTTTGGTAACACAGGGATGTTTTAGTTACTGCTGACCACAAGAGTTGAGGTCTTTTCTGGTCTTTACTCCACCCCACCAGTGAGGAAGCTGAGTGTGTGCAAGAAGTTGGGAAGGGACACACAGGATGGCTGACTCACACTGACCAAAGTGATATTCCAAACTCATCCCCTGAGTTTTCTCACTTTTATTGTTCAGATTTTCTCCCTGATTGGGCTGGTGTGGGAGTGAGCAAGTGGTTATGTGATACTTAGTTGCCAGCTGGGATTAAACTACACCTCCTGCCCAGTCATTTGAACCTTGCATTTATGTTCAAACTGTCTCCAGGGCACCATCAAGCTGTCTCTCTCCTCCCCTAAGGGCATAGAAGCTAGACCATATCTTCTGTTTTCATCATTCATCAGTGCAGGCCTTTGTCATATATTGTTTCTACAATCTCTTTGCAACCTTTCCTCACTCATATATTGGTGTGAAGAGCTGTTCAGTAAACCAGATTTAGCAGTCAGTTTGTCTGGAAAAAGAAAAAGTGGAGATGCCTACCCCTTTTATTATCTCTTCTACTTAGTGTGTATAAAGTGCTTAGACTGACAAGGTCCTTACATATCCCCTAGGTGGCAGGGTGAAATGTAATGTCTTAATAGTAAAAGCTATGTGAAAACCTGAAAAAAGCTCAGCTCAGTGAGGGTTTTCTTCTCAAGGCAAAACTCAGCCCAGTGTTTTCAGGAGGATTTGCTCAGGTCCAAAGCTCTTTGGCTTTGCCTGGAGATCATAGAGTGTGCCATTCATGTTACCTATCTGTGCTTTGTATTTTTCACTGATTACTATTCATTAAGTCTGCCAACTGGGAAGAAGTGTAATACCAGTTAACAACTTTTCACTTGGGACAATCTCAGAGTTAGGTTCTGGATTTTTGTTGTCTTCAGAAGCTACAAATCTGAACCAAACTTGTTAACCCTTGGAAAAGATATGTTCTACCTAAACTTTAAAACATTTTGAACTGTTTTGCACTTCAAGAATAAACTTTGAGATATGCTTTTTAAAAAACTTAATTCTAGCATGATGCTTTATTTTCATAAACAAGTTTCCTGTTCTCATCCTAGCTTTCCATCTTTCTCAAACAATAGTGTGTTTTGCAAGACTGTAGGAGAATGGAGCGAAAGTTCTGTGTGCAATATCTCTTGTTCCCTTTATATTTTCTCTCTGTTTTTCCTTGGAAATCTGTGAGAATATTACAATTTTTGTGGCCTAACTTAATCTTAGACTAAGGTGGAGAGCAACTTTCCTGAGCAGCAGCTTTTTAAAGAATTGGAACCATGTCCACGGAAACTGTTCTAAATTTCTCAGTTTCTTCCCAAAATTGAATGTTTCTATGCTACAAAGAAGAGAACTTGAAAACTAACCTGGAAAACTACTATTTAGCTATACCATTTCTTACAGGCATAAATACCAGATGTGGAGTAGGGAATTTCTCTTACCTTTGGGAGTCCTGGCTGTATACATGCAGATTAACTTGGTGGTGGTACCTATAATTCATCATTAAATAGTTCTGTAGTCTCACTGAATTTTTATGGCTTCATGAAGTATCTAATTGAGTCTCTCGTTGTTTTAAAGATTTTTTTAAACATAAATCTTTGCCTCTCTATATACATATAAAGAAAACATGGAAGATAAAAAAGAGTAGAATTAAGAAATGACATGATTTGTGAGCCAAAAGAGCAGCTATTTAGAACTACAAGATGACAGTTTCATAAATGAATATTGTGGTAGGAATATCATTATCTAAAGAACTTCAAAATTATTTTATTTTTTCTTCTTTATTGGTGAAAATAAAAAATGAGCTTATTATCTCCTACAGAAATTGTACTACTGTTAGTTCATCTCTTCATAGAAGGAGATTTAAGTAAAATTTGTACCTTAGATTTTTCAAGGCAGCTGAGTGGTGAAGGATGGCCTTTATTGAGTTATGATGGAGCATGTACTACTGTGTAGAGCGACCTGAAGAAAGAATTTTATTTGAAGTCTTGACATGAAAGGGGAGGGGAATTTTACGTTTATCAGAGTAAATTTATGTGAGGATGGTTCCTGTGGGAAATTTGGCTGGTGAATGGAGCTGCTCTAAGTCTGAACAAACATGGCTGCATTTCAAGTCTTGTTCAGTACACCTATACTTACAGCAACCAGGAAAAGCAAAGGAACATGCAAATGCTCTTTCCATCCATTTTCTTCCTCTCTGCTGATCCTTAAGATGGCCACTACAGCTACAGGCACAGGTTTTTTGGAGAGTCTGATATGTACAGTCCTCTACTTTTTGCCTCAGATGTTGCATTTTGATCTGATTTGTTATATTTCTTGGGATGAAAACAAATATTTCTTCTCCCTGAATAAGACATTTGATAAATTCTAAATTTTTGAATATATATCTAAATTTAAATCTTAAAAGGTGTATGCTATGTTGTTGTTTCTTACTCAGCACTTTTCATGTGCCTTGTCTTTTAAGAGCAGGAAAGAGCCCAGTGATTCTTGCAGGTCTTAAGGGTGTTGTCAGTGCAGATCAATGTCACCCTTGTAATGGTGTATCTGACTGAGCAGAGAAGATTTGGTCAGCGTGACATGATTGAGATTGTCAAAGATTTCATACTTGTTACATTTCAGAATCTATTTGCTGGTTCTTGGGTTGTTTTTTCTGACCCACAGCGTGAGTTTTATTTGATGTCTCTTGTAATCATTAGTGGAAAGTCCCGAACCACTTTGCTTACTGGATGGAGGACCTGCAACAAAAAAGCCTTTATTTCAGTCCTTAAGGTGTATAATTTACTTGACCCAAGTTTGCTATGCGAGAGTAAGGGACAAGCAGAAAGAGCAACTTAAAAACCCCAAACCAATACCCCAGTGTTTTTAAGAATTTGTGAAGTCTTATGTGGCAAGTTTCACACACACAAACTCAGGCATTTTTACGTATACCAGGTGTGTACACAAATGCACTGGAAAGGTGAAGGGGGCCTGGGTGTCCCATTCCATTCTAAAGCATACTTAGAACAAACACGTATTTTTTTTCTAAAAAAATTGCTGTTAGGAGGCCCAGGGGAAAGTTTGAAGCTGTGGGCACCAGTGAGTGCACTTGGCACAACACACTTTGCTGTGCCAAGAGACCCTAAACAAAATAAAAAAATCAAAGTCTTCCAGGGTACTTTTCCCTCATAAACAGAAATAATGGATTGTGACTTGCCTGATAGTTTTCAGGGGCTCCAAAGGCCATATTACAGTCTGTTGGTTAAAAAGAAATATGCTTTATAGAATTCCACTAAGAAAGGTCTGCTGTTGTGAAAATGTAATTCCATGTTGGTTTATATATTATAGAGTACTGGAAATTTAATATGTAATTCATCATATGCAATTGATGCAATATTGTGCTGCTACTCCATGCAGCTAGGGGCAGCTGGTGCTCCTTAGATAAGCTTTGTGTGAGTAAAATAGATGATTTTAACAGAATCTGCTGGATGAATCATTATTAAGAGATTAGGAGCCCAAAAAATTGAAGTAGGAAGCCTCTAGGAAAATGACTGCCAGTTGTTAGATAAAAGAATTATAGTAACAGTGTTGTCCATAAACTTGGTGTCTGGCTAATTATTCATAATATTACACTCAAAGAGGAAAATGCAGAGGGAGATAACAGAAGCTATTACAGTAAATGGTAGGACTTACTGGAGGGAATGTTCTGTTTCTATCATACCATATTGCTGTAGACTTTCTATGGGTGGAAGTCCTGCTACCACTCCACACAGGTGAGCTGTAACAGTGAGCTGCTAGCTTTTTACTCTAAGATAAATGAACAAGGCCTTCATGGATGTTCGTCAAAAACTAAAATCAGATCTTAAACTGGGAGGGCCATGTCAGCGTATCGCTTTTTGCCACCACAAAGTAAGTGGATTAATAAGGTAAACAAAAGACTGGATAAGAGCTCTTGTTCTGGAGAAATAATAAGAAAATTCAATCTTTCTTTGGCAAGCGTGTGTGAAAGCCACCTGTTGTACCCAAGTTTTATGAGGTACTGAGAACCTGATAGAATATTGTATGTTGTGTGTGCTACAGCATCCACAGCCTTATGACTGAGCTGGAGAAAAAATGCCAACTATGATTGTAGTTTTCTTGCTTCTAACAATTTCTATCAGATTTAACTTCTCTTGGAGTCTATTTCTTCTTTTGGTTTTTAGGCTAATAGACACAAAATGGGTCTAGTGTTTGCTTACACCTTACTTTTATGAATGGTAGTTAATATCCATGCTATCACAATAGTGGTCCAAACTATTCCTGTTAGAAAATATAGATAATTGTAACTCCAGGAGCAGGGAAATCACATTTAGAACTGAACAAGCGGCTATCTCACTGAAGTGCCAGATGTCAAACTCCTCTTTGCTAGAAGGCACTTACTGAAGATGGTGGTAAAATGCTAATGTAAATTTGACCTAAGCTTTTTCTCATCTCACCATTCTGCTCATCTGTTTTACAGCCAATATTACTGAAGCTGTCTCTTCTCATCGAATTCAGGTGTCTTAAAGGAAAACAAAGTTCTGTGGGAATTCTCCCTTGAGACACAGTCTACTCAATCAGAGCCTGGAGAAATTAGAAATGGCAAGTGAAAATGTAAAAAACCCCAGTGTAGGTGAAGACCAGATAATTGCAGTGTATGTGAAAAAGCAAGTACTCACAGACTTGGTTACTGACTATCACAAAAAGACAAAATGCAACTAAATGGCCCAATTTCCAGAAATAAGAGCTCTTTACTGAGTGCACGCAGTTGCACCCACTGAACTAGTTACACAGGCAGATTTTGCCTGCACATAGCCATTGAGATACTTACCCTACTACCTAAAAGGCATTCATCATAATGGTAGAGGTCTACAGCGTGATTTCAGGGAAATGAAATGGAAAACTTGCTTGATCAGAACACATTAAAATTTTTTAAAGTTTCCCTTGAAGCAAAACATTATTAGAATAGCACTTTTGCTTTTCCTTGCTTATCTTAATTCTAGAAATGAGAGATATCTGCCTTTATACAATTGCATCCCACGTGTTTTAAGTTCTTTTATATCCAAGAAAAATTGTATTGCAGTGAAAGTCTATTGCAATAAAGATTGTCTTTAGTGATGGGGTTGAGAACAAATGTGGGACATATTTGCCTATCCATCTGAATGAACTTCTCTTGCAGTTTAAAAAACTGTAATTTTGTGTAGTCCTTTCTTTTACTTTTTTAATCTTCTGGGAGCTATTGATATCAAGGAAAGATAAAGCTATTAAAACTAGTGTAGCATATGACTCCAGAAATAAGGGGAGTAACTGACTTTGAATTTCTAAAATATTTATGATAATTCTGCATGCTAGTTACTTCCAAACTTTGTGCTTGCTGTTCTATGCACAACAGCAGTCTGAGTTACAATCCACTTAATGCTGTTAGAATATGGTAAACAAGCATTATGCTACTGTGAATACTTGAGCTAAACTATGCTCTTGAATTTAGAGTTCTTGCCATTAGAACTGACTGAGTGGGTGTTATGCAAGTTGCTGCCCCTCCACTTCAGCTTTATTTTCACATTAGAATAAAGCTCTCTATTATAATGCCTTGGTGATGGTTTTCACAGGCCAGTTTGGGGACATGGGATGTCAGGCAGCCAGAAGTCAGAATTGGGGAAGGGTCTGTTCTTGGCAGGGAGCAACAGGTAGCAGCCAGCAATGTTCAAAGCAGGTCTGTGTTCACTGCTGTAACCTTGGGACCCTTAGACTTTGTATCTAATCTTTCCCTAACAATTGTTGAGCTGTGTACAAGCTATCCAACAACAATCACAATCACATGGATGGAAAGTTTCTTCACAGTGGAGTTATCTGGAGGAATTTTTCATTTTGGCAATGTTTGGGGCTTCTCTAATGTTCAGCCCCTGGGGAGGCCAATCAAAGGAAGTGCAGGCTGCAGCAACAGCATGGCTATGTTTGGGCAGTGTCTGTGAGGTTTATGGGGTAAGGATCAGCCAGTGCTCATGGTGGAGGGAAAGCTTTGGGTCTCAATCTTTGTGGGGCTGAACAGAAGCAGTCAAATGATGTAATGCCATACTTTTCAAACTAGTAATTTTTTGAGGAAAAAGTAGTAAAGAGAAACCAGGGAAGTCAAACACATTTTATGCTCTACAGAAATAGGATTGATTTTATCTCCATCATAACCATGTTGAATTTTACTGGATTCGTCTTAAGTGAGGTTTGTCAGACTTTCACTCTAGATACTGCCTGGAATGAGGTGTGTGTTTCTTCAAAAGTCTTTCTAACATGCACTTTCTTGCTTGTGATTTAATAAGGTTTTGAATGAAATGTTCTTGGTTCAGATGGAATTTCTTTTTTTTTTCTTTATTTCTTTTATGTTGTAGCCATGTGATCTCAGCTGGAGCCTGAGATGTGGCTATGACTGACAGCATCCCTTAAGCAAGGGACAGTGAGTGAGAAAAAACTGATTACCTTCACATTATTGTGTGATAATTAAAGCTGTAATCTAATTAACCTTCATTTCCATCATGTGGTTCTTCTGAGAAAACCATTTCTTAGTGACATTCCCTTGCTTAATCAAAATTGCAAGGAAGAGGATAATTCTGGACTAGCACTTAGCTGAATGGTTTTGAATATTCTTCTCTGTCAGCACTGCCATGTACCATCATCTTCATTACCTCTAGCATTACTGGTTTTTATGTAATTGTCAGCCTAAATTTGCACTGGAATTACACATTTACCTTGGAAATACAAAGCCATTTAAGTCCTCTGAAATTTTATTTGCTTAAGAAGAGATGTTTTTCATGCCTAAAACGGGAAGGAAGCATAGGGAATTTAGGGAACACATTTCTAAACCTGACTTACGACAACTGGTCTTAGTAACGTGATTGCAGTGAAATTTGTCTTGCCATACCTTTTTGCTTACAGTTCAAAGGATCCAAAATGATGTGAAAATTCCCTTACTGAGGCCACTTCTGTCTTCCTCCCTTTTTTCACAATGTTTTCTAGGTAGAGAGGGATTCATCTTTAATGACACCCTTTTTTCAGTCTGCAGCATGCTGCTTTCTAATTTAGGTTGCATTGCCAAAATCCTTCTTAGCTAAATTCTGAAGTACCAACTATAAATTTAGTGTCAGCAGCCAGGAAAATGACTCAGAGGAACTCAACATCACGGGTAGTCATCTTGGCAAAATTCATCACTGGGGATTCCAAAGCAGGAAGAAGAGAGTTTGGGGGTATCTGATGTTTAGGGGGAAGTGAAAGGACGAATAGAAAGGTGAAAAAAAAAGTATGAAAATTACAATTGCACATTTTCAAGTGATAGAAGAAGCCTTTTTTTTTTTCTTGTGGGAAAACAAACAGGAAAGAGACCATGGAAAGCATGATGTCTTCCTGTAACTAGGCTTATTCTTTTCAGTACAAAAAAGTAGATTGTCAGGCAAATCTGTGTCTTGTTTTGATTTTTTTAAAATCACTATATATGATTACATAGCAGCAAAAAAACCCCAAAAATCCCCACAGAAAACTCTCACAAAGTGTGCTCGTGTTGCTGCTTTTAGTACTGTAAATTCTAAAGAGAAGTACATTGTGGTTTTGTTCCATAGGTAATACTTAAATAGAAAACACAATGTCATTAACATCATCACAGAATGCTGCACTTCAACCTACCTGCTAAAGATGAGAAGAACAGAGGAGTTCAGCTGTGTATAAACTTTATAAAATGAAATCAGCATGTAAAATGGCTAAGTGATACATTTGAACTCTGGAGTAGGATGAGACCATAGCCTTTTCTCAGGCCAGTAATGCCAAAAGGAACCTTAAATATTCTACCCATTCTAATCTGCATTGAACAACGCTTTTAAACACCTAATAATCCTTCTGTATTGAACCCATAGGGATTTCTGTTAGTTCAGAAAATAAAAATAGCACTGCAAGCACAAAGTACAACCTGAATCTGTCCTCAGTGTAGCAGGTGGAGTTGATAGAGCTCAGCTGACCTTGTTATGCTGTCTGACAGGATAGGCTGCCTCCAGGTAAGCCTGGCAGCTGAGGATGAATAGGTTGTACTATTCATCCTGATGTCTGTCTTGTGGACTGATGTGAATACACTGATATAGCAGGCCTAGTGTTAACAGTTTGGCTAACAGGCTCGGCACAGCTGAATCTTTGGACTTTATCTCGTGGGACTAAACTTCTCATGGTGAAGGTGCAAAAGCATAGGAAAAAATATTTGTTGGCAAAAATCTACCTTATAAGAATTATGCAATGCCAACCATTCAAATACAGTTCTAAATATTTTGTTTATTGCATCCTGACTTGTAAGTATCAAGTTCTGCTCTATTCTACTAAGGAAAAGGAGGACATTTCCCTATGAGCTAAACTGCCAGACTGATGGACTTTTTTTTTTTTTTTTACCATCTCCAAGTTTTTTATAAGATGAAGGTATTTTAAACTTGTGTGAAATTCTTGTATATTCAGATATTTGTGATATGTCCTTGGTGGCTTGTGGTGTACAGTGATTTTAAATTTAAAATAGATTTTAAAAGGAAGAATTTAATGACTGTTTACATATTTTTAGGACTAGAAGTAGTGTTGGGTATCTATCACAATGGGAAATTTTAAAATAGGTTAGATATCTGGTGCATTTATGCCTTTGACATTTTTATCTAATCAAGTTTTATTCTTGTGGCTGTAGCATATAACTAATCTTTCTTTGCTTCTTTCCTCTGTCAGGCAAATTTGCTGTAATCAAAAAGCAAAGTAAAGTAAAACTAGAAAATCTCTTAGAGGATTTTTAAAATCTGAACACATGGGAAGAATCTGCTGTTTTCCTTTGACTTTTATGGTTAACAAAAGTCTAAATTGTTGAGAAAACTTGTAGCTTTGGTGCTCAAATTTATATTTCTATTCTAGTAAATCAGTATTATTGGCTTGTCTTCCATTGATCTTTAGCAGTACTAAGATATTTCTAAAAGAACGCGTCAGCCTGCTGAGTCCATTCCACACCTGCTGGTTTGCTTTGGGAAACCAAAGTAAAAGCCAAAGCATTCTTTCAGATCTGGGAGAATAATGGCTCTTTACTAAACTGCTGTAGTAGAAATTTAAATTACACAAAAAGAACAGGGAAAATCTGAATGGTGTCAGGAATAGTGTTTACATTTTTCTGCTGCAGCCTGTTTCTTATGAAACAGTGAGACCTAGCAGCAGAATATCATTGGTAATTCATTGGCATTCATTGCTAGGGACAATAACGTGCTTTTGCTTTCCTGATCTTAGCATTTTGACTTTCATTGCAACCTTAGTGCACATTTCTAGGAATAAAAGGAGATTTGCATGGCTGTAGTGTTGCACATGAATTGACTTCTCTACATCTGCTGCCAATGGGATTCCTTTTTTAGCAGTGATAGTTCCTTATTGTGAGGCTGACAATAAAAATAAAATTCCTGCCAATTGTGCCACAAGTTTTAATAAGTAAGTTATTTATAGTCTCACACTAAGAGTTGGCTTCCTCAGTAATATAAATCAGCATGATGCTTTTTTAGCTGAGAATATGTGTTCTCATGTGACAAAATCATTGATTCAAATCCACCCTTAAAAGAATTTTGTTCCCATGACAGCCTAGCAGGACAGAAGGACTTTTCTTGATAAATGCTTTGACATTGGGTTTGAAGTGTTGCTCTACTCTGTTGCAGGGCTATCAAAAAGAAGCTTTTCTCATATTTAGTGGTTGCAGGAATGGTTTCAAAACAAAGCAATTGCAGCAGATCTGGGAGGATGATGAGGGAAAGGGGAGAACTATTCCAAGAATTAGTATCAAAAATAAAGTGCTTAAATTACCAGGAACTAAAATGTGTAATGTGACTTGGTTAGTGGAGTTTCTGAGTACCCCTGTGAGGGTACTTATCAAGCCCATTTGGGTGCTGGAACTGATTCTCTGCCAAGCCTTAGCAATGTAGATGTCTTTACCTTAGATTGACTGGAGGAGTGATCCCATGTTTGACAAAAGCTAACTGGCAAAAACTGTCCATTTCATGCCAGCCCTGGCTCTGCTGGGCTAGTAAATCTGTCTGTTTGGATTTAGAAGTAGTGCAATCCATATTGAAGTGATGGGACATTGGTAGGGATGCTAATCTTATTGAGATCTAGTATTTGAGAGAGCCCAAGGAATGCCAAAGGTACCTCTTTTCTGTATACTGCTACCCTGCAATAGTACAAGAGACAAAAGATTACTTCCTTCTCACTTGGATATTAGTATATGATCAGAAACACCATTTAATCACAGGAAGGAAAGCTCTCTATGCCATTCCAGACAGCCAATTGCTTCAGTATCCTTGTTCAAGCTGTAGTCAGTTGCTTATGGTTGTGGGGAAAAGGTTATGCTCACAGCAGTGCTTTTTTAGTAGAAGTTCTTTTTGGAGAGGAGAAGCATCAGAAATTACCCTCGTTCCTTGGTAGAGACTTAATAAAATATTTATTATAATTGTCTAAACAACTTAAAAGGTCATGACCATTTTGGGTAAAATGAGCAGTCTGTTTTCCAAAATGACACAAGAGAATTAGGGCAGAGATTTGAATTGAGATTCCTTGCCCAAGCAGCAGGCCAAAGGCTACCTCAGGAAAGCTGGATCCAAGCATAACTCTTAGTGGAAGAAAAAAATCTAAATTCTTCTTTAAAAATGGTAAATGCACCATATTGGGTAAGATGTTTCAGCCTTTAATAATTTTTTCACCATTTGTTTGGTAAATTTGTACTTCCTGCAGTCCAACTCAGTAAGCTCCAACTTGTAATTGCTAGTTTTTGTATCCTTGTCAGAAAATGCTAAATTGGTCATGTACCCTCAGTAACAGATCACCTTCTTCACATAATTCTGTATCAAGTGATAACTAACCAGTGTACAGCCTTCTCTTGGACAGTGGAAAAAGGACCTGAGTTAAAAAAGATTTTTCTGAGTGGTGTTAAAAATTATGACTTATGAGCCCATACCTCTGTTGTCTTGGAGGAACATCTATTTGCCTAACATTTAGCTGTCCAGCTTGGCAAGTGCTGATATGAAACTGGTCCTCTTTTGTGCATTTTGTATAACTTCTATAAAAGATTTCCCCCTCATTTGAGTGTGGTATGATTTGGGATATTTTATATTTTTAAAGAGGAAACAAAATTCTCCACGTCCTTATCTGTATTAATGAGAATGATCTGCTATGTTTTTAAAATCATTGCTAAAAATATTTTGAGGGCAGTTCAAGAATTTAAATCAGTGTCCTTATTCCTTTATTATTTTCCATGATCTTGTCAGTGTGGTAATTGTAATCTGTATATATGGATATGAGAAAACTTTGAGAGGTTTGGCTTAAAGAGCACTGGAAAACATTTCAATTATTAAAAGAGAAAACACAGAAGAGATTTCAATGATCTAGCAATTTGCTCTTTTGTGGGAGCTCCTGGTTGGGAGTAACTGGTAACAGGAGAACTTGTATTACTGAAATTGCAACTTGCAGTATTTATTTGAAAGTTACAGTGAGTATTGTAAAACTAGGATTTTAAAATGCTACTCTCCTACTTTTCTTAACAGTGTGAAATTTGTACTTTCAAATTCCATGATTGAGACTAACTCAGCATTAGAAGCATACAGTCAGACTAAAATGCATTTGATTTAAAAACAAAGTCAAGCTATGTCAAAGATGACATCTGCTCCTGTTTTGACTCTACTACAGCACATTTCTATTTCTTTCATTCTTGGGAGAAAAGAGACAGTGACTAATACACTACTTCTGTAGGGCATAAGAAATCTGTTTCAGTCTAAGCAGATGAATAATCTTACTGACATCAGTGGGACTATTTGATAGCTGAAAAGAAAATGAGTTTAATTTTATATTACACTTTTTTCCTATAAAATATGTTGTATCTTTCTTGACAATGCTTATGCTTTAAAGAGAAATTTTTCTCAGGTAAGTGTTTAAGACTAATCACTAAGGGAAAACTGAATGAAATTTAAAATTAAATTGTCTAAAAATGTCTTATGATGCAATGTTTGAAATGTTCCTAGTGAGACATTGGGACCTCATTTGACTGAAGTTTGGCATAATTTAAGCTGTTAATGCTTTACAGGTCTATGTTTATATGCCTAGTACATCAAGATGCTTTTGATAATGTGTCCTGACTGCTGAAATGAACTTCAGATTGTGAGTTGTGTGCAAATTTTTCTTTTATCCATACTTGTTTATCTCCTCCTAGGCCTCATGTAACTCTTGGACAATAGTATCACCTTTATCACTGTGAGTTAGCTTTCTGCTCAAGTTCCAGGTATCCTTGGAGGCACATTTGGGGGACACCTGGCTTCCTTCGGTGGTTGTAGATGAGTGCTTGCATCTTTGCAAAGTTTGTCACAGTGGGAGCCAGGCAACTGTGATCTTAATTCCTTACAGCCTCTTAAGCTAGGAGGAAGCCTCTGGCACCATGCTTGACAATTAGATCTGGTTCTGGTACATGTGATGTAGATCACATTAGATCTGGTTCTGGTTCAAATGACATCTGCTGGGCAGCTCTACAGACCTGGTGTTTATATATCCATGCTCTACTGGTTGATGTACTGCAAGAAAATTCTCTTTGTACTTCTCTTTGCTTTTACTTAAACTTCCACAGATAATGTGAAATGTTGTATTGTGTACTAGATGGACTACAAGGATAAAGGAGTATTTTTCCATTTGTAGCAGATTAAATAAGGATTTAATTCAGTCAAAAGATTCTGCAGCTGAATGTTATAATCAGACTATCTGACACTGGGAGAAAAATTTGAGCTCACCAAAAAACCTTGTCAGGTTGTCTTCGTATTTTTCAGTTTCTCTCCGTTGTTGAATAGTTTC
The DNA here is from genome assembly GCF_027477595.1 of Haemorhous mexicanus. Classification (NCBI taxonomy): domain Eukaryota; kingdom Metazoa; phylum Chordata; class Aves; order Passeriformes; family Fringillidae; genus Haemorhous; species Haemorhous mexicanus. The sequence continues at coordinate 39,632,319 of NC_082344.1, forward strand.
AAATTTATGAAAATCTCATGGCTGCATCAGGCACACTGCATGCTGAAAAATCAATGAAATCATTGCTATAATGCAATAGAATCTTGGTATTCCACTGAGATCAATAAGGAATTTGGTCAATGTCCAGTTAGAGAGTAAGGAAGGATATTTTGACAATTATATCTTGCAAATTTAGTAAAATGTTACTCTAAGGTTATTTAGATGAAAATATCTGGTGGCAGAGTCATATATTTGCTAATGCAATATTCTGATTCTTGAGGTTTTTTTTCCTTTCAAAAATTAGAAAGAAGACCTACATGCTCATATTTGCAGATTTCTTGTTTTACAATTTTTACTGTGGCTATTAAAGGTATGCCTGCTTGATTTCTTTTGCATTTATAGCCTTGTGGTTTCTTAATTAATATTTGTTTTTCCTGTTGCCACAATTTCATGGTACATTCATGACTAACAGCTTGCAAAGTTATCAAAACTCTTTTGTGGATGTCTTTCATGGCAGAAAAAAAGTCTGTTTCCTGTGTGACTATGCATTTTATAATAATACATTAATTCTGATCTACTGCTCCTTGCACAGTGAGCTGACAGTTGGCAAGTGACAGGTCTACTGAATGGCTTTGGAAATAGAAAAAGAATTTTAAATAAGTGAATAATTGCTTCATAGCACCTTTCATGCCAATAGGAGTCTTTTCAGAGAATACTGTAATCTTTGGATCCAGCCTATATAGTCCATTTAATGCATTTAAAATATTGTAAGGGAATAATTAAATCTTCCCATATTCTTGTGTTCCTTGACAATTATCTCCCTTTAAAGTTGTAATATCCAATTATCTGAAGTAGGTTCAAGTAGCAGAGGATCTTGATGTGCTATTCAAAGTGCTTTTTGTCCTATAGGAACAGTGGGCCAGTCATATCAAAACCTTTTATCACTAGCAGTTGTAAGTTCTTTGTAAAATTGTTTTGGATTTTGTGATTTAAAAGATGAATCTGTCATCTTAAAGAAGCTCCCTGTTGACTGAGCTTTTCTCTCTCCCTACCAAAAATTTGTGGGATTATAGGAGGAGGAGTGAGTATTCTGAAGAAAACTATGACAGGGTTTTCTCCTTTTACTTTAATTGATGTAAAATATGATCTAGCCAATGTCAGTTCTTATGTTATGGCAGTCCTGCATTTCTAGAGGTAACAAAAGCAGAGTGACACAAATGTGAAACAAGGCAGGACAGAGTCTAACTATTGAATGGGAAAGGACAGGACAGAGCAGGATAGGATGCTGAGGTTTGTGATTGCATAATTTCTATTGAAAATGGTGAGCTTTTCTTTGAGAGTTTAGTGCAGCAGCAGAGAAAGAAGCATCTCTAGGATTAGAAAATATAGATATTTGTGCAAAGACCAAGAGTTCATTGAGGCTAGATTACCTTTTAAATAGATTTAAGTCTGGTGTTTTCTTTTTATACAGCTGAGTAGGCTTTTTGCAATACCATGCCACTCCTTGGAGGTTGTATTTTATTTACAGGAACTTTTCTCAATTCCTACAAATTATTATCTTAGGGCCATAGGGAAATCCTATTTCTTGCCAATATAACCTAAGTAATTTCTCCTGTGCTCTGTGGAGTTATTTTGTATTTTTCAAGAACACATCAGAAGACAAACCCCAAGTTAGTCATAGTGTGTTTGTCACTCACCAGGTTTTTAAAGGTAGTTCCAGTGCAAGCATCAGTTTAGGGAATTATAGAAAAGATGTACAGAAAGATAAACATAAGCATAACGTTTTAAAATCAGCAGGTATACAAGTTGTCACGTTCTTGATATGGTTAATTATTTGGAGAGGACTGAAAATAAGAGTGTAGAGTTTGAATTGATTAGAAACCACAATTATTTACAATAACTAAAAAACCCCACAGTTGTCAAAGTCTTGCCAGGCATCAGTTCCAGGGATCTGTGAATGAATTGTTAAACTGAACTGTGGCCCCAAAAATAGACATTTTTTTTTCAGAGAGTGAGAAAATGACATCTCTTGAATGATCTGAAATAAATGTGATGATAATTGACTTTGAAAATCTTGTGAGGGTATTATGAAGATACCATCTGATTTGTATGTTTCTTCATCAGTTTTGTGGCTTAAAGTAAACATAGGGGTTCCTAATTATGTCTTTGTAGAGCTGTCAGGCTACTTTTATCTTTGTTTAGATTTATGCTTTCAGTCTGTGATAGAACACCAATTATTAGGGATATAGACTTTGAGTGAAGGAAAAAGCTTGAAATGCACCAAATTTTATGAAAATAAATAGGTATGTGCTAAGTGACACTTTTCTTGGGACTAGAACTGAGCAAAGGACTCACAGTTAAAATGTTTTCCTAAATGTTATTCTTACCCAACACCCACACCCCCCCCCCAAAAAAAAAAAAAATAAAACAAAAAAACAACCAAAACCAACAAACCCAAAAGTAAAATGTTTGGGAAACTTTTATTAATCTGGAGAATTAAATACTAAAGTTCCATATTGTTTCTTTTAGGAAACCCAGTAAGACTCTTTGAGCATGTAAGTATCTGAGAACCAAACCACAGGCACACATTCTCACACTGTGTGCACTGTCCCTTTTGCCTCCATGAATACTCACATCAGTAAGATACCAGTGTCTGAAATAATACTGCTGTACACAAATACATCACTTTTGATTCTCCTAACGTTAGTATGAATTTATTTGCTGTAACCTTGAAATAATAAAATGAAATATAGCCCAGTGCAAAGTCTGAGTAAGAGAAAAATCACATAGATAAAGTTTCTTGAGGAGACTGTGGTTGTACCATCAATAGGAACAAAATTACCGGGGTGGTTCCATAGAGAAAAGAATGTCTTAGGCCCCAAGGAGGCAGGTGGAGATCAAAGAGTATCCTTATCATCACATAAAAGTCTCTGAGTGAGCACAGGAAGGCAGGCAAGAAAGTGAAGACCACCTGAGGGAGAGAGAATAATTACATGGGTATCAAGTTATGCTGCTTCTCCTTTAAAATGATGAAAGTTGCTAGAGTTCACAGGGATAAAAAGTATGAGAAAATTTGCAAGCAGTCCTGATAACTCTTACTTAATGGGGAACAAAAACCACTTCTTTTGGAGAGGCTTGAGTTACTGGGTCACTGACTGTAATTTTTACCAGAATGTTCACCTGTGATTCTATGAACAATGGTTGGAATTGCTTTGCATGTGGAATTCAATAAAAGATATAATCATAATTCCATGCCAGAAGAAGCCCTATATAGTTATTTAAAAATAAAGTGCAGAATCCAGGCTTGTCATGAATGGGAATGCAAGTGTACAGCTTCTTCTATAGCAATGACATCCTTTAAACCCAGGTAACATAATGCTCACAAGGAGTTTGCTCATTCTGAATCTTTTAGAGAGGCCACAGAGTATCAGTGCACATGAATTTAGGTTTAAAGTGAATGGAAAAGTTTAACTTCTGGCTAATATTTAACTAACCTGAGCTTGATCTTCTTTCACAATGCATCTTAGATACGAGAATTTTAGCTGGAGGGAAAGCATTTCGATTTCTTAGAATTTTCTAATTTTTTTTTGGCTGAAAGAATTGTTTTATCTTTTTGGGGAAAAAAAAAATCCACTTTAAGTTTAAAAGCCTGCATCCTTTTTCTAACAGGGATTAAAGCCTGCACTGAGACAGCAAGAAAGGCCAGGCCTTGCCCTGTATGTTCTCTTTGTAGTGTTTAGTTTTCCAACTACTATCAGTAAATCTGAATTTTTTTTAGATTAACCATAATATTTGATAGTGAAATATGAAATTTTGCATACCATTGAAATTATTTTATTTCTAAGATGGCTACCATAATTGTCAGACCAGCAGGTGAGTTTATAGTGCCTTTGATTCCAATAGACCTTCTCGATAGAATAGCTCTTACCAGCATATTATATAATAAGCTGCTTGTGCTGCAAATTATTCTGTGGGATGTGGGTATCAAACTGTGTGGAAGATTACAGAATTGAGGACTAGGGATGCTGTGTTTTAGATATACTGGTTCTCTCTTTCTAGCTATTGGGGTTCACAGATATCTAGTTATTAAATTAGCGTGTGGTGCTCATAACATTTACTTTTTTAACCCCTATTACGGCACAAATCTCTGTTATAATACTTCAGTTTTTCTATAAAATAGCTGTATCCTGTGGTTAAAACAGCAGATACAATGCTTGAACTAGAAATATTGCTCCTGCCTTAAAAGTGGAGATGAATAACTGACTTCAGGTTCCATCTAGTTGCTTAGATTTGTTCTGTAAATAAAAAAAAATTAAATCCTGTAGAATACTCTGTATCCTGCACAAGCTTTAATTTCCTGAAAAAAACTTTTCTCTATTATATTTTTTTATGTTCTTCAGTGAGATCTCCAGATTATCCAAGAGATAGAACAAGGAAATGGTGAAGGCCATTTTTCTTCTTTAATAAAAAGTAAATTAATGATAGAAACTAAGTACAGATATTTGTAGCAGAGTATGTCAAAGATGCACCAGGTGAGAAATGTCCATAATTCATCAGGAAATGTTGTGACAGAATAAACAGATACCTTTTTTAGTTGCACTGATATATCCACAGGTAAACTTTTTATCATAGTTTCCAAGTACTGGGATAAAGCAGCTAGGATGTGTAGACTTCTTGCCTGGAATGTGCAACAGTACTGAACCCATAAAGAGAATAAAACCTCTCCCAAGTGATTTCCTGCTCATCCCTGCTGGGTCACATATCATATTGTTTAAATTATACAATCTGGAGCAGGTTTTCTGAAACTGAGTGTTTGCAGTTCAGTTAGAATCAGGCCTGAGGTAGCTTAGGGGATTCTCCTGCAAGCATCATCTTGCTTGTCTTTCGCTGCATCTGTTCAGATTAGGAAAATGCTACACTCATTTTAATATCCTACAGATTTTTTTTTTTTTGAGGTAGTAAAATCTCAATTTAATTGAGTATTTAAAATACCACTTATCTGCTGAGAATATTTGGGTTCATTGCAGGGCAGACTTGATCTGTCTTCTGCAAGCAGCAGAAGAGGTCAGACTCTCAGATGGTACAAAGCAAAGTGCTTCACTGATTTCCATAGGGCTTTCATCACTAACTCCCATATTTCCTACCTTCTGTCTCAGGTATTAAAAAGTATTAAACAAACCTCAACTCAACATACTTCTTCTGAAAACCTTTCCTCCCCAACCCTCAGCTTATATACTTGCTGCAACAGAATTAAATCCAAACTCCTTTTTAAGGAGGGTCATCTAAGTTCTTCAGTCCAAGGTAATAAAATCCTTTCTAGATTTGTTCCAATATAATTAATGTAAAACTTCTTCCTAAGTAATTTAGCTCCATTCTATTTCTTTAGAGATGGAGATATAGCCTGATAACCATGGAGATTTGAAGGAAGATTTTTGCTTAGAGTAGATGAAGACCTTAACTATAACCATGTAAAAAAATGTTCAGTTTCTTAAATTATCTTTGTGGTTTGGTGGTAGATATTGTCAGAAGTCCAGTAGAAACTGCAGTAAGCAATTTTCTTCAAGTCATACAACATATATGGAAATTTTCTGATTTCAAAATTAATTTTTAGCTGTTTTCTGAGAGATGTTTTACAGGGATGAAAGCATGGGTATTTGTCCAAATTTTCAGCTCAGTAATTCTACACTGCACTGGTTATGTATGTTTGCTTTTGTTGTGTTAATCCTGCTAGTCATTGCATGCAGGACTTTCCCTGGCATTATTTTCCTCTGACAGCCATGGATTACCAAGTAAGAATGAGCAAGCACATCTGATCTTCAGGCAGATAATCATTCCTCCTGTGGAACAGCTGTACAGTCTGGGTGTTACTCTGTAGGCTACAGTGTACCTCATGGTACAGCTAAATTACACTGTGATTGGCAATTGTCATGAGAAATGAAATGTCCCTCTGACACAAGTACATTCAGAACTAAATCATGTGATCTGGACAGCAACTATGGCATATTTTGGATGATGCTTTCTGAGACAAATTTGTTCTCAAGGCTCTAAGTTCAATTGTTTTGGTTTGTGCATTGGAAATGTTCTTCCCAGTGTTGCTGTCTTCCCTGGTTCACACAGCTGTCAAAAGGCAGAAGAAACTGGGTAGTTACTTAATGACACTTCTGAAATTGATGTATGTTGAGTACATATAGACACCTATACACACTTTTTACCAGTGAATTCTTGTATGAATTTACCAAAATGCATGTTAGCACAGTCCTGTGTGACTGTCCTTATCTCCAAGCACTTTCTACCTTTGCTGTTTCTCATCACAATTGGTAGTTAGCAGTGGAAGATCAGTGAGACAAGACCTTCCTGGGCTCTCTTTTTAGCTTTCCTGTGCTTCCAGTTGCAATTCTATGTATAAGTATGTTTTCTTACCTCTGCTGTGATACAGAAACTTCCAAGACTACTTTTTTTGGTGCAAAGGATGTGCTGTCAGCTACAACTGCAGTACCAAAGAACTACCAACAGAGAAATGTTCTTGAGGCAGTTCACAGATTGTAATTACTAAAAATAAAATGAGTCATGCAGGTTTCTGATTTTTCACCTTGAGTATTGATGTACCCAGGATCATTTTTCCCTGAATAGATTGTAGAAAAAGAATGATTAGTCTGACTTCCTAACAGGATACACAGAAGTTGCATTTTCCCTGGTGTGTCCTTGGTAATACTACTTACAAAAATGTCCAATATTAACTTCAGAATAGCTCAGGACAGAAAATCAATGGTTTGTTTAGGAAACCATCCTAAAAGTCTTGGCTCTAAAAATATCTGGATTAGTCGGTCTAATGGTAATTCTTTCTTCTATAGTGTTGTAGAGTCCACTGTCAAATTTTCCTTCCACTTTTTACATACCTTTTCTAACTAGATTTTTGATTGCTCTTCATGTATCTCTTCCTAATGTTCTGTAATGTCTGCTTTCTGGTAGTAGAATTTGTCCTTGCGGATCACTTATGAACAGTTTCTTACAAATTTTAACACTGTGAGCTCCATTATTCTGGTACTGATTACACTGTTAGTGTTGCCTCACCACTCTGATTTGATTCCCCTGGTTGTGCACCCACAGATTTCAGTAATCTTCTTATGGTGCAAAGATGAGTCAAGTCTTTTTCTCATTGTCTGATGAAGATATTGGTGTCTCCTTTACATCTGGTATGCTTGGTTTTATTTTTAAGAAAGCATGTAGTTATAACCACACAGTCATTCATGTGCTTAAACATCTGCAGTATCTGGGCATTAGCTTTGCTTCTCTCTCTTCTGAAGAATAAAGATTTGTAGTATTAGAAATACCATCCTTTCCCCATTCCCCTCTCTCTTTAAGTTTTGGTTTATTTTCTAGCTTTATTCTCTTCCACTTTAAGCAATAAATCCCTTCTCCCTGATTCTCCTTGACCCTCAGCATTTTTCATTTATGGTCTTTCTAGTTTTTCCTTGACTAATCATCTTGTATTTTTTTAATAGCCTGGAGAACTTTAACCAAAATGCCATTTTTAATCTAATTTTCTGTTTCCAGCATGCCTTTTAGTAATCCTCTTTTCTTATACTACTTGCAATTAATGTATCCCATTAAGTGTCCCAGACTATCAATGTGTCATTTGCTGAAAGGATTAATGTTGAAAAATGTATTAGCACTAATACATAGTAAATGAGAGGGATTCCTCTTATGCCTCTGACTTCAGCATGCTCACTGGAAACAAGAATGCTGCTTTACCTGCAATCCTAACTAAAATGAGCATACAACACAAAGACTGCTCCTTAACAGATGGATTCTCCATGACATTAATTAAAACCTGTTTCCAGCAGTAGCCAATATTTTCCTGCAGTCTTTTGAGAATCCTCTTGTAGTTGTGAGCTGTGTGCTTTGTGATGACAGTCTTTGCCAAATAAGCCTGCAGAAGTAAAGGTTAACTAATTATTGAAATAATACACTGAAGTAGCTTTATAGCTACAGTTTTGAGAGGAAAGAAGAGCACAAAAATAGATTTCTGGTGTTCTTGGACCTCTTCAGTTCTGACTAGGCCCTGACAGGAGTAAAGCAAGACTTCAGAAGGATTATGCTCGTTGCCTTGGAAAAATGTTTTCTTGTGGAGGGGTCAGGTATCAACGTACCTCCTGGTGCAGGCAGGTTTGAGTCAATTCTGTACCTTCTTAGCAACTATACTACAAGATGCCAGAGTAATTTCTACTTCTTGGCCTAGACTGAAAATATAAGTATAAACACACAAATTGTTAAATGTCTTCTGTAGGTCTAACAGGTATGTTGGATGCCAGTAGAAAACAATAAATTGGCTTGATCTGTACCTGGGAGTATTTTGCTTGTGGCCATTGCTATTTTGCCAAACTCCAAGGAGAACATGCTATTTGTGAAATTGATGTTTATATGCTGGGCCAGCATATAAATCAATCCTGACTGAAGTGTCAGGATTTTGACTACTCAGTGTTTTATATTTATGTTGCAGGAAGATCTCAAAATGGATATATTCTTTGTTAAGCCTTGGTATTGACAGAATAAATGTCTTTTCTAACTGGAGCAGGCCCTACTCCTGATATTGGCCTGAACTTTGCCAGACTTTAAGTGGCATTTCACTGTCAAAGTTTGGACTCTTTTGATCAGTACACTTCTGCCACTTCAATTCCATAATCTGTTGATATTACAGTTGCTTATTAATAAAATTAACTTTATCTGCATAAATTCTTTCAACAATCTTCTAGTTTTTGTACTGATAGATTTTAGAAAGATAAGCTTCCTAATTAAAATACAGACTTTATTTGTAAAGTATTTGTTTCATTCCTGCATACCATGGGAAGGAGGATCCACAGGCTGCTCAGTCTTACTCCTTAGGAAGAAGATGGCTCAGAGGGGAAATATCATCAAAGTGTATAAATACCTGATGGGAGTAAATAAAGAAAGTGCTGGTTTTCCCCTTAGTTTTATCCAGTGAGAGGTGAAAGCACAATGAGCATTAACTGAAATACCAGAGCTTCATAAGAAAAAAAACTTTCTTTTTTTTAACTGTGAAGGTGATCAAACATTGGAGCAAGTTGCCCAGCTGGTGTAGTCTCCATCCTTGGAGATATTCAAAACAGGACTGTACACAGTACTGATCAGCCTGTTGTGGCTGACCTCAGTGTGAGCAGGCAGTCTTAAAGCAGATGAGAACAGATGATCTCCAGCTACCTCTTCCAACCTTGGCATTCTGTAATTGTTCTTAGGATGTGAGGAGGACATTTGGATTGGATTTTATAACTGATGAAACCTTAAAATTAATAAGTGGATTAGAAAGGATTAACAGAAAAATTGGGAGACAGGCTCCTGATTTTGTAATAACTGAGTTCATATTGCGATGTCTGAGGGCCCTGGTGCATGAGGAAGATTTTGTCTGTTGTTTCGATTGCCTGCATGATCTCATTTATATTTGAAATAGGAAATAGTGGCTTCCTTTTGTCATGTGTGCCTGACTGTAAGGCTTTTAACATCAATCCTCAAAAAATGACCCAGATCCAGTGGTCATAAATGGTCTGTTCAATGTCTTTAAAAAGAATAAGTTGCTAACAGTTGATGGTATGGTGAATGTCAGGCAGTTGATAACCCATGACATTTCGAAGACAGTTGAAATTGTGACCAAAAAGAGTTCAGTCAGGGTTTGAATCGTGGTTTTGCCTTATAACTTTATTCTTACATATGAGGATTAAGGGTGAGCAGATAGGAAGTTTCAGCTGTAAGACCCATCATTAGAGATGATCTAATCCTTCAAGCCAGTTAAGTCAGCATGATTATCATACCTGGGTGAAAAATGAAAATATGAAAATTAGGTAGTAAATCAGAAAAGTTAGTTTGAATATTTGAAACAGTTATTGAAGTTATTAATTGATGGTTGGCTCTCTTCCCAGATGGTATTGTTGAAAAAATTGTCATTTCTTCCTCTATTATGCAGAGGAAAGAAGATGTACTATCCCCACTACTAAATTAAAAAGTACCTGCATTGAAGAAGGAATTCAGAGGAAGATTGAAGGGGGCTCATTCTTCCAGAGTTCATACATGTCTTATGTTTGCAGACTTTCACAGATGTTTGGATTCAGCAGTGTTTTCACTGCAGCAGTACTTTGCAGAGGGTGATAGCATGGGAATAAATGTTTCCATTTCTGAGTGTCAAAACTGTAAGTTTTCTGTCAGTTACCAAGGCTTGACACTTTGTCTTGTTTGCAAATGTTTGCTACACAATTCTAAAATAAAATTGAATTGTTTAAGAACCTTGCTCTTTGGTGAATGCCATGATGTATAATTTCTGGGGAGCAGATTTTTGCCTGTCTGGATTTCATGGACAAGTACCACTTTCCATGGTAGCGGAAAATCCAAATTGGACTTTTCTTATTGTTCTACTTGTTTGGAAGTTCTTCCAACCACCAGTCTTGAAATTCACTAGTGTGCAGCTCTGGCATCTGGATCTTCTTCAGAATCAGAATATAACACATTGCAGAAGTGCAGAATAGTCTGGATAATATTGTTGAATATTTTTGTAGATGAGTTATAAATTCTGTAAGTATTTCAGCTTGCTGTATTAAATAGAAGTATTTAGTGTGTTCATTTCTTATCTTGAAAAATGACCTGCTGTATGTATGGACCCACATTCCTTAATAAGAAGTAGTTTTAAGCCAACCTTAATGTGCAGTTTGATATGGATCTTACCATTGCCACTAATTATCTGATACAAAGATAGTGCTAAATTTATGATGCAGGCTGTTAGCTGGGTGCTAAGGCAATGTCATTTCACACAGTTCAATTAGTGTTTTGTTGACATTAGGATTATTGAAACAGTTAGGAGGTTACTCTTAATGGTCTGTTATTGTCTAGTCTTAACTCATTGCTTGAGTATGATTTGATATAATTTTCTGAAACCATACAGTATCCTTGAGTCACTTTATTTTTGTAGTTGTTGCTTTTGATTGTTATTACTACTATTAATTTCTTTAATTAGGCTTTAATTTTTTTTCCTTAAAAAAATGTGAAACAACACTCTTTTCGTTTTGGGCCTCGGTTTTTTTTTTGTAATTTTTCCCTGCTCCCATTCAGCTGTTTTTCATAAAATCTGTTTTGACTATAGACCTTTACAAATTGCGGAGGGCCTAAATTCAACATGTACTGGCTTTTAAGAAATACTGACTGTGATTTTTGGCCTGTTGCTTTCTTTGCACAGCCCTGAGACTGTTGCTTGTACATCACCGCTATGTATAAGCTCACAGGACCCTGCTGTCACATTCTGACTATTTCCACAATACAGATTTTGGCTCTTTTTCTCTCTGCAGATGTAGTTAGGGTTTGGACCTCGCAATGGAAGTTCTTCTTCTTGTTCTGTGGTAATTGAAAGCCAGCACATCTTATCCCATTCACTAAATTGCAAAGCTGTTTCAAAGACCTTGCAGGACTTTAAAGTACCTGCAATCATTATTCTTCAGTGACAAATTAGAGTTCTTACTGACATATTTTCAAATGTGTCTGGCAGTACAACCCAGGGGAGACTTCAGTCAGTGGCTTTCCTTTGAGCAAGGTTCTCTCGTGATTGATTTGAACACATCAGGGAAAAAAGAAAGAAAGGGAATTGTCTAATTTTTTTTCCTGAGTGCTAGTAAATTAACAAAAAGAGTGATTATTTAGGAAAAAATGGTGAAATGCATGTACTTAACTCCAAAAGTATAATCCTGGAAACATAAAACTTGGTTATTGACTAACCCTAAATAGGAACTTCATTGATAATTTTAGGTGTTTTTTATTTGTGAGAAAGCACATCTAACACATGGCTTTACTTTCTTAGTATATCTCAAAAAGACTGGAAAATTTTAGTCAAAGCTCATATTACTTACAGTCCTTATCAACCTCTGGTTGCTTTTTCTTGATTCCTTTAAACTATTAGCTGCTTATCTTGTGATTATGCTTTTAGGTTTATTAAATACATGAACAGGCCTAAGTTGTGACCATATAGCTGCAAAATTAAGGATAAATTAGTTCATGAAGAATGAATGAACTCAGTTTCCCTTTTAAAAAACAAAAGCAATACTGCTCCCATGTATTTCAGCTATATAAACCTTATGCAGGCTTGTTCACATCAAAGATTTAGTGAGGTCTCATAGTGCCAGAAAAGCTCCCAACCTAGCAAGAAGAGTGCTCTGCTGGGGAATGGCAGTGTGGGTTTTAACAAAAATGAAGTTTTGATCTCAGTGCAGAAAAGAAAAGAGCTGTCCTTATTTCTAGAATGACATATGAGGACCCTTTTCTTAATCCCTGAAAGAAGTATAGGAGATTGAAGCCAGCATGAGGTTGGGAATTCTGAGTGGAGGCAGGAACTTGATGGTAACACCAAACCAGGATAAATAAGAAAACAAAGGTGGTATTACCTTTTTATTTTTTCTTTTAGTTAATGCTTTTTATTACTGACTATTTGGATTCTATTTTGGGGTTCCTGTTTCTGTAAACTATATAGGAAGCCTGAATGTCTGACATGAGATTTTTAAAGTGCTTAATGCTTACATAGAAATGCTACAAAAATTTATCTTCATGGTTCTAATTGGTTTCTGGACCTTGCTGAAAAGGGTTCTATAGTAAAAACACTCATTTCACTGACATGCTGCCTTTTCTTAATTGAGATCAGGAAATCAAGTGCTTCCAGAAAGTGGGATGCTGCAAGCCTATATTAAAATTGTCATTTATTTCTAGTGTTATGTTAAAAGCTTGTATTGACCTTCTGTACAAGACCTGATACTTAAATGGAAAACTAAACAGTTAATGGCATTACTGGATTATCTAATATGGAAAGATAATGGTTTGTATTATCTGCAGTCTTGATTACAGGAAAAGTTCTATCATTTTGTATCTATTTACGATAAGAAGCAAACTCCATTTTCTTCTCCTCCATTTTTTTCTCTTAAGTCAGTGGTGATTTTTTTTTTTTTCCAAAACTTTTTGATTGTCCTTTCTCTGCCAGTCAGCATTGATCAAAATTATTTTATGGTAAACCTTGTATCAGCAGTTTAAAATGAGGTTTGTATCCTTTGGTGTTTCTCCCTTAATACATACAGTGGCAGAGAGAAGATACTTGATAGAGAACTTAGAATTCCAGGCAAAGTTATAACAGTACTTAGCAGAATTTTATTTGAAGGTATTAATCTAAACTAGAGGATTTGTTTGGTCTTGGCCTAGTAAGAATCAGAGTCAGAATCAATATTGCACCCAGATCTCCTCAGTGTAGTGTATTACCTATCCTACAATGTTTTTTTCTTCTCCTACTTAAAATACACATGTGTATGCCTGCATGTGTACAGACACATACATGCACAGACATATTTGCATATGAACCACAATACAATTACCAAGACATTGGATCATAAAGGCAAAAAATAATTTGTATAAGTATATAGTTTTTGAACATGAGACTGTTGTGGAGAAAACAGATGTAACAGAGCCTTACTGCTTAGGCTCACTGTTTCATGATTCCTGTGGGAAAATTGCGTATCTGCTTAGCTGTTGTAGCTATACAAAAGCACAGCCATTGTTTGTGCAGCACAGAACATTTTCTGAGTTGTGGAAAGAATGAGATCCACAAGACACGTAACTTCTGAGGTCACAGTTCATAAATTGCAACTATTACATCTAATTGTTTTGGTCTTAAATTTCTGTCTTCAAAAAAAAAAAAATACGATTTTTGGTTGATTTGTAACATTTTTTTTCCATGTGCTGTTCTTTTACCTTCTAAGTCTGTTCTCTCAGCTCTCTTAGATAAATGCTCCACTATAAATTGTTGTCATTTTTTAAGTAGGCATAAATAAACAAATCTAATAATTATTTTTATACCAAAATAATATATAAAAAAGTCTACATTTATTACCAGTGGGCCTTTAACTTACTTTTTCCAGAACAGTTTAATGTCAGAAAAACCAACCAATAACACATTCAAGTGTTTATAGGTTTAAGTATAACGCTTAGAATGTAACAATGTGCTACTTACCTTCCTGTAAAAATTAGGAACTATAAACAGGTCTTTAAATTCTTCATATCTAAGCTGCTGGTAGATATAAATTCTTTCAGATTTTGGTAAATGTAGTTTGATCTTTGTGACAAATGTGGTGTAAATAGTTGTCAAGAGGGTTGAGAAGTTTCCATGTTCTACTGCATTGTTACTGTAGACAGAACCTTCTCTATGGTCAGTTGCTGAATATTTTGTGAAGCTTTCCTGTATGTATTATTACCTTTTAAAAGCCACGTTTAACAAATCAGTCTTCTTTTCTCTAGCCCCTTTATTAGTGATCTAACCAAGCTGCAGGATTATGTCATCTCTATGAATATTTTCAATTATGTAAGTCCAATGTTCAGATGAAAAGCTGACTGTGTGGGTGTGTCAGTTGTTTGCCCCAAAGGGTGAGAGATCTGGATGAGCAATAGCAGCCATTCTGCTGGGTGTAGGGAAAGTGAACCAAATATAAACCTTTCCACCTTTACTCTTTCTTTTCCATTTTATGTTGATGAGACAGAGTGTGATAGGTTTCAGAACAGAAGCAACATATGTGAACTTTTTCGCTTGTAACCCTGGCAGCCACAACCATACTCTCAAGTGGTTTGATGTGAGCTGGATGGAGGGGAAAAGAAAGAAATGCTAGGAAGGAAGATGTCCCCCTTTACAAAGGGAACCAAACTCTCCCAGTATTCCACAATGACCACAGACTTCATTTACCACAGTTGCCAAAGTCCTTAGAAATCTGTATCTTGGCTGATTTCTTACACTATTGCAGATGTGATCAGGCATTGGTGTTAATATTTCAGATGTTTGTAAACAATAATGTTGGCAAAATACAAAAGCCCCACCCTGATTCCATGAGCTGAGTACGTTTGAATAAAGATCACCTGGTCTTGCAGTCTAGTTATAGCACAAAAATCTTAGTATCTGTACAGCATTAAAAATGCTGTTTTTCAGATATCAAAGTAAAGCTTGAGGCTAAAAGACCTCTGGCTTGTTTCCAGTTTGCATCCATATGCCTTCCTGACTCTTACAATAAGCAACACCATATTCCTCCGTCCCTGTGGCTCTCTTGTAATTTATTTACTTGGGGAAGATCTGCTTTAGATGCAGCATCTGGTTTTCAATGATTTCCTGCTCTTAGCCAGCTGAATTGAATGAACTAGAAAGAGGTCAAATCTGTTGCCTGAGGTCGCTCATTGAATGAATGCCTGAGCTTGGATTTAAAGTGAGATCTGGAGTATTCCCTCTTGTTTCTTTGCTACTTGCAGCAAATACTTATTTTAAAATGTCAGGTGTATTTGGGAATAATCAATCTGTATTACATACAAGAAGGAAATTATGATGCTTAACTTGGTATTTGCCAAGTACATACATAGTTCTTGCAAATGTTATTTGTCAAAGCAGCTAGAAAGCAAGAAAATGGTAGAGTATTTTACAGTTAAAAAACTTAAACATATAAAGCAATAAAAAATACAGTTAACTGGTAAATGAGGAGACACTTTTTAAAACTCAGATAATTATTTATGTTAATGGCAAATTTAGCACAATGCTATTTCCTCTAACATTATCCAAGTGAGAAGAAAATGTGCTCTTTATTCTTGTTCTCAATAATAAATTATACTCTGTGTGTCTTTATAGGATCTGAATTAGAGGACCATGCACTTCTGTGTAGTATTTTCCTGATATACTGCTTGAAAAATCCATTTCTTAAAAAAATTTATAATAATTTAAGTTGCATATTAGAAGTTGCAGAAATTCAGTCACTGCTTCACTGCATTGCAAAACTTTAGTTTTGATTAAGGATATGTAAAATGGGTTTATCTCAATAGCTGACAGATATAAAGACTTTCATCATAGATTAAATATTTGTAAAGATGTTTTTCTGTTTCTTCTGTGAGCAAAGACCCCAAATGTGTGTATCTACAGAGGTGTTTTACTCAGTTTGGAAAAAAAACATTGATACCATCAACAGGACTCCTAATATCTCAAATCAAACTAACCTTAAATAGTCTCTTAAACTAAGAACTGAGATAGTTCTGACTGTTTTGAATTTTTCTGTTAAAAAAAGTACTGCCATAGTCCTGTGCAATTATAACTGCAGCTTCTAGATGGAAACAGATCATCTGAAAAAGGACTCCCATTTCTGGCTATTGTGAAGTTGGGTAGTCATAAAGTACCTAGGAGAGCAGTTGAAATGACAGTCCAGTCTAAATGGAGTAGCAATAATTATGCTCCTAGCTCCTGAAATGAACTTCACAGTCGGTCAGCAATAGCACTTAACCATAATAGTTTAAACAGCTCCTGGGAATGTTAAGAAGTCCTCTCCATCATGCAGAGGCTGAAAGAGGAAAGAAGCTGGATCAGTCAGGCAGAGAGACACAGTTCAATGAAAAATAGCAGAAAGCGTTGACAGGAATTATTCTGACCCATGACACTTTTTTTATTTCCTTTACACTCTGGAGGTAATGAAAGGGACCCCTAGAAGGAATGTATGAGAAGTTTTATCTTCTCTTTTTGTCTGTAGAAGCAGTCCCACGTTTGGAGTCCTATAAATCCAGAAATAGGCTGGAATGATTTAGGAAATGCTGTATATTAAAGAAATCAGGAGGGGCTTTTTTTTTTTTTTAGGAACCCACTGTCTTGTTCATGGAGTCTGGCAAGACATCACGATTGTTTCTGTAGGGGGCTCCCTGTTTTCTCCACAAAATATCCCCAGGAAGGATAAGAGTGCTCTCCTTTATTGTACTGTCACAGGAGCATGTGAGTAGGGAGCAGGGAAGAGATCCTGCAAGGAATATGAGATACAGCAAAGCATGGACAGGGAAAGCCAAGGCAGGGGCCTGGAGCTGATGGCAAGAGGATCTGTGCAGCTTGTGGGACAGAATCCAACTGTTTCTCTGAGCTGGAGTTTGGATTAAAAAAACCACTGAATTTGGGGACTGTTCTGGCCATCTCTCACTTTATCCTATTATCCACGAGGAGGAAAGCAGGAAGGTTTTCCTGCTGCCCTTATGCAGTGAGCTCACAGCCAGATGAAGTTTTTATTCAGGTTCTGCTAAAGGATTGTAGCATGAAATAAGCTCTTGCAGTCAGTAGTTAACTCCCTTGCACGGATTTAAAACACAGAAAAGAATGAGTCTCAAAAAGTAAATGGCCAAGGTATTGATGGAATAGTTAAACTAGTTAGGAATAGACTTCTACAATTGTGTCTTATAGAGGGAAAAGCTTTTTTTTTTCTTGGTCTTAGTGTTGTTTATAAAACCTGGAGTATTTTTATTTGGTACATCAAGAATGTGTGGAAATTTTTCACTTTATTGCAAATAGGCTTCCTTATTATCGCTACTGAAAATGCTTGAATTTATAGGAGGGCATTAAGTAAATAAGAGGGCTAGTGCTTAAGTAGAAAATATTCAGCTTGTCTGATCTAAAGTACTATTAGGTCATTCATGAGAGGAATAAGTGTTTTCCCTGAATCTTCATTTGGACATAACTTGGAAATATTTGCATCCTCTATACATCATCATGTTTCAGCTCTGCTATCCAGCAAAGGCAGGATATACTTAGTTCAACCTCTTGTATGGATAAAGCTGGAAGTGACATAGGCACAAAAAAAAGCAAGGAGCAGAAGAAATAAGTGATTACTGTTAATTTAAAATGCAAGTCAAGTTACAAAAAGAGGCATTTTTCAGATACTTCAAATATGTTTTGAAGCAGATGTTTTAAGTGCATGTGATTGTTGCATTGTTATGAAGCTGCAATTAATAACTGATTAGAATACATTTTCTGCCTATATACTGGCAAAAAAGAACAAATAATTTATTAAGTGGTGTTGATTTCAACTATGCCTAGGCTTGGACCTTTTCAAAAATTAAACTTTCAGCAAATACAGCATATAGATTAAAATACATTATTTTTCCTCTAGTCTTTATTGGCTTTTGCTTTTTTGTAAAGCTCCTTTAGAGGGGTATTTTGCAATTGCTGTTTTTTTAAGTTGGCTGCAAGTTTCAGACTTATTCAACAAGTTTTCTATACAAGCTGACTTAGAAAGAAGTCTCTCTCTTTGCTACCTCAAGTGCCCAAAACTCCACATGCTGTTTATATGCTGTGGAGGAGCACTGGGAGTGGCTGGATATAACTCCTGGGAGTGTGTGTGTGCTTTATGAGTGATGCTTACATGGGAGCACTAAGCTCTTGCATGGCAGTGATGTACTTCTGGAATGAAGTACAGTGGACCACAGTGCAGGCTGCAAAATGCACTTGAAAAATAGAAACAGATTTGTTAGCTTTCTGCTATTGTGGCTACAATGACAGCAAGTATCAATTAATTTTTGGTTATGTTGGTGAAAACTGGTTCTGTAAGTCAGAGCATAACCGAGCCCAAAGGAACCCCCCAGACCTGCTCTTTATTTAGAGGCATGATCTGTCCTGTAGTAGTCATAGCTCATCTGAAAACCTCTTACAATATTTACTGTGAAGTGTAAGTACTCCTAGAAGTGTCTAATACTGCTTCCCTCTGAAGTGCCAGAGGAAAACTTTCTTCTGAATTTTTCCTGCGGTACACTGTTGCTCTGGTAAATTTCCATCTGTTTGTTAACTGGCACATGGCACCATCTGAAACATGCCTTTTGTCATAAAATGCACAGCTATGATTAAAAGCTCTGTGATGGAGGAGTAAAATATTTCACTGTCCTGCATAATATTAATAAATAGAAGATTTATGTATTTCCTTTCCATTGTCTTCTTTTTGAAACTTTATTCTTTTCTCTTCATCCTCTCACTTGAGTGGGTAATTGAACTTCTTAGATGCAACAGTGCATACCAAAACCTTATTCCTTCTTCACTCTCTCACACCCTGCTTTTGAGAGCTGTTTTTGTTGGTGTTTTTTTGCAGCACACTTGATATTGTAATGCTTTGCTTTATTAAAAATTATTTTTTCTTGAAGGTATTACAAGGCTAAATATGTATTCCAGGCTTTGTATGTATATCTGGCTTGAAAGCAGCAGGCTGGTATATGAAATAGTTATTTATTCATCAATTACTAATTATTAATGTAGTTCCAACAGGTGGATTGAAGGATTGATTTTTTTGATGTGCACAGAGTTGAAGAAAAGTCTTTGTTTAAGAGAATTTAACCTTTAGGACCCCCATGATATCTGTCTGCAAGATGTGAATCCTTATTGTAACTTCTAATTCTTTTAAATATTACTTTTTTTTTTCTCATTTATAGAACACTGTTTTGGAAACAGGTCCCCTATACACAGGATAGCAGTATCAGAGAGTTACTACATTGTGATTTTTTTTTCTAGTTACTTGAAACCACTCACCTAATTTAAATTTCCATCAATTCAAAATTTTCTCTTTCCCTTGAGCACACTTTTTCCATATTTTTTGTTCAAAGTACTATTAATACTTTCTGATTATTCAGCAGAAAACTGAAAATGTCTCTTGAGCAACTCAGCCTG
The DNA here is from genome assembly GCF_027477595.1 of Haemorhous mexicanus. Taxonomy (NCBI): domain Eukaryota; kingdom Metazoa; phylum Chordata; class Aves; order Passeriformes; family Fringillidae; genus Haemorhous; species Haemorhous mexicanus. Next base: position 39,651,808 of record NC_082344.1, read on the forward strand.
ATTTAATTGGTTTTGGTGTATGGCAAGCTAAATTCAGATCTCCATTTATCAAACCCCAAGTCTCTCCTCCCCTCTAAAAGTGAGCGGTGCTCAGGTGAAAAAAAATCAGGAGACAAAAAGTCTGTTTGAGACTGTGCATAAGAGATTTTGTAACATTCACCAGGTCACCGCAGCACAGGATTTAAAGGAAAATTGTATCTCTGTGCCCCCCCCAACTTCTGTGCTTCTCTAAGCTCCTCAACTCTTATTCCTGACAGCTTTCCAGGTTTTTCTAAATTGGTTTGAAGGTATATTTTCACTTTTTTTTTTTTTTGGTTTCTCAATGTTTTACTTATGCACTCCCCCCCCCTTTTTTCCTTTGTTCCAGTGTAAGAGTATAAAATATTCTTTTATTTTGTATCAAAGACAACCAGTGTATTCAGAGGGTCAAAGTTCCTCTTTTACCTGAAGAATTTCAATTCCTAGACCCCTTGGGGAATATGTAGTTGAGTAGAACCATCACCTTAAAACCTTTGTTTTCTGTTGAAATTTAACATACTTTCCCCCAGTCACTTTCCTACATCCACTCTCCTCCTTCCAAACCCTCTAAATTCTACCTGATGAGCTTTTCTTACAGTAGACTTCTCAAACTTCAAGACAGGCCAATCATTTAATTTCAATTTATTTACATGCTTAAATAAAGGTCTGGAATATATGTTTGTTCTGGTCTTGGCTATATGTTAATTGCGTAATTGGTCACAATTTCAGAATTTGGACATTTTTAGTTCAATTCTATGCTGTTACCTCTACATGCTGCTAGGTCTCTTGGTTTATTTTTCTCAAAGTGGATAGAAGCAGGAAAAGGCCCTCAGATCAGAGGCTAAAAAAATTAGGATTGTCCAGCCTGGGGAAGAGAAGGCTGTGGGATGAGCTAATTGTGGCCTTCTAGTATCTGAAGGAGTTTGCAAGAAAGATGGAAGGAGACTATTTAGGGCATGTAGTGACAGGACAAGGTGGAATAGCTTCAAACTAGAGATTAGGTTATGATTAGATATTAGGAAGAGATTCTTTACTACGAGGGTGGTGAGGCACTGGAACCGGTTGCCCAGAGAAGCTGTGGCTGCCCCATTTCTGGGAGTGTTCAAGGCCGAGTTGGATGGGGCTCTGAGCAATCTGGTCTAGTGGAAGTTGTCCCTGCCCACAGCAGGGGATCCGTACTAAATGATCTTGAAAGGTTCCTTTCAACCCAGGCTATTCTATGATGATATAATGAAGTAATTCCTGTGTGGTCGTCTGAGTTGTATTCCTGTGTAGGTCATCATTAAAATGGTGTAGGAAAAAGATAAAGTTTGGGTAAGCCTTTTAGTCATAGGCAGTTATAAGTATAGAGTCATCTGTTAAGGATGCTGATTGCACCATGGCTTCACCAAAACATTTTCAATTTGTGATACAATTTTTTTAAATGAATAAATATTTAGAAAGCATGCCATTCATTTTGGGGTGTGAGTGTTATTTGTACACTGCTAAACTGCTTCATTTGAAGTTTGTAAGATCAAAAATGCTGACATGAAAAATGGAGAAGTCAAACTAACTCCTAACAGGTTGAGTCCAGGAGGAAGAAATAAATGAGAAACAATCATTCTAGCAAAATCTCATGAGCAGAACCTCCAAAGTAGACTGGGGGAATATTTCCAGTTTCCACTTATATTCTTTATTCAGAGATGGGACTCTGGTGTATGTTTCGCTCTGAAAATTTCAGGCCCAGCTGTTGTTTGTGTAGCAAAGTTTGATGGAAGGAAGGGAGAGGCACAGGAGCAGCACTCCTGCACATTTAAACAATCTACCTTGTGAACAATGCTTAGTTATTGCAAGGACACACCAGGAAAAAAAAAATCCTTGCAATGCCTTTATGTACAACAGAAGGAAGACAGAAAATACAAAAAGGATAGGAATGATTCTTGGTATAATTGGAGGCTGCAGTGAAGCTGAACAAAAGGTGAATTGGCCCTGAGCTTGGAGATCAACATGCTGTTCAGATTTCTGGGAGAATGTGGAAAAGAACTGAAATGATTACTGGGGTAATATGTGGACCTGAAGGCAATTCTTAAGAGCTTTGGCTCATTAAGTCCCTTTGTACAAAGATTCTGGTATGGGAACACTGTCTTGAACTGACAAATCAAAGATTTGTCCCAGTAGCTGGTGTTTTGGCTAAAGTCATAGGATTGGAGTTGAGTGGGTGAGTTTAGCTGACTAGAACACTTTCCCACTCACATGCTGTGCTTGGTCTGTACACCCAAGTTTGGTCTGCTCTATAGATGCCATATGGGATGCTGTAGTCAGGCTCTTGAGTGGGACAGGTGCATCCCTATCCAGTAAAATGTTGCTGAGATGCTCAGGGACCAACAGACTCCTAAGAACATGAAGAAGAGCAGATTTTACTGAAGGTTAGAATTTCTGACTGTGATCCCTGTGCCTGGTACAAACAGTATTCAAGGTAACTTGAGGAGGATGATGGGTAGAAATAGCTGTACCAAGGTATGCTTTCTCAGCAGCTTTTAAAATGCCAGTACCATCAAAATTTCACCAATTTGTCTTTTCAGGTACTTAAGCATGATTTAGAAAACTATTGCATCACACATGTGTGCTTTGTAGACCAGCTCTGAGTATTCCTGTATAGGTTAGAGACTCTCTCTCAAGAGTGCATCTTACAGAGAAAGCCCTAATGTCATGTGAAGATCTAATCTGGGGATCTGTGGTAATGCTGGCTGGGGCTGGGGGTGAAGTTCAGTAAGAGGTGGTGTTAAGTCATCAAGTTATTAGTCATAATTCCTAAGACAGTAAAGTTACCAGTCCTAATTCTAAAGATAGTGAAAGAACAAAAAAGAAAACAACATTTAGGTCAACAAATAGACTCTGTTCACATCAGAGTAGAAAGTTTAATTAACTGAGTCATTTATGTTTTATGTCATTTGCAAACATCATCATACAGACTCTTCTCAGTTGTACATCTGTTTTGTCAGAGCCAAGGGGGAATACTCAGGGCTCAGCTGATCTCCACCTCTGGAGTGTTCCTATGCAGTAATTTCCTGTGTTACTTTTATTAATAATAAAGACAATCATTAATGAGTTCTTTCATCTTAAATCCTTTGATTTGCAGGCTGAGACACCCTGACTGACATCTCTAGCCTCTGCCTACCTGCTTCCTTTCAGAACAGGGAGGAGGAGAGGCATTTGCCTCTGTCTGGGGCAGAGTGTAGGGGAGAGTTGAATTGCCAAGGGTCTGGTCTCTGCTCTGCTGCTGCCTCCTGCTTTTGGCTACTTGATCTCCAAAGGAGTCCCAGTCCACAGCCCCATTTGGATCTATAAAGAATAGATCTATAAAGCTTTAAAAAAAGTTCAGTTATGTAGGGAGAGCCAGTCCTTGCTGCCTACAGTCTAGATATTGGCTTTAAATACAGCCCCAGGCAAGTGAAACTCTGCTCATAAATAGCCTCAGGACCTCAAAACACACCTGCTCAACACAATCTTTCTCCTGGTTACTTTCTATTCTGAAGGGCAGTACCTCAGTGCTGCCCTGTTCCAGTGATACATTACTGCTTTCTGTTGCTTTGTCTGCAGCTATTTTGCTCCTTTCAGTGATGGTGGTATCTGTTCCATGCCCATCAATTCTTAGGTTACAGAACAAAGAAGTGCATGCAATGTCCTGCTGATCCTAGGCTATTTCATTAGTGTTTTTGCACACCAGCTGTGCACAGCTGCAGTGCTAGAGTTCAGAGTTTACAGTAAAATTCTTCATAAAAAGAACACGGACAATAAGAGCAGAAAGAGCCGGGTTTGTTTAAAGCATCTTGAAGAAATTTGCCCTCTCATTAGCACCCACACCTTGGTTTTATCTGTGACCAGATGCTTGCACTGATACTGAATTAACAGTATCAATTTTCTTACTGCAGGCAAGGTCATAGTGATCAAGTGAATTAAATAGGTTTATAGTCCTAGGTATACTGACTCCTCATGCTTAATTTTTATTCTAGGCAATTTCTTCAAGGCATCAAATACTCAAGAAAAATCAATAGTCAAACTCTCACTGTAGATGATTTGATATTTTTAGGAATATACGTGAATTCTTTAGTTGCTGGGACGTGACTCACTCCCCAGTTCACAATTATTGATGTAGCTGTGGTTGAGGATAACATTTTACTTTTAGGACCTAATAAAAATTTTAAGGAGTTGAAGGACTAGTAAAAAATGTGGAGATACTCTCAATGCAAAGTGTTCTTTGGAAACATGAAATAAAGTTATATCTCTATTGATACAGAAAATCACTGCACTTGAAAGGATCTGCCATACAACACTTGGCTTAGTTGTTGGGCTCCTCAGTTGAGAATGCCTAGTAATGTCTGCAGCAAAAATGGCTCCATTCATGAACTTTGTCCTTAGACTAAGGCTGATTAGAGACCTCATTTTACTGATTAAATGAGGCCTAAATATTTAAATTGCTCTTCTCTTGCAGATAATCCAAACAATCCAGATATTTAATTTAATATGTTTTTGCCTACAATTTAATTACAAACAAAAATATTTATTTTGAAAAGTTAAAAAAGGAGGCAGTTCTTCCCAAAGGGTCCAATTAATTTTCAATTACTATTTTGTAAATGTCATTGTTGAGGGGATGGACACATTTGCAATCTGTCACAGGCCATGGGGAATGTGTATTTGTTTCTGTTACTATAGGAATATAGGTGGCTCTGCTCTTTCAAGACTTTATGGTAAAATTGCATCTTGAATTCTTGGAGCTGAAGCTGGTTTGTGTGCTCACACTTAGAGTATTTTAGAGGCTATCAGTATCTGAGAAGTTTACGAAAGCTGTACTATAGTATCTAAAATAGCTGTGGGCACGTTGGTGGGAGACAAGGAAGGAAGTGCAAAAGAATCAGTGAGTGATGAGTAGAGAAGAATGTTTCCTTCCATTCAAGTGAATCAATTCTCACTGCATTCTTTTCCCACTTCTGCTTATGAGCCACAAAAAAAGGCAAAAGGTAATGCAAGAAAAAAGAGTTAAAAGACTGCTTTGCTGTGCTGTAATTGATTCAGCTGTATCATCTTATATGGCTAACTTGTTATCACTGTGGTAAAAGCGTGGAGATGGGTTGTAAAGAAGAAACTGCTGTTTCTGCATGGAAAAGACTTCTGGGCCAAATGGGCAAGTAAGGCATGGGCATAATTAAACATATTGGCACAGCGAACAGAGCAATAGGGGGGAGAAAATACATTGAATTAGGAAAAAGATTTGGAAACAAGAGGACAACTTTGGAATTTTATATACCTGGCAAAGGGGAACAATGGTTTGAATGCAAGTGGTGTGGTACTTGAAACAGCTGGGTCTGGGAAAATGCACTGCGGAAACTGCTATTCATTCAAATTCTCTGGAGATAAGATAAAAGAGAGTTAGAATTTTATAAAGAAAATTTTGACAGTAAAAATATGAGTTTTAGATACATACCAAATATGGTCATGTTTGGGATGCCTGAGGGGAGTGGGTCAGGGATGTCAAAGGTCCTTGCACTCAAATGGCTGGCAGGAAGTTGGTGAAGTTATCAGAAATATGAGAGTATGTACAGTAGATGGAGTGCAGGAGGAAAGAAAAATATTTCAAATGAGACCAGACTGGTTATATTGACAGTGAGGTGCCAACAAGATTGTGTTTGTGAGACAGCTGAAATGCAGAATAGGAGAACTGGAAAAGTAGTTCTTCAAGTGGCCACCTGAAAGGAATGCAGTAAGGTAAGTAACAGGTGCCTTAGACTAACACTTTGTGATACTGTTTGAAGTTACCCCTTCAGTCTTTGGGTCTTTCACTCCTGTCCAAGAGTGAGAATCTTCTCACAGTTTGTGCTCATTGTGATGCCAATGTGGTCGAAACTGATCACTGGACTAAATAAGCATGCAAATCAAAGGCTGCAGGTAGTGTATGGTCAGTAGTGTGTAAACTCCAATGCTAATAATAAAGCACACGTATAAGGGCTGTTTTCCCCACTTATGTCACAATTCCCAAGAAAATTAAGTTGCTCCCAAAAGCCACCAGGCATAACATTGCAGTGGTGCCCAAAGAAGGAGATGCTTTGAAGAAATTACTGTTAAGCAAGATTTTATCTTGGTTCTTGCTGAAATAAGTTTAATTCCAAACCACAATTCATTCCTGTGGCATAGAGCATTATTTCTTGTTCTGAGGTTGGTAACACTTATTCCCTTGTAGTATATATTTTGCCTGTCATCTTTAAACTTTATTAATTTGTTACAGATTTTGCAATTGTACTGCAATACTGACTACCTTTCCTTGTGAAATGCATGAATCTTTACTCATTTTCCTAAATGGTGGTGAATAGGGAAATTAAATGATTAACTTATTCAACTTTAGCTAGGTGACTGGACCTCAAAAAAAGCCTCAGGGAGTGTCAATAAATTGGTTGGGCTAGAAAAGCATACAGCCATTGATTTAATGAAGAAATTATTATCTCAATACATAAAGGTGTGAGTGAGGCTCTTTTTCCAGATTTTTTAGTGACAGTATTTAGGGTGCTATGAATTTATACAACTTTAGGGAGAAAGAAGAAAAATCTCCTGCTAAAAAACCTGATAGCCTGTTATGTCTGAAGCTGTAAGTCTGCTGGTGGTCACTGCTGTTTGCTTCACGAAGTGTAACCCAACACTCTACAATAATGAATCCACAGTAATTGGAACTTGATGATCCTTGAGGGGCAAAAATGTGTGCAGTGTATTCTCTAGATCTTATTTTCTAACCTTTTGGGCTCCTTGCAGATGGTGACAAATGAAGTATTGTTGCAATGTTTTTCAGTACAGCTTCTGTAAATTAATCTGTTGTTCAAAACTAAAGCACTTGTCCCACTAAGCCATACTTTTCAAAATAGCATCTTGCAGCTGTTTTTGATGATTTTGCCTGAAGTGGAAGCAGAGATGTGTGATGGTTTTGGCTGGGGTGGAGTTAATTCTCTTCCCAGTGGCTGGCATGGGCTGTGTTTTGGGTTTGTGCTGAACACAGGGCTGATAATGGGGAGATGTTTTTGTCACTGCTGAGCAGGAGTTGCAAAGAGCCAAGGCCTTTTCTGCTTTTCAGTCTGCTATGCTGAGGAGGAGACTGGGGGTGTTTGGGAGTTTGGGAGGGGACACAGCCAGGACAAGTGACCCAAACAGAGCACAGGGATATTCCAGACCATCGTGGCATCGTGCTCAGTGTATAAACTGGGGGAAAGAAGGAGGAAGAGGGGGATACATTTGGAGGGATGACGCTTTTCTTCCCAAGTCACCTGTGATGGGGCCCTGCTCTCCTGGAGATGGCTGAGCATTAGCCTTCCAAGGGAAACAGTGAATTCATTCCTTGTTTGGCTTTGCTTGTGTGCTCAGCTCTTCATTTCCATATTAAACAATTTAATCCCAGTCCATGTGTTCTCTGGCTTTTACCCTTCTGATTCTCTCCCTGATCTTGATTTTGGGGAGTGAGTGAGTGGCTGTGTGGGGCTTGGCTGCTGGCAGGGGCTACAGCTGACAAACAATATACATTGAAACCAAATTATTTGTGGAATGTCTGGCATAACGAATACCAAAACTTAGCTAAAAAGAAATTAACATTTGAAAGAAAAATATTTTTTGCAAAATGAAATCTAAGAGTTCTTCCAAGCCTGAAACAAACCCCAAACATTTTTCACCTGCAGTACGATATTTCTCCCCTGTAAATTCTGTTGATCTTCCCAAAGTGCAGTGCAAAACACTGATAGATTAAAAATGGGTCTGTGTTCTAAATAGCAAGTGGGATGGAGGAGCACAGTAATAAAGGGAAGAAAGTAATGCCTCAGGTTATATGAAGAGCAACATGAAATGCCTGACCAAAAAAGCTAAGAACTGGAAAAAATGTTTGAAGCAGGGGAAGAACAACAGAGGAGATATGAGAAAATTGGGGAATGCAGGTAGAAGCTTTAGTTTGTGTACTACTGAAATTGATACTTTATTTGGATGCCTACTATTTTGTTTTTTCTTGGGCAAAAACAAAGTGATGCTGGCCAGGGGCTTGGCTTTATACATGTTAAAGGTCAGAAAAAATAGATTGAATGTCACTTAGGATCTTCATTGTCTTATACTCAATTTTCCTGATCATCTTCTTCCAAAAGGTTTCTATCAGCTTTAAAGATTTCAACAATATGAGGAACGGTGCTTTAAATGAAAGATTTGTGATGATGATATGTAATGTAATAAATCTTGTTTTGTAAGTTTATGCTTAGGGGGTTTTACACTTGCAGGCTGCTTTACAAGTACTAACCTTTGAAAGGATCATCAGGTTATTTTATCTCACAGGTATCCCAGGGACAAAATAATTTCACCATCATAGATTAAAAAAATTTCTGTGTTTATGTGAGGTTTCTTCAGAGTTTTTCAGAGAGAATAGGGAGAATTCTTCACAAAAAGCTCTTTGTTATCATCTGTGAAATTGACTGATAAAGTTTGGTCTCTGAAAACAGGGAAAAAGCTGAAGATACCAGATAAATTAGTTTTGTGCTGTGTTGTGGTGGTTCTCTTTGTTTGTAGGTGGGTGATTTTGGCGATTTTTGGTGATTTTTTTTTTTTAATAAATGTTTCCTATAATTTGTAAATTTTCTTCAAGATATTTTGGTGGTCCAAAATATTCCACAGATAAGTAGTACTGAATGTTTGCCTTGAGGCTGGAACAGAGTATTTTCTAAAGCCAAACTTCTTAAGAATGGAAGAAAATAAGTGGTAATAAGATTTTAAAGATTGCATACTAAACTCAAACTTTTCCTCAGACAAAGCTAAGATCTTTCTGTTTGTTATAAAATGTCATCTTGCTTATTGCATTTAATTGTTTTGGCAGTACCTGAATCCAGAATGTAATTAGATGTTGGCCACATCATTTTTTTCCATTGTCATTAAAATGATATATGTGAATGTGTTTGGTAATTCTGTAGTGTTCAAAATCCAGATTTCATACTGTCATGGGAAGTGTCATGCTTTTGCTTCATAACCAGACAGTGTATGTTTTCAATAAAAACTTATTTAGGAAAGTACAACACATTCATCCTTGATATTTAAGCAAATTCACATTGCAGAATGATTAATTGCATTCAGCCTTTTCATCCACTTCTAATTTTTCAGGGGACATAATTGGATGCAAATTGGCCAGTGTTAATCATTAGATAGCACTAATTAAAAACAGAAGCTGTAGGTAATGGTATGATTATTGGTAGAAATAAATGAAGCAGATCAGGTAACACTTTTCTTCAGGGACTCATGACTTGTGCCTGAGCCTCATTAAATTCCAACATGTGAAGGTGCCCTGCTGGTAGAGGCTGCAGGAGAGATGTATTTATAAATAACTTAAAAGTAACATAGGAGGGCAGTGCCTGAAAAAGGAGGTGTGCAACATTCCTGTGGCTCAAGGACTTAACAGTTTAATGAATTAGAAACTTTAAAAAAGCAATTTAATTAGGTGAAAACTGCTTTTGCATAACAAAAAGCCAGTTAAAAGGGAAACTAAGGGCATTTTTTTCCTGACACTGTTTCTGAAGCATACTGAAATCTTATGTTGTGAAAATTCAGTGGGTACTTTTGTATCCTAAGAATTAATTTCATACTTTGTCTTTTACAACTGTCATGTTAGATGACCTGTATACTGACTAAACTGGAAGCTCGCTGAAAAAACTGTGATCATTCATTCAAATCAATAACTGTGTTTTGTGTAGGGATTCAGAGGAGATAATTTCCTCAAGAAGAATCTCTGACTTAGCTTTCAAATTACTTTCAAAATGCACTGATGGCCAATGAACACTTTCAGTCCTCTGCTTTGGGGTTTTTCCATCATAATCGCCATGCTTAGGAACAAGTATTAGTAACAACTCTCTTTAAGGGATTCATACAGTGATGGAAAACATCATTTACATGATTCAAAATACTGATACCATATAAAAGATACTAATAGTAGGTACTGCACACTGTTCAGTCTTATGAACAGAACTAGGGAATTAGGCATTTTGGGGGGGGGGGGTGGGGGGAAGAGCCATGAATGAAAACATTTTAATTTAACTATTCCTTCCAGTTCCCCACTGGTGCAATGTTCACCAGTGATGTAGGCAATGACTTGGGATCCTGTTTTCTGGATGCATGGCTTCTGTCCAGCAGCTTTGATCTGGCACCGGTCTTTTCTGTCTGTCAGCTGGAGTGAAGGACCTGCACAGATGGCAATGCCCCAGCTCTTGGGAGGCAGAGACAGAGGATGGAGCTGTAACAACCAGAATTAGCACCTAAGCTTAGAGCTGTGCGTACCACGCGTTAACTTGTGTACCACATTTCATCTTTTTGATAATGGCTGCTCTTATATAAACTTAGAGTTGTACCTGCTAGTGTGAAATCAACATCATATCACCACTCACCCACAAACAAAAATGATGGCTTCAGCATAGAAAAGCAGAAAACTGAATCGTCTTCCTTCTTCCCAGCAATCCTGTCTATTGAACCCTGCCCATAGGCAGACTTCTCTGCCAATGAAGAAAACCAGTTTTTAATTTTCATTGCAAGTTAAAGGCAGTAGGTAAAAATCACTGTTGAAGTGAATGCCAGTGACTTCTTCAACATGCAAACTCAATATTGTCAATGCAGCAAAACATTTTTGGTGTAAACAAAGCTATTTGTGTATTTTATATCTACATAGTCAGTGCAACAGCTGCCACTGGTCAGGCGACACTCTAGAGTTAAGCAGGCTGATGAGTCAGTCCATCATCATTAGAAATCAATGGAAAGGCTTCCATTGGCTTAGTGAATAACTTCATCAACTGTCATCATAGCAGATGTTCTTCGCCTGTGCATTCAGAACAGCAAAACAATGAGCAATAGCAGCACCTCTTCAACCACATCTGGGCTGTTCCCTTGTACAAAAGAGTTACCAAGTGGAGAATGAAGGTTCAGGGTGCCTCCTCTGAAACACTGCCAGTCTGCACATGCAAAGCTGGGAAAGGAAAGTAGTAGTTCCTTTTGTTGTGAGATCATCAAAAAGGTGGATCAAGGAATATGTTTGGTTTTCCAATCAGGAACCTGTGTAAATCTCACACTGATTAAATGAGGCTTCATAAACCAATTTTTCCTGCTGTTGCTGTGGGTTGTATAGCACTGCTGAGTAAGCACTAGAGTCACCCAAGACATGTTTCAGATCTCTGTTGCTTCTATGACATACAACTCTGTCTTATAAAAAAATAAATCTCCATTTATTAATTAATCCCTTTTTTGTGCTAATAATTCTACATTGTTTTTCTGTAACTCTGAAGAAGATTATTCTGTGTTTTATGGGTGATGACTAATATTCACTGAAGTTTATTTGAAATGGTTTTCTAGAATGCGCTGCCAATTTCATGTCACATATGCCTTTGCACTGAGTAATACAGTATTCTCTTTCTCAAAGGCCAGAAGCTTGTACCATCCTGAGTGCTCAGCATCTTGGAGTTTTTCTGAAGAAAACTGCTGTGGCACTCTTGGTGGCATGAAACATTTAACACTGCTTGGATATGATGCATGGCTTTATGCACTTGTCATTCTTGCTTAAAAATCATTAAGATGTGCTTCTACATCAGCATCGTAAAGGGTCTACCTTGTCTTATTGTGACCTAAAAGTTGATGCATGCTGTTCAGTAGCAGGTCTGGTTGATTTTTTTCATGCACCCAACAGGCTTTATTTACTTTTTGTGAATTGTTAGAAGAGGAACTAAGTTTTTGAACTCATATCCTTAGTGCCGCAGTCACAGAATTTCAAACTTGTTCAGACACAAGAGGGGAAAAAAAGATGGTGCCAGTTTTATGTCAAACATATTTTTTTTCCCTCTCCTTCCTCCTTCTACTTTCATCAAGACTTGTCTTTGTCAAAAACTGCTCTGACTTTTTCTGACATTGCAAAGGCTCAAGTCAAAAGAAAGTGGGGGAGCAAAAGGGCTGTGGAAAAGCACTAAAGCCCTGAAGTGACCAGGAGCTGAGATCCTGCTATGGGAATCCTGCAGGTCCTGTATTCAGCTGGCTCTGCATTAGTTCTCTCCACCTAAAACGAGGAGGAGAAAGAAGGGAGTAGGGTTTTTTCCTTCCAGATTTGTGATTTTTAACATACTTGCAGTTGTATAATGTGATTGGTATGAATGTAAAGTGTCAATGGAGTTAAATCTGAAAGTATATTAAGAGAGGAAAAATGTGGGGCAACAGAATGCAAGTATTGCAATACATCTTGTTGTAAATGCAGCTAACATTTCAATGTTAATAGGCTACCACATAACTCAAATTGACTCAAAATGACAGATTACTGGTGATTAAGTTAAGATAATGTGAAGTTTAGAGACTTGGATCTTTTGATAATTTTTTTTCTACAAATGATAGTCTGAGTATTGCACAACCTATAGTCCTTCCAATTTTGTGAAAATGCCATGCTTTTGAAGTGCAAATAGCAGTGATTTCTTTGCTTTATCCACAGTAATTAAAACAGGGCTTCTTTGCCCTGCTGTATACGTATATCCTCTATTTTATCTTTCAACAAATCTGTTTTACTGCAATAGCCTTTTAATTGGGAATCTCTGCTTATCTACCCCATGCCCTTCTTTCTTCTTTTTTGAAGATTTTAGTATTTAATATTTTAGGTTGTTTCAGAATGTTGAAGTTTGTGTCTGTGGATAAATGCAAGTGAGTTTTCCAGCTTTAAAAAAGCACTTTTTTGAACTATACTAGCCACTCATAACATTAAATTCATATAGTTATTGAATACTCAATACATGCCGTCTTAATCAGCAGAAAGTGGTACCCCAGGTGTCCTGTTCTCATTTCCAGTAAATTGCTGTTTAAGCTTTTATAGATTTCATACTTTTGGCAGAAACAGTATCAGGTGAAATATTTCATGACATTAAGTGAATTTATTTCTTTATTCTTTTGTTTATCTTTTAAAACAAAGCTCCCTTTCTTTTATATGTCAGCAAAATTAAGCTAGCTGTATCTAATTGCAGACATGACCCAGCATGGCCTATTTTCCATACAAATTTAATCCAGTGTAGTGTATATTATCCATGACTCAGAATAGCATAACCAAAAGAAAAAGCCGTCAAAGATTTCCAATAAGAATAAAATAGCTGCTAGATAAGATAAATATTCAAGACAGATGATAGCGGAAATTAAAATTTTATAATTGGCCTTCTACAATTAAATTCTAAATTGAGAAAGAGTTTCTTCCCATTCCATCTATTCACAGACACCATTTATTACATCTTTGTGTAACTCGTAGATGGAAAAATTCATTAAAGGTTTTTTTTTAAAGGATTATTATGATGCAAATTGTTTCTTGTAGCATGTGGATGCTGCTGAGAAAGAAGTTTATTAGAAGAAGAATGGACAGCTCAGTGGACTATATATGGGAGTAGATGCCTTTTAATTGTAAGGAAGGCCAATTTTCAACTGGCTCTGTCTTGCTGGTCTCATTTGTTTTCCAGTAAAGACTAAAATCAGCACATCTGATAAAAATGATCATTTTTCATGACAGCAATCTCCTTTCCTGAATCCTTCCTTGTAGGGAACATAGATTAATCAGTAATACCAAATAAACATTGCATGACACTTCCCATGTAGTCAGAATGTATTTTTGCTCTTTGAACATTTAAAAGGAAACAAATAGGGAAACAAGAGCTTCCCAGCTCACATTCAAAGATGAATGCTAGTGCTAACATAAACCCTAAAGAGATGGCACTATATTTTATTTAGCAAGCTGTTTCTTGTTGTGTTTTTAAGGGCTCAGTGTCTTTCCTTCTTAGGTCCTGTATTTGCAAAGAACACAAAAGACCTTTCTAATGACCTTTTATAGTTTTGTGCTTCTTGGTGGCAATTTTAGGGCTAAGCAAATAATAGGCATGAAAAAATTCTTGGGGGAAATGTGAGTGGAAGAATAACTGGTACTGAAAGCAGTATATGGAGAGGCACTTCTCACATTTGGAATGGGAGGCTGCCTTTAGAGATGGGAACATGATGGAGAGGACAGATGCACACTGGAAAGGAATGAAAGAAAACTGGGGCCAATGGGAATATACAAGAGAAAAGTGAGGTTTCACCAAGCTAATCTACTGGAAATTATTCTAGGAGACTGGATTACTAGGTAAGCTTGTACTGTGGACAAGAAATGCAAAAATACCTGATCCAGTGCCAGAGCTATGAATCCCTCTTGCTTTTTGATTTTCTAGAAATTCAGATTTTCAGTTTTGCATAAAGGCTTTTCTATCCCCACCTCATCCATTACCTTAATCTCTCTCAGATGTGGAAATATGGAATATGTATCAGAAAGCACCAGCCACAGAAAAATATTGCAACTGTTGTTTGATGGAATGAAATAAGGTAGTAAATGCTGAATAAATAAATCAGTGTAGCTGGGAGTTAGGCATGCTAAAAGACCTGTCTGAATTGTGATGCTCTCTTTGCATACTGTTTTGGCTGTGTTTGCCTGAGAATGTAGGTGTTTAATGCAAAGGTAAATGAAAACAGAGATTCTCAAGTTCTAACAGGTAAAGGGAACTTGTTATGTAACTTACAGTGATATGACTTTTATCAGCAGTGACTCTTGCATATTTTATTGTTCCCCTTATTGTTTCCAGAAAAGAAATAAACTTGCATATTCCTTTCATATGTGATGTATATGCTTGCTGAAAAATCTGTACATCAATACTAATTAGTCATCTTTACTTACAGGCTAACTTACAAGACACTAAATTTCCTTTTCATCATGATGGTGTTCCTGCTGTCATTAAGGAAAAGTCTCTTAATGAAATGAGAACACCCCAGAGTGCTGGTCTACAGTGTCTTTGAGCAATGGCTTGGAGCATTACTGTGTGGTGCCCCTGGAGTAAGCAAGGCAGTGAGGAATTCACTCTGCAGCTGGGGATGCTGTGAGCCCCACTCTGCTGGCTCTTCTGGGCCTGCTTCTGATGCTGCACTTGCATTTCTGATATTGATTAAGACATGGTCTTCTCTAATGGGGCTGCACTGTAGATGTTATGTAGTTTTACTATATTTGAGGTTCACTGGAAGACCATTAGCAAGGACATAGATTAACAAACCAGAATTTTGCTCTGTTGTTTTTACAGTTCTCATGCTGCTCTGGATTTTGATATACTTGGGACATAATTTCTTGGGATGATTTTTGAGATAGTACAAATACATATTTAGCTGAGAATGCAGAGAGCTTTTCTCCTTGCTAAGGAATATTCTTTAAAGTGATATCTCTGATATGAAAATGCATGAATTTTTTGTTCTTGTTTGTTTTAAAAAGTAGCAAAAAGCACTCTCCCAGATTAATAAACCTTATGAAAAGTCCTCTTTTGAACATGCATCACAATTCGTACGTTTACAGGTATTTGAAGTATACAGGTTTGATACCCATTAAAAGAAAGAAAACATTTTATCAGTCAGATCTCTTAAAGACAGCCAAAGAGGTTTCCTGACATGTAGGGAAAAAAATCCTCAGTTTCTAGAACAATTAGGAAAACTCTCTGCTTAATGATGACTGTTCTGGAAAGCTGGTAAAGATACTGAAAATAAGTTTATCTTGGAAACCAGTCTGTGATAGCAAATACAGCAGCACAATTTTGAGCATGCAGAGGTAGCTAGATTAATAATTTACATTGTTTTGATATGTATCCTAGTCTTTTTGTTTCCAGTGCAGTCTTAGTGGTAGTGACAAGAATGAAGTTAAAGATACCAAGAAAAATAGCTAATTTAGACATTGCCAAACTCTAAAAAAAATTAGAGGAAGTGTTTATACTATTACCAGGAGATTATAACTTATTCATTAGCAATTTTAAAAGTCTTTAGCTCGTTGCAAAATTGACTTGAAAGAGTAATAAAAACCAAGAGCTTACTGTGTTTTGTCTTGAATCCAATCATCTAGGTGTATTGTCAAAAACTTACAAGTCTGGAGAGGGGATGCCTTGGCTGGAATAATCTGCAAATCCATGCTTGAGTGCACCCAGGAGACCAAGGAACTGAAATAGTGAACCAGGTGAGTTAACTATGACGGGACATCAAAGAGCAACACATTTATTATGTGTCAATTTTGGGCCATCTGAATAAGATGCTGAAGGGTAAAACTACATAGAGGTTAAGGTTTAAGTTCATGCTGTGAATACATGAGTCATAAATAAGTCTCTGTTGGCAGTGGTTGTCTGGCATGTCACAAAAGTGAAGGACTGGCCCCAAGGAGCAAAGCAGGGAGCTTGCAGGGCTCCGTGAGGTCCTGCCTTTGCAGCTGTGCAGCACTACTGTGGTAACTCTCCTGGTGGGAGTGAAGTCTGTGGATACTATAGTTGATTGGGTTGATGTTCTTTGTCCTTTGGGAGGAAGAGACATGGAAACTTATAAATTGCTTAGAATTTATATTGTATTTCATCTTATCTGTTGCAAAATGTGGGCTGAGTTAGAATGGTAGGAAGTAACGCTGACAGACTGGCTAAAACATGGCTAAAATCATTACTTCTCATTACTTCTGTCAAGCAACAACAGTTGATTGTTCATCCTTGCTCATTTCTAAAAATAGTCAGTAAAAATTACTCTGCATTCTTGCTCTCTGAACGATGACTGAGTTTCAACCATGATTTTTAGGCATTGAAGCCGGCGAAACAAACCTCTAAATGAGTCTGAGTGACTCAATACTATTATGTGTGCAACTTACAAATGACCTTGAAAATGCAAATAGGATGCAAGAACTGTTGGATACTCCTTTTTTAGATAATGACTCTTTTCTTCTTCCTGAAAAGCACCTTTCAAAATTAGATTGCTCCCTGGTTAGTATATTGACAGAACACTTTTATATGCTTAAAGCTGAGAACAGCTAATATGTATAATAGCATTCATTTAATCATTTAACTAAATAATTATATCCTCAAGAAACAGCCTGATGTGATGGCATGCTAAAGACAACAAAAAGACTTTTCAGAATCTGCAGTGATTTAATTAAATAAACACATTTAATATTTGCATATCGAGATTATATTATTTATAATTACCTTCCAAATAATGTATTTTTCAGCCCTTCAATTTCCTCCATATCATTCTGCCTCATTGATAAGTCCGGTCACATTTGACGGCCAGAATTGGACATTTAAATATCACCACAGTAGACAGAACAATCATTCTTTAAAGAACTTATTCTGAGTAACATATTAAAAATTTTAAAATCAGTGTCAACAGCCACTTTTTCCTATAGCAGTCATCATTTTGGCCATTTTGAGGCAAAATAGACTTTATTTTTATTTACTGTATTCTGATTAATTTTATCCACAGCTTAAGGAGAACTAAACTCTCTAGATGCCTTCTCATAGGAAGCAGTAGCTAGGAAACCTTACAGAAAACAGAAAATATTTCTGTTTTTAATGGTAACTGTCAGTGAAGGAGTAAATTCTTTTAAATTTGTATCAAAGACCACATGCAATCTTATTTTATCCTCACTCCCTCTCACTATCTAGATTCTTCTCTGCCTCCAACTCAGTTGTTGATCTTTTCTTCTGACATTCCTGAGAAATACAAAAGAGTTTTACTGTGTGGCTCTTGAACTTTTAGGGTCTGCTCACTCAGCCTCTTCTCAAACATGGAAAGCGATGTGTGTGCTTCTTTCTCATGAGCAGACTTCAGTAAAACCCCTGTACAAGTTTCATGAAAGGTTATAGTACATGAGAATTGAATCTCTTCTTATCAAATTGCCTTTATCCTGCTTCATCCAATATGTCCATCACATTTTTTCCAAATGTTTGATTTCATGACATCGCCTAGTTCTCTATTGTCAATCCACTTCCAAAAAGCAAGAATGGGTGAATGGGAATTGCTTGAGAAAAGAGACAGGAGAAGGGCATACAACAAAGTGGAAGCTGCATTGGAGTCAGTGTTTCTCCCTTTCACCCTCATTATGCACCAGCTTGCTACTAAAATTATTAAAATTAGATGCTAAGTTTTTTTCTGATTAATGTTTCTTTTTTGCCTTAATGGCCTTATGGCCATATAAACTTCATACTCAGTGTTCCTAAAATGCTGATGTTAAGTGTTAAGAAATACATGTTTTCAGGAGTAAATATAGAATGTAGAGGAGAACTAGTTTAACACAGTCTTTAATATCTGGACTCAAGCTACAAGTTCTACACCAAAATTCAAGTCATGGTTTTGACCAGACCTACATTTCCATGACTTAATCAAAGAATAAGCAAGTATATGGCTAGTGTGGATGCCTGGATGCTTCTGCCAACAACTTTTGTCTCAAGAACTCAGTCCTTTTCATCAGAATTTGTTCTTTTCAGTTAAGTAGAATATAGGGTGCTGGTGGGCTGTTGTGAGTGATCCCTCCCTATTTATGGGTTCTATTTTTGCTGAGTTGTGGTTTTAGGCACAACACTGCTGTTGACATCTTGGTTACCTGTTTTGTGTGGGATTGAGTCCCAAAGTGGTTACCATACATTAATATCATTAGAGATAATATTCAGTTGCATTTGCTTAAAAATCTAACACTTTTTTTTTTCTGAACTGAAACTACTTTTAACTTAATATTGTAGTATTTTTCTATTCTGCATCTCTACCCAAAGGCATATTCCTTTCCTCTAGGTGTATCCGATAGCAATGCTTTGATGGGTGTGATGAGGTGCTTTTGTAAATGTGGGTCCACTGATAGTACTGACATTAAAAAGAAGCAGAAAAAGTTAAGCTGTTTTGACTGCCTAATGAAAAAATATTACTATACTGGCGCAGAAAATCTTTCTGCTAACAAAAAAATAAATAGCCCAACTGAATTAGGAAAAATAGTCATGATTTAAAGGTTTAGCTTCACTGAAGTACAAGTCTTTTGGAAGTGATGAAGCAATCTTGTGAGACCTAAATCTTATCTGTGATAGCTGCTATTCAGATATTTAGTGTGTGAAATACTCATCTTGTCAGAATCATGATGGATTCTATGATTTTTAAGCAGAATGTTGCTGTAAGGAGCTGTATTTTTTGACAGTCAGGTGAAAGTGTGGTATATAAGCAAACTGATTTTGTAAAGCAACATCTGTTTGCTTTAAGGGCCTTATTCCAGTAAAAGTCTTTGCAAAGTCATAAAAAGAAGTTAATTTGGGGTAAAGCTCATTCCTCTTAATACAGCCTAAAGGCAATAATTAAGTTTTTCCAAATGGAAACAAATTCACTCAGAATAGTTATGGTAAATGAAACATCCAGATGTGGATGAACGTGTTGGATGCGACAAAATAGACTCGGCCAGGTTAAAATTGTACTGATACAAACCTTTACTTCAAACTTTGATCCAGTCTTTCTTAAATTTTTTGTTTAGAGAATGGATTTGCCTTTTACTCTGTCTGGAAATTTCTTTTATTTCTAAGCAAACACACTGGAGATGGATGTGCTTACTGGACAACTGTTTGGGACTTTCAAGTTTGTTGCGAGTCTTCCAAACTTGCACAAGTTCCTTGGTATCTCCGTATTTACCTGATGCTCACAGATACACTGAACAACAAATTAGGTCTTCAGTTACTGTCATTTCCATTACTCTGTCAGACTGTGAAGAAAATGTTGTAGATTTAAATGTAGGCAAAGAATGAAGGGTATGATCCAGACTCTAGTGAAGTCAGTGGTATTTTTTTATTTAGGAAGGCAATTTTCAATTAATTCAGGCCATGCATGAAACACAGATGTAAAAGTTAAATGGGAGTTGGTTCTTTCAGGTATTGATAACTTGCTCTCACTGAATCCCATGTCAATGAACTCTAGCACAGTTCCCAAGTACTTGCATGATTAGCTATTTTACCATTGTTTATCGCTCTGGTGTTACTGTTTCTCATATTTTCCCTATGACAATGAGATAAGGAAAAATAATCCCTCATTTGGGCCATATGTGAATAACTGTAGCATAAAAGTTGTACCAAAACAGTCCTGTTAAATTAAAATTACAGTTACATTACCATGCATCAGATAGTATGCCTCTGTAGAAAATGGGAAACCAGCTTTTATATTGCATTTACTCTACTTTTTGTTGATGATAGTAGCAAAATGCATTCAGAGCCATATGAACCTCTGACTTCAAGCCTAAGGCATGTGACCAGTGTAGCAACCTGCTGCTTTCTAGAAATTAAGTGTGTGGTAAATCCCTGAAGCATTTCACATCCACCATTTCTTTTGACAGTCTTTCACAGGACTTCACTGATTAATTATCAGACTGAGTGTGCCTGAACTAAGTCATTAATTTTGTCTGAAAAGGTATCATCCAGACCACTTTCTCTAGCAAGATGATATTGCCTGCATTATTAAATACTTTCTCTAGTGCCTGTCATACATAAACCCTCTGCTCCCTAAGCACAGATCCCTTCTATTTACCTGCTGTTCACGGATAGAGACAATGAACTAAGATGAGGTTTTGTACTTCAGGTGTCCTTTGATGAAACAAGTTGTTTTTCTGAATCTAGAAGAGCAGTAAAAGATGAAATTTGGATACTTTGAAGGTTTTTATTGTGTTAGAAGTGCTCATACTTAGCTTTGTGTATACAAATTTTTGCAGAATTTAGCCAGAGTTCCCTGTTTCCTCTGAAGGAACTCCAGGGCCTCTTAACTGTGGCCCGACAGTGAAGTGAGTAGGAAAATTGGAGACATATTAGGCATACTGAAGAGAGGGGGAGTTAAAATGTACTTATTTTTGCTATAAAAATCATAGCATATGATCATAGAGACTTTTGGCAAATAGTTTGTTTTCATTTTAATTTCAAGTATAAATAAAGATTTTGTTCTGTTGGTTTTCACATACCTTAATTTACCTGGTGTGACCTTACATGAAGTAATAAACTGCTGAGGCCTTTTAAATGAGCGTGTTGTCACACTAATATAAACTTTTACATTCAATAGAGAAATAAGGATCCTGAGCCTTATTAATTTAGGGAGCTAAAATTATCAGTAGCTGTGAGGTTCCTTTGCAAACACACTTACATGGCTCTGCAACTGCTCATGCATTCACTTTTGGCCACTCTTGTACACTATATTGGGCTAAAATGGCTTTTACTGCAAGCCTTTGGCTTGTATGTGCTTCACTGAGATAATTCAGTGAGGAGAAAAAGAAGTTAAGTTTTATGAGTCAGTCATGGTGAAAAATATAATAAGATTAATCCATACTTAATTGAATCTTTTGAAGAAAGATTTTTTTCCTTAGAAAAAGGCTAAGATGGAACACTAAAGACTAATAAGCTGCTTGGTGTACTGGGTACTCAAACTTGCACATTATATGACCACATAAGTACATAGAAGATTTTTCAACCCATAGTCTTAGTATTTTACAGAAATTAGCTGGAAAACTTCATTTGAGTTTGAGATGGCTCTGGCACTCTTGCTGGAATAAAACAAGGCACATGTTCAAATTTGATCCATGTATTTTATTTAATTTTTTTATTATTATTTTAATGTTGTTTTATAAAAAAGTAAAGATCAGACCAGAAGGGTTATCACTGTGGGAGGTTTCTGGCATGGGCAATTGGAAGGTGCAGCTGGCAGTGGTAGATCATTCTTTAAAACCTAAACACTTTTCCACTTGCAACACATGTTGATTTACAAGCACAGGCACAAAAAGTAGGGTGATTAAAGAATTTATTTTCATTCATTGTACCCTGTAGGCAAATGTCTTCACTATTTAACCAACAGATCAATGAAAGCAAATTGTTCACTGACAACCAGCTAGTTACTTTCCTTCAGGTGAAAAACTGCTCTAAGTACTTTACCATTATGAGGACAGGTCTCTCTCTTTATTTTCCATTACTTTCTGCATTTCTTTTCCTCCCTACTTTTATTACCTCTCCTTCAACAGTCTCCTTACAAGATAAAACTGGAACTGTGTGGAAATACAAACCAGATAGTTGCTACAGAATTATATATCAGTCAAGCTCCAGTAGGGAGCTGCATGTTTCAGTTTCATGCACGCTGATAACTGTAATTTCAAAATGAAATATAGGGCCCAGAGTGTACAAAAGTATTTCAGGACTATCTGTGTGCTGTGTCCTCAACTGTCCCCGGTGCTATTTCACTTGTGTGACAGCATTTTATCCTTTGTTGGGCTAAGAATTTCCGAAGTATCACTACTAGCCAGTACTGAAGGGGGCACAGCCCCTCTAAAAATGAATGTCAGCATTTCCAAGGAGGTAATTGTTCTTTCTCAGAGCCATAAGGTCAAGTCTGGTGTTCTGTATGATTTTTTTCATAGAATGCAGGTAGTGATGAGAGACTCCTCTCTTGTCATATCCTCTCCTTGCTATGGGAAGTGTGACAGTAGTTGTGAGATTCTTTAAATAGCTATCAAGCTGGGATGCACTACATTTAAAAAAAAAAAGTTGCTGTATATCTTAGAAACTAACCATCTTTTTATCTTTTGTGCCCTTGTGGCTTGGAAAGTGGCAACACATTGTTAGCTTACAGAATTCTCTAGGAGAATTGTTTGGGCAGTGATTTTTTCTGAGGGTCATAGATAGGAAGATTTTGTTCCTTCTAAGCCATGTTTATTAAATCTTAAACACCTGTAAAACTGAAGAAGCTGACCCATGTGGTAGGCTATCAACTTTCAACATCACACCAGTATTTAGAACATCCACGATCTTATCTCTCTACATAATTGCTTTTGTTAAGAAACTGCCTCCTTTCTTCAGCTCCCATATGCCAATTGCTGGTACTAGATTCTGACAAATCACTCTTCTCAAGGAGTAAACACATTTTCCACCTATCTTCAGCAGTTACTCCTTCAGGTGCAAACAAGGAAACAATTGAGAAACAGTTTCACATCAAGAAAAAATGATATTTAAATATGAGCTGCTTCTGACTGCCCTCCGTAGGTGGGTTCTATAGTGCTTTGTTCTCTACAAACACAAAAGCAAAACGTATTTCTTGTAGCATATATGTCATTGCATGTTCTGAAAATCACTTTATAAAAGACTTTTCAAAAAAATCTATAGTCATTATTTGCCCAGGTATGCTCCTTGCTTAGTTAATAGAAATCTAAGTGCTCTAATGAAAATTGAGTTCTCAGAATTTTTATAGAGAATGTTTTGCAGAAGTTCCTTATTTTCAGATAATTTTCTTGCTTTTAAGAAATATGACTTTAGAGAAAGTGTTGTTACCAGAATTGGTAGCATTAATTCAGAAGCATGAAGTACTAGCGGAAAAAAAAATATTGTGGTGCTAAAAAACCTTAAATGGGCTCTGAAGGCATGTCTAGAAATAGGGGAGGATACTAGTAAAGTATTTTTTAAATTAAATATTTATTTTCAGACTTCATTATGCATTGCAAATATTTTTTCCCTTAAATTAAAGGTTACCCTTCCATTGATTTTAATAGCTCAGTATTCCACCCTGTTGATTATTTATGAAATGCTGTCATAAAAGCAGGGTAAAATAGAATTGGTCAAACAGATCTTTAAGGGAAGATATAACTCAACATGGCAATTTTGACAGCAAGAAAATTACAGCAGTTCAGATACACTGAGGTTTGTCCCTATGAGCTGTGCATGTTGCTCAGTTTTCATTCTGTCTTTGATGGAAATTTGTCATCAGTGTCACCATCTGGAATGCCTGTACCTACTAATAGTCATGTTAGAAGGGTGGTTTTGGGTCAGGTCAGATGTTCATCTAGTCTGGCATCCTGTCTTTGTGGCAAAGGCTTAGGGAATGGTCATCCAGGCATCCACAACTTCCCTGGGCAACATGTTCCTGTGCCTCAGTACCCTCTGAGTAAAGAATTTCTTCACAACATCTAACCCAAATCTCTCCTCTTTCAGTTTAAAACCCGTGGCTCTTGTGCTATTACCATCTGCTTGAGTAAAAAGTTGCTCTCTTTCCATTTTGTAAGCCCCTTTTAGGTACCGTAGGGCTGCTCTCAGGTCTCTCTGGATCCTTTTCTTCAGGCTGAACAACCACAGCTCTCTTAGCCTTCTTCGTATGAGAGGTGTTTCAGCTCTCTGACCATCCTTATGGCCTTCCACTGCTCTTATTTTAACAGGTCCATGTCTTTCTTGGCTGAGAAATCCAGGACTGGACCACACTCTGGGTGTGGGCTCCAAAGGGCCATTTAGATTCTAATTTCTCATATAGACCAGAAACATATAAAATAGAATAGATATAAATTAGTAATTGTATTAGTTATAATAAAATATAGTTCTCCTCATAAATCTCTAGTCCTGATATCCAAGTATATTTGTTCTTGTTGTTGTGCCTCTGAAATCCATCCATTAATCACAATTTCACAAAGTTGGTTTTCCTGTTTTAATAAGCTGTAACTCCACAACATTGTGTCCCATATCTATTTGCTATAAAAAGGTAGGTTAAGCATTACTCACCTTCCAGATTTTCTGGTCTTGATTCAAATGCGCTTAACTTTGTTACCTCAAAAGGATCACCTATGCATATCTTTCACTTTAGGTTTTCCCATTTGTGTTCATTTTCCCCTTATTCCTATTAGTGTTGTATTGTCATGACAGTTCCAGTTGGTTGTTTGCAGGCTGTTAGTCTGAGCACTAGACAGAATGTATATTTGACAGCAACCAACTGGGCTGGTAATCCATAATTTGTTGATAGCAATAGACACAGGGCATTAGGGGATTGTAAATGAAGTGCTGGTGTAGCAGTAATTACCGACTCAGCAGCATTGCCAGAGTAAGGACTGAAGTTTGCTTTAAAGTCTGTTTCAGTGGTTTATGTAATTCAGCTACGGTAATTTGCAGTTGAATGAAACCTGGCATGGAAATCGTGAACTCAAATACCAATTTTCTTCTGAAAAGAGTTCAGACAAGAACTGAGAACACAACAATCATTAGAGAAGTTCATTATGTCAGACATGGTTAGGTAATTAATCAAACATATGCATTTTCAGCTTCCAAGAGTTTATTTTTTGAATGAGTTGCATATTTGTTTTTATAATATATGATCAATGAAATAGTACTTGTTACCATTTTATGAAGCTGTCAAACAACAGTCACTCCCCATATATCCATGAGATATGGTGCTCTGTTGCAAATTGGTGTGAGACCATAACCAGATGAACAGTTAAACATTGAAATTAGTTCTGGGCCCTCATATGAGTAGCTCTAAGTGACTACTCTTACTAATATTCTTCACTCTTTCAGGTGACACTGAAGCTTGGTCTCCTAAAGGGTCACGGCAGGTGAAAGCAAAAGAGGGAAATAGCAGAGCCTATAAAAATTCAAATGGATAGTAAATGAAGTTTTCAGCAGTGTTGTGGCTTCATTTCTTAGAATAGCAGACTACTTTATGGGTCTTGACTCACTTCATTTGGAGCTTTCTCTGTATTCTTAAATTGAAGAAGAGGTTGCTGGCCAATCAGCACAGCAAATGGATTGTAGTTACTTCAGCCCCCAAAGGTAATAACATTTTCCTTCAAGTGACAGGTCTGCATAGCCTTGTGGTAACCAAGGTCACCTGAAAAACTTTAATCCTATCTAAATACTTCACTATGAGAAAGGAAGCCTTGTACTTAGGAAGACCTTTCTTTCTTTATTAAAATCTCTGGTGTTCAACATTAAATTCCGCTCAGTTCAGATTTGCCGGTGGTGTATTTATCTTCCAGTACAGTATGCCTGTGCTTATTATTATCTATTTATTTTTTTCAGAAAATGAGTAAAACAATGGATTATTACCAACAACAAGGTATTTGGTATTGAATGTTAATATTACTTTATGAGATGTAATGCAGTGTCATCCTCTGGATTATGCTTTGTCTTTTCAAGATCTCCTAGCTGTATCTGTGTTGTTAATTTTACAGATGTGTTATTGAATTTCTAGGTACAGAGGGAATTACAGAATCATAGAATGGTCTGGGTTGGAAGGGGCTTTACAGACCATCCAGTTCCAACCCCCCTGTCATGGGCACAGACACCTTTCACTAGACAGGTTGCTCAGAGCTCCAGCAAACCTGGCCTTGAACACTTCCAGGGCTGGGGCATCCACAACTTCTCTACGCATATAGTATTCTACTTTAATATGAACCAGGCTAAAGCCAAATAGAACAAACTTCCAATAATTTCTCCCTGGGCTCAGACATCTTTAGTTGCAATCTCAAGTGTTGTTGACATTCACCACGATGGGATTTGCTCCTCAGAAGTTGTAACACAAAATAGAAAGTGTTACAGGCACTATTATTATTATCATTTCTTGACCTGAGCAGCACAACACTCAAGCTTGTTTCATTATAAGGAGGAATTGGATGTGTTTCCTTGATGTCGCTTTATTTATAGAATCTGTTTTCCTGAATATGGGATGAATTAAATAGAGGCATCTTGTATTTTTAACCTCAAGACTTTTTCCACTGGCTTGTGGTACAGAACATTCTTACTGTTGGTTCTGAGGTTGCATTGATGATACTAAGCACTTTATGGGAGCTCAGATTTGATTGGTCTTGAAATGCTCAGCCCCAGTACACTGCTGCATGAAGGCATCTTTATTTAGATAGACAAACTTGAATTGTGTGAATTAAACAACAAACTTTAGGATACATTTTATTAATAACTTTTCTTGGTCAGCTATACCAAGCTAAGTACTCAATTATGTGTGGTAAGAATGTCCTAACTGGCAGAGCCCCAGTAACCTCTGTCTTCCTTTCAGCTGGAATTGAGCTAATTTTCTTAGTAGCTGGTACAGTACTTTGTTTTGGACTCAGTATAATGTCAATAACACCCTGATGCTTTGGTTGGTGTTTAGTAGTGCTTGCCCCTTGTTAAGGACTTTTAAGAGTCTCGTGCTCCACCAGTGAGGAGGTGAACAAGAATCTAGAAGGGAACATAGCTGGGATAGCTGACCCATAAGGCCAAAGGGATATGTAAAATGTCATGCCCAGTGTAAACTGGGGGAGTCTCCTGAAATGAGCCTGACTTGGGGGTGAGCTGGTCATCTGGCAGCGAGCGGGTGGTGAGCAATTGTATCGTGCGTCACTTGCTCTTCTTAGCTTTTTTTTCTCTCTCTCCCTCCCTCTTCTTTTTAATTAAAATCATTGTTATTTTTGTTACTATTATTATATTTTACTTTGTTTGAATTATTAAGCCGTTCTTATGTCAACTCACAAATTTTACCTTTTTTTTCCTGATCCTCTTCCCCATCCCACTGGGAGGCAGTGGGGAGTGGGCAAACAGTCATGTTGTGTTAGTTTCTGGCTTTCATGCTGAAATTCTTAAAAAAATTGCCTATTGGACATTCCTTTCTCCCTGTTTTATTCTCCACTACCTCCCTCTCTTTGTTAGCCTACATTGTTGTGTGCTTCTCTCTCTTTCACTTTAGTGTATTCTGTCTTAAATGGAAAGTACTGTGTAGTGCTGACAGTAGTTTGGATTCTTGATAGAAATAGCATGAAATTTTTCATATTTTCAACCTGAAGGAAATTAGGGTGAGTGCAGGTGAAAAATTGTTACTGTTACTCAATATTTTTTTCTATAAATTAAATGAAGAATAAATGGGATAGGTATTACTGCTGCTAGTTTTAAGTGGGTTATTCAAACTAAAAATCAAAATTTCTATCAGAATGGAAGAGGAGAAAAAAATAAGTGTGGGAACTCCTAAAGGAAAAAAAGAAGTGTGGGAATTCCCAAACACTCTCAAGGTTGCTGTTTTTCAGAACCTGTGTCTGAATCTGAAACTTGATGAGATCTGTGTTGTGGGTTAACCCCACTGGTTAACCACTTTGCACAAGACCTGTACTCAGGTGGCTTTGGTTCTCTTTTGGTCTCTTTTTTGATCTTGGAAAAATCAGTACCCTTCAGAAACATGGGTTGCTTGGGATTTTATATTTAACACAGTAGTGCAAGAATTCCATACTCTGAGCACCATTCAATGTGTGGGTCCCTGCTTTACTATGGCTGCCCTTGGGAAGATGGCATAAATCTCTTGCAAAGGCTATTCATAGTGTGCCTAGGGGAACTTGCCAGCTTTTCCTTTCCAGAGCCAACCAGACTGTAGAAAGGTGTTCACTCTTCAGAGATGTAAAATTCACATGCCTTCTTGATCTATCTAATTGATAAATGGTATGAGACACTTTCCTTGTCTTATTTTCCAGGTAAAAAGGAATGAATAAGCTGAGTTTCTCAAAATGAAAATCCTTGAATTTTGTCTTTGTTTCTTGTCAAGTTCCCACTTAGCTTTGAAAGATCTTCCATGATACTTTTGTTTACTTTATGTCAATCAGTTAAATATGTTCCAAGAAGATTGATTTCTCTCCACTATGTTGCTGTGAGAATTCTTCTTGGTGCTGTGTCCTTATATGTTGCTTGAAGTACTGAGTAAATTACAATTTAAGTTCTTCCCACTATGTGGACAGCTTCTAAACTCTGTTACCTGACACAGACATGTGCTCAATCAATAAAGTCGAATCACATGTGGTATTATCAGAAAATCTTTGTCAAATTACAGTCTTTATTTAGGATTATGACTTCTTATGCTGCATGAACTAGATTTAGACAACACGGGAACCTGTGCTTAAAAGCTGCTATAACTGTATGTTACTGGATTTGAGTAGGGAAGGAGAAAAAGCAACCCTCAAAATCCTCCAAAGCTTGAAAAATACTAAAATCTCTTGGTTCTTTGACCGTACGACATTGATTCTTTTTTGTTGATATAAAATTTTCAGACTTCTGCACTCAGTTTCATGGCTGTTTAATGCAAACCATGATTTAAGCATGCCCTGTGGAATAGCAGGACTTTTCTACAAAGGGGAATTGCTGAAAAAATAAAAATAAATATATTCATCTATGTAATTTGTTTTCAGTTCTCTCTTTATCCTAGCTCCTTTCATAGATAATTTTAGAGCACATGTCCAACATGCATAGCAGAGACCTGCCCATGCTGGCTTCAGAAATAGAAGCAGTGGCATGGATGTAGCTGTGCTCATTTTAGGTTGAGCTGGTTCATAGCTCTTTATGTCATGTGCTTGTGCCAGCTATGCTGGAGAGAGCTGCAGGCTGTGCTGTGTGCATGCTTGTCAGTAAAAGAGCATGTAATCTTGCTTAGATTAAATTAGGGTTGTTAAATAGGGAATTCTCACAGAGCACGTTGTGCTTTGTGTGTTTCACACAGGTCGGTGTGCAGTGTAGTCTCTCTTTGTGGCCCGATCATCAACCTTCAGGGTGAAGAATGTGTGTCCCTCCTTGCCTCTCCCGAATACCTGAAGGCATTTCTGGGACCAGGGGCTAAAAAAATGTTTGACTTTAAATTCACAGCATCTCCCAGTAGAGTGCTGCAGCTGCTGAAGAGTTTAGAAACATTTACATGGTGGCAGGAGAGTATCTTATTCCTCTGTTTGTTTAGTATCCATGCAAAGAATGATTGCTTGTGTTCTTTATTTGTTAATGACACTGCATAAACTATACTTTATGATGCACTTGGGTGCAATAGCTTAGCTGGATGGTTGAATACAATTTAAATATGCAAAAGGAAGGGACTAATGGAGTATCCTCCTGAAGGACTAGCTAATACCTTTATTTATAATTATGTCATGCTATCTAGATTTGAGAAGATTTGTGTTTGTCACAAACATTTTGTTGAAATGTAGCATTTTAGATTTAAGTGTAAAAGGACCTCAGTATTTTCTCTGTGGAAATATGTTATTTATATTTGTGTTTGGATTGGTTTTTTTTTCCTTAAATCTGTAACCTACCGCTAATTCAAATGCCTCCTGACAGTGGGTTCTGAGAGTGCTTTTAGTGGGTACTGCTTCTCTGCTTAGAAGAACCCTACAGACAAAATAAAAATATAAATGTAAGCACATTTAGAGAGGAAAAGAACAATGGAGAAGAAAAAAAACAATGTTTTATATGCAAGGGGAAGAAAAGTGCTTAGCCTGGGCACATGGAGTAGTCTATGAATTTGATCTGAGCTCAAGGGGTGACTGTCTAGCTAAACCTGCTTCATGTCACCTTTCCAGCTCCCTGTCTACCAAACTTCACTTGTCAGGAGTGAAATGTCTTGAGTGCTCTGTTGGATGATCTTGTAAAGGAGCAAGTTCTTTTCTGGGGCTCCATCCCCTCCCTCTGCTAGGGTAAAGGTTCAGGTAATTCCTTCAGTCTTGCTAGTGCCAGTAGTATTGCACTTTCCAACAACAGCTAAGTTCTGTCATTTCTCCTTGTGAAAGTCTCACTGAAGAACCTCTGTTTGGGAATTCTAAGCCTCACCTATTGAACAAAGCTTAATGTGAGTCATTCTGTTCAGAGAAAGAGAACCAGTACTGGGTAGGAATGTTAAATGTTGGCCTCTATGGTGGGCATTCCTTTCTCTTCTGCAAAGTTTAGGTGGCCAGATTTTGGGGAGTCACAAATTATAACTGAAATAATTTGCAGGTGAATATATTTCTAACAACTGTAAGATATTTACCTAGAATACCAGCTGGACAAAAGTACCAAGAACTGTGGAGAACTCCTTATTTCTTAAAAGATTAACTGCATCGTTAAAGACAAGGCTTTTTCATCTTTTCCTGAAAGAATATATGGCCTGGAACATCTAGAATATGCACTTTCTATCAAAGATCAATGAACCAAATGTGTGTGTTATAGCCCCAAGGAATAAATGCTGCCCTGAAGGAATGTTCTTTTTTTTTTTTTTTTTTTAATTTAAATGCAGTTTATTTGGAACTCTCTCTAGGTGCTTTCACAAAAACTCATATTCATATGCAGTGAAATCTAGTAGTTTTCCTGATATTCCTAATCAATATGATTGTCAGCTACTAGTTAAATAATTGTTTTGGACATAATTACATTTTTTTCCATCTACAATCTGCTGGGCTTGTTCCTATTGCTCTCCTGTCTGCTTTTATTCATTACAGGGAATTTAAATACCCTATTTAGTGTGAGTATAATACTAATTTCCCTTGTATCTGCAAAAGCAGTCATCTTAAAGAAGTCATTAGGTTTCATGTTAACTTTTAATGTGGTATATGTATATGATGAACGATTCTGACACATCTGAAGTTTGCATATGATATTTCTATGTTGCCAGTCCTGTCACTGACTAGCAATGTAGCAGTGAATTTACAGTTTTCTGAGGCTTTGTGGGTTCTTCTTGTGAAGTAGTTTTGGTCTTGCAGTAGCCCATTGACTGTTCTAGAATCTTTTTCAACTAATATCAAATATTACAGCACTCCACTTTGGAGTTGCAGTCCCACTGCTTAATAATGCTGCTACACTGAACTTTTGAGCGCTGCAACACTTCTTTTTCCTTTCCTCCTTGAAGAGCTGGAGGCATTAGACATTTATCACTTACTTTTCTGTACCTTACCCTTCTAGCCCTCACTGGGCACTCTGGAACACGAGCTGGTGTAATGAACTGCAGCAAGAGCATCTGTGACACAATAGACAATCTGCTTAATAAATGTTTATTGATTTAAATTACAGATTATACACATGCATGAGATGGTGAAGTAAATTAAATTAGAGCTGGCTATGCATCTGTCTACACTGAAGAGGAGGGGCAGACACTGGTCTCTTCTCTGTGGTGAGCAGTGACAGGATCTGAGGGAATGGCTTGAAAAATTTTGTCAGGTGAGGTTTAGGTTGGATATTAGAAGAAGTTTCTTCACCCAAAGAGTGGTTGGGCACTGGAACAGGCTCCCCAGAGGAGTGGTCACAGCACCAAGCCTGACAGAGTCCAAGAAGTGTCTGGACAACCCTCTCAGGTGCATGGTGTAATTCTTTGAGATGTCCTGTGCAGGGCCAGGAGTTGGACTTGATGATCCTTGTGGGGTGCCTTAGAGCCCAGCATGTTCTTTGGTATGTCTAAAGCAAGGTATAAGGATTAACTGGTTGAGGGAGCAGCTGGTGGATTGCTGGGTTTCTTTCTGAAGGGGCTAATCAGTTTCAGCACCTTTAGAAGCAGGTTTCTGAATTTTAGACCAAAGGCTGAAGAAAGTTTTTCAAGTGCTTATTTTTCTGTATATTTTCAAGGACCTTTACCTTATTTTTTGTATATTTTCAAGGGATATTGCTGCAGACCACAGCTGATGCAAGTCTAGAAGTAAAGGCACTTGGTTTATGTCCAAGCAGTAAGTTTGGGTTTTTGTGTCTCTGAGTTGTGACATATTTCTATGGCCATATTTTATGAGAAATTAATTTTTCTCTTCTTCAATAAACTGTTGACTTCATTCAATTATTAGAGGTACAGTACATGTAGCTATCCTAAAAACTTTCTTATACATTTTGTCCAGAATTAGTTTTCCATATTATTGTTCTTGACCTTTATCCTTTTTTCCTCCCCAAGCCTACAGTTTAGAGGTTGTTCAGCTATAGAGGATGTTATTATATTCATTAGAAAAGCACATGTGCAAGTTCCACTTTTTAAATCACTGCCTTTGTGATTTGATAATTTCTGGATATTATTGCCAATAACTTCTCTGTGACTGCTGTAACTATTTGAAATAATAAAAAACTAATCAGAGACAATTTACCTCTATGATTTAGCTTTAGATTGTCTGTTTCAGAAGTTCTGTTCCTAAGAGAAGCTGTATTTATTGCAGTGTGTGTAGATAGCAATATTAATTTGATATAAATTTTATGAAGTAGCCAAAAGGATCTGATTTTGCTGATCCATATGTTCTGCCATATAACACAGTGGATCATGCTGATAGTTGTGCTAACAAATCGAAATAG
Organism: Haemorhous mexicanus; assembly: GCF_027477595.1. Taxonomy (NCBI): domain Eukaryota; kingdom Metazoa; phylum Chordata; class Aves; order Passeriformes; family Fringillidae; genus Haemorhous; species Haemorhous mexicanus. Next base: position 39,684,498 of record NC_082344.1, read on the forward strand.
GTTTGTAGTTTCATTTCTGTGGTACTTTCTAAAACTCTTTGTACCCCGGAGTCCAGTTAAGCAATCTGTGGGATCAAATTTTTAGGTGATGATTAGATATTTCAAGATGTAGATATCTGCTTTTTTAATTTTAGGGGCGTGGTACAGACCTTACTGAGTTAAAGTTTTAGCAAGTGTTTCTGTCTGAAAAGCTTTCTATCAGTTTTTCCCCACTTGTGAACTCATCCTGTGGTTTACTAGCCTCGAGGTATCTTCTAAGGGGGAATAAAAGGGATTTTAGGATGCTCAGCAACGACTGATGTGTGATATACATTACAAAAGAGTTTCTTACTTCCTTACTGTTCAGATTGATTCTCTTTAGAAGGTTCAGAGATTTGACCTACACATAAAGAACCCAAATCTCACAGCAAGCTGAGATGTGAAATTCACAGTCCTAAGTGTTTCCTCCTAAGTGGCCCCAGAGTTAGTGTAGGCAGGTCAATCAGAGCAGTGCAGCTCCATCCAGTCATGCACTTGCCAAGCTTATATGCCCCACTCAGGCTTGGGGATGCTGCTATCAGCCACCTCCAAGTGGCATGGATACATTTCAGGGTTTGGCCCAAGGATGAAGATGTGGCCAATTCAGATTTCTTGGAGCTGCCAGAACTGCACAAATTGAGTTGATTGTGGTTTTAGTTTTTCTCAATAGATATAACCAAGAGTCAGCAGGCTTTGGGCGTGGGAGATGAGGGATGGGTGAGAGGCCCCAGTGAGATACTTGATGTGGCTCTGTCTGATCATGTTTCTTACTTCTGCATGTGCTGTCCAGCTGAGAGCACTGGTGAGCTCGAGCAGTGAGCTGGGTAAAAGAGCTGGTCCAACTGAAGTGCAACAATGTCAGCTCCCATCCCTGTTCTTTTATGTTTGGATCATATGAAATTTTATGTTTTACTAAAAAATAAAGCTGGATCAGTTTCACTGTCTGATTTACCAAGCATTGGCACAGGCTGATGGTGGGGAAGCTGGAGTGTGTAGGAAAATAGCGTGCAGGCAAGAAAACAAGAAAGAGCAATGACTGACTTAATGGTATTGGATGTGTTCTCGGTGTTTTAATGGAATTGCTTTCTTGTCCTGATGCTCCATCTGCTTTACCTTTTTGCAGGTGAGAATCTCAATAACTTCTCATAATTATTTTACATTTGGGTTTATTAAATTTGATTTTGTCATATAGCCTTGCACTGACTGCAGTTAGAAGAGGTTTCTTTTCAATCCTCATAAATACTCTGCTCTCTCAGTATTTTTGATCTAAATCTCTTGCTTGTGGCTATATTAACTTACTAAATGGTTTATTTCATTTAGCATGCCAAGATAATTATTATATTAGCAAAAAGGGAAGTTTAATGGTCCCCTTAGAGTTGGAGAACTATTGTGTCTCTTAATAATTATGCTGTCTGACAGCTGAGTTTTGGAAATGTCATCTGTGTTTGATGTATCTTTCCTTCATAATAGTAAATACTAATAGCAGTTACTACAGAAGGATGTATCATGGCTAAATTCATGCTTGTGAATTACTCTGAATTCCTAAGATGCCAAATTGTCTAATGCAACAAGAAATGCTGCTAAGGTTAAGTATCCTGCAATTTCTGTATTACATATTCATGTCCTTTAACAAGGAAAAGAAGCATAATGAAATGCTCATTGATGTTTTTAAGTTCTTCATTGAAGCTAATTTCTTATTAATAGACTGGAAAACTTCTGTGCAAATAGGAGATTTAGTTCATTTTCCTGCTACTTTTGAAGTCTAAAAACTCTACAAAGCAGCTATTACTTCTTCATAAACAGTTTCTGGGATGAATTTGCAGATTTACTCATGTATTTTCTTGGGGTAATCCTAGAGATACTATTTCATGAATATGTAAAGCATATTTGCTGTCTTCTTTTTTATATTGTAGATTCATGGCAAATTCCTAGTTTATTCAGCAAGTGGCTTTCTCTGCTCTATTCTCTCTGTATAACAAATGCTTGTTTCTTTGGCAACTCAGACTTCATCATCAATAGGAAATGAGTCTGCAGTGCAGCATTATTATGCTCTGACAGGATTAAAGTTAATTTTCAGTTCTTCTGTTCTATTACAATGAATACTGAATTTTTCTTTTTTAATGATTTCCTGATACCAGATTTCTCTCTAGCATTCATAATTTTGCTTGCCACACCACAGATTACTTTCTGTTCAGTTAGCTCCCTCCTTCCTCCTTTATGAACACATATGCTAAGTCTGTTTTACACAGAGATCTTTAGAACTATGGACAATTTTGACAGTTTTCATTCTTTTTTACACTCTCTTCAGTTCTCATGACTCCATTATATTGATATATATTTCAGTTTCCTTCTCACTATCATTTTCTCACTGAAGATTTTTCTAATGAAGTTGGAAAAAGGCATTTTTAGTTTCAAATGAGCTGTAATCTATGAAAAGAATGAGACAATCTTGCAGCTGAGATAAAGCAGGACTTAGAAGAATCTGTGTATTACTGCAGATAGTAGTTTTAGAAGCAGAAATGTCTACATGAAATAAGAAACCCTTTATAGTAAGCTTTACAGAGTTCAGTGGGCAGGAGTGTCATTAATAAACTTGGAAGGGAAAAATGAACAGAAATTTGCACAGAGTTCAAAATATTCATGGAATTGAAATGGGAATGCAAACTCTGTTCAGTAGTTTTTGAGGAAAATACCAGTGGTCATGAAAGTAAAATTGATGCCTGAAATGTTATTCAATAGACTGTTATAGAGAAGACCAAATGTGTTATAGATTGATAAAAAACCCTGAGGGCATTACTAAAATTGAATTTTAAAAATTAGTAGAAATTGTCTCTTTTTTTGACACCAGTCAAACATAATGATAGAAGAACCTGGAGATCTGCTACAATGGATATTTGCTTCCAAGCTTATTTGACACACTTAGTTCTAGGTAGATACCAAAAAATTAATTCCATGAATAGTGCTGAAAAAAAATCCCACCTGAGATATTGAGATAAAACCAAAAGCAGTTGTTGCTCAAGTGTATGGGAAAATTACAGATGGTACTGTTTACAAAGGCCTCAAGAGAGCAGTACCTAAAGAATTATATAGCTTAAGTACAAATGTCCTCTAACATCATTAAATTACAACATAACATGATTTCCAATACAAAAGACTGGAAATTTGTTATATATTTTTGTAACAGAAATTGCTTTATAAAACAGACTACCTGGCATAGCAATCTTCTGAAAGCAAGAGTGGAATGGAAGTTTCTACAGATATTATGCTTAAAAAAAAAAAAAAAAAACCAAACAAAAAAACCCAAAAAAGAAGAATAGCACAGAAGTGGAGAAAGAAATGTTAACTTGTTGGATGTAGGCAGGAAAACACCCCCAACCCAGCAATATTGATCTTGATTGCAGAATGTCAATGTTTAATGTGATGCTGCAAGCATTAATGAAACTCGAGTTGTGGGCAGCTCTCCTCCACTTCCCTTCCACGTGAAGATTTAATTCTTCTGGGTGATTTCCGGGGGATTAATTGCCAGGGTTTGTGGGTGTGGCTATGGGGGGTGTTTGAAAGTAGGAGCTTCCTGCCGGCCATGGGTCTCCTGTAACACCTTCTGAGTGTAAAAAGGAAAAGTTAAGATCATTACCTCACACAGTGGACTTCCACACGGCAAACTGAATCTCTTTTAAATGGCCCAGTGACTCCAGAAGTAAAATTTCTGCTTTCTATAACCTGCTCACCTGCCTTTTCAGCAAAGAGCTTTTCTACAAAGGAAATTTCTGTTGAATCTAGTCCTTCTTTGTCACAGGTAAATGCATCATTTAATTCCTTTCATTGACTTTTTTTTTTTTTTTTTTTTTTTTTTTTACTTTTCCTGTTGCTGGTATAGTGCTTCACTCCTGTTAATAAGTTTATTACTTCAAGAATGAGAATGGCCAAACTCTTCATTCCCTTGGATGTCATAATCAGAGGGAATGTTCAGGATGCAGCATGTCTGCACTGTGTACTGTTCAGAACATAGAGGGGAAGTTTGGCTTATGTAAAATTTCTGCACTGGAACCTCAAGAAGAATCAGTCAGGAAGTCTAAACTGCTGTAAATGATATAGGTGCTTAACATGGCTACATTAATACTATTTTCAGTTACACAGATTCCCCTGTTCATTTTGAGACACATTTTTCATTTCACCATTAATGTCTTTCTTCTATATTTCATTTCTCATTTTCCCCTCTATTATTTATTCACAGCCTTTATATTTCTATGATTAGCACAGGCTACAACATTGTCTTTCTTTTTATCTTACTCATTTTTACTACAGCAGTGAAATCCACACTGATTAGACTGTAGCAAATTCTTCATCCTGTAGTAGTTGGGTAAGCCTTAAGGCAGGCTATTCACTTTTTTACACCTCACTTATTCAGTCTTTTCCTGTACACTGCAAATAGATGCAGATAATTTAAACCCTGTTTACCCATTTGAGTTAGACACATCCTCTGAAAACAGACAAATTTTTCAAATAATCCAAATTCTTTATGGTAAGGTGAGGGTCTTTCCCCCACCTCTATTTTCTATTAGTGTAGAATTTCCTTCTGTACTCATGATTCTCTCAGTTTTGTCTTTATTACAGTATTTAATTTTCACCACTTCCCATCTATTAAATGTTAGTGGAATTCAGAGAGTTAAACAAAATTTAAAGGAAGTTTAAAAAAATTGCATGTCTACTTTCTCCTCCCATATCACATCATCACTACACATTTTGTTGATCAAAATTGACTTCAAAACTCAAGTGTAAGTATATGTTGTATCAAAAGCAAACCCATTGGCTGGCCTTAAAATTCCAAGGTAACTTCTGTGAAATGTTAGGGTAAAACATAAAACCTCCATGTAAGAAGTACTATGTATAGGAATGCTGCATTAAAAAATATGAGGATCTTCATAACATCAAATGACATGGAAGTGGTGATAATCATTAGAGTGAAGATAAAGAACATTAGGACTAGAAAAAAAAATAGGTGCTTTAAAAGAAATATGCTTGCTAGTGTGTCTATCAAAAGTACCGATTGGTTCAACCCTTTCCTGGAGCAGGCATTGCTTAAATCCAGCTCTGATAGCCTGTGATGAGGATATCTGGCTTCCTAGAAAGCTGTTTGGGAACTTAGCTAAACTCCAGTCCACAATAATGTGTGTGAATGTGTAGCTTTCTCCCAAGTTCACAGGTGTTTTGCAAATATTCTTCTCCCATCCCCACACTGTCAGGAAAGAGAATTCTAGATTTATCATTTCCTCCAAGTTAGGCCTGCACCATTTGTAGGAACTTTTCACATTGTTGCTGGAACTTGGTATCAAGGCAGTATGTCAAAATTAATCAATTTTCATATATATAATCTACCTATTTGAAACACAACAGTTCCTTAGAAAAGTAAAATTATTTAAAGATGGTTTTTAATCCAAGAAAAATTTCTGTGTGCTTATCTCTTCCATAGATAGCTGTGGACTGTTGCAAATTCCCAGCTTTTGGTATAAGTGAAATGGTGAAATGCAGAAGTTGTAGGAAATAATCAAATAAAATAAACTAGAATGGGTCAGAGGTAGAGGGGCACTCTGGATCTTGCTGTGTTGCTGGTACTTGCTTTGATGAGCATTGCTGCTGAATCAGTTTGCTGCTGGAGGTTGTTTTCTTTGTGGAACAGATAATTTGCAATGGCATGTAGGTGAAAATGCCAGACCATAAACTGTTGATGGGCCCCTGCACTGCCTAATCATTTTTTTGGCTAGCAAAGTCTTTGTCATCTGCCCTAAATGAGGACTCTACCAAGTTGGATCTGGGGCAGACAGAAGTGCCCAGGAGCAGCTGAGCCTTTCCTTCAGTGAGAAGAGAATGATTTACATATAAGTAACCTCTGCTTGACTGGTGGGAATTTACTTGCAATTAATTTATCCCCAAATCTTCCAAGGCACAACTTCCAAAATTTCTGAGACTGGCACACAGGATAGTGATGAAAGAATGCATGAATTACTTCACTGAAATCCTTTCTAAAACAAATTTAATTTTTTTCAGAACAAGTTGTTTGAGGATGAATAGTAGTATACTTGAAAACCATCATATTAATTTACCTTTGCTTTCAGTGTAAAATGACCAGCTAAGACCATTTTTACGTCAGATGCTTGTACTTGCATGGGATTGTACTTTCTATGCTTTCTTGCATAGAAAGCTGAATATCAGATATAGGTATTAGTGTTTTCTCTCAAGAAAAAAAATATGCTTATTTCTCTCTGAAAGGCCTTTGGAATTTATTGTGATTTTCTGATTTTTTTGTTTTTCAATAATCTCTGCATCTGTCTTGTAATGTTTTATGGAAAACAGCGTTAGGAAATACTCACATATCGCCCAGATGCTTCCAGTCTACTTTTCATAAAGCACCCCCTGATGTCAATTATTTGCTGAAAGATGATTTTTAGAGAAAGGAAAGGAGACCACAAGTACAGAATTATGTTAGAAAGAAATCAGAGCTTTCTGAAGTGTACTGATGAGTACTTTATGGGGGAAGGTGGTTTTCCAGGCATATGATCAGGTAAGTCAATTGGTTTTCACAATAGAAAAATGATTTCAAAAATTTTGCCATTAAATGAAAACAGAAAACAAGTAGTTGCTTCTTCAAATACCAGCACACTGTTTCCTTGCACAGCTATAGCCTGGTAGAAATCATATTTATCTGAGAGATGTAGGTGCTGGGCTTTGCTTTAATGAACACTGAAGTGTTTTGCACAAAATGGAGCACCTTTGACAGCACAGCCTGAAAAATACTATAAAGCTTTTAAAAAGTATTCCATGTGTTCTTCTCATTCTAAAGTGCGTGCTCATGCATGAACTGCAATGAAAAAAGGTCTTTTCAATATTCTCAGTATTGCTGTATCAGGCTGCAATGAGTAGGTATCTACTGTGCCAGGCTCTGAAAGGAAATGTAACTCCTGCCTCAGGAACTAATTTATGGTGGGTTCAAAAAAAATCAGTTTTATGAAACCAAACAATACAGCTTTCTAGGGAGTATCACTCAGTATTGGAAATAGCTATAGTCTTCAATAAGATGAGAGAACATACATATATATATACATATATATTAACAGGTTGACTTCAACTTGAAATACTTTGTCCTGTCCCTGGGATTCTTGCAGTTAGTCTTGAACACGTTGAATTTCTTTCAACTTTTCTGAGTAAGGTTTGAAAAATTAAATAATTCAGCCTTATCTTAATGGCTTTGTTCTTAGCACTTACTCCTTGCCAATACCCATTGCTACTTTGCCTTTTGACACCTCTTATGAGAATGCTGTTTATAAAGGTACTGCAGCCTTTCAAAAGTTTTATTAATTCTATTTTTGTTTTCTCCACGTCTGATTAAACCTGAAAATCATTGCCAGGAAGATTTTGTCAAAATACTTCTTCTTTTTTTCTATTAAAAATATAAAATGTCAGTTCTCAGATCTCTGGCTTTATTTGACTTTCTTCTATGGAATACTTAAGTTTGTTTTGGAACCTGCACTAGTAGTTAAATGACATTTAAGTAGTACAGAGGCTTTGACCTTCAGTGAATGGTCTTCTGAATAAATGAGAACATATATGAGTGGATGAGATGATAAATGCAGTGCAATTTTCCTGCTTTCTGCATACTCTTCAGGGGATAATATCTGGTATTGGTGGCTAGACTAATTTAGTAATATGACTCTACATAAGAGTATGTCATTTAGTAATATGACTCTACATAAGAGTATGTATGAGACTGTGAGGATGATACCTACCTGATTTAAAGGGGCAGATTCTCTACTAAAAAATAGGACATTCCAGTTTGAAGAATTTTCCTGTAGAGATAGTAGGAAAAAAAAAGCTTACATTTTTTTCTTACTATTCCTGGGTTCTAAATTATGAACATCATGCCTAGATTTTTGACTAGCTGTTTTTCAGACATTAGTTTCTTGTTGCTGAAGCACTGGGGATGTTTTTTTCAGCTAACAGAAGTAGTATCTTAGGAAAACTTACAGAAACATGTTGAGGTGCCATACACATAAACAGGCAACCCAAACATCACTTTACACATGTATAATATTGCTGTCATTCTGTTCCATTAAAATTTTGGAATGTCAACAAGATGTAGATATATGACTAGGTCAGTGCAGAACTTTACAGGACGTGTCAAGTTATGACAACAATTTCATTCATTAAAAATTAAGGTAATTTCAAATGCTCAGCGAAATTCCCATGATGAGTCAGTCATCCTAAATAAACTGTAGTAGTCCAAAATAATTTAAAATCAAACAAGCTGAAAGTGTCTCTGGGTTTTGCATAATGATTTGCAGCACATTCTTAACACTTGAATTATTTTCATTCTTCTATACTGGTGAGTTTTTTAACCATTTACCTTGGGAAAGGGAATTTAATGATATATAGCTGCATGCTCTATAACAGCTGTTAATAATTTCCTTGCCTATAGATAGAGCTGCTGCAGGTGGTGATCTTGCTACAGTTCTTGGGAGATATCTGCCAGGAATTTTACCTGAAGGAGTGCTTCATTGTCAGGCCCAAGACAATGTAGCAAATCAATGACTGAGGCACTATCTCCCTCATTCTTTCCAGTGCCCAGAGACAAAAAGAAAGAGAAATATGTACCACAGGAGTGGTACCAGTAGAACATGAACAAGCATCAATGAGTTACAAGCAGTTCCAAAGAGATTTTAAAGCTTAATAAATAGGCTGGCTCTAAAAAGCCTCGTAAACTGTGCTTGACATGTGCTATATATGCCTTACACAGCACCAAAGTTGTGTGAGGTATTTATAATTGCTCTTGTGATCAAAATCACATGGTTACTAAATTCTAACAATTCACAAAAATATTTCCATTAGTGTGTCCCTTTTGGCATTCATACAAAATTTGTTAATCCTTGCTTAGCAGTGGTAGCAAAGACCTTGTTGTGCATTGTCACTGTATGTAGTTTTAAAAAAATCCTGGTTATAGGTATATTTACAGATGAAAAACCTTTTTTTGTGAGTTGGCAACATAACGCCCACCTGATGCATGATAATACTCTCTCTCAATGATAGTGTTATGAAATTTCACTCTTTGATCATGCACAAACTTTCCACTTCTCCCTAAAACCACTAACATTTTTGACTGGTTCATGGAAAATAAAGAACAAAAGTATTTCAGAAGGTTATAAGACCTGTTAAAGCACTAGGTATGAAATGGCTGTCACACTTCACTTTCACAACTTCAGACATAATTATTGGTGCTTAATGGTTGACAGGCTAGGGTCAGTTTTTACAGTCTAAATGTTAAGAGTGGATGATTGCAGCAATAAATATCTGTCACCAACAGCTTTCAAGTAATAAAAAAAATCCACTTGTATCTGGTCAGAGTGATAAAAGCATATGAAAGTGCACCAATTAAATGAATTTAATAGGATTTGTCAGGTTAGAGCTGCTGGACATCACTATTTATCTCTTTTGAATAATATTTGTAGCTAAAAATTAGCAACTATTGTCGGAGAGAATCAAATTAGAGATGAGAAAAGCAAGTATGAGTTTTTTATCCACATTTTATTAGGCTGCCTGTATAGTGTATATGGGACTTGGTAATAAAGTATCTGATCTTGTGCTGTTGAGGAGAGAAAAAATGTTCAGCTGTAGGTTATAAATCCAGCTCTCAAGTCATCAGCAAACATATTTTGAATACTAACATTTTAATGTATTGAAACTTAAATGCTATTACTGTAGATTATATTTCTTTTGGCTTCTATTGCCTTTCAGCTTTGGTACTAGAGATACAAAAGATGAGTCGTGTCTGACACCTTGATTAACCCTTAGGTAAGGCACAAGAAAGCTTTCCAAGTTCCTAAACAGACAATAAGTCTGACAGCTGCTTTGTTTACTTTGCCATTTGGCTTTGGAAAGGTGGGAGGGAGGCAGGCATGAGGTGCCATTACCAGAGGTGTGTGAGAACCAGCCTGATGTCTGACAGGATGTTTCTGGCACTGGATCATCTCAATGTTTAGATCTAGGCTTTTAGTGCAACTTGATGTGGCTAAAGTAGAGGTCAGTGACTGCTGCTTCCTTCACACTCTTCCCTGCTCTCAGGATCTGCACTGTGGCACATGTCCTCCATGCCCACTCTTGACTCCTAATATGCCATCTCTCTCTAGAGAGACTTCTGCTGGGCTGGAGACATGCCTCTGCTCTCTGCCCAGACCAGTGAAGCCAGAGCTCAGCTCCACTCAAACATATCTGTTGCTGGGAGGAACCTTATTTCCAGTTTCCTCTGCCACTTTTTCAAGGATTTAATTTATGCTATGGCCTTGAAGTCAACTCTAGAGTGGCACAGCTCCCTAAGCCCTGCTGTGGTTTTCCATGTGCCCCTACTTAACTGCTGCTATTTTGGGCTCCTGTTGTCTCCTACTCCTCTACAAAAAGACCTCTATAAATAGATATAACAATCACAAGAAATAAAGCCCAAACAATAGAAAGTTTCACAAGGCTTCCATCAGAGCATTCCTAAAGGTTACCTACACAACATTTGGCTCTTACAAACCTCCAATTCTGCCTTCCCACCAGAAGGAAATAAAAATGTTTTACTTCCCTGTTTGCAACAATTCTCTCATATTGAAAGGCCATTCAATTTTAGGCAACAGGTTTAGCTTTACTAGGCAATGAAAGGTACCTATGCCAGACCATTGTTCCCAGCTCAGTGCTACCATTCTTTTTAGTTTCTCTGTTGGATCTTCAAAGGATGCAATCTTATTTTTCTCTCCTAACCAAAACCACATAGGGCCCATAACTGAAGAGCTGCTGAGAGACCATTCACTCAGAGATAAGACAGTGTTTCATCAGTTCAGCAAGCTGAACTGTATGTCTCCCACACCCAGAGGCCTGGGAGTTTTCAATCTGCCCTGTGCCTCAAATACATTTCAAGCCTTTTTAAAAAAAAATCAAACAGCTTTTCTTTCTGCTAGAATTTTTTCCTGACAAACATTTTTAAACTTGTTTCCATAGCACACTTTTTCCTTCAAAAGAAACTACTTGCCCCTCCTGTTTTCAAAGTAGCTGTATATTTCATGCGCGGGGTGCTCTGGCTGTGCCACTATGAACTTGGATCTGAGCTCTTGCCCAAAGATTTCTGTTGAAATACTTGTCCATGCTTTGCATGCTACAAGAATCCAGCCTAGGCAACTTTGTAAAAATGCTCTCAAAAGCCATGTTTGTCATAATAAAGATCAAGCCTTTGTACACAAATTGGCAGGGAGCATAAACCTTGTGTTAGAAATATTCACCTGCCCAGTGCACATCAGCAGATAATTTATAGAGACATTTACCTGCAGAAATATATTAACTGCCATCAGTCTAATCCAAGTGGAAATGTTTCTGCTGTTACAGATTTCATGAATATTGTCTTCCAATCTTTAATCAGATTTCCAAATAACTGTTCATTTGCTTTTTTCTTCTGGTACAGTGCTTTGAACTGTTTATGCATTTGATTTATATAACTTATATTGCTTTTGCATTGTTTATACTGTGCTTTATACTGGCTGTTACAGAGATCTTAGGCTATGTGCGCTGCCTCACAGCTCAGCAGACTTTGTTGTTACAGCAATAAAAAGAATGCAAAGGTATTTTAGATTAGTGCTAGAATTGAAAAGATTGACTACTTGACAAGGTGTGTTTGAATTAAACACAAAGAGATTTTCACATCCTCTATTATCAGAATAAAATTAAGAACCTTTCCAAGTCATGAATTTTTTGAAAAGAAACCCCAACATTGTCCCTTCCAAACTCTACTATCTTGAACTGATCTTGAATAAGGCCCAAATTTTAAGTGTTCCTGTCCTGATTGGCAGTGTTCTTTTGACCCCTGGTCTATATTCAAACTTCCCCTTCAGAAAAGACTTAGGAGTTGAAGGCAGTGAAGATTAGGCAGCAGTCCCACAGCAGTGTGCCAGTGCTTCAGGTTCCCCTAAGGATCAGGGTCTGCTCACCAGCACCCTCCCCTCCTCCCCAGAAAAAACCTGCTCCTTCTCTGCAGACTGACATCCTCCATGGCTGGAGGACAGCCCAAGCCTTTTCTTTGGCTGCTGAGCTGGAGTGATTCTCTTACCAAGGATAATCAAAATCAGAGCACAGAGGAAACCACTGTTGCATTAAAGCTGTTGAAATTCAGTAGGAAATAAACCCCATTGTATTCCAGCTGCTCCTCAGAGATCAAGGGACTAGAAGGTCTCAGGAAAGAAATCTTTTTCTGTTAATTGAGGAAATTTTGTTTATACAAAAGAAATGTAACTTTGGGATGGAAGCTCCATGTTTCTGGATTTAAACTGTCAAATACTGAAAATGTGAAGCAATCAGAGAAACAAAACAGAACTGAGATTCATATGCACATAAATATACAGTTTGAGCAATGATAGAATCACAGGAAACTGGCAAAAGGGAAGCTGGACAATGAAGGGGATGTAAAGGCACTAGTTTCTTCTGTTTGATGAATTTCAGATGTGTTTCTGTGCCAAAAGAAGAGTTAAAGTTTGCAAATTACCCACTATGCTATTGCTTTCCACTGGAGTAAATGACTCCTCAGCTTTGAACTTTATGCACTGATGCCCGGACTGAGGGAAGATCTGTGCCCACAGGTTACTCACTCTCTCATGGGGTGAGCAACCTCAGGGTTTCTGCACAACATAACTGAAGTGGAAGGTTTGCACTTAGACCCATAAAGTCTTAAGAAGAAACTGAAAAGCAAGCGCTGCTTATCCAGGTATTTCAGTCAGTTAACCCGGTGGTCAAGATATCCTGATGGGAAGAAGAAGGTTGAAATCTCAACTTTTTTGGTAATGTTCTAACAAATAAAATATCATATATATGTAATTTTTTCATTTCCCTTCTTACATTGTGATGCTGTTAATGTCAGTATTCCTCTACTTATATCTACTGTTTTCCAGAGTTTTTCTGTTTACTCGTGAACTGGATTTGCTACTTCTCAATTTTGTCTTGTATGTGCTTTCTTTCTGTAGTTAGACTAGATTTGTTGAAGAGTGAGTAGATATTGTGATGTTTGTTCTGTCTTTCTCACTCAGTGGTCCACAGCTCTGTTCCCATTCTGTTCCATGCATTTTTGAAGTATTTTAGTTACTTAGAGCTTATTTTCTCTTGATGGATAACTTGGATTAAAATTATGCATGGCATGTGCAGGACAACCAGAGTATCAGGCCCAGCCAACAAGGGCTTCTGAAAGACAGGTCCTGCTTGACCTACCTGAGCAATGATCAAGTAACCTCCTTAGTAGAGGACAGAGAGGCTGCATGTGTCATCTGTCTATTGTCTTCAGTAACACCTTTGACACTGCCTCCCACTTCTTTCTCCTGGAGAAACTGATGGCTCATGGCTTGGACAGGTGCACCTGGTGAAAAACTGTCCTGGCCCAGAGAGTAGTGGTAATGGAACTAAATCCAGTTGGTTTCCAGTCACTTGTAGGGTTCTCCAGGAGTCTTTATTGGAGTTTGTCCTGTTTAACATCTTTATTAATGATTTGGATGAGGGGGTGAGGTGAACCCTCAGTCTGATTGCAGACAATACTAAGTGGGGCAGGAGTGTTGGGGGCCTGGAGGGCCAGAAGGCTCTGCAGAGAGATCTGGAAAGGATTGATGGACTGAGGACAACCGCAAAAGGTTCAACAGGATCAAGTGCCAGGTCATGGCCTCAGGTCACAATAACCCCATGCAGTGCTGCAGGGTCGGGGAAGAGTGGCTGGAAAGTGGCCAAATGGAAAAGTGCCTGGGAGTGCTGGATGTCAGTGTCTGAGGCAGCTGTGCCCAGGTGGCCAAGAGGGCCAGTGGCATCCTGGCTTGGATCAGCAATAGCGTGGCCAGTAGAACTAGGGCAGTAGAACTGTACTTGGCAGTGTGAGGCTACACCTTGAATCCTGTGTCCAGTTCTGGGCCCCTCACTGCAAGGACATTAAGGTGCTGGAGCATGTCCAGAGAAGGGTAATGGAGCTGGTGAAGGGTCCAGAAAATATTTTCTTTGAGGTGTGGTTGACAGAGCTGGGGTTGTTTAGCTTGCAGAAGAGGAGGGTTAGGGGGACATCATTGTTCTCTATAACTGTCTTAAGGAAGTTGTAGCAAGGTGAGATTGGCCCCTTCTGCCACTGCCGTGTCTAAAGAGAAAAGATGAGAGGAAATGGCCTTAGGTTCCACCAGAGGAGGTCCTGATTATATATCAGAAAAAAAAAAGTTTACTGAAAGAGTGGTTTGGTGCTGGAATAAATTTCCCAGGGAGGTGGTAGCATCACTGTCTCTGGAAGTGTTCAGATTTGTCTGGATGTGGCACTGGATGAAGATATGATTTAGTGGTGATTATGGTGGTGCTGGGTTGATGGATGAAATAGATGATCTTGGAGGTCTCTTCTAGCCTTGGTGTTTCTGTGAAAAGAATAATTATCCTAGAATAACAGTACTTATGAACTACAGAATTTCCAATGGTTTTTCTCAAACTGTTTTCAAAATGCATCACGTTAAACCAGATGTGCCCTTCTGTCATGGACCAAGAGTATCCACAGATGAATTATTCAGGGATTGGTGTTTTGGAAAAAACTATTTTTGAGTAAGTATTTCTGAGAAGCTCACATGTAGAAAGGTTTTTCTGCTGAGCTTCTCCATAATTCACTCATCACTCACAACATTTAGTGTAGCAATCTGGAAGCAGAGGTGAAAAGAACCACAAATCTCACTTGATGTGCCATGTGGGTTGTTTTTGCTGCAAGCAGTTTAGCCGTTCCTTTATAGCCATTAAAAGTTTATTAAAATGCATGAGAGACATCTATTATAAACCAGAAAAAAGTCCATTAATATTACATATCAGATAAGAGTTATATCTACACATTCCATCCCCCAAACCCCTAAACACCTAAAAAAAAGCATATTTAAATGTAGAAATTTAGAGATGTCAGGAGAATATTTTAGTACTGTGCTGAGTAATTGATTAAACTATTAAAAAGTGGATCAATAATGAGACCTTCTGCCTAGAAATCTGACGAGTTCCAAACAATGCTGGCATCACTCCAGGACATGATGATGCAGCTGACATTTCCTGACCTTGCATACTTTGAAGGCAAATTGTATGGCTTCCCACAATAGTTCTGGGAAGAATGAAAATAGCCAATATATATTTGAAGGTTAAAAACAATGAGGGAGAAAAATTCTTTACAAAAAACCCCAGTGGTTCAAATAGTTAACAAGATGATATTAAGGGAAAAGTGAAATGTAGATGTACTATGACAAGAAAATTTTCATTTGTAAATTACTCAGCTACATATATTTAGATACAAAATATTTTCTCAAGCGAAGTGGGACTATAACTTTCTTACTGGGATCTTCACATGCTGGGCTATGTGCAGATATATTTGCATGCAGCAGTAATATACTATCAACAGAGAGAGGATTGTTTGTCTAGTTTACCCGTGAGGTCTTCTTGTTGCAGTTACATACTGTGAAACTGATGTAGAGTGAGTTTCACAGGTGTATAGAATACAAAGAAGTGAACAAGCAGAAACTGGTGTCATAAAACAATATCCATTCTTGACTGCAGCTTTAAAGATGTTACTGTTTTCTTTGTAGTCAGCTCTAGCTGTGTTTTAGCTTTTTAGCCCCATATGAGACTTTTTACTGCAGGATCCTATCAAAATTAGGTATTTCTTTTCCAAGGTATGTGCAATGTTAGTACATCTCTGTAATTCTTGCAGTGCAGCTCAGCAGGCTTTTGCCAAGTAGTAGCTTTCAAGATAACTCCTTATTGGTCTCCTCTGGAACCAATTGATTAGTAGCTTGGTTTTAAACAGAATATTTCTCAAATATATTTTCTCCTTAAATAGGCTTTTCATAGCATATAACCATTTTCATTCTCCTGTAAATTATAAGACATACATCTTTGGAGGAAAATTATTCTCATTCTATACCAGGCAGTTAATATGTGCTGATCTCAGCCAGCAGAGCTAAAGGTGTCTGTGAAACATGCCAGGTGGATAAGCTGCATTACAATTAAAGATGAGTCATCAGTTGTTTGTATTTATTCATTCATGTCTTCAAATTGGAATCCTAAAAGATTAAGAAGAAATAAATTAGATTTCAAAAATATTCAGCTTTATGAAAGCTTCTGAAATTTTACTGCAGAACTTAATCCTTCCTTGCAGGAGGGAACCCAATTTTCAAGCACCCTCAGTATTGCAGCACAGTATTTCATGTGTTATTCTCTAGCTAGAAGATATGAGTGCAATTTTCAGTGTAGATATGGATCTGCTACTGCAGAGTTTACCTGGTAGGTCGGGAAATGTTATTAACAACTTTGTCCATTGAAAAAGAAGAAAACAGGGCAACATGAGCCATAATAATAATCACCACAAGTCTTCTCTATCTTTGAAAATGCTCTTGTTTCTTCTACATTTTAGAGAAGCAGACATTTTGAACATGTGCAGAATAACTTAATATTACATTTGCAGTTCATTGGAAATGTTTGGGATACAACACAAAAATTCTGCTCCCGATCACATTGTTTTCCTAATTTTTTAAATACTTTTACATATATATTAGCTAGAAGGAAAAAACTAGCCAATGTAAAAAATTAATGACTTTTTTTTTTTTCTGTTAGATGTGTTAGTGGTTTCCTATTTCACTAACTAGTTTATCAAACACTCTTTTTAGGTTTTGAATCAAGAAAAAAAGGACATCTTTTTACATGAAGAATTGTATAGTTTCTATATTCATGTTTAAGGAATGTACTAGATATGCTATAGCAGATGTAACATGTCCAACAGTTTCTGTGGAATAGTATTACTACAGAGAGGGGAAGAACCCAAATGCAGTCTTCTGTGAAAACTGTAGAACATTTAGACTGCAAACTATTCTGTTATGATAGTAAAGTCTGTATTAATTGAACCAAGAGACATCTTTCCATTAAAGACTGAAGTCTTTCAGCTGCAACTTAAAAATGCATAGTTTCAACTTGTCACAGTTTAAGTGGAAAGGGAACACTCAGTTTGGGGCATATAGCTAGGGAATACTCATCACAGAAATTGCCTGCTCTGGAAATCTGGTACACATGTGTTACACACCTCCCCCATTCTTTTGCAATCTAAGGGCTGACAAGTCAAAAGAGCCTGAAAATGGTCTTCACAGAGTGTTTCAGTGCCTGTAGACTGGAGACACCTGTGTGTAGAAATCTGCTTAGCTTTAAGATGTGTCTGGACTCTTGAATTATACAAGCAGAAACTTTTCTTCATACTCAGATTTAAATCTGAAACTAGTTCTGTCTAGAATAATACATAAACTCTAATGTTTTCTCAGTTTTCTGTGGGCTTTAAGAAAAATTAGTGGCAACTGGTCATCTGCTCCAAATTTATATGCATTTAAGCAAAACCTTTCTGTACTGGTAACTACAAAGAAAGTATTTTTAACTCCTCCCTTTGTACATTTCTATAGATATTGTCTCAATATGTCTAGTGAAAATACATGCTTAACTGCAGAGAGTTTTGGAAATTTCCATAGCATTTTTTCGAATTTTTAGGCTTTATTTTATATGTCTGAATTTTAAATTTTTCTGCCCTGTGGCTTTCAAATTAACTGAAAAAATGTGCATTAGTACATCCTTGTTTTTCCCTCTAGATAAGTAAAACTGATTTGAACTTGTTTATTCTAGAAGTCCAGAGTATTTCTAATTAAATTTTAAATCCTGTACTTCATATATTGCTTTATTTACATCACACTTTTCAGTTCAACTGTCAGACACCATTTATCCTGACCAAAAAAAAAAAAAAAAAGAAATTAAAATAAGACTATATATGTTAAAGAGCATTAAATGTTGGTTAAATTATAGAAGGCTAAATGTTTGTGTCTGTGAATATGTAACAGAGTTATTCTGGCAATGAGTAGTTTTGAAAATCCATGCTATGTACCTAATTCTAAATGATTTTCAATAAGACTCAGTTTCTTATGCTCTGCAGATGTTGTAAAATCATTTAAGAATATACCTGAATCTGTATATGGAATATTATTGATTCACAAGGATGTGGCAGTGAGCTTGAAAAATTAGCAAGTTACTCACGGAGAGTCTATGGCACAGAGTTAATATTTAGCTAGCAAAGGCACCTGAGTTTTAAGACTTGGGCATTACTAGATAGAATTGATCACTAAAATATCGTAAAATTCAGGGTAACCTCAAGACTGATCACCTCTAATACTTTCCTCTTTTACCTGCTTTTATATCAAGATTTTACTAGCTCTGTAGTTTGAACAGAAAAAGCAACATACTTTAGCACCTTTTCAAAAGCTGAATTCAGTTTTTTCTGCTGAGATATGGTTTGATAATATTTTGCTTTATAGTGTCATTAATTGCATTAAATCTTCCACTTCTGGATGAGAAATTGCATTGGTATATAAAAAAAAAAGACTGCACGAGAATGGTTATCACAGAACCATGTGAAAAGAAAATAGAACATAAGACCTGTATGTAGGCTGAAGAAATGCTGAGTGGTATCTCTGAGGACATGGAGAACATATTAGAAATGTGATGATTGAAATAAAATAGTAGTTAATAATTTTTTAAATAATGTTAGTCAATGAAAATTATTTTTCTGAAAAATGTTTTAATATTGTGGAAGTATAAGTCACTTTTTTGAGTCAAAAAGTCAAATTCTTTTACAATTGAAAGTGCTATAGAAAAAAGAGTTTCCAAACTAGGTAATATTAGAGTAGCTCTTAGTAGTGAAAGAGAAAAGTGAAATAATTCGGAATGCCTCTGGAACATGAGCATCTTGGAAAGGCCAGATTTGCTACTGAGTGCTATTGTCAATTATGTGTTGGGAAGGACTTATTCCTAGGTTTATTCTGGAGTGAGGAAGTACAAATGAAGTAGACCCTTTCTGCAGACCCTTTCTGATATACCCTTCTGCAGACCCTTTCTGACATACTCATCTGATGTTGTGCTTGTGATGGGCCAAGCACTTGCCCTAGAGCATCTTTAGGGAGGAGGAACAGGGAAGCAAAAGTGATGGTCAGATATTCTAGAGAAAGGGAGCTGATTTAGTGGTTTTAGCCAGTGAAAAAACTATTTTATCATCAGAAGCTGGATAAAGGCAAGTCCTCCATTGGGACAATTCTTATACTACAGATGAGATGATTGTAAAAGAGTAGGTAACAAATCTGTGCTCTGTAGTGATTTTTATAAGCAGTATGGCCTTCATAACTTTGTATATCATGTGCTATAGTGTTACTAATTCCCAGTGAAACTATTAATTTCAAGGCTCTCTTTTAGGCTATTCTGGTTTTTGGTGTTCTGTTTGTCCTGACTCATTAGTAGTCAGCTTTCATGAAGAGTTTTTCATCAGGATAGTACAGGTTTATTCTTTAGTATTCCTTCAGGGCTGAAACAGAGCAGCTTAGACTAGCTTTTTGGTGCCAAAAGGGGATACTTGCTCTGATCAAGAGAAGAAGCTAGACCAAACATTTTATCATTGCTCCTTTGCCTGGGTGTTCTTTTCTAGTATTATTTCCTCTGTTTCATTTTTGTAGTAAAAGTTATGTCTTGGTCTATATGGACAAAAAATACCATCTGATGAATTACCAACTGCAGACACAAAGTCCTCTCGAATTTTAGCTTCTGCAAGCTAAATCTTGCAGAATTTTGAAAATGAAAGTTGAGGTTGAGCACCTAAACATTTCTCATCAATCATCTCAATCTTCAGAAATTAAAATAATTTTATACTGGAAGCTGCTTGAAACACTGTACAGTATTTATAAAATTAGTGACTAACCCAAAGGGAAGGAAGTTAGAAAGAAAAGTTGCTGTATGTATCCTTTGATATATTTCTCTGGATCCACCAGCTGGAATTGCTTACTTTCACAAACTAGCATCTTGCCTGATTTCTTTACTCAATTTGGGTTTATCAGCAAATCATCAATTTGAATTAATTTGCTCTTTTTTTTGAATAGGTCTTAATCATACTCTAATTTAATATTTTTCCTCTTGGATATATGTAGCATCCAGACAGAGACTATTTCTGACCAAACCAAAGTACAAAAAGATGTTGCTGCATTCCTACTTGGCATGTGTGGGGTAACACTTTTAGGCTATTGAGAACGTGAAACAATTTTAAGCTCCATTTGTGTTGTGTAAGGAAGTCCCTATCTTCTTATTTCACCCTCAGAATGCAATAAAGCATATATTAAAGAAGAGGTAAGGAATTTATATCTCAGTGAAAGCTTTATGTCTCATATGTTTTAGTAGAATTGACAAGACACCGGAATTATTCACAGAATCATGGAATGGTTTGTGTTGGAAGGAAGGGCATGGACTCTGATGGCATAGTCCCACACATGACTCAAAGAACAGAAGGCTGAGTGGGGCACAAGAGATTATTATGACATGTATCCCATTTAAAAGAGCTGTGGGTCTTTAGAATGTCATCATCTCAGCCTAAGAGATCAGGAGATACATTCATGGTATACTGTTTTTAATACTTTTTGTGTTGAAGTAGATTCACAGAGCTGTCTTAGTATGTTTTAACTTATATGTCTGCTAAACAGATTTTCTGCAATAAATACTTTTGATTTAATTACCTTGTATTTAAACATAACATAGAAAAAGAGAGGATGTAGTCTTCTAATGCAGAATTCCATCACAAGACTGTGATTATCCTCTGAGCTAGATAATGATGTAATAAGATTAATTTTAATATTGAAAATTGAGATATTTAACATCTGCTGCTTACAAGAGGATCAAGAATATTATTACAACTGCTAAAGGTCTGAGCCAGAATTTCTTGTAAGTAATGTACCCAGTCTCCAACAACCCCTGAAAGATGCTGAATTCCCATTTCTGTAACATATTTTACCTCAGGGGAGCTGTGATATGTTCTCACACTGTTGTCTAATGAGATAAACAAAACTGGAAGTAAAGTA
Source organism: Haemorhous mexicanus (assembly GCF_027477595.1). Lineage (NCBI taxonomy): Eukaryota > Metazoa > Chordata > Aves > Passeriformes > Fringillidae > Haemorhous > Haemorhous mexicanus. The sequence continues at coordinate 39,705,479 of NC_082344.1, forward strand.
GCCAAGATTTACTTCCACCTGCCCCCTTTCCTCTTTTTCCGGCTTTTGAACTGTTTTCTACAACTGCTAATTTTTCTTATATATCTGGGGCAAAATGTAGAATCAAGCAATGTATTTCAGGAGGAAATAGAATATATATCACTGAGTTACAGGTATAATAACCTTGAATAATTTTTAAAATAATAAGATTCAGTTTGGAAATTTTTAAATTGGAAAATTCTGTCTTAGGCTTATGGAAAAAAATACTCTCCTGTGTTCTCATATAAGTTTTTCACTCAATTAGACATGTTAAGACTGGGGTGGTTAGTGAGCTGAGCTATGTTCCAAGTGCCAGAAAGAAAAATTGTATTGTAGTCTGTCTGATTGTAGATGCTGACAAAGAGATTCTATTGTCTGTCCCCTACTGAGTTTGTGTGTAGATAGGAAGAGGGAGGTAAGAAAATCTGGCCAACTTTTGTAATGCTTTAATTTCTCTCCTCTTATAATAGGCAGGTTAAAATTCATGTTCCCACAAGTGCTCTCAGCATCCCCAGAGGCAGCTGCCTGCTTCTGCCTATTTCTGTTCCTTTGTCTTGGTGCCTGCTCCTGAACCTGCACACTGCCTGTGCCAAGCCATCCCCACTGTTAATTGAAACCTCACAATGAACTGTTTTGTTGCATCAGCACAGTTGGTAGTCTGACCTCAGCTATTAATGACAGCTCACTTATTGGAAGTGTTTCTTGAAACAAAGGTGGTAAAAACATTATACAAATGATTGATTGAAGTAATTTTTCCCCCCTCACTATGAAATAATGCATCTGCTTGTTTTTAATATTTTTGTAGTGAAAAGGGTTTGATAGCTTAAATATATTTGGAGTACATCCAAATATATTCTATATACAGTCAATGTATGTCAATAGGCATTTGATATAAAACTTTGTGTTTAAAAGTAGTAAAGGACAAATACATAATAATATTTTTATTGAAAATTTAATATTATAAGACCAGTACCACTACTATACTAATAGGTATTTGACATAAGAAGCATTTGCTCACCCAAAAATTGTGTTTAGGTCTTTGTGCTCTTGCATTTAATTTTCATCTTTCATCTGGAAAATAGTTTTTATCACAATGTATAGTTGCCATTTTTCCTGGCTTTGCTCCATGGTGTAAACCATAAGAAACAATTGAGCAGGGGCTTTTCTAATGGTCTCTGCAGAGGATTTATCTTGCCAGCACTGACTGCTTAAAATTATGATGAATTTTCACACTTCCAGGGGTTGGTTGGTGAGCTTTATGTTGATATTTTTACCCAGCCTGTAGGAATGAATGTATGTATGTGTGTGTATTTATATATCTGTATGAAGCCATGATGAAATTCTTGTTATATCAAAAATGCTTCACAGAATTTTCCATGTCTTGATGAGTAAGTTTCTGTGAACAAAAGGATATCTAGTGAGCCATTACATAATAACTTGTAAACTGGGAGTAAAGATACCTACCTGGGTAATGGAAGAGAGTGATTCAAGTCCTTACTCTGCAAAAATGAAAGCAAAGACATTAATCTGAATCTCTGCTTGAGGGGAGCTTCTTGTCTTCAGTGAATGCTGAGAGTTAAGCTAACTCTGTTCCTTTCTAAGATTACTTCACAAAGTAGGCTGACTTTTTACACTTCTACTACTCCAGTAAATCACTGTCTCAATCAGAGTGAGCAGAACAGGGTGGAACAGGGTGAGCAGAAGGGCTGGCATCTCACTCAGTGGTACCTGGGTAATTCCCTCAGACTGGAAGAGCAGGGTTAGCATCACACTGCACTAAGCACCACAGGCACTTCCAGGTGAGCCAGCAGCTCGTGCACTGCCAGCATGGGCATCTCCACATCCTGATTCCCTGAGCAGTGTGGATGTCTTCTGTTTCTGGCCTTGAACTGGCAGAAGTGGGTGCCTGAATGTGGATTTCCCACTGTATTATTCCAGCTTTCTCTGAATAATGGACTGTTTGGGTAAGAACCGAGGGAGAAAAGGAAAGTTCTTGAGCAAGATAAAAAATGTGTGCCTTCATGACTTCATTCTTTGTGCTGATGAGGTACTGCAGGATGTTTTGAGGCAATAAGATTGTGTGACTGAGCATTGGAAAATTTCAGAATAGAAGACTTGTAAAGCTAATATTAATAATAATTTGATTAAATGAAGGAAACACTGGGAGAATGTAGAAGACAAACTTCTTCTTAGTTCAAGGACGTTCAGGACTAGGATTTGGCTTCTCATGGACTGCACAGATAAGAATTTGTTGTCAAATAAATTGCTTAAGTGGCTGTTTTGTTGGTTTTGTCATGAAGTAGCTGGAGCAGTAAAGCAAAGCCCTTTGGCATGTACAGAATGTGAATAAAGATTAAAAAAATCTTTAGGTAAGAAGGCTGAAGCAAGAAGGAAGAAAATCCTGATTATTTATTATTTATCAACTTTACTAGCACTTCACTGGAATATGACAAAACAAGATGATAACTGAGATGGTTTTTTAAAGTGTAAATTTACAGTTTAGTAAAGGAATCAAATTAATATAGAAATGAACTAAATGACCACTGTGTTGTGCTGAATTATCTGTATGGATTTAAGCTGATTTTTATGATGCAATTTTTTTTTGCCGAATGGTTGTATACTCACACACAATGATTCCTATGCTTATAAAGTTATAGTAAATGTTTTCTTTACTGTGTAATTAGTGCTTTTCCTGTTTATCTTTGTAATTTTATTGTCCTTACACCAAGATCTCAGGTTCTTACACTTATATATTAATATTTTTACTAGCTTAGCTGTAATTGATGCAAAGGAAATAGTAACTCAGCCAAAATTCCTGTTGATTCACTAGAAGAAGGATCCAGTCTTTAAAATCAAAGTAAAGGATTCAATAAAAAATACCTGAGCAGTCCCAGAATTATTTATGTTCATGGCAATGATGAATTATATATAAAATGAAATAATTTGATTCACATGGGGTATTTCATTTACAGTACCATTCTCAAAAATAAGTACTTTTGCTTTAGAAAGCAGAGTAGATTTTTTTTAGTTTACCTAGAGTTAAACTCACAGCTAATACAGATAATGAGAAATTTGCAATTACCTTTGGTAATAAGTGAGTTAAGGTGAAGAGAACTTGGAAATCCTTCTAATTTCAGGTCAAAAACCATTTATGCCAAAGTGAATGAATTGTGTCTGATAAAGATGGAATAATTTAAGATACTAAGCTCTGTTTTCCTGTTCTGCAATTCTACCTGATTCTGTGAACACTTAGTTTCTAATGAGACTGTCAGAGCACTAAATCCTGTCTAATCTTAAGAAAGACTTTTAAAATCCCTCACCAAATATCTGATGGCAAACTTGAGATAGATTTAAAGAGGGTTTTGAGCTACTTCTTGTTGTCTTTTCGCAGCGATTTAGCTACTAACAAAAATACTAGTATTTGTCTTTTCAAGCATCACAGACAGTGAAAATCTGATTATTTATCAAATCTCTTTTTTGACATTTTTTTCTATCTCGCCCTACCTTGTGGCTCCCTGTTGTCTTGAATCAATGTTTTTTAGAACAGTGGCTTCTGTCAGTCACTCCAGTGCTTCTGTGTCTGGGCATGCTGATATGTAGCAGTGGGAAGCTGACATGGAAATGGGCAAAGCAGGAAGGAGGTCTGGGCTGCATTTTCAAAGATAACTTAAAAAATAAATCATCATTATGGGAAATGAATATTCTCTTAAAAGCAGGGCTCATTTCTACCTACAACCTTTCCAGTACTTATCCCTGAGTCATATAAAGAGTAAGCATTAGAAAAATGGAGTAAGTAAACATTATGACTGTCAAAATAAGATGCATTTAGATGAAGAATCTTTAGAGGAGTAGATGGTATTACTTTATGTATTGAAATTGATTATATAGCCTTGTCAAATTACCATGAAGGGTTTATTTACATTTGGCTTATTTCCTAGGCAGCATAGCTGCCTTTCTAGTGCAGACAAAGCTTATTGAAATCTTTGTCATGGATTTTTCATGTTGCAGAATTGCACAATTAAAACCAGTAATAATTATATTTTCAGCAATCCATTGTTAATTTTGCATTAAAAAAGACAATCAGCAAAAAAGCTCTCAATATGATATAAACCCCATTAAATTCTCAAGGAAAGAGGCTCCAGTTTATTCCTTTGCATAAACAAGCTCTGCAGGAAGAGACTTAAAATGTGCTCACTACTTCTCAGGGCAGAGGAAAAATTATTAAAACCACTAAAATTACCCATTTTTTTGCATAAGAAAGCAAAAGCTTGTGACCCTCTTTCCCAATTTTCCCAATTCTGAATTTTCCTAATTGTGAATCAGTCTCTCATACATTCAGACTTTTTTTTTTTTTTTTTAATCAGGGAAGTGATTTTTTTGCATCTGTTGCATAAATGGATGTTCAGTACTGGCTTGATTGCAACTTAGTTTTGAAAAGCAACTTAACTTATTTAATTATGTACATATTCCCAGTGATCTTGACTTGCTTGCTATTTTCTTGCATGAAGAAACTTCTGTGATGTTGGGGTTTTTATCAGGGGACTCCCCTATGAATAATAGCATCAGCTGGCAGTGAAAAGGCATACAGCAATAAAAAGGGAGATAATATGGATTTTTCAGGCCATAAGCAATGAGCTCTTTTGTGTTTTTCTCAGTGAGTGTGGGGAAGGTGAGAGGTGTTGCAAAAAAGCCCTTGACCTCCTTATGAGAATGGGGAAAAAACATGGGAGTGAATTCATAAAACTGGATAATACGTGAGAACTGGCTGGGAGAGCTTCTGTTAAGTAAATTAGGTGGTGGTGAAAATCCAATGCATTCAGTCTTCTGCATGAGAAAAACTGGCTGAAGCACAGGAAAACAGTTTAGACTGGAATAGTTGGGCTTTTTCTGCTAGATTATTTTTGCAGTGTAATCTTTATCTCATTTTTCAGTCCATGGTCTGGAAAATTCTTACAGATCAAAGTCAGGGAACTTGCAAGAGCGGGTAGCTTTTGGGCAGAAATTTTGCTAATTTGGAAAGAGAAGAAGGAAAAGCTTGGGGCAAAACAAGAATATTAAATTATTACAAATCCTCCACTTTAATTTGCAGCAAATTGAAACAAAATTTTACATTTACTGTTATGCAAACATTATGTTTATCAAATACCAGTGATATTTTACATCATGATAGATACTTATGCTAAGAATGATGACTGTGAAACCCCAGAGAGAGTAAATCATGTTCTTAAATGCTTTATTTGATCAATAAGAAATGATTGCTGTACCCATATGAATGCATGTGAGTTTCAGATGTTATGTTCACTTCTAACAATAAAAATAATAATAAAAGAGAACAAGTAATTTCCTTAAAAAAAAGAGATTTTTCTTTGCTACATTATTTAATGAAGCTGAAGTCTGTGGAATACTAGGCAGTAGCTAGTGCTGTTTTCTGCTTTACCCCTGTGGTGACATATTCTCCTTGAGGTACAGTTTTGGAGACTCCAGCAATTTTTTTCCCAAGGTTTTAATGGGAGTCAGCTATTTAACCCTGTTTATAGAAAGAAATTGATCTTATAATAATTGTTATAAGTCTGAAATGATTTTTAGAAGGAAGTGCAATCAAATTACAAGTTAAAAATTGTGCCCCATTATTAGCATTAATATAATTCTCTTCTGTGCAATCAGAGATATGGAGGTGAAAATACTGGAATTAATATTTTAGTGAGGTTTCTGTAAGAGGTTGAATGTATTTTCTGAGACAGAATTTTCCTTCCTGAAGTGAGGGCAGTTTTTTTTAGAAGGTAATATGTAGTGGGTTAACCCTGGCCAGTGGCCACACAGCTGCCTGCTCATCTACCCCATCTCCACCTACCCCAGCAGGACAGGGGAAAGGCTGGGAAGAACAAAATTCATAAAACTGTTGAGCTGAGATAAGGACAGTTTAAGTGAAGGGAAAAGGGGGGAAAAACTGAGAAAGTGATGCAAAAGCAATCATTTACCTCTTTGCACAAGCAGAGTGGTACCCAGGCAGTCCCTGAGAGATGGCTGCTTTTGAAAGCCAACTTGCCTTTCCCTTTCTTCTCCCAGTACCCCAGTTCCACTGCTGAGCATGACATTACATTGTATGGAATATCCCTTTCACCACTTTGGGTCAGCTAGCCCTGCTGGGTCCCCTCACAACATTTTGCTTGCTTCCAGCCTCCTTGTTACTCTTGCAATGCCTTGAACACTGCTACTGGTTCTAGTATAATAAATGTTGTCTTTGTGTTTTCCTCCATCCAATACTCTGAGTTTGAGGGACAGATGATTCAGTGTCTGAAATCTTATAACATACAGACAAGCAAGCCAGAGAATGTGCCAGTTGTTATTTTTCTCTCTGGACTCCCCCATATCACTATCCTCAGAGCCAAGTGAAACAGAAATCTTGGACACAGTTGCTTTTGTTTCCCATCCATGGCAAGCTAGAACTCCTCCATCCTGCTGAAAGGGCTTTTTCCCCCATAATTCCTCTCACTTTTCTTAGATGAAGTGGCAAAATAAATGTCACTGCATAGATTTCAAGCAACAAGTTTACTTCATGTTACAACATCTCCTCTTCTCCAGTAATATGCTCTTTTATATCCCAATAAAACATGATCTGACTAAGGGCTTGAGTCAGGGGAGATGGACTGTCAGAAGTATTTGACTCTTTTACACTTAGAGCTGTTGTGTTTGTAAATGTGTCAGGAATTAATGTGTTCCATTTCTGGAGTTCCAGCTGTTTTTTTAAAGATTTACCAAGTACTGTAACAGTACTTGGTAAATGCCTTCAGACTTGCAAATGAAGAGATGAAATTGCACATCCAATTGGGGAATAGGCTGATGACAGATGGGAGAGACCCATCTGTGGAGGGTCTTTGAAACTCCACCAGTTGCACTTTGAAAAGTTTGGCTTTGTCAGAAAATTCAGGGTTATCCTGTGGACTGGAAAGTAGGGTCTGATAAAAAAAGTGCATTAAATCTTCTTATCCTTCTACTTAACAGGATCCTGACTACTGTTTTACTCATTTAAAAACCTGACTGAATGGAAACTATTAAAATACATTTTACTACTAATTAAGAGGTAATCATTACATCAGTTTGAAAATTGCCCTGGAAACTTGAAAGCATCTAAACAAACATGGAAAACTTTGGTAATTACTCTGTTCATATTAATTGGATATACAAAGAACCTTAAACTGGAGTGATGTAAATTGATAGAGCCCCCCTAAACATAGTTATGCCTCTCTTGTATGAGTTACAAGTTTGATTTGGAGTTATCTTTCATATAGTTTAGACATCCTATTCCCGTTCCTAACGCTCAGCTTCCGCTATCCCATTATCTGTCCCTAGCTCACAGAGGTCAGAAATCAGCCCACTGAAGAGATCTGCCTTCTTGGAGATGGCTCTAGGCAAGGCTGCCACACAGCAAACTGAATGTCTCTTCCTGGGGTGAAGGATGGGCCAGGTTTTGGGATGTTTCTTCCATGGAAGGGCTGGGACCAGACTTCCCTGCTGCTATTTCCCTCCCAGAGGAAGGGAAAGTTTCTGCTTTTCTGAATAACAATGGTTGCCCAGCTTCCCCATGCTGGACCACAGAGCAATGGCAGCAGAAGACAGCCATCCACATTTCCAGACATTTCTATCATATGAGGGATCTGTTTTTCTCTGCCTTCAATTGGAAATAGGACAGCTGTGACACAGAGTGGTAATGAATGGTAACAGATCCCAGTTTTCAGAAGGCACATAATGTAGAGTATTGATCTGCTCCCTCCCTAGTTACTAGGTTGTAGTACTTTACATCTAAAGAGTAAATCACAGTTGATCAGAATATTTAGAATACTGATATATTTCAGGAAAAATATTTTCCAATCCTATCTGTATGAATCAGCAACTTCTGTTTTATCAGTTTGAAAATTCAGGGGCACACTGTGAGTTTTTCCTCCTGGTTTTGAGCATTCAGGTTAGTGACAGTTATGAGCCTGTCCCCACAAGTGAACTTAAAGGTTGTCTGTCTTCCTTTCTTTTATTTATAAAACCTGAACCTCTGTAACAGTTCCTTTTTACTCAGAAGAACACTTAGGAACCTGCTAGAAATTGCTCTCTGGAACAGCACTGTCATCTACAGAAAACAATTAATTAATAATGCAGAGGGTTTGAAAATACCTTTGTGATAGTACAGAACAAATAATTGATGTGGACATAACTGGGGGAGATATGTTTTTTTATAAAAGTTGGAATCTTAAAGTCACAGAGTTCAAAACTACAGAAGTGGTTAATATTCCTAATTTAATAATTTTGCCATATCTAATGACAGAGACTACTTGGATAACCAGAGTAGCCTTGGAAAACTTCCCTTCTTTGACTATCAACATTATTTTCATTTTTTTTTGTGACAGCCTGATAGTTTATTGCAAGTAGGCAAAAGTGATACTATTGATTCCTTCATACTTAGAGGTAAGGTGATTACAAGTTCTTTTTTCATTTCTATATGTGAGAAACATACAAAAGTAATTGCTCTTTGTTATACAGCATTCCCTGTTTGGCCCTTTTTCTGATTCTATTTCATTTTAAACATGGATCAGACATACATTGTGGATGTATAATGTACTTCACATCTTTGCAAACCAAGACCTACAGAATATATCAAAATGTATGAGAGTTGGAATTACTAAACTTAGTTTATTACTGAGAAAATGGAAAATTTCTGTAGCTGGTGGGAATTTTGAAACACATGCCTGCTCTTTTAGATTAGTGCCAAATGATTTTTATAATTACATGGTTTTTTCATAATTAATGCTTCTGAGTAAGATGGTATATTTTAAAAGATATTAATTATAGATGGCATCTGTACTTTAGAGAGCATGTTTTTTCTCTATGCATATTGAGACAGGTTTTACCATTGTGAAAATGTGTAAAACATATTTCCCCAGTACTTGTGTATATACTGGACTCTTTTCAGAAATTCTGCAGCAATTTCTGCAACTCCACAGAAAGCATTTTGTGGTGCTTTAATTCTAAATTTATTTGCATGTGCATGAGATTCTGGGAATGCAAACATTTAAAGAGATGGTGAATTTTAAGCCCAAATGTTATTTCTTTTCTCTGCATTAATCCAGATATTTTAGAATATGAAAACTGCTTAGAAGTGCTGGTATTGAAATGGGGGTAATTTGTAAATACTGGATATTTATGGTTGGTCAGTTTTTCATTAATTGCCTATAATGTGCATTACTTAGGTATTTAAATGGTTTGTCTTGGTTAGGTGAAACATCTGCTTTTAGCTCTCTGAGTAAGGAAATGTATATATTAGTGCTTCAGAAGAGGAAAAATGCATGGTTTCTGAACTCATATGTTAGCTATAATTTAGAGAGAATTGTGCAGAAGCTTGTATGAGACTGTCTTATTCCTCCTTGTATTTAGCAGATTCATTTAAGAACATTATCTCTTGGCAAAAGTTGTGTGCCCAGTGTGGGCTAAATCATCTGACATAGATTAGATAAACGTCTAAGCTTCAGAAAACCAAATTATTTGGTACTAGATTATTGAGTACTTCCCATGAGTTATAACTTTAATAAATTGGATCCCAAAAGAGCTTCAAACCATGGTGGGTGGGAGCAGACCATGTCAGACTTCCATTCTACCCCTACAGACTACAAATTATGCTGAAGCTGAACCACACAGTTACTTCAGACTCTGCTTCTTCAGCTGGAAAATAGGGAAGAACTAGGCACCACCTCAGTTTTGACAGATGAGTGTGTAGGACCAAAAAGTGTTATTTGTCTGTCAAGATACTGGCGTCCAGGTGATAGTGTGAAATTCATTCCACTGGAGGTAGCCAGCTAAACATGCACATCTTTCCTACCCCCATGCAGAGAGTCAGCACCTGCTTGAAAATCTGGAAGTTTGGAGGCCAGCAATGGCAGGAGCAGACACATTACCTGTGGTGAAAACTCTCCACTTGTGAGGCTAACAGCAAGGGCAGTAAGCTTAAAGATGTTGGCGTGAATACTGTGATAATTTTGAATAGATGCTTTCAGTGGGCAAGGAATTGGAAGGCGAACAGCTATTGACAGCCAGCTGAGGACTGAATAGCATCATTTTTGACATAAATGTGCTGGGATGGAAGATGTGTTGCATGACTATTCCTATTTCTGTGACATAGTGATACATTTTTCCATGCTAGTCTCAATAAAATACCAAATCTAGGTAGTGGATGATGTCTTATGAACTAGAAGAGGATTTTAAACATTATGTGCCAGAGCTGCAGATTTCACAGGTGACATTGAGCAGAAGGCAGGAAGATAATTCTCACTTACCTTGTCTCCTGTAAAATGTACTGAAGGACAGACATCCCTTTGCTGGATGCATGAAGTGCCTTCCCATGCCAGAAGGTTATGTGAGACTTTTCTTGCCCTTGGCCTCAGCACAGAGAAAGAAACAGGCTTGAGTTCTTTTCTAATGAAGAGCTTCTGATCACTGACCAGCAGCTGGTACAGAGCTCCTGCAAACAGGTTTAGCACAGACATTATGATGATGAGCTGCATCCTCCTCTTAAGGGAAGAGTCTTGTGGTGGGACCATGGCACAGGGTGTCAGCCAAGGAGTGCAGTTTACACTGCACTGGTGGGGGCAGCACAATAAAGGGACTGTCCTCTGCAGTGTGTTCTGTTCTCTTGAGCCTGGGGGCAAAGACAACTTACAGAATGCATATTGCTGATGCACAGCACTTGCCTTGACAAATTGAAGCTTGAATCTAGGCGAGTCAAAGGCAATATTACTGCTGAAGCTGATTATAAAGCTTCCACTCAGTACTGTCCAGGCCACCCTTTGAGTTTGATTGCAATGCTGTGATTATTTTCTAATATGAAACCTCTATTTCTTCTTGCCTATTTATATGTCAATCTTATGTTCATATAATTTTGGCAGGTGAAAGTTTCTGTGCATGGATTCTATATGGAATGAGCACAATAACTCTAGGAGATGGCATATTTCATAATAATCTATTCAGTGTGGATATAAAACTTCCTGGTAGCATGTTGTATATGAAAATGCCTTCAGAGCTTACCAGGCTTGTGAAATGCAACCCTAACTCACTTTCCTGCCCTCCTTCTCTTTCTATGGAGGTTTTTTAAATTTTTTGTCTTTTTTAAAAAGAGAATTAAATTTTTCACCCTTATTATCTGATTCACTTTGACAATTTTTATTCCTTTTGCTCTTTTTACTGTGAACAGAATTTAAACAACTGAAGAGTGCAGAGCATTTATTTATGGGTAAGCACACTGTAGATAGCAAGGACTAGTGATCTTGTATGTAAGGGTTAATGTTACCAGATGAGCATTATATACTCACCAATCTGATGAGATTGCACTTGCTGCTCAGGTGAGGAGAGGTCAATAATCTTTGCTTTTAGATTGAGCGTGATCCTTGATCTTGATGAATTTCCATCTTCTTCATTACTTTTTAGCATTTTAAACTATTTAATGTCAATATTTTTTCCTCTTGAGTTCTCATACTGCCAACTATCCCCACATCCACACTTGCCTTTTTTTGTTCTGTGATTTTAGGCTTCCTAACTCACATAGCTTTTCTTGTTTCACTTCCTTTCAGTCATCTCAGCAGTTTTCTCAGCAGGCTGACCAAAAGTCATGCAGCTTTACTGCCCCAAACTGCTCTTTGGTTCATAGACTTTGTCTGAGGGTTGCATATGAATGGTGTCCCCAGATACTTTCCTTTTCTGACTTGTTTCTTATCTGAAGTTTTTTAGAAAATATTAATATTTGCACTCATGGATTTAGCTACATCCCACTAAGCACAAATAGTATATAGAAAAAGCCAAGAATAAATTTAGTGTCTTTTCAGTATGCAAATCTTTACTGAATATGGAATGATAAAACAAAAAATCATGATAAAAGACTGAAAACAAAGGCTTTTCATTGTGTTTTGCTGTTCAAGATGTACATAAACATTAAATACCAAATCATGAAATAAAGTATATTTAAAATAAAATATAAACCACATCCTACTGTTCAGAAGCCACAGAGTATTATGCTACTGAGTGTGAATTATATGGTGAAAATTACTTGACAGAGTTCTGCACAGTAAATCACATAATATTACTTTCATTTTTTCCCATTTCCTGGTGTACAGAACATTCTATGATCAGCTAGAATTTTACCCTGTAACACACTATGCTAGAAAGACCAAATAATGATTTCCTGTCAGACAATTTAGAATCTAAGCTCAAAAGGAGGGATGATAGGCAACAAAACTTGAGGATTTGGTGAGATGCATTAGGCTGTAGCATTGGTAGTGTACTGCTATATGACCTGCTTAACTTCAACCTGGCTTTTCTTAGACATTAAATAAAAGAGGTTATAAAGAAGGTGTGTGTATATATAAAATATAAAATATGAATTTAAAGTGTGAGTGTTGCAGATTTTTTATCATGTTTATGAATCTCAGTCAGAAATCTCATGGGAAGCCTGTATTCTATTTATCAATAAGACTCCAGTGGCTGAGACTGCTGCCTTTACTGCAAGACTGGCATTCTTCTTCCCATGTTGGAAGAAATGTCAAGTTAATTATAATCAAAATAAATTAAAATTTCCTGATATTTAGTTGCATTTTTAGAATTTAAAGCTGTGATTCTGCCAGCATTTAAACAGGTGTGCACCTTGGCTCATGTGAGCTGTTATCATCCGACATGATGAAGTGAGTCACAAATATCTTGGCAGCTCTCCACTCTGAAAATACACAGTCTGCAGTTAAAATTTTGACTTTTTGTTATGCTGTGAAATCTCCTGCTATTAGGTCTTCAGGAGCATTTTAAAATAGTCTTCAGAGGTGTCTTGTCTGGCTTCTACTGTGCTCTTTCTCTTTAAGACTGAAACTTTAGAAGAAATTAAAATCCTTCTTAGATGGTTGCTATTCAGAAGTCTCAGAATTCCTCTGGAAGGCTCTTTGGTTATTTTGACAGCCTTTTTGTGCTTCACATATTGAAGTACCAGAGAAAGCTGGTGGGGTACTTCACATATTGAAGTACCAGAGAAAGCTACTGCTCTCTTGAGCGCCTCACCCATTACAATAAGCACACAGTGGTATGTTAAAGCTTAATCATCTAAGATTTACAATGATATAGACAATGGGATTAAGGTTTGGGATTTATTTTTTTGGTGAATCCAAAAACTCTCAGAAAAAAAAAATTCTCATTATTTAGGGCTTGTATAGCTTTCCATCTGTCTTTGATCTTTCAGCTTTCTTTATACTCCTGTGTACAGGCTGCAATCTATGTGCTTCACCCAAGAGTAGAGTGGAACCATGTGCATAGATAATATCCCTGTCTTCTCTCCTGAAGGTGTATGTGATTAATGATTTTCAGTCTGCAGAGCTAAGATGTGGCCTGTGCCAGGGTGCAGGAGGTTTTCCACCAAGGAGCCTTATTATTGAGATGAATGGATTATTGATGACAAAAAGGAACCCCCTGCCACAAAACATTAGGGGAAGAAATGGTTGGCGTGTCTCTTATTCATCTTGGGATGCAGAAATGGGCTGTGTAATCTCTCAGGATTTCTTTCACCTCTACTTTTTATTATTTCATTTTTCTGGAAGCAGAAATGTAAGATGGCAGGCTTAGTACCTGTCTGCATGCAATGTTGTCCTGCCTTTAGACCCCGCAGGGAACACTTCCAGCCCTCTGGCAGGGGTATAGATCCAAGTCTGGAGCTGGAGCTCATTGCTGCAGCTGATATATGGAAAAAGCCAGTGCTGTGCACAATTAAGAATTTGCACATCTGTGCCTTGAACACTTTCAGCAGCTACAGCCTCAAACGAAAGCCACAATGAGTTTCATTAGAAAGCATTGAGAAAATTATGTGTGGTCTGCAAGTCCATTGTCCATTTTAATAACAGAAAAACAGGGCTGGAAGGGACCTCAAGAAGTTGTGCAGTCAGTATTGTTCCAGTACAAGTCCAGTGTCCAGTACGTTTGCCAGTCTGTAAATTCTACAGCTGTAAGTGTGTGTTACTTGTCAGTTCATATCTCATCTTCTTAATAAGGAAATCTGAAATGTGTGGCTTGAGTTTCATCCAATGCTTTCAGAATGGTGAAGAATAAAGGAGTAGAGACAACCTCAACAAAAGAAATTCCTTGTGTTTGTAGAAGGAGCTGATTCATCATTAAGGTGGAAATACAATTTTCAACATATGCTGAAAGCTGATGCTATGTCAATGTTACAATTATTTTTTTCTCTTTCAACAAATTTTAAAAAAAGATTTTCACAAGTCATTTGAACGATTATGTAAATCCAGCAGCCATGTTTGATTCCAGACTGTGTACTGTCATTTCCCCAGTGGATTTCTAAACGTGACCAGGATGATTCAGAAAGTTTAGTCCATTTCATCAAGTTTGTCCTGAGGCATTATGGACCAAATTGAAGTAGAAGCTGCTGGTGCCTGAACTGAAAATTCTGTTTCTTTGGGAAAGGGAGAGGGCATTTAGAGAGAGACTAGAGCTGAGATACCTCCCAGAGACTAAGGCAGTTCTGCCCAGAAACAGTAAAAGCTAAGCCACAGAGATGTGTGATGCTTCAGTCTTGCACAATTAACCTCACTGTAGCTCTTGCTTTCAAGAATAGTTTCTTGTGTTACTTGATTTCCTGGAGCTGTCTGACATTTCCACAGTATTTCTTTTCCTTTCACTCACTTTCCAAGACACTGTTTAAATTGTGTCCTAACATAATTTTTTTACCACAGTATCTCTAGAACAGGCTAAACACACAGAGAGAAGAGAAATTTTGGAAAGACTTGAAGACACTGAAAGGTGTTTTGGTTTGGTCCTCTCCACCCCCTCCTGCCTTCCCAATGAACAAGTCCTAACATTTTAAAATTGTTTTGCTAGGAAAATCTAGGTTTTTTTTTTTAAAGTTAGAATAATCAAAATGTATCTTCTTTAAAAAAATAGGTGTTGTACGTTAAAATTTAGACATTTTATTATGCTAGTATACAAACTGGTGATGTTGAACAAAGAATGATTTGACAGTTAAAGGCCAGAACTTTTTAGCTACTTTAAATTGCAACATAATCCAGTTTTTGTAAATGCTCTGATTTCAGCAAAGGAGCCAATTTTTGGAATTTCTCCCCCAGTTTTTCTTCCATTAGCTGTTGTTGAATAGGCATGAAGAGAACACATTCCTTGTCAGGAGAGAAAACACTGTTGTTAAGCAAAGGCTTGTGCTGAATACCCACCAGTCAATGTACAAAATCAATGTCAGTGGAGTCTTTTCTATTAAAAAACTGTGACACAGCTTAGCTCCTGCAAGAATAATTGCATAAAAACTTCTAAATGGAATTTCAAAGAAAATAGGAAAAAAAAGGAGATGAAAGGCATGCAGGACACGAACTTTCAAGCCAGTTAACTGAACCTGAGGTTTCTTATCAATCCTGCTATCTAAATAGTAAAAAATTCATATTTTGTCCAAAAAAAGACAAAGATAAACCTTAATAATATTGAAGAAAATGGTGTTTGTAGTCCTGGCTGGTATGCCAGGTCCTGTGTGAAAAAAGTCTTTGGATTTTAGTGCCAGTTTGGTTAATTTAGTTGCTGATGTGGATAACATAGTAGATGAGGTATTTGACATTACATCACATATGGTTTGAGATAAAATGTTTTGTGGCAGTTTGGGTAATTTTTAGTTTTGCCTCCTGTCACTATTTGTGCTTCGGTACATGAAGAGACATTTATAGATGTTTGAGTTTCACATAAGCTAAGGTGATAAATTACCTTTAATGCTCTCTGGAAGACTAAATACTTTAATCCTTTCCTAAAATCCCTTTTATACCTTTTGTTTTCAGAGGTAAAATGAAAGGTACAGACTAAGAAACTCAGTCAAATCATGCAGTTGAAACAAAAAGTAAAATACTGATGACAATGCCTACCTCTACAGCTGAAAATAATAGAGGTTAGGAGCATGATGTAACACACAATCTATTATAGCAGCTGTTAGAAATTAGAAAGATCTAATTAGAAGGAGTAGGTTGTAAATAGACATGAATTGGACCTGTTTTTAGTCCAGTACTCAAAAGTGTGTTGCAAATTAAGAGAAACTTTAACCTTTCATGTGCACAATTAGGAAGGCTCTGGGCAATGCTATTAATACTGCAGAAAATCTTGCAGTTGTGGTGTGCTTAGTGTGTGAAGGCACTCAGATTAAAGTCTGCTAATACCTTTGGATTACAGTAATTTGAAGTGACAATATGTTGCTCCCTGCATTCAGTATCACTGAAATTCATACAAAGAACACCTCCTTTCATTCATTAAAATAAAGCACTGTCCTAAAGCACACATTTACTCATAAGCCTAACTACTTTCAAAATATTTTTATATAAATGATGAAGAGATTAGAGATGTCCTTTTCTGAAAGAAAAATAAAAAATGTAATGCTGTTAGGAATGGAAAAAGAATAATAAATGCTATGCTGTTAGAAATGGAAGCAATAAGATTTTGCGCGAAACTAGGGAAAAAAACCAAAATAGCTCTAAGGCTTCCTGAGAAACTGGGATTTTTTTTTGTCATTCTGAGATTAGCTTGTCCTTAAAGAGCTCCCATGATACCTCATGGTATCTCAGATAAATGTCCCATTGTTTCCTGGGGCAAATTTTCCTAATGGAAATATTTCTTGCAGAATTGCTTCCACATTTCAGTGTGGTCTGCTCTTTGGTGCCTTTGGGATACACCAGGAGAGCAGCACATTGTGGGTTTGTCCTGTAGAAATGACTCTGTGATCAACAGCAATCCACAGCTCCTCTACAGTTTTGTGGAAGTGTATCAGCGCATCATATAAATGTTGAGACAAAGCATAAGTGAAAACTTTCTATTACTCTGATGTTTCAGTACCTCTGCTGACTTTCAGAGAGCTGTGAAAATTCAGTAATAGATTACTGCATAACAGTTATTCTGACTTTGAGCAACTCTATTGCTTATAAGGTGTTTCTCCATGGTTGCACAGGAAAGACCTCATTGATGACTTCAGTCTGTATATCTCACCAAAATAAAGATGATATTGGTGACAAACTGTAGTTGTGTGGCACATATCTAGGAGGGAGAGAAAAAAGAGTGCTTGGTCTGCATATAGAAAAGTAAATGTGAAAGTGTACAGACTAGCAAAACACAGTCAACGTCTCAGAATAAAATTCCCTACCAAGAAAACTGGATTTCTATAGTGGCTAAATGAAAACTTTCAGCATTCTGCCAGTTGCCTTAAGAGGATTAAAAGGTTTCTATGTCATATTTTTTTAAAAGAATCAGAAATATTTAGAATAGGAGAGGAGTTCCTTAGCACTCTCGTCTCCTTGTAGTATTTTGAATTGCTCAGTGCATCACAGAAACACAAAGCTAGGGATCTGGAAAGATATCCAAAGGCACTTTGGAGTTTCACTTGTGGCACTTTCATTCTAAATATTGTTTGATCGTTGTAAAGCCAGCACATATTTCTAGAAATTGATGGAGAAATACTTTTTTATTTCACTAATATTTCATAAAGGAGAATGTAGATATCTTTCCTTGTTGTTGTTTTGACACCTTTTTGAGACTAGCACATGGACACATCATGGAACTGCTCTGTTGTGATGTCCAATGATCCTAATGGTCTCATTCATATTTATAACAGCACTTTATAGACTGCAAAACAAATCATAAATGATAAGTCATGTAAGTAGATAAAAAATTAATGTAAAATTTTGTATAAGTTGCTTTGAGAATCAGAGTAATTTGCCAGTAGAAATGGCTCTGTAGAGTGGTTGGTAGCTTTAAAGGGGATTCACAAATAGTAAAGCTTTTCTCTAAGTTATTAACAAGACAAATCATTTAAAAGTCTGTATTAGCAGAACTAGTGAATTCAATAAAATAAGACCTATTATGTTTTCCTAGAACAATTATGAGGATGAAGTTATATGGGACAGTTGGCAAAAAATTCAGCTTGTTCTCTGTAAAAGAATGACTTCTCCACATAGACAATATTGCTTATGCTGTCTGTTTCCAATATATAAATCATGCCTGGGTACATGCCTGGGCAATTTGAGACTTCAGAAAAATCAGAGTTATTAATACTTGCCTTTTCTTTTTTGAAGTTCTTGCATGAAATTTATAGATTCTTTCAAACTTTTTTCCTGTAGAAAAATTATATGTATTTTTACTTCAAGGATTTTAGCAGACTGTGCCAAGCCTAGTGCTGCAAAAGCCAGAATGCTTGTTGCAAAACACAAAACATAAAACAATGTTAAAATGCTTGTCTAACTGATACTGAATGCAAAAATCACCAAGATGAATGGACACATACCTCTGAAACTCTCTGGAAATCTGATGTGATTTAACCCCAGACAAAAACCAAGTCCCATATTACTGTTTGCTTAGACCTGCGGTGGGATGGGCAAGAAAATTGGAAGAATAAAGGTGAAAAAACTCATGGGTTGAGTCGAAGACAGTTTAATTGGTAAAGCAAAAGCTGTTTGTGGAAACAAAGGCAAGCAAGGGATTCATTCACCACTTCCCATGGACAGGCAGCTTTCCCAGGAAAGCTGGCCTCCATTATGTGTAGTGCTGACTTCTGAGGAAATATACCATCACTCTAAACGTTTCCCCATTCTCTTCCCTCAGCTTTAGATGCTGAGCCTGATACCACATGCTATGGAATACGGAATATTCTTTGGTCAGTGCAGGTCAGCTGCCCCAGCAGTGTCCTCCCCCAACTCCTTGTGCACCTCCAGCCTTCTTGCTGGCTTGGTGGGGTGAGGAGCACTGCTCAGCAATAATGAAAACATCCCTGTGTTATCCACACTGCTTCCAGCACAAATCCAAAATACAGTCCCATACCAGCTTCTATGAGGAAAATTAACTCTGCCCCAGCCAAAACCAGCGCAAAGTCATTGTCACTGATTTTTTCCCCTGATTATATGGAGAGCTCTTCATGAGGGCAAAGGTTTGACTGTCAATGGCCTGAATCCAGAAAGATGGGAGTGGAGTGGAAGCCAAAAGAAGACTATAATGAACAAGTCATTAATGTTGTAGGACTGGAGTAATTCAATACACGGGATCTTAAAATAAGCAGATGTACAGAAAGGTTCAGCTTTTGTCAATAGGATCCTCAGTACTTACGCCAGCCCTAGGGGCATTTTAAAATGCAATTGAATAAATTTTCCTCACAGATGACTTAGAAGGAGAAAAACTGTGGCTGGAAAAACATAATTGGAGATTAAGATGCTAATAAATCACTCATTTTGAATTGTTAATGCATTTATTGGAAGATAGTTATAGTTTTCATTATACTATGAAAACAAATTACCTTAAAAATACAGTTTAATTCAGTTTTGAACCTAAAAAATGGAAATAGGTTTTTCACCTTCAGAAAAGAAGAAAATCCTTTTTCAAAGACAAGACATCAGTTGGATTATGTCTAGAAATTTATTATGGATGCTTTTGAATTGAAATTGCCATGTGCTATTATTCTCCAATGTAATTATAACTGACTTGATTGCATAATCTTACACATCATAATAATAACATTTTCAGAGGTAGGTATGGTCTAATTGAAGTCCAGGCAGACTTAAATTTTCTGATAATACTGTTAAAAATCTACAGCAAATTGTAAAGGAAGTACATTTTCAATTCTGCTGCATAGTTATAATCACAGTTTGATGTGTCCATGAAAAGAGGAGATTTGAGGTACGTAATTTAAAGGATTATGAGATTGAGTATTATGTGTTATGTACAGACAGCAGACATTCCAGTTATGAATGGACTATTTTTGATAATTTTTCTTTCTTGAGGTTGAGAGACAGACAGATTCCTAATAATGATTTCTCATTGTACAAAAGAGCCAAGGTGCTGCTGTTCAAATCACAGATATTTTGGATACTTAGGCTCATAAATGGTTGTTCAAGAAGTAAAATTTCACTCCTGAACTTGCTAGTCCAGGATCTTCCCCAGCTTCTGTTGCTGGCAGGCCATAAAGAAGTGGGTCTTCATTACTTTATGTGAGTGTGGTGGCACACAAACTGGCTCCCACCTTTTGGCTGCCACTCAGCAGAACACACTGCAATCTTAGCTTCTCAGAAGCCAAGGCTCCATGGCTTCATGTGGCCATGGAGACCTGTGCTGTGGAGGAATGTCATAGGAGTCTAACCCTAAGTGCTTTACTTCACATATGGCTGAAATTTACTGATAGACTCAAAACCTTGTGCAGGAGGGACAAACAGACAAACTTATCACCAGAGTAAAAGCTGCTTAGGGAGCTGAGTTAGAAATGGTTTATAAAAGTATTAAGAATTAAAACTTTTATTAAGTGAAGATTAAAAATGCTTTAAAAACTTTTATGTTTTAAGTAAATGATTTCTTTATTCTTCATTTTTGATTTTATTTTCCCTTTACAAATTTTCACTTGACTGAAGTTGCCATTTTTATTTGAAGATGTTGAATAAGTGATGATGATGTACAGATGGACAAAAGTAGGGAAAAAAAGATGAAACATGTAACCCTACATCTGAACTTTAAAATGTCTAATTTTGGCCCCAAATTGAAATATGAATGTGTGGCAAATAAGTTTAAAGGAAAGATGCTAAAGAATATAAAATGATTTTTTAGCAGTAAAATGTCAAACTAACACCTGGTCACAGGATGATTATAAACAACAAGCATTCTTGTTTCAGCATCACTACAGAAGTGCAAAACCAGAAAGTTTTGAGCCATGTTTTTCCACTGTTGTTGTCTACGTTATTTTCTCCATATTGGCCTCTACAAGATTTTGTCTATACTTCTATTCAGTAAATACTCTCTTTGAACAGTATGTTAACACCATTCTTGTTTTGGTGGTAGCTGCCTTTCTCTCTCCCGCTTTCCCATAATGTTGTCTTGCCCAACGCAATCTTTAATAACATGTCTATGTGTTCCCAATCAACCATCTTTGCTCTGTCGGGTTTCCCTTTACTAGGCAATAATTTGCTTCACCACTGATGTGTCTTCATGCTTTTTGCTAGCTAATTGCACAGAATCAAAGTCTGGGCTGGAGGAGCCTCTTCTGTAGATCATCTAGTCCAGCCCAGGTCTGACCAGATCGTGCTGCTCAGGGCCCTGTTTTCTAGTGTTGGCTATCTGCGAAGATGGAGATTGCATAACCTATCTGGGAAACCTAATGTGTGCTTCAGTCTGTGACCACTGGCCCTTGTCCTTCCACCATCCTAATCAAGAAGGATCTGTCTCCATCTCCTCTGCATCCTGATGAGTGCTGAGCAGAGGGTTAGAACCTTTCTACCTTGATCAGTGGGCTGCCCTCTTGCCAGTCAGGACTACTGATATTCCAGTACTTGCATGTTTGTTTGAGAACTTTGCTAGAGGCACGTAAAGGTAGAATTAAAGCTATAGTCAGTTTTTGGCTTTGGCCTGTTCTGCTTTGCTTCATGTGTGGCTTCTTATGGGCAAATCAGAAGCTGCTGTTGCTAGGACTACCCTGACACTTGCAGTTATTGACTGCAACAGAAAGAGCATGCGCTCAAACATTAGCCAACCTCAATTTTGTTCCCTCAAATTAAGAATTATTTCAAGAAAAGCTCTTCTGTAGTTTATCCTGGTGTGCAAACCTGAGCAATTTTTGAGCTGTTGCGTTTCATAGAACAACTCAGTAAAGAGAAAAAAATTTAAACTGACAGTAATCCACAAAGTTAATTTCAGACTCTCATCTTACTTTTTTTTTTTTTTTTAAGAAAAAATACTTCCAAAATCATCTTAACTGTAGCTCTGGCTGCATGAGATAAGGAATAGTTCCAAGACAATCTTGTTTCTTCCTTTCAACATACACATCTATACCTGTGAGCATGGACTGTGCCTAGCAAGATGAAACTTAATATATCTTCTTTACATTGCATATTTCCTTGAACAGTTTGGTAGAATTGGCAAGGAAAGAATGGACTTAAGGGCAGTATTTAGACATTTACTACTGTATCCTGTATGGTCTGTAAAATGAAAATATGTCTTTAAGGAAACACATTCCAATGTTGAAAAAGGCAAGTAAAAATCTTTCTTATGTAGTTTCCTCTTAGTGTTTTGATGTCTGCATTCACTGTACATATGGTTAATGTGATTTAATGAAACTATAAACATAGCATTTTTTTCAAAGAGGTTAATGTAAGTGAAACTTGCAATTTCAAAAGTCTTGGAGGCTAACTTTTGACAACAAAATATTCAACTACTGGAAAATGGTAAGGGAAAATTTAACAACAGCGGGCATCTTTTCTGTTTGTTGCTTGAAAATTACTCTTGGATTCCATTGTCACATTCTTGAGCTGTTTAGTGCCCAGTGTTGAGGACAGCCCAGGTGAGGCAGAGATTTGCTTCAGTCAGGCCTCTGGTAAACTAAATGGGTAGTTCATACACATTTGCTGTGTATGAACATTGTTGTCATGAGTGAAGGTCAAACATCTAAGCAGCAGAATTTTCAGAATGGTCCCTGCTTTAAAAGAAAGGGGGATTATTTAATGGTTTCAGTAGTCTAGGTATATGTTAGGCTGTTTATATTCCCTAACATTCTCCTCACTATTTCATAGATGACCATCAGGAGATCCTGTAGCCACCAGTTATCACTGCAATGGTTGAGGCAAAATATTTTATCTATAGTCTGCATGAACCGTACAGGCATATATTTTTAGATGCTTTTATTTTGTTTAGCAATTAAAAGCATACAGACTTAATGGAATTTGCAGATAATAGCAGCCTGTTTACATTTTCTGTGTCTGTAAGATGCAATGTGTATTCCTGACTAAGCTTTCACCTTCCTTGTTCTATCCCTGAGCATTTGTGTTTTCCATAGGTATTTAGAAGCTATATTTAATTATATTATTCTTTTTCAAATAAAGAATACTGAAATGTGATAAAATGCTGTTAGCTTCTAAGTCAGAATGGGACATAGAATGTTGATAGACACACTGTATAGGGGATTATATCTGTGATCACAATATCCATAGTTTTGTTTCAAATGTACTCATCAAGTTTTATGACTATACCTTGACAATAAGCTGCTAAGGAAATATTCCTGAACTTTTTCTGAAAATTACTTCTCCTTTGAGAGACCAGCTGAATGAAGTATAGATGATATTATTGGGATTTCTATCTCACTGAGAAGGGCTGCCCAATTGAAATAAAACATTGACCATTTCTGCAGTGGTCTTATTAACAAGATAACAAACTGAGACAGTGATAAATCTAGAGCTGTGAGAATGAATTACCCATCGAACACACTCCTTTATTTTACTAAAAATAAGAGAAGTGCTCCAGAGTTCTACTCAATAAGGCAAGTGTTTTTTTCTGGACTTCACTTACTCGCTGTATAACACTCTCTTAAGCCAACTCCCCTCCCTGACAGTGATGGGACTTCCAATTAAGCATTTAAGTGAAAACACATGATCTCAGCTCCTGGTATAAAATGACACTGCATGATGCTCTGTCATAATAGTAGAACTGAGCTGTGGATAAGCTGTGTATCTCTTGAAAATGTGGTTAGGAATAAGAATGGATGAAAATTGTTTTTCTGCATGTTGAGAAAACAAGCTGGGAGCTCTTGGAAATTGCATTTTCAGGTATGATATAGACTTAGAATTTTAGTTTTATCATAGATGTTCAATGTTTTAGATTTCTGTTTCGCAGGAATAGTATTCTGGCTGAAGATAGTTTATTGATTTACCCTAAAATGAAGGGAGACATGGGAGAAAATGGAAAATAGGTTAGCTGAGCTAGCAGATATTTTTAAAGCCTATGCTTCTTGGAAACCTTTTAATGGCATATCCAAACCTTTATCTTGTTTATGTTTTACTCTTGTCTGTTGTATTGGTTTTTATGGTCAGGTTTCGGTAGCAGGAGGCTACAGGGGTGGCTTCTGTGAGAAGCTGCCAGAAGCTTCCTCCATGTCCAGGAGAGCTGATGTCAGGTGGCTCCAGGACAGAGCCACTGCTGGCCAAGACCAAGCCAATCAGGAATTGAGAGTAACTCCTCTGTGACAACAGATTTAAGAAGGAAAAGAAAGTTATTGCACAGATGTAATTGCAGCCAGAGAAGAGTGGGGTGACAAAATGTGAAAGGAAAAACTGCAGATACCAAAGCTGGTGGGGAAAGAGGGGCAGGAGGTGCTTCAGGCACTGGAACTGAGCGTCCTCTGGGGCCGGTGGTGAGGATCATGAGGAGAAGCAGCTGTGCCCCTGCAGGACCATGGGGAGGCAGAAATCCACCAGCAGCTCAGGAGAAGGCCAGTCTGTTATGACAGAGGCCTTGCAACCATTTCTCCATTAAATTGGCCTGGCCTTGGTCAGTGGCACTTCTGTCTTTGGAGCTGCCAGGGATAGGCTCTCCTGGACATGGAGGAAGCTTCTGGCAGCTTCTCTCAGAAGGCACCCCTGTAGCACTCCTGCTACTGAAGCTTGGCCATGCAAACCCAATACAGACTTGATTGGACCATTTTAAAAGTAGAAAACAGAAAGTATTGACTTTCTAATGAAAACACTGCCTCTGATCCCAGAGCAAATAATTTCACTACCACAGAAATCTAATGTATAAATCAGAGTTTGTATCTGAGCCAGATATTTTGGGTAGTTTTACATGGTGTTTTTTTCTTAGTGTATATAGCTTATGTGTAATGAAGTTTAGAGTGTTTATAGTTTCCTCTAAATGAATTACTCTCTTTAAATAGAAATGCTTGATGTTTTGGGGTTCTCTTCCTGCTCTTTCTCTCCTCCCCTCTGCCTTCACCTTACCTGAGGACATTATTTTAGAATAGTTCTGTGTAGAAAAGCATCTGTCATTACTTTTAGTCAGCCTTATTTAGCTGTATAATATACTTCTGTACTCCGTTTCTTGTAATTTCTCAGTTTTTCTGGGAAAAATTAATTTTCTAACCTGTAGAAAGAATTTGTTGATACTGGGTCCTGTATGTATTAGCCAGCAGAACTGAAAGGAATCTAAAATACACTGTCTAACAAGAAGTACATTTTTAAAATTAGAATTTCTAAACCACAAACCTTGTTTACTAATCAGGCTTTTTGTCAGGGCAGTAGCTTGATTAAAATAATAAAAACAATGTCTGGCATGCACTGTGTTATATATTAGCATCTGATTCAACTATGCTTAAAAATTAACTTTGCCTTGAGGCTTATTTCAGGGATGTTGATGTCAAAAGCACTTTCTTTGCTACAATTTAGGGCTGCAAACTGAATTCCTACTGTGTTATCTGTCAGATGCTAATTGGCTGAAAATATGAGCCTCTCTTGTTTTCTCCATGCTAATTCTCATTAAAACAATATAAAGGCATAAAATAGGTGGCTGAAATCCTGCTGGGTTTTAGTGTATAGACTACTTTTAAAAAGTATTAAGCATTTTTATTTATTCTTTCATGTGTCAAAGAAGAGAAGGAATTTTTCCACTGAACTTCTTGAGCTCTCTTGATACAGCTAAACTTGCATGCAAAAAAATACTACACCCAAGACAAACTGAATTATCTGAAGAACTGCAAATGTAATGTATGCCAGGTTTTTCATAGTCTGGTGTGTAGAGGTTTTGCAGCCCTTGGAAAGGTGAGTAGCCAGGTTGGCAGGATGCTCAGTGTATAGGAGAGAAGCATCAGTAAACAAACTGCAGTGGTCATGTCAAGGGGTGGCATGTGAGTGAAAGGAGGTTACTGTGGGTCCAAGGTGCTGTAGCAAGATAGCAAGAGCCCATGTCTTGCTTTTGAAAAGGAACCAGGGATAAAAACATTTGAATACTGAATGTCAGAGCTCTGAATATTTATGTGATATTACAGTTGTTTTTCAGAAGGTACTTGGAGGAAATGTTGCATTTTGTGTTCTGTATTGCATTAAATAACAACTGTGTGGGAAATATTAGTTGTGCTTAAAATCATCTAATGTGTATCTAAATGTCATAATGGAACACAGAGTAGGAAAAAGTAATAGAATAAATATACAACATTATAATAATATAATTAATATAATATTATATTATATTTATATTCTTCTTTCAAGTGTAATAACTTTTTGGACATCTTGCATAAAGAGATGTGATTAAAATCATGGTTTTCATCAGAAAGCATGTTTTCCTTTTTTTGCATATTTTCCCTAAAAATATTCTTACTGCAGATAATATTTCAAAGTAAAAGGTGGTTTTTTTCATAATTTTTATTGTAACTGTTATTTTAGTGCTAACTTGTATGCTTCCTTTCCTTGGGTGTAAATATATTATGTTAGATTTCCACTTAAGTCTTGGGTTTCATAAGGGAAACAAATGGTAATGTGATGTTTTTATGCCAATACTAATCAAATAAAACATATTAATGCCATTTTTCCTGCCTGTACCATTCCTGGCATGTACACAAAAACTCTATAACATTAATTTATACATGCTAGATATGTATATTTCAGTGCTTGAGAGTATTTCCTACTACTACCCTTGCATACAAATACACACACAGGCATAAACAGAGAAATGCCCTTTGTTATAGTTTTGGGCTTTTAAAGTGTCTAACTTTGGAGAAAAACTTCACCAGCATTTCTTTCTGCTGGATTTTAGAACCATTAAAACAATCACTTTTTTATTCTTCCTGATAAACCACTACCACCTAACAATCCCTTACATGAATGCAGAGCTCATTAATGGGTTCAGGCTGAAAATGTTGTTTTTGATGACTTTAATGGAGATCTCATACTTTCACAGTGCCTGCATAAGCAAGTGAAAACAAATTTTCAAGAAAAATCAGAGGACTAGTGAGTCAACTATTTGTTTTAAAGAGGCAGCATATTCTTAAGTGATTTCAGCAGTCTGTGTAAAGGACTGTGATGCTGCATGGTAACACAGTCTTAGAACACTCTTGGGAATTCCTGGTTTATGGACCTCACAGCAGCTCTTAGCTGCTCTGTGCTGAAGTTTCTGTGCCCACTTAGAGTTTTACAAAGTGATTGACAGTGTTTGCATAGCTAAGGAAAAGGTTTTGGTTTCTGCCCAGCATCATTGACATGCACAGCCAGTAATTTCTGCTAGGATGGGTGTGGCAGGTGACTCCTGTGACCCTAGTTTGGGGCTCTCTAGGCCTACGACGTGAAAGCATCAGGGAGCAGTTTGGTGAATGCCAGTGTGGTCAGTTGTATGTAAGAGTGGCAGCTTCATTTAGCTCATTCCCTTTATCATGCTTAAATGTTGCCATCCATGTATTTTGGTACATATGATTAGAGGATAATCACATCACCACTTGGTCTAGCTGCTTTATATAAACACCAAAACCATCAGAGTATCACCATTCTGCCCATGCTAGGTGGCAGTGAGTGTGCCTCCCAGGAACCATTGCTCACAGCCTGCACACAGAGATGAAACAAACAAACAAACAAAAAAAAAAACACCAAAAAAAACCCCACTCTAAAGCAATAAATTCCCAATTAACCACATGTTTTCATGAAATATTAACACATTAATTCTCCTGCATAGTGCTTAATGTTACTAAATGTGTTACTGTAACTGAATGAGTAAACTGAAGATGTTATAATCTATGAAGTGCAAAGCATCACTGTTAGATGGCATTCGTGCAAATTAGAGCAAAAAGTAATTAATATATTTTTGTGGCCTCTTCTTGGCATGTACCCTGACCAATTGATATGCATTTGATGATACAGGCTGATTGCATTCATGGATGCAAAATGAAAACATTGATGTGCAAACTCTTGGATTAGTAATTCTGCAGCAAATAATATCAAGGAAAAAACAAATATGTCACATTAATGATCTTTCTAACATGATCTTGGCTTCCTCATAATTTGGCGGTGCCCAATGATCCTTTCCATCTGTAGATGCATATGAAAAAGTGACTTGATTAAAAATACTTAATTTCACTTTTTGAACAGCAGAGCAAGAATAATCACAAACCAAAAGAAGGAATTTCTAGCCTTTTTTGTTTCCTTTTAGAAGACATGGTTTAATTTTTCTTGTTTTAATCAGTTTTCAAAATATATATATTAAAATCCCAGTTACTCCTCAGACAAAATCCTAAACTATGTAGCAACTTCTCACAGGCTTATGTTTAATTCATTAGCAATTATAGTGTAGTGTTCACCCTGGATCTGGAATGTAGACTACTTTCTCCTGTGCTATTAGTGTCCTTTCTGGCCAGACATTGAGAAACATTCCAGAAACAATTTGCATTTCATCCCCTACTTTATCAGATTGTAAATGGATGCTTTTCTGTGATCTTATTAATTTTAGCAAATTACCAAAATTTTGATCCTTGTTTTATTCCCAGAATGCTCTTTCCATTGTCACAGGGGTTCTTACATGAAAAGTTAAGCATAATATACCTCGTTTCTGTAAGTGTTAGTAGAACTGTTCTTTCTCCTTGTTCCAGTATCTCTGCTACAGAGAAAGAGACCTATTGAAAAGAAAAATAAATCTAGGAAATGGTGATGTAATGGAAGCATCATTATGACCAGTGAAGAAGAAGAATGTTAGACTTTTATATATTAGATATATAGTTTTGATTTGAAATAATTCATAGTTTATAAATGGTTGTTACAACCTTAGCTATGTGCAGTATTGTTGGATTGTCATTGTCTTTGCAAAGATGATAGAGTTTTGTACTGATAAACTTGATTGAAAGTTTTAGAGAATGAATAGTGAGAACTCTAATGGTATCTCTAATGGTGGCAGAGGGCTCATTTGGGAATAAGTTTGGGACAGAATTTAAAATGGCAAAAGTCTCCCCAGTAATGCTTTTGTAAAGGAAAGTAGTCAGCCAGTAATGTGGGAGTAGAGAAGACAAAGAGCGGGGGGTAAAGGTCTCAGGGTTAGGCTAGCTGACACTACCAGCTGATGGTAAAGATGCTGAAATTCACAGGTTGTACAAGTGAAACCTGATTTGTAAATGTCTGTGTTCACACATTAAATCCTTAAAGATGGGAAACCTTTGTCTTTTCTCATAGGGAAAAAAAAAAAAAAAAAGTAAGTATAGCAGAGGAAAGTTTTTTAAAGTTTTATATTTGTTTTCCATTTACTGGAATGAAAGACAGAATATGAGTGGCTGGAAACAATTCAGGCTGGTGAGATGCCTGGTCTTACATGAATTTATACTGTCCCAAGTCGTTAAAACTCTGCATTTTCAGACATTCAGCTTGACTTAAATAGACTCATGGAAAGAGAGGCTACTGTTAGTCTTAAGGTACTTAAGGGAGGCAGATAGATGGTGGCCAAGTGCAATTGCGTTATAACTCTAAGAGTAAAACATGACTTTGTCCTCTCCCCACAGTAGCCAAAAATTTTGGGACTCAAAGTATCTGGAATTAGATGGCCCCAAACTGAAATAATAAATTCAGTGTAAAGGTTGAGAGCCAGATGTGGAAAAGGAAATAGGAGGTTATTCAGAGAAATGTGTAGTGCAAAAGTTCAGGGTCATACTCTTAGAACTATGAGACCATGCATTAGCACAGCTTTATAAAACTAGCTGTCACCTAAATACAGCACCAAGCCTCGATACCTGAAGGTTAGAAATAAATATGGAGTAAAATGTTCATTATTATTCTCTTTTATGCTGCATAATTTTTGAAGAGCTGCTGCAAACAAAGGAGTTATTAAGGTTTCGCAAGAAATGGTGTAAGTATTTATGATTATTTAAGTCTCCCATAGCTAGAGTCTTCCACTACATTAAGAAAAGGAATTTGAGCCATGGTTACTTAATTTTAAAATGAGACTCACTTCATTCTGTTAATCTTATTTCCTTAGCGCAACCTTTTGTTTTATTTAGGGCTGTGATTTAAAAGACACTGGACAGTGAACGGGGCCCATTTATTGTTGTCAGATTTATTACTGAAGAGAAAACACGGGAGAGATATTTTTGAAGCTCTTTGTAAGGCTAAAGGTTACCAAAGCAAGCAATTTTATTACAAAACTGATGAGACAGGACTACTAACATTTTCCTTTTTGATATGGTCAGCATTAGGAGCAGAAAACCATCCATTTTAGTGAAGTAATTTCCTGAAGTGCACAGTTTATTGAACTCACAACATTTAACATCACCAGCTGGCCTTTCTGTTAGTGTCTTGAGGAAACTTTTGGGGAATATTAAAGGTTGCTGTACTGCTTTGCACATAGAAGGTTGTCTTATGCTAATCTGTGGAGTTACAGCCTGAAAAGCTGGACTGCCTGAAAAGGGAAGGCATGCTTATCTCTTTGGCCTGCTGTGCAGGGCTATTGAATAAATAGGGTATGTCTGCATAGGCAACACCTTCAACAGGAGAACCAAGAAGTGTTTGAGTCCAGGTTCCCCTTTAATCCAAGGTTTAGAGTAATTTTTTGTTTAAATGCAGAAGGATAGAAGAAGATTTTGAATCTTGGTATTCCACCTACTTCAGAAAAAATTCTGTACATGTGTATAGAGAACAAAAGTATGACAAGGATAGGCTTTGTCACAGTTCCTCCATTTTTTAAACAAAAATGCTGTTATTTACTTAATATAGATACAATATAGAGTTTCTGGGCATCAGTCCTGAGATGTATATGGAAGGGAAAAAATTATCCTACATATGTATGTATTTTGATTTAGGGGGTTGGTTGGTTGGGTGGTTTTTTTAAGGGGTCTGAATTTCATCAGTTCTGGTGGACGCTTAAGCAGCAAGTCATTCTTCATTCTATTTTGTGATAGAACCACAACTGTTCTATTCAGTGAGAAGATCACATGCTTTCCTTTGGCTTGTGACTTTTGCTGAATAGTATAGAATCTCTATATTAGGCCTAGTATTGGTCTGAGCCAATAGCTAAACTGGCCTTCAAGTGTCTTTGGTCTTGAAACTGGTGATCAGATCATTCAGGGAAGCAGATCATGAAGATACAAGAAAACATATGAAAGAGATGGTGCTGCTTGACTGGCTCTGAAAGATGCCCACAGAGATAATCAGGGACCTGGAGCACCTCCTATATGAGGATAGGCTGGGAGAGCTGGGCTTGTTCAGCCTGGAAAAGAGCATGCTGCAAGGAGATCTTAGAGCAGCCTTCCAGCACCTAAAGAGGGCCTGCCAGAGAACTGGAGGGGACTTCTTACAAGGACTTGCAGTGACGTGATAAGGGAGAATGGTTGTAAACCGAAAGAGAGTAGGTTTAGGTTGGATAATAGGAAGAAATTCTTTATTCTAAGGGTGGTGAGGCACTGAAATCACCAGTTATGGATGCTGCATCCTTAGAAGTGCTCAGTCATGTTGGATAGGGCTTTGATCTACTGGCAGGTGTCCCTGTCCGTGGCAGGAGGATTGAAACTAGATTGTCTCTAAGGTCACCTCTTTCACAATCTGTTCAATCATACAGAACTGGAAAGTAAAATTGTTTAGTTGTATGTCCTGAACTGTGCCTTTGTTTTCACTGGTGAAGTCAAAGACTCTGCAATTAAGGTTTGGTGAAGGCAAAGTAACACATTGAACACTCCAACTGACACACCATAGAAGAGGAGAGTGTCTCGCCTTGAGATCAGGCTCAGCATAATGCTGAGAGTAAATTAATAAAAAAAATTACTTGCTTTCTTTTCTTAGTTCCCCCCATACCTCCCCCAAGAAAATTTGAATTTGCAGCTAATAAGGATGTCATTAAAAACCATCAAGAATAATCTTTTGTGAGAACAAAAGATTTTGTATTACAGTATTGCTGTCCTCCCTCCTGACCTTTTTTTTAGACTTGAAATACTGTCTTTTGAGGTACACCATGCTGTTTTACAAGTAAGCACTGCTTGTTAAGTACAGGGTTCTTGAGCAATTGGTTCTCAACAAATTTGTCCATTGTTTTTGAACATCATTTGAATGCTTATCCATCTTTGAATTTGTTTTAATTTTGTTTAATTGCACTTGGGAGGCTAGTAATGTCAAATAATAATTAAGAAATTTTATTTAGAAGAGGAAGGTTCAGAATTACAAAGAGGTGGAAGGAAGAAAAATGTAAGTGGAAGATATCTCATTTCACAGTCAGTGGTCTATTAAACTTTGCAGTGCAAACAGAAGCGTTCCCAAAATAATAACTCTGCTCATGTCATTGCACAGTATGTTTTCTACACATACCAGCCTTAGATTACTTTGATATTTGCCCAACAAGTTCTTCCAATTTCTCTTCAATAATACCTGAATTATTTAATGCTTCATTTTTTTTTATTTGAGAAAGAACTTAAGAGTGAGAACTTAAGAATGTGTTGGCAGCATGACCCTGACCACTAACATATAAATAATGTAAGCTGCTGCATGCTTTGAGAGAGATGATTGCCTCTGTAAAGATAATTGGACAAATGTGTTTGCTGTTTAATCCTCATCAACACCAAAACTTATCCTACTCCATACAGCCAATGAAAGATAAAATAATAAATTTTGCAAGAACTATTAAGACCTACAATATTTGTTTTGAAAAAGTAGTGAATAAAGGATATACATTAGTGAGCAAAATATTGATTGATAAATCTGTCATTTCTGAGGGCTGAAAAACTATGGGTCTTAGACTTATTGATGCAGAGATGATGGTCATTTGTAGTTTAGTAACAAAGAATAGTTTGACAAATACAAAAGCAGTAGGTGAGAAATCAAGAGACAGGACTATTCAGGTAGCAACTGTGAAAAAAATCTTAATTTACAGAATAAAATTTGATTCATATTAAATATAAGTAGTATATCTGAATCTGAATATTTTTGTGTGAAAGGTGCTCCCCTTCTAAATTATTAGTGGAAAGAATGTCAGGGTCTTGAGCCACAGCATATTTTAGTGACCTAATTGTGAGGAAAGTGGAAGGCACTTCTTATGTGACATTTCTATTTGAGGAAAATGGATTTTATATTCTGGATCCCTTTATTAATGATTAAAAATAAAAAAAAAAACGCTAAAATTGGTTTATCTGTTCATTGCCTCAGAAGTGACATGACCTAGATATGTAAAAGTCAAGCCATTGAGCTCCATTTGCAGACCTCCGATGACCTTGCAACCTTGTCTTGCCTTGGCTTCCTTTTTGATTTGAGCTTCTTTCTGCTTTATTTTGGGGTTACTTTCCCATGCAGTTGCTGTCCTCTGTTCTCATCGATAGTTTCTATCTAAACTGTTCTTTAAAGGCAGCTAAATCCACCATTCAGGTGAAACATTGTCTCTTTTAAACTCCTCCAAAAGCCATTTCAGATTTGGTTGGAAGATCCATTCTCATGTATTCTTTGGGTTACATTGTCAGATCTTCCAGGGTATGTGCATTGGCAATCTGTGGATTGCACACGAGAAACTGACTTGGGTGGGCTCACACAGAAGACAAGAGAACTTAGAACTAAATTATTTAAAACCTCAGGGGCATGGGCACTTTGAAAGTCACTATTAGAAAATAATGCACACCCAAATGTAGTGCCCACTGTAGGATCTTGTGGTACTAATGCATTACAAATAGTGAAAAGGAGACATTTGAAGTGTCAAGGGCTTTGATGTATACACTGAATGTACCTATTTATTTTGTCTGTGGTCCTGCCTTGAATGTTCAATGAAAAATGAGTTTTCATAATTAATTAGGTTTAGGGTTCACGTTGGGCATTCATAGACAACCAATACCCTTGGGGTTACCAACTGGAATTCCTGCTGAGACATCAAGGTCCTTTTCTGCAGCAGAGAGAACTCTAATTCAAAACATTAAGTGTTCATGTATTAAAGAGGTGTAATATGAAGCTCACTGTATGCTCTCATCTATCTTGTATTACCTCAAAACTAGAATTTAATGAGGAGATCAAAGACCTTTTCATCTGATAGTCTTAATGTGCAGTTTTAAGCTGCTGCACTCTGAGTGTGTTTCACAAAGTGCTAATGAAGACAAAAGAACTTTTGTCACAGAATATGGGTAGCCCATTTTGTGTGTTTGCAGTTGGGTTTTTTTTAGAAAACAAGCTATGAATTTGACATTGACATTTGAACTCTTTGACATTATTACATGAAGCCTGGTTTATTGTGATACCTGAAGGATTGGAAAATCTGGAATTAATGGACAGAACTTCGGTGGCTGTTTTGGACAAAGAGCACCAAGACTTTCTCTGAGGTCCTGGATGCTCATGCTCATTTCTTCCTAAGATTGCTGATACAGCATCTGGTGCCTTGTTCAGTTAGTTGGTGGCTCATATGCTTGCTGACAAAAGAGAAGGCTGAGGAGAGCACCCTCTATTCCTCAGTCTCTGCGGTGAGATTCATCTTCCTTGAGTGTATTCTTCCATATCACTGGACACCCTGTCTCTCACAGCTGTAAAAAAAGTCATCACAGCAGCTGAGGACAGACTCATATTTATTGTATGAATATGATTTAAAATTTTAACAGGAAAATGTATGCATTGCTACACTTATTCTCTGAGATCTGCTCTTGTTCTTAGGAGCTGAAAATCCCCTCAAATGTGTTGAGCAGCATTTTGGCAGCATTTATATCTGATACATTAATGGTGCAGGAAGGCTTCATGCTTCTCGAGTCCAGTAACATGTTGTTTTTTTCTTGCCAGCTCAAAAGTGTCATCTGAGATTTTCTAGGATGTCTACATGTAGCTGGTAAATGTGATGTAGGACCTGTAGGAGAGCTGTTGACTTCAGGAGCTGATAGGGGAGGTTGTCTAAGGTATCCAGATGCATTTCAGATGACATTTCATGCCTGTGTATGGTAAAATGACTTGAGTCCTAATTGCCTTGTGATTTGCAGGGATTCTGAGGTTTATGAAGATTAGGAAAATGCCTGGGATGGCCAGGTATGATGTCAAACAAGTATCTAAAAGCATAACAATCTTGCAAAGAATGTATCTTGTGCTCAAAGGAATGCTTTAATTAAATTAACATTTTCTGTACAGGAGAGGATTTGAGAACATCCACTTAATTCAACATGTATCTTTCTTTTGTCTATACTGATTGTGAAATAAAGACAATGTGTCTTGAGAATCTCAATCTGTGATGTTGGCCCCTAACCTGGTTTTGTTATTCAGATAAAATTGGTCTTATATTGAATTTTATATTTATGTCCACAGCCACAGATTTCTTAAATAGCAAACTTTGCTGATAATTATAGCAAAATCTGTCCCAATCTCCATTCTTTTTGCTTCCAATAGAATTGATATTTTAATTTTGATTTATGTATTGAATACTTAGTGTTCTAATATGAATTTACCAAGATAACAAACAGGATGTGGTTTTGTTTCCTAATTTTTTGTGTTCTGAATTTGCAAACAGGCAAAGCTTTCAAATCTTACTAAGTTAGTCTTTGATGCTTATTCTCTTTTTCTTAAGTAGAATTATTATTTACTCAAATTCTCATTATAATCCCATTAAATGACATTTACCAAAAGTACTTTAGCAAATTCTCTAAAACACTGATTTCAAATTAGTAGTAAAGTGTGAGAATATAAAAATAACTGACCTGATTTACTTGTGTGACAAAAACTAATTTCATGGTGATACTGGCTTTTAAAAGTGATTTCATTTGGCCTTTGTATTAAAAGTAATAGTGAAACTTTGAACAGTCACTGGATGATTACAGTATACCTTTCTGAAGTACTAGTCAATATTAGCTCACTTTAACCCCCAAAATAACTGTGATGCATATTTAGTTATACATAAGTAACATTTAAAAAAAAAGATTTTACTGTGGGAACAGTGACCACCATAGTGGCTAGCAAAGTCTGATTTGCTCTTCAATCACTTGTTAATAATGTAAAAAAATAAAAGTTACAATTATTTCAGACCTTTCTTCATGCTTCCCAAGTACAAACTGACACAAAAAGATATTTTTCTGTTTTTTGGGTTGGTTTTTTTTTTTTTTTTTCAGGGGAAAAAATTGAGAGGAGTATTATGGTGTATTTGAAAACTAACTGGATTAAATTATTTAAGACTGTGTTTACTTTTTGTTTCACTCATTATCATCACTTTAAAATTAAAAAAACCTGATTTAAAATATTAAAGATTTTTCCTGTGTTTGTGTCACAGTATTGGGAATATAACTCATTGAGCCCTGTAGAAGAAACATATTCTTAAATAAGGCAGAATGAGCATAGTGTTTCATTTATCTGAATAAATGCATTGCCTCTTGTGAGATGTATGTATAAGGAGAATTTCATGACTGGGGGTTGATGTTCCTCTCTGATGAAAACTGCAAACACTGTTTTTCACAATGGAAGCAATACTC
Organism: Haemorhous mexicanus; assembly: GCF_027477595.1. NCBI lineage: Eukaryota > Metazoa > Chordata > Aves > Passeriformes > Fringillidae > Haemorhous > Haemorhous mexicanus. Next base: position 39,741,690 of record NC_082344.1, read on the forward strand.
TTGCTGTGGTAAAGGTCCACAATGTCCACCTGATCCTTGGCTAATTACATGTAGAATTAATAACCTAAAAGTGGGATTAAATTTCCACTTTGAATTCAGAATATGGGCAGGCATGATTCCACTGGAGAGCAAGGCAGTCAAAGTAGCATTTTGAAATCAAGAGAGATTTACAAAGTAGGCATAATGCCTTACTTGTTCTTTGGCTTTGCTTATGTTTTTAAATTTTAGTTCTGCTTTAGTTAATTAATTAAATAAATTTAATGGTTAAAAAAAAGATAATGAGAAAGTGACACTGCCAGTGTTTTCTTTCATTTGCACACAAAAAAATCTTTGACAAGTTAGAATAAAATCCAGAGGTCCCACAAAACTTTTAAATTTCCCTTATTAAATCATCCATTCTTTGAATTCAATGACTGCTTTGTGCAATGATCTGTGTAAAGTGTGAATGAAGACTGTAGGCTTTGAACCCCTGAATGCTTGAAGTTTATCATTTGGCTTGCTAATGATTCTTTAGGAGCCCCAAAAGCCATGCTGATCTCACTGTTGTTATTGAGGGTTTATAACACAGCTGATCAGTTCTGCATCTAGCCAGATTTTGTTTATAAACATATGTGGACATTACATGCAAACTTATTTTCTTCAATTGGCTGGAAACAAGTTGATCCCTTTATGGTAATCTCAGTTATCTGATTAGATGTAGGTTTAAATCCAGCATGGGAAAAGCACAAGAGTGGATTTGCACAGCCTATAGCCACTGATTTTGTTTTCAAGCACCAGAGGTTGGCAACTGGTGCTAAAGAAGCTGCTGCAGAGGCAAGAAAAGGCTGTGAAGGAGTCTATGGTCAACCTCAGAGTCATGCCACTGTCCTGCAGCATTTTCTTCTCAAGCAGGCATTCTTTTTTTTCACTCTACAGAAAAAGGCAACAGCCTGAATTTAAGGGTCCCTTGGGCTGGACAGGTTTATAGACTGCTACCAAAGATCATTTTGTCCACATCTGTATGCAGAAGCCACTGTGACAGCAGGGAGAAGTACCACTCCTGGGCTGCAGTGGTGCTTCAGTCACAGCCACTGCTCTGTGAATTCAGATTTCTTCCTGTATAAAATTATTACTCCATTAAATTGTTTAAAATGGCTTAAGGAGTTCTTTGAGGATCAGCAACCATGTATTAAATGCCCTTGGAAGGACAAATATTAGATTTAAACCTTTTTTTTTACAGGTATTTTCCTTTTAATACACAGGTTGTCTATAAAGGTCTACGTTCTTTCATATCATGCTTGCAGTACCTCAAGTTAACACCTGATTTAATTTATTAATTCTAAAGTTCATTTTGGAAAGAGTGTGTTGATGAAATTCATTGGCAAATGGTTTAGAAATACCACTGAAGTTATTCCAGTCACTGCTCTTTCCAGCACTATTTCTTGTCTGAAAATCCGTCTAAGCCACACACTAAAGAATGGATTTCAGTATCACATCTGACACATTAGCATTCAGAGTGCTGTCTCAAGTCACATATTTTAGGTGTCTGCATTAGGAATAGATGGGTGTGAACAATAAATTATTCTATTAATTTATTATTCTTGATGACTAGTCAATTGTTTTAATTATGTTTACTGTCCTAGTCATGTGTTACTTGAAAGTGATTGGAAGCAAATTGCTGTCAAAAAGCCTTTGCAGCTGCAAAAAATTACACTTCTACTTTTATTGTATTCCCTTTACCCCTGAATAGAATACACTATTTCTATCCCTTCACTCAATTCAGCCATCTGTCACTCACATACCCACAGACAATTACAGTGCATTTGCATCATATCCCAGCTGCCTCTGATAGACTTGTTTTGTCATGCGCTGCATGCAGGATAATCTCTCAATACCCATTTCACACTGGGAGCTGTTCTTTCATTGGTCACACTCTTCTTCACATAAATGTTCTATGATGTTCTGGTCAAGATTCCAGTGTGTCTTAATCTAAGAAGATTTTTCATGATCTCTGTAACAGAGGGCTGCTAAAATGAACATCTCACTTACATTTCCAATTATTTTGTCTTTTAAAGTGAATTAGAAATAGTTTGGTTTGCTTTGTAGAGGTTTTAACATGTCAAATCAATAATTTATTTTGTAATGAACACATTTTTTCAGTAACACAATTAGACTGTAGAGGACCAGATCTAAGCATGTTTTGTCTCAGATGTTCTGACTGTTGTGATAGGAAAGGTGTCAGCGGAAGAAAGGGTCCAGCATAGGTGGGGCATCAGTAAACTTCAAAACTACTAAAAGTATTAGTGCATGTTCTACACTTTATTTTTTTTTCTCTCCTCCTAATTTGGAGTAATTATGTTTGATCCTTTTCTTTTCTCACAGCTAATTCTTACCACTCTTGATTCAACTTCAGGCTATGAACTTCAGTGAAGTCAGTAAATAATGACTTTAGAATCAGTGGAACTTAAATCATGTGGTCTTTATTGTCAGGAAACATGTAAGTGAATTAGGGGTGACATCCAATTAACACAGTCTTTTGCAGGTTTAATGAGCAATGATAAATTTAAATCCTTTTTTCGCACTTTCAAAGCATGTGAAGTTACAACTGAAAGAGCTAGTGAGAGATTGTTGCTCCATTGATTAATAATAAATTATTTTAAATATATTTTGACTGGGATAAGAGGCATCATCTTTGAAGATACTCATAGGTTAGTTATTTGATTAGGCATCTCATCATAGAATGCAAAAAAAATTAATTCCTACAGCATATGGAGTTACAGGATAAGATGAGTCATTCTGTTCCCTTATTTGGTTTTTGAGGCCTAAATGTTTAATTAGTACAGTCTATACCACTGACGCATGTTTTTCCTTAATTTCCAGTTGTCATTAACTATTAATAACTCTGAGAAAAGGTGTTCCTGGTTTTGTAGCAGCAAAATAGATTTTGCAAAGCAATTAATTATGGTTTTCATTAGCAAGTAACGGCTCTGCTTAACACATAATTTCTGCTCTTACTAAAGGTACGTAAGATGTTTTGTGGGGTTTTTTATTTTGGGTTTTTTAAGGGAGAACAATTTGAAGTTATTAAAAAGTAACTACAGGTATGGAATATAGTGTGCTTGATTATTTTGGTTCCAGTTTGAGTAGACAAGCTGCTTGTGACTGGAGTTTGATAGGATGCTTTTTGTTTTCCTTGAACTTTTCCAATCAAGAGCAGCAGAACTACTTTTTATTGTTCTATAAGTTGTCTTTCTGGTAAAAGCATTTCTGCTCTGTGTTTCTTGTGTTTTCCTGGCATCCTTCTATAAAGCCAGTCATTTCTCACATTAAGGTACACCAAGTGTAGGAGCAGGTTGGTCCATCTAATTATGACAAATAGAAACAACTACTTACAGGACAGATTCAATCTTTAGATACTATCAGTGAATTCTGTGGAGCCTAATTGCCTTATTCCTTAGTATGACTTTATTAGCTCTAGGTGTTATGTTTGTTTATGAATAACATCGGAGTTAAGGTCATCAGAGTTTCTAAGAATACCTCTGGGATGCTGATTTGAGGAATTTTTCACTCATCAAATATCTTCCATCAAATAAAGAAACTAATCCAAAGATTTTTTCAAAAATTAAACCCAAAACTGAAAAAAAGAGATTGCCTGAAATAGTGCTTCAGTTCACTGTGTCTTTTGAACAAAAGTTCATGTATAACATGTGTATATTGATTATATTTGTGGTTATTATCATCCTTATGATTGTGATTCATAATTATTTTTTCCTGATGTATCTCAAGAGAATGGTGTGAAATGCAGTTGATTAAAGCTTGAAAAACACTGAATTTTTGTTTGAAGGGTAGAGGTATGGAGAATATAAAGAAGATTCACCATATTGTAATTTCCATGTTTGAATACTAACAGTTTTAACCAAATATAATCAAAAAGTAACTGTCTTATCTTGGAGAATGAAAATGAAAAGGAATGGTGGGTTTAACTGGTATAAAAATCCCTAGAAGCCTTTTGGAAACTCCTTGTGAAAGGTGTTTTCCACCTGTAGGAGAAGCTTGTGAGACCCTAATGGAATGCTGCAGATCTACCCTTTGAATGTAAGCTCACAGACGATGGCCCTTTGTTTCAAGGGGAATGCTCAGAAAGCATTCATGAGTATGGCTGGAGAAATTATTATTCTTCCACTCTGTATAGTTATGTGATCATTGTACTCTATCCAGTTATTTCCACTCAACCCCATATCACTGATGTTCCTAGTGAGACTCACATCAGAAGCTGCAAAGCAGGATTCTTTCCTTCTAAAATATTTTAGTGCTTCTTGCAGTTGGCTCCTTGTAAGTGGAGTTCTTCTTGACATAAGTAAGCCTCCCAAATTGCATGAATTTACATAGTTACTGTTCTTAAATCTGAACTTTTTTGTGTTTAATGCCATTTGAGGGACCACCTACAAACCATTTATCATGACCCCAGAGATTCTTATACTTCAAGCTTCAGGGTTTAAGACATACTGTTTTTCTCATTATTTTAATGAGAAACATTCATTGCACACACTATCAGCTCTCTTATTTATTCTCCTAGTTATCTCATGTTTAGATAGCTGAAGTAGAGAAGAAAAAAAATAGGTGGGAATGAATTAATTTCATTTTTTGCAATCCCATTTGAGAAAATGAAATATTTTTTTCTTTCCCTTAATTTCCTAAGAAATGTTTCAACAAATAACTGATAATCTTTGCTGTTAAGAATTATGAAGCTAGACTTGAAGAAGGAAACATTTAGTTTACTCATACATATCTTGTTCATTGACACTTTCCTTAATTATAGAAAGTGCTTGAACTTCTTTATTTAAAGTTTTTCTTGTGTGGGGTTAGGATATCTAAAAAAAAAAAAAAAGAATACATCAGAATACTTCAAAGCCTTTTGCTTTATCTACAGTAGCCCAGAAAAATAGTACTAATATTTTTCTTCAAAACAGTTTGTGTTTCTTTTGTTTTGTCCCCTTTTAAATAGATTTGTCACAAATGTTATATTTATATTATTTTTTTGTTAATTTTGTCATTCTGTTACGGGCTTCCTGTGCTAATACATACTCAACAGTTTACACAAATCCCTTAATTTTCATAGTTCTACACTTTTGCCAAAATTGTTTCTTCTCTGATGAGTTAGCTTGATTTCTTCCGGAAGTACCATAAGGCTTCATATCCTTTTAATAGAGAAGACCACTTTATTGTAGTTGCTTTTTATTATTGTGCTTAATCCAAAATTTCAGACTAAAGCTCATTTTGTATCATTGATCGCAAAGCTAAAAGCTTTGCTGAAATCACTATCACAGAGTAGCTAAACCCTGAGCCATGGATCACTTGGAGACTTAAGACTTTGAATTGGGAATAGAAAAGCACTGAGAATCCATGGAAAGATTGGCACTTGGGGAATACACTTGTAGTCACTTGGCTCAATGACGCAGTAGGCAGCTGGATGAAAGGCAGGCAGAGGATCCTGACTACTATTTTCACAATATGTCCCTAAATAAAGTGAACTATGGGAATGCTGTCTGAATAGGGTGATTGTATGGTTCATTGTGGTGATCTTAGCAGGACAGAATGCATGAAAGACATTGGGGAGCTGCTGCAACAGATTTATTTTATCAATACTTTAAAGTCTGCTATGCCTTAGCAATTATTTCAGCAGAACAGACGTGAAGAGTGAAGACAGGGAGAGCTAGATAAGGATGTTGCTCAATTAGAGATTTTTTGTTTTCCTTTTCCCACTGTCTCCTCATTTTTCACCTTCTTTAGTCAAAGCTGTATGTATTTAATCTAGCAATAGAGTGCTTTTCAACTTTGTATTCTCACTTGGGAAAGTGGAGCTAGTAGTGTGTAACTCAGAAGTCCTGCCACAGACAGCTCAATTTGATTGCATTTGGGAATTTTCCAGTATCTTAACTCTTCTTTGTTTCTTGGAGCGAATGGCCTGAGCAAAGGAAGTGTTTCCAGGCATATTTTATACTATGCACAATTAAAAAATTCATCTGTAAACCTCAATGAAACAGAATTCCTTAAAATAGTTGGTGCTGAAAATTTTAAATTATGGTGCTGTTTTTACATAAGCATTATGACAGCTCTGGGAGAAATGTGACAGCATTAAGTTTCACAGCAGTGATATTTAATATCACTGGGTATAAGAGGTCTGGGAGGGTATAGGAAGGACTGAGTCTTCAACTGATGTTGCCAGAGGAATTATAAATTTATCAAAACCTGTCAGCATCATCTTTCTTTTCCTATAGCAGTTGTTTCATGACCACATTGGATAGCCTGGTCTCTCATTTGCCCATCACTAAATGGCAGAGGCTGGATAGTGCAGGGCTCTGTTCCCTGTTCAAGCACAATTTTCATCATAGAAAGTAAGGCTTCAGTGCTTTTGAGCTTCATTAAAGATAGTGCATCAGTCTATAATCCTTTTATCTGATGAGCTTTAAGAGGTTACTAGGTTTTTTGCTTCATGAGGGCCCATTAGACAGATAATAAACCTTGCCCTGCAACTAGCCAGCAAAATTATAGACCAATAACACCCTAAAATCTCCAGTCAGACAAATTTCAGACACTTCTTTCCTGAAGATTAAAGCTTGACTGTAGTCCAAGAGGCCACATTAGAGGATGGGTGTATAATAGTTTTTGATAGTTGAGGAACAGCTATATATGCTGCACTTGAGAAAATATTTACTTCTTATACCGTTTTTGATCTTTTCTCTCCTTCTTTCATGTTTTTGTACCAGGTATAAACCACCCAAATACTATACCTTTGTAAAACTTTCCTTTCAGGAGAGCATTCATAGCCAAAAAAAAGGCAGATGACTATGGGAAAAATGAAAATCCTTCCTTCTCATTTTCTTTTAGTCCTTGTTAGCTGAAGCAAATCTTTGTAAGAGTCCCTTCTCTATTGTATTTATGGTATATTTTTATGCTGTCATTATGAGAAGTAGTAAAGTTTGGAACTTGTGTATGAAGCTGTTCCTCTCAACAATCATGTGTGCTCAAAAGGAAGGTGGATGTAAGCCATTTCTGTGCAAACAGGGAAATACATTAACTGATTTATCAAAGGATATATTGAAGTATTTATTTAAAAGATGTCATGAATGCATATGAATGTGACAGCTGTTAAAACTTTTGTACTGTACATATATTGTAATTCTGGCCTAAAAAACCCCAAACAGCAAACCCAAAAACCTCACCAAACCTTTTGTAAAACTTTGCACAGCTTGAGGCCTTTTTCTATAAATATTCCTGGGTGCTTTTTGGGTTTTTCTTTCTATATGTAATTTTCCAAGGTTATTGTTTGTGCTTCAGAAGCAGTAGGATTTGTACATAATGAGGGCATCTTTTTAGAGATGAAATATGAATACTCCACTTCCCAGGCTATTTTCTTTCTTGATTACTGAAAAATTAAGCTGGAAAATATATGCCTTTAAGTCAAAATCATATATATCTATATAGGAAGGTATAGTCTTGAAGTGCATATATTGAAATTTGTTGCACTGTATACATAGTATCCTTGGTATTTCTATTAACAATGACTATTCAAACTTCTGAAAAAAATACAAAATTGGGCTCTGGTTATATCATGTAAATGATAAGCACCAGATTGTTTGAATTTAACCTTTCTTGTTGACTTTCATCTAATTTTGAACACTGGGAAATTCAACTAAAGCTAAATGCCTGGAGATCATAATATTTTTAGATCCCAATCATCTTGCCAAGTAAGAGAGTTTTGAATGACCTTCTGAAGAACACATGAGAAAATTGCCTACTGTAGATAACACAGTAACTGTGACCAAGGACAGAAAGGACATATAATTCTTTATAGTGAACTTTTTACTGGCTAGTGGCAATCTATTACCAGCAGTTTGAGGCTGAAATGAATATCAGACAGTTTCAGCAAAAAACTCCATCTTTCACATCTAAGGAAACGACACACCTTTTGATTAGTACTGCATCAGGCTGTTCACCAGAGGTTCAAACGCTTGCAAACAAGTCTCTTTAGATAAGGATGAGTGAACTGGCCTTTTTGAAGGTTCAGTTCAGCCTGAAGTTCAAGTAATTCATTTTATTATGGGACAGAAACAGTTTCCTGGAGTCTTTTAATAGAAGATAGAATCCCATCTATACCCTTTTCATTTACTTTTTTATATTATTTCATCAAAGCTAACTCAACCTGTATAGACTCAAATGCTTATCTTTTATCTGTGTGAAGGCACTGCTGTGTTTACTGGGCAACTTGCTCATATTTTTCTATGAACATTTATTAAAATATGTAGCATAAAAAAAAAGAAGGTAATATTGAGACATGACTGAACTGAATCCAAATAAACAGCTCTAAACCACTGGGGATGATCGACTGGGCCAATTTTGGGTTTTTCACAAAAGCTTCATACATTTTATTTTCAACTTCTCTACAGGCTGGTCCTTAAGAAGCAGTCTAGTGAAAAAACTTTACATTTCAGCTCTGCTGTCGCAATTTGACTGATGTTTCTCCCAGTAATTTATGACTTAGTGAGAAACAGAGTATTTGGTAGAAATTTACAGAAATTCACTAATAAATAGCTCAATTCCCCTTGACAAACCTTGAATGAGAGATAAGCTTTGAGAAGCCTGTCTAACCTGAGGTATTCTGAAGGAAAGGTTGTGAAATATTTCATAGCTATATACAACAGATAAGACATTGTGCAGCATAATCCAGAATATAGAAATACAGTTATTAAGAAGCATTGTAACTGAGTCACATATTAAAATGATCAATATTTATGTGCTAGATAAAATTCAAATGAGAAAAGTTAGAAAATCTGTCTCAGCAAGGTCCAGAGTATTATTATAGCTATTCATCTTAGTTCATATGTTAGAAAGAAAAGTTATAATTCCTTGAAAATACCCTTTTTTGTATGAGTAAGGTTGGCTTATGTAGTTTCCTGTAATTGATAGAATTTCATCATCTTTTGTCTACTATACCTACTCCTGGGGGGCAGTCAGGAGGGAAATATAAATCTCTCTCTAATCTTAGTCTTTCTCTCTGGAATGCATTATCTGAGCATGAGCAACTATGAAATGGCATCTTAGCAATGTTAAATCTGCTTTTATTTTCACTGCTTGTCACTTTGACTGATGGAAACAGGAAAATATGTATTTTAATCTAAAGGCAACACAGACCAGGAAGAGGTTTAGAGCCTCTCTTCCATATTTTGTCAGCAGAACTTTTAAAAGTGGCAAGTTTTCACAGTTAATTACCACAGACAAAGGCTTAGGCAAAAATAAGCTCTTATTTGTCAACAGTATTTTTGTGAAAATATGATTTACCAAAGAACACCTTGTAGCTGCTTACAGGATACAGAAACCTTCTATAGAGTGGTGTGCCCGGAGTCTTTGGGGCCTTATTCTTTTGCCATAATGTTGCACACTATAAGCAAAAGTGGCTTAAAATCTTTTTGAATGTAGATTCCATCTTAATAGAAAGACCATCTCAGGCACCAGCTGAGCTTGCTACATGTGCAATTATAATTGAATACTAATATAAATAAGGCAACATGTAACTTTTTAAAAGCAGGTAGAGATAAGGGGAAAAATCACTAGTACATAATTATCAGTTTGCCATGAAAATTACTCGGTGGACAACAGAAACATGGAGAATATTTTGCTCTGTTTTGTTCTTGTTATAAGGCATTGGTTTAATGTAAATCCCATAGCACATTCATCCTTCTAGTAATTCATAAAGCACAGCAACATGAACTTGTATTTCTTTTTACAGGCGCTGGTGTAAGTCATTGCAGTCTGTTCTTTAAGGTCCACTTATATTTGATAAATTATTTTTTAGAGTGTATTTATGTCTTGGGTGATCAGCCAGGGAGATCCACTAGTAGTTTTCAGATCATCAGCTTTGGAGAATGGTGCCATCCTATTTTCATTCTTTTGACAAATGCTAAAATCAGCTTAACACATAGCTGCTGTCAGGGATGGATAAGTAACTCGAATTTCTTCTGTCGGAATATTTTTTCTTTCTATCCAAGGTGCGAGAGAGGGAGGACTTCACATTTAGAAAGACTAATTTTCCTGCTGAAATCCAAAGGATACTGAATTAACACTACCAGTTTATCAGTCATGGTATTTTGTTTTTCAGATAGAAGCTTTTCTTCAGTGTTTAATTTGCATGTGAATAAAGTTGGTAGCTGTTTAAGAAATCTCAAGTTTTCATTCCTTTGACATACTTCAAATGTGCTATCAAAACAAATATTAAGATAAGCAACAGCAGGATGAATCTGCAAATGAGATAATTTGATTTCTCAATTTGCATATCTAGCAAATAATGACACACTATGAGGATCTCATCCAAAAGGTGTGAGTCCTGATCTGTCTGGATCAAAGCTTCTAATGGTCTCTGAAGATGTAAAACTCAATTGATGGAAATTTTTTGCAATATACAGATTCCTCACTTTTGTTGACTCTTTTTATATAGTGATGCTTCTCCTTCCCATTGTTTTCTGCTTCCTTTGGTAGATTTGATTTTCCTATCTAATGAATTTTCTTTCCTTCTTTAACTGCATATTTATTTTTCTGCAGATGTGCTATCTAATTCCCATATTTCCAGTAGTGTCCTTCCTGTTCCTTAAGCTCTGCTGGAAGAGCTGTCAAGTTTCACAGGCTCTGCACACCTTTGCCAACATTCTCACACCTTGCCACAGCCCTCATACCCAGCTGGAGTACTGTAGTTCCTTTCTCTCTTGATATCCAGACAACTTTCCTCTATTTCTCTTACTGAGGTACTTTCAGAGCATGGTAGAGAAAGGGATTTAAGGTTTTAGCTGTGCTTATATTTCAAATGCTCAAGAAAGAAAGAAGAAACTCTGAGAAACATGTTATGAAGCCAGCCTAAATTCTTATGCACTTGGGAATACAATGAAATACTAATAATAAAAACAAGAAACCTTGAGGGAAATTCTTTAAAATGTAATAGAAAATAAGAACAGTTTGAGAAACCTGGGATATTTGTGATGCTCTGTCTCTTCCACTCCTTTACTGAAGTAAATTGTTGTTTTGTGTCAAAAATTTGATACATGATTTTCTAGTGAGTGGATAAAACAGTTTGTGGATCTTTTTGGGGCTGTACTTGATTGTGGAGGCTTGGTTCATTGCCTGTTATTTAGTTTCTGAATAACTCTATGTACTCTGATGGTGGTCATATTTTGGAACTCTCTGATGAGTAGCTTATTGCTTCTTACAGATTTCAGAGGAAGACTATAAATTCTCCTGGAGCTTATCTCTGCACTCCATGGGACTTGGCTATAAGGGAGCCTAAAAATGTACTGGATTTATCTCATAGTACTAACCATCTTCACATCCTATTCACATCTTTATATACATATCTGGGTGTGCATGTGAGAGTATGAGAGAGAAATAATGGTGGGAATAAAGTAGAAACTCCTTTTCAAATAAAATGAATTAATAATTGGTTATAATTATGTTGGATAAAGAATGAAAGCCAGATGATGGAAGGATGATAACAAGACAGATGACTTCTAGTAAAATCAAAAAGGTTCAGAAACTGTTCTGCAGACTCAATAACATGAAAAAAAAAAGATCTTTTGTTTATTTATTTTAGCTAAACGTGATATTTATTGGGGTAAAATGCAAACATAAGATTAACAGATCTTTATCATTAATAAATCTTACTTAAAGAAGATGTGGCTTATTGGTACTACTGGCACTGTTAATCACAGAACCACAGAATAAGCTGAGTTGCAAGGCACCCACAAGGATCCTCATGTCCAAATCCCAAGCCTGCACAGCACCATCCCCAAGAGCCACCCACGTGCCTGAGACCATTGTCTGAACACTCCCTGAGCTCCATCAGGCTTGGTGCTGTGACCACTTCCCTGGGGAGCCTGTTCCAGTGCCCAGCCACCATTTGGGTGAAGAATCTTGTTCTAATCTACAACCTTAAACCTGACACAGCTTCAGGCCATTCCCTTTGTTCCTGCCACTGGTCTCCACAGAGAGAGACCAGTGCCTGCCCCTCTGCCTTCTGCAGACTCTCAGTTGCAGGCTGCAATGGGGTTTCCCCTCAGTCTCCCTTTCTGCAGGCTGAACAGACCAAGTGACCTCAGCCTCTCCTCATACGGCTTGTCCTCCAGGCCCTTCACCATCCTTGCTGCCTTTCTTTGGAATTCTCTAATAGTTTAATGCCTTTCTTAGGTTGTGGCACCCAAAGCTGCACACAGGATTTAAGGTGAGGCCACCCCAGTGCAGAGCAGAATAGGACAATCCCCTCCCTTGCCCAGCTGGCCATGCTGTGCCTGATGCTCCCCAGGACAGGGTTGGCCCTCCAATGTCACACTGGGGGCCTAAGGCCTCTAATGCATCAATGTTGATTTACATTTAAAGCTAGTTAAGAGAAAGAAAAATGTGATGACTTCTGAATTGGAAAGTGTATGAAATGTAAGCATTAATTGCACATTGGGATGTGAAAAAACTTAGGAAATGAATAAGGGGAGGAAGACTGAAAAGTATGCATCTATAATCTAGCTGATCTAAATAAAAAGAAAAATAATTTTGAGAAAGCAGCCAGCTCAAAGTTTAAGGGTTCAATGGGATTTTATAATCAGAAAAATAGGCAGAAACTTGTACACTTTAAAAATCTTGCTTTTAGGATCTCAGACTCCTGAGTAACCCATTTGTCTTCTTTAATAGCTTTAAAATGCCTTGGACTCTGATTGAGCGACGTAAGTATTAATCAAATTAGAACATCTAACTGGAGCCTTTGTTCATTATATCTCATCCTATTCATCATAATCTATCCATATAGATTCTTCAAAGCAAGAAAAGATGTCCATGAAAGAAAGTTTCTGGTAAAAAAGCTGACAATCTAATGGACGTATCAAATCTATGTTATTTATTGAAAGGACTGCAAGCTCAAATTCAAGTCCTGAGTCAAGAGTGGATTATGTCTATTGAGAATTGCATTTCTCCCCTCTCGTCTGTGTTTCTGGGTGTCCTTACTGGCTTCACTAATCCTTTGATTCATAAAGACAGAAATTTCCTCTAGGGTTCAAGTGACACGTGATTGACTAGAACATTCCCTGTTCATCCCAGCAAGGTACGATGCAGAACAAGATAGTCTAGAGTACTATAATTGATTGTTTTACAAGAGAGGAAGCTTTCCTCTTCCTTTAAAAGAATAATAATACAATCAGGGAGAAAAATTGTGTTGGGGTTCAAATGTTTAGCATCATGTTGAGCCCTTGCAACTTTCAAAATCATATTTCAATGTCTCAAGACAGTTATTTTATAGTGCTATCACTGTCTGAAAATTAATTTAATAAAAATAAAGAAAGCCATGTGCATATTCTACAGTCCACTTTGTCAAAATTCAAGCTCTGTAAATGATGTTTGTGATGGCACATATTCAAACTTCATACTTTCCTTTTATCTTTCATTGTATTCATTACACATAATTCCCTTCAGGTTATGCTGTGTATTTTTCACCCTTCTACTTTCAGTCTCTCATGTCAGGAGTTAATATTTTTTGTTATTTGTTTCCTTAAGATTATTAAATTAAATAAAATGCATTATTCATCACCTCACAATATGAGGTTTTATCTCCAGGACCCTGATGTAATAAATGAGTTTCCTACTGCAAATGTCACATAGGTCATTTTTCAGTACTCTCACTTCCAGCAAAGTCTGGGTGTGCAAATACATGGCTCCAGCTACAGGAAGAGAAGTAATTAATCTGCAAATCAAAAGCAGGGCCACACAGTTAGAATCAATGGCATTTTACTGTAACACATCCTGAAAGGATCAGTTCAATTCCTTAGGTGAGATCCTGATCTTTTTTTTAGTTAAATTTCTTTAAAAACCTTTTGGCCTTTCTTTTATGGTTTCTGTGAAATTTCCCTAGATGCTTATCTTGCAGTTATGGCTACAACGCTGTCAGGGCTAGTAACTACATGCTTTAGATCCAGATCCATCAGAAAAGGAGCAAGTCAAAAGCTGAAGAGAAGTATCTATAAATTACTTGTACTATAGTATTTCATTATATCTATTAAAATACTGAAAATTACTTTTTTATTGCATTTAAAATGGGGTAATTTTAAAATCTTTTTTAAAAGGTATTATATGAATTTATGGCTATACATTAATTTACCACCTGTGTACTGGGGCTCATGATCTCCCATAAAACTTTTCTCCACCTTTTTCCCCAAGAACAACTTTTTCCAGTTTTTTTCCGTGATAACTGGTTAATAAGCATTTAGATCTACTGTCAGTAGAGTGATGAGAGAAACATGAGTGGTTGAATTCAAAGTATTCCATGAAGTTGTTTTCTGTGTGTTTTCAGTACTGCAGCTTGTTTGATGACAGTTCTGTCTGTCCTTTGCAGGTATTCTGCTGGGCTTGCTGATCTTCATTTTCATTTTTTGCTTCTGCTAGCAGCTTGCAAGTGTCTGTCCTTCATAGCCAATGTTTAATGTTCAGATATGTTCTGCTATTTACTACTGCTTTGTATTTAAATGATACAAATGTGTGTTTAGCGCACAAATACAGTAATAATTTCTCATACCAAGAGAACAGCAGCAGTCATTGCCAAGACAAGTTTTGGAGCATTACAAGCAATGCTAAAACCCTGCTGTAGAGTATTATTAAGGGGTTATTTCAGATTAACTAGGTATAATGCAAAGATGCAGAGAAATATTAGAAGCAGACTGAGTTAAAACCAGGATCTGTTGTGCATGGAAATGCTTACAGTGATCAGACTAAGTGCAAAGTGCAAATAAACCTTCCTGTCTGATTTATGAACTCTTTTCCCTTAGTTTTGTGCCACCCTTGCACTTATATAGACTGCAGGATCATGCAATTGGGACCATATGAGTGATTCAACTGGCTTTTACTTTTCACTTGACCGCCAGGTTTAACAGTGAATACAACAATCTGTGACATCCCATACCTGTGACAACATCTTCAACCACCTGACGAATGCCAGCCAGTGAGGTCAATACTGGGGCCTTTAAGAGGGGTTTTTGGGGCTGATAGCCAGGATTTTTGATACCAATCAGTAACCAATAACTGATCAATAACAGGGGTGTAGTGAGTCTCTGGGGCGCATACAAGGCAGTTTGCGCAGCAGTTCGTGCAGGCAGGGCAAGCAGGCAGGGAGAGATGGAGTACTTGGAGTGGAGGGACGATCTGAGCCCTGAGGGAAATGAAGGGGAGCTGAACCCACGGCTCTTTGACAAGCCTGAGGATCCAGAGAACTGCCCAGTGTCCAGTTACAAGAAGTGTGCCAGGAGGAGGCCAGCGGAGATGCTGGATGACAACCACCCTCTTTACCTGTCTCCCAGGTCACTGAGCTCTGTCTGGGACAAAGTGTGGTACAGCAGGAAGGCACTGTCAAAAGCCAAAATTGATAATATTTTGAAAGTTATTACCCAGAAAGTCAAAGGAGTAGTAAGGAAGACCAAGAAATAGGGATGTCCCTTCAGCTTTGCCCCTTCAACCACTCCAAAGCTGCTATGAAACACAATCCTACTGCAATATTTGGTGTAGGTTGAGAACAGACATCCTTCTGCTGGGCTTCACCTTGGCACTGAAGGTACCCACAGATCTGCAGTGCCTTGGCTTTCAGGGAAGTTCCTTTGTTGTTGTTTCTGTTACTAGAATTGATAATTCAATGAGTTAATGTGCCTCTTCAGCTTCACATTTGCCAAACGAGTTAATGTTCTACCACACAGTCAATGCTGTTAGAAACCACCACTGCTGATACAGAGAGGGCTTGGGGGTGGCAGAGCCTGGCCAGGAGTGTTATGGACTTGGTTCTCCTAGTTTTGGGAAAAGAGGGTGTTTGTTGTGGATGGGGAGGAGGTCCAGGATGTGGCGGGGGCAAATGGGCAGACTAGGGCAAAGCGTGATTGGACAGAGACACCAACCAGTCATTCGATGCCCTGAGGAAACGACTGGCCCAGAATGAGCCCTGTTAAGGGCCAATCGGAGCACCAAAATTCCACCAATTGGGGCAAGGATCCAAATCCCACCAATCCTGGGCCAAGGTGTGTTATAAAGGGAGGGGTTTTCAGTTGGGTGGGGGTTCTTTTCTGTTCTGTGAGTGTGGAGAGCTGCTTGTGAGGGAGAGAACCCAGCGTGTTCTGTACACGTTGTCATTTTGAGCTGTTGTGAGGGGGTCCAAGCCTATCTTGGACCCTCTGTTCCTTTTCTTCCACAGACTGTCTTCTTGACAGGGCAAGTCTATTCTCTCTGCATTGCTTTATCCCACTTAGTGGCAGTGCAAAAGGTATGACTCAGGTGCATCTTCTTCCAGAACTCTGCAGCAAGGGAAATCTTGAGCCTGGGGACAACTTTTGCTTTAAGATATGGATGTGATGTTTACCTCCTATGTAAAGGTTTTCATAAAATAACTGTGCTTTGGGATCTTTGGCACATTGTATGACTAATGAAGAAAAACGTAAAATTTTAGTAACGATATTAAAAGCTAGACCTTTAAAAGTCGTGAGAGAACTTAGCTCCACTCTGGCATTTTACAGCATATCAAGTGCATGCCTGGAAGTCAGTGAAATTGCACTGACAGTTGATTTTTGGCTTGGCATTTTACTGTTGAAAGAAGTGATGAGTGTGTTCACTGCCTTAAACTCTGTAAGGTTATTATTGTTAGTCAGTTAGACTTTGAAATGCGGTAAGATAAGAGATTATTTGAGCCATAATGGAGTGCTCTGTGAGATTATAACTGTGCTCTAAACTGCGAAGGTAGGAAACTCTCAGGAGACAGTTCCATATCTATTCTGTGCACTCTATCAAATACAGTACTTTTAATTTTCAAGATTAACAGTCTTCACCTACAAAGTACTGAAGGACAGGAAACTTTTACAAATTTCTTTTCCAGTTTGTGTGACAGCATCAATGCACTTGTCAGTCTCAGCAGTAGTTTCTTCCTGAAACATTTTGACAGAATTGGGAAGCATTAAAATAATTTTCTGCCTCAAAATTTAAAAAGTCTGGTAACAGTTTGGCATTTTTCCACTTTATTAAAAGTGTGAGTGACAACACCTGCGGTACATTTCCACCTCATATGTGCATTGTGAGTCTGAAAGACAACACTGGAGTTCTGAGCATATGGTGAAGGTTGAGGTACACAGACTTGACCATTGTAAGTCAAACTCTCCATTTGGATTGTTGCCACTGAAATTGTTAGATGTTCCTGATATAATGGTGTTTTGCTCCAGAGCTAAATAAAGTTAAAATGAAGTGGCAATCCAACCTGATCCATTTGTCATCTTTGGAATAATGTATGTGCATTGTTTTTTGAGTAAAACCTGACAGGTGTATGTTGTCATTGTTACTCCAGGGCTATTAATTTAATTACAATTACCTATAGATCTTAAATTAAGTCAGTAACATTTGAATTTGCATGTATTTTCTTTACCATCTGTCTTTTGTTTTTTTTTTTTTAATCCCTTGTTATTTGCCTAAGAAAATATTGCAGGGATCAATTAGCACCCGCTTGTTCGCCTAGTAGCTTGCTGCTGTGTTTGGGCTGCAATAATAAGCTATGCAAGAACAGAAACTTCAAAGAACATTTAGGAAAAGTAAGTAGCATTCAGTGGAAGACAGAAGAATTTTAGATCTTACTGAAAAACCTTGTGAGAGCAGTGACTTTCAGTATAACAGAGCAACATTTACATACTTGTGGAATTCAAAATCCCCACCCCTAAACCCACATTTCATAAGTGAGTAGGAGGGTGACCATAGTCTTTTCTATGCAGCAAGAGAATAAAATGAATTTAAGATAAAAGATACTATCTAAACTGTTGTCAGATGCCCTGACAAGGGTGGATTACTCTGATTTAGAGACTCTTTTGTAGATCTTGACATATGAACATGGAAAAGAGATGCATATTGAGCTGGTTGCTCCTGGAATCAGCAGGGCATGGAGAAATTACTTCAGAGGCTCTGATCTGTGCAGCTTTGAAGAACTGTGACAACCTAACATCCACAGCCCCTTGCAACTGCTGAACTCCCCATAACCTTATGCAAAGATGATTTAAAGTCTGTTTTATCTGCAAGAGAGGACATTTAAACTACATTTCTTGAACAGTTTCATGTAGGCCTAATGTTTTAACAAAGAGAGAATTTATTGTGAGTTAGTGTGTCCCTAGTTTTGCACACAATATCTGTTTTCAGAAAGGTGTGACTATATACTTAAGATGTTAAACATAGAACTGATTTATGATTACTGCTTTACTTTCAGTTAATTCATCAGATTAAAAAAGGCAGAACATACTTTTCTACTGAATAAATTGCATATTGTATATGATGGGATTTTTTTCAAGAAATGAAGCTCAAGTTCACAAAAGTTTAAAAATTAGTTGAACGAAATGAAAAATATTAAAGGAATGATTACTTTTTAAAAGGAATTCAGAAAAAAAGCAAGTTTCAGAAAATATTTCTATAGCTGCACTTGAAAGAAATATTGGAAGATCAAACTTCCACAACCAAATAAATAATAAAGATTTGGTAAGATGTAATAAAACCAGCCTGAAACTACAGTAATTTGTTTACACTTATTGAATGCAATTTTTGTAATAGAAGATTAAAAGGGAAATTGAAGAATAAGGTTGCATGTGAACTCAGATTTTTGTCAAAGTGAGTAAAGTTTAAGATAAAATACTGCTTTTAAAGTTCTGTGGAGCTAAAAGCTTCTGATTTGAAATGTTGCTCCATTTTTTTCTGTTTCTGTTTTCAGTATTGTAAACAGCAATCCAAAACTTAAAATACCCTAGTCCCTTTTGTTCCGTCTTTTATTTATTTGTTTTTTCTCATTGAAGCCAGATTATAAACTTTTATTGCCATAATCTCCTATTTGTTTGTTATATAGCAGTTTCAAAACTATTAAGTGACACAACATGAATATGGAGAGATGGTGAATGTTTGCCGCTTTCCATGATGTCAGTATGTGTTGCAAATTAGCAGCTGTGCTTTCTATAACAGGTCCCCATAAGTAAAAAAAATGTAATATGCACTAACCTGTAGAAAAAACCTTTTGAAACTGGCGAACAGCAGATGTAATTTCTTGATCAGTGTTTAGGCATTTTTTTGTTGTTGTAGGTAGTGGTGGTTTTGTTTTGGTTTTTTTTTTTTTTTTGGTGGTTTTTGTTGGTTTTTTTTTTCCACAGTTTGCACTGTGACTCTTCTTCTGGCTAAAACCTTTGAGGAAAAGCTGGATCATGTAGCAGACTGGGTACAGAAGCAACATAGCTGTCCCAGCCCATTAGGTGAGCCTGCACTGCATGGTCTCCTGGCTTTCACAACCATGTTACTTGAGAAGGGCGACACGTTCTAGCAAAAGGCACTTTGGTTTGTGACAACTCCTGTCACTGACTGGCAGCACTGATACCTGTGTAACTGACAGTATACAACCCATGCAAAAACTTGAGACAGGGGCTCATGGTATAGAATCAAAGAGCAGCGCTTTTCCTCTCTCACACAAGTTGAGCAAGTAGACCCAAAGAAAGTGCTATTCTGACCGTGCGCATTTTCTGAAATATCTGAACTTTCTAGTACAATTGTGAAATTCACTGAATAATCAATAAAATAGTCACTGGAAGATGAAAGGTCAGATTGTTTCCTACCTGTCTCCTTCCCCAACAGCCTGAATAGTACTCAAGCAAGTGGCCTGACTGTCCTGCTCCTTAGGCATACAGGACTGGTAGAAAAAGCAATGACTGCTCACCTTTATCTCCCCATTCTGTTGTCCACCCCTCAATCTGAGAAGAGCCCAACAAGTGGACAGGTTGCTATGAAGAGATGTTCTAATTCCCCAGGCTTTTATTTTCCACACTTTTGCATTTTGTGTTATAGTTACTATTCTGGTCCTGAAGGAAGAGACTTTATGAGGGTCATTACTGAATTTTAGTATTATTCTTTCAATTGCTGGCCCTCTCCCAGTTTATATTAATCATGCCTATAACACATAATTTCCAGTAGCTTGGGCCAACTGCACCTTTGTTCTATGTGCCTGGTTTGGTACCTTTATCAATAATCTCTCACATTAGCTGTACTCCTCACTTTTCCTTCTTCATTTGTAATATTTTGTAGTTTGGATAATCAGCTCTTCTGCACTTAACAATCAGTTTCTCAGTATCAGAAACTGTGGTGCTTTGGATAGTAAGGCAACACAGAAACTTTTACTGTTAGCTTTTCTGGTTGTCAGTTGAGCCATTTTGAATTTCTGAATGGGAAGGCTGGTTCCACTGTGTCTGTTTTACTCAACTGTATGAAAATCCATAATTGCTTTAGTATAGTTTAGTAGTATTCTTTTCTTCAGATTTGGTGGCTTTATTGTAATAGGTGTAATACCTCAAAAGTACCCAAGTCAGTACAGATCCAACAGTTTTCAAGACGAAACTCCTTGTGATAAAAATTTATTGCTCATATTTTTGGAAATATGTCTTTGTCTTCAGGGCTAACAAAACTGAAGAGATTAAGCAGGACCATTCCCTGGAATTTCAGGCAGGAAAAAAAGATGGTGTGTGTTTTTTAAAAAAAATTGTTTTAGGACCTGTGCACTGAAGGAATGTTTTTGCTTTATAGAATTACAAACATTTAATGCATTGGGTTAGCATAAAATTGCCTTATCTCCTAAATAGAATAGATTTTCATGTTATTAGAAATTCATAATCATTAAAGTAAATGTAGCATATAAAAGTACTTCCCACCAACTGAGGTGGGTGGCAGGCACAATGTGGTGAAGTTTGCTACCTCAAAACTTGAAATTTCCCTCAGGGGTCTAGGAGGGGAATAACTCACCAACATCAAACAGAAAAAAACCAAAAGTGTTGTGCATCTTTCATATAAACACACTTAGAGAAGAAGTAATTGAAATGCTGAAGTTTTTGTAGAAAGATTCAAACTTTTTTATTTTATTTTTTTATTAATCGGCATAACTTTAATGGCTGGAATAAAAAGCAGAATTCATTGCTTCTAGATTTCAGACTCAGTCCTCCCTAGGGTAGAATTAGTAGTGTTGTGAGATATTTTTTTGCTTCATTTTAAATATACAATGCCTGGCCCTACTTCAGCTTAAGTCAATGGCATTATTTTCATTCTCTCTCCTGTGATAGCCTAGTTAAGCTCAGAATGAAGGAAATTATTACCAGGGTGCTTTATTTAAAGAAATGGCTTTAACTGAGGTAAAAACCCCAAGATAAGCTATATAAAGAATTTAAGAATAATGCTCATAAACTGGTTTATTTCTCTCCATATGATAGATGTCCCTCAGTGTTATTATGTGGAATAATCAGTTGAATAATCAGATTAGAAAATTTAGATATGCAGTACTGTGTCAGTAAAGGGGTTTATGAGGAGAAGTGAAAGAAACTGATCTGGAATATCTTTTGAGTAACAAAGAACTGTATGGAATATACAGCAGCCCCAATGACAAGTGCTAGAAGAATATTTATTGCCAGCAGGAATTACTCAAAAGAAAATTTTCAGACTATTATTGTGATTGATCAGCATAGTACACAACTTAAAATAATTTTTGTGCAAATATAATTTTTGGAGCAAAAGGAGCATTTTTTTTCTTAGTAAGCCTTGCCAACAGAACATATCAGGCAAATTTATCTGTTACTTATTCAGATCAGGGCTTGAACTTTACAGTTTATAAATAGAAACTGCAGTCTTTCTAGTCTTTCCCTCTTAACCAGGAGGGGTTTAATCACTTTTCAGTAGACTTCATTCAACCCTGCCAATCTAGTGTCTTAAAATTATATTTCTTCTCTAGCTCCTGTTTTGAAGTAGTCATAAATATTCTTGTTCTGAATACTCACTCTTGATCATATGTTGAAAGAATGCCCGGGTTCATTAAAAACTTTAATGTCAGGGGATCTGAGTACTCTGAAAAATTCTCAAGTATCCTGTTAAACAGCAACTGCTTCAAGGTATTTATAAAGCCACATAAAGCAGGACTGCCTATTACAACAGCACAATGGCAAAACATTAGGAACACAAACCATATGAAAGCTGGCAAAGTATTTTCAGAAGTCACTGTAGAGTTTTCATAAATTGATATAACAACTCAAAACATACCAGAGCGTTATCAGACATTTAAAAAACAAAGCAAACCTAAAGACTCAGAACTAAAACCCAACCTAAATCTAAACATTCTATTTCTTTGCAAAACCAGTCCATTGAAGCTTATTATTTTCCTATGACAACCAAGTGAATTTTTAACATGTGTGGAAGTAGCTTGGGATTGATTGTATGTATTTCATGTCTGAGAAAATATTTTTTTAATTGTCTGCATATCACATTAAAAAAAGTTCTAGGATTTAGTTTGGAAGAGTTTGGACAGCAAATACTTAATACCTATGTGTGAATAGCAAGTTTAAAGAGTTATTTAAACGTAGCTTATAGAATCCTAGGTCACAGGATTGTTTAGGTTGGAAAAGACCTTAAGGACCATTGATTCCCACCATTAACCTAGCGCTGCCAAGTTCACCACTAAACCAGATGATGACTCAACTACTGCCAGGAGAATACTGTTGGAAACAGCATCAAAGGTTTTCCCAAAGCTCAGGTAGAGAACATCCACAACATTTGCTCCTCCACTAAGTGGGTTACCTTGTGAAAGAACGATCAGGTTGATGAGGACCTGCCTTTTGTAACCCCGTGCTGTCTGGGCCTGAGCTCCTGGTTATCCTGGGCGTACTGAGAGATGGCATCAAGATGATCTGCTTCCCCTGCACTGAGGTCAGGTTGACAGGATTATACTTTCTCTATACAGTCTTCCAACATTTCTTATAGGTGGGCATCATATTTGTGAAGTTCTATTTGACTGGGACCTCTCCAATCAGCCAGCACTGCTGGTAAATGATGGAAAGTAGCTCAGTGAGCACTTCTGTATATTTGTCTTTTTATCTGGGGTTGCACATTCCTTTATGGGCTTCACTGTGTAAGGAAAGATTTTGATTTGCTGTTGTTATGGTATTACTAAATCACTGAAGCTGATTTCTGTTGAAAGTAATTGAAGAGTTTTGGGGGGTTTTTGTGTGTCTGAAAAGCAGTAGGATTTAATACAATTATATTAGCAGGACTTTAAATGCTTCCGTTTTTAAATTGGCAGTAATGAATATGTTTAAATGAATAGTTGACATATACTTTGTGAAACAGCAGCTTAAGGAATTCATTTTTGTAGTAGCTGACCCACATAAGAGTCCTACTCCTGAATAGACTAGATTAGGAGGGAAGAGAGAGGAATTATTTTTAAAACAGGATTTGCTGTTCCCTGCTAAAAAAAAGTGCCCTATATCTGTCTCTGCCAGCAAAATTCAGGCTCAGCAGTTTGATATGACACTAATTTACTTGCAGAGAGATTTATAAACCTTCATAAATAGCAGAACAATATGATTAGATAGTACTTCTGTTGATTCCATTACAACAGAGGTTTAGAGATACTAAAAAAAAAAAAAATCAAATGGCCCAAGCTGGAATTAAGCTTTCTTAATGGAATGGGAAAAAAATCCCAGCAGTAATGAAAAAGAAACAAAAAATCTCTGCTGTGATCAAGCAGGGAAACCATTTCTTAAGCTTTGATGGATGAATTGCATTAAAAGTTGGAAATTTGAACCACACATCATTCTTCTTTGAGATGTAGATTTCATTTATGAGTTCATTGAATTGTTTTAAAAATTATTTATTTCAGTTTCCACAGGCCATTTGAATCCTTTCATACAGATTGGGCTAGGTGCTGGATCACGCCCTCAGAAAAACACCCAGAATACTGTGAGGACTTTTTTGGTAGTGATGTATTGTACTTTTATTCCTTTTAATGTGCCGTGTCAGCAGTTGTCTGACCATGTCTTTTTTTAAGCTGAGCAAGGCAGGAGTTACAAACTGACAGCTAGCATATGAAATTGTTTGGAAGCTGAGCCATATCTTACAGATATGATGTGCCTCTTGATCTTTGTCTTCTTTGGACAGTTTTCTGTGAGGAGGGAGGGTTCCTTACTGAAATGAATGCAGACCATTCATATGGTTGTAAACCTTCAGTACATGGCTTAGCACCAGAAAATCTTCAGTCAAAAATCTCCACTGGACAAGGATTTATTTAGAAAAAAGTTTTAAGTGCCACTCTATGAAGCTTGGTTCCACTCTTTTGCTCAGCTACTTGTTTGGATAAATTTACATATATGTACGCATTTGCACATAGAAAGTTTTTTCCATATTTTTCTGGCAAAGCATTTTTAGATGCTTATTAAGATTTCTTTACTCATGGAAATGAGTATTGAGTGCTATCAGTAGGTAGGGAATTTATTTAGAATGTTGAATACCTGTATTGCAACCCTAACAGTAACAAATATTCAAATACCATATAATATCTAGTCCTGACATTCCAAGAAATACAAGGTTTTCTGCTCAGCCCACTGTCAGATTGCTTTTTCCTGTTCTTGCTCAATAAAAATTAGCAGTTTGAGCAAGGATTCTGGATTTCAATACAAACTTAAGTGCAACATACTCTGCTGCATACATTGGAGACTAAAGCAAAGATAATTTAGTGTGTCTATTTCTTTGAAAAGGCTCATGTTCAATCCCCCTATTTTTGAAGCTAATTGCTTATCAGTGAATATAAAACTGAATGAAAAATAGTCTTGTGAACTGCATCTTTAGAGGAATGGTAGCATAACTGGTTAGGAGCATCAAAACATGGAACCCTATCTGGGCTCTGGAGAAGATTAACGCAGCGGGAATTGAATACAGGAGAAAGTGTTGGTTTTGGAGGTGGTAGGTAGACTGGATACCCTTCTTTCTGGTCAAGTCCTTACTCTGAGCCTGTATCTATTTACATCAATGAAGCTTTTAATAACATTTAAGTGTTGACTGCTGCTGCATTAGCAAACTTGGCAAAGAAATAGCCCATCAGGGCTAAGCAAAACTCCAGCACAAAGTTACCAGAGGTCCTGTCAGAACAGGAATTAATGGAGCCTGCATTTTCTTTTGAAGTTGATAGGTTTCCTGAAAAAGACAATGGAAATGCCACCAATCCTCTTTCTGCATTGGTAAGAACCATAACATTCCAGTAAGGTTGCAGAAGCCATCAAATGAAGCCTCTATAGAATCAAATGCTACCCCTCATTTAAAAAAAATTAAAAAAAAAAAAAAATTGATCTTTTGACATAACTGGTCTTATGTAAAACAGTTCAATTACTTGCAGAGGAAATCCTCTATTTCTGATGTAGTTTTCTGTAAGAAATATAATTGCGCACAACTTGTATAGCAACTAAAACTTGCTGGTTTGTAGGACAGCTGTGTTCTTTAATACTCATTCATTAAAGTGTTTGGCTCAATCTGCTTATTACTTTTTTATTTCCTTTTGAAAACCCACACTCTTTCTGTGCAATATATATCCCAAATAGGTCTGAGAATATATGCCCAAAATGTTCTCATGTTCTCTATAGTCAGAAGAGTTATGGTTATTTTTTGAGATAAGAAAATGAGATACAGACTTATACATGCAGCTTAGAAATGTGAAGATATTTTCTTAGGTGCAATCTATCCTTTGAAGGAAAAGAAGGAAAAACAATGTCTTGTGCCTTCTTTTTGGTATTATTTTGTCTTAAAACTCTTAACTGTAAGTGTACTGAGAGGAAAAAACATCCAGAGGGAATAATACAAAAGCAATGGTTATGGGTTTCCAGAATAAAGATTTCTGCTTCCAGCAAAGTCAGTATCTTATTAAGTGATGAAAATATCCATTATTTGGATTTTAACAGTGCACAAGACAAAAACTCAAAAAACCCCCCAAACACTCTTCCAATTGCATCTTTTTTACAAATAATAGAGTGTAAAACGATGGCTGATAATATATAAAATTATGCATTTTTTCATTTGAAAGAATTATTTTCTATGTAACTTGTTTCCAAGTTATATAGAAGTATATAGATAGTGATGAGATACCTTGTTCTTTCAAACAAAAACATTTTAACAGCAGGCAAGAGAGACTAACTTTGCAGCTTTGCTTTATTCATGTCCTGTAATGTTTAAGAGAAAAATATAAAAAACAAATTATTCACTTATTCTTGTATATGCCATCAAACCAATCTTTTGCAGAAACTGACTGAATTGAATGTTGCTTGTTTGAATGAATTTCTGCGTGTCACAAAACAGGGTAGA
This sequence comes from Haemorhous mexicanus, assembly GCF_027477595.1. Classification (NCBI taxonomy): domain Eukaryota; kingdom Metazoa; phylum Chordata; class Aves; order Passeriformes; family Fringillidae; genus Haemorhous; species Haemorhous mexicanus. The sequence continues at coordinate 39,767,880 of NC_082344.1, forward strand.
AAAAAAGATTCTAAAAAGTTGAAATCTCTTCTTACCTTGACAAACACAACATAAATCAAGAGCTCTAGGTGATCTGTCAGTAAATATAAATACATAAAATATTCAGAAAAGGTTGTTTTAAACAGAAAACTTTACAAAACTTTATTTGAACCTTCAGGGTTCAAACATTTAACTGTATGTCAGAAAACTTTTGTGACAGTGACTGACCCCACTTCTTTCCTGCTCCCTTTGATAAAATATATAATCGAATAGACTTTCTGTAAAAAAAAATCTTAGGCTTCTTTGATATGCTGGACCTTTATGTCAGAAAGCTGTGACACTGGGCTCTGGGGCTGCTATTTTTAGTCCCTCAATATGCTTGGAAGAGGAAAATCATCATCTTGAAATTATCTGTACGGTGTGAGCTCGGGAAAAATGCAACAAAAAATGTCCATTTACATTTCCCAGCATAGACAACATAGATACAAATGTCTGTAAGAATACCATTGTGGAAGGAAAAGAAACCAAGTTTAAATTGGATGTTTGAGACAAAATTGTAATAGTTTCTCTTTCCAGATGGGAACCCTGGCCTGATTTCCTCATGAGATCCTGCTTATATGTATAATTTCTGGCATCTCAGATTGTCCTCCTTGGAGAGAACTCCTATTGGCAAAGTTTATGTCAAATTTTCTGTCCAGTCCACATGGATCCCTTTTTTCCTCCCTGCTCCTCTTATCTGCACCCCATTTCTTCTGCTTCACCCCATTTCTTCTGTCTCTGTTTCATTCCGGAAAAAGATCAGTATCAAACTTGAATAAATCAAGAATGGCTGCACCTTTTTTGAATAAGTAGATATTCTACTGACAGACAAAGTTCTTCATCTTATTGATGATTTTCCAGCCTAGTAAAGGTAACCCCTCAGAACTCCATCATCAAAATGATGAAGTTCTACATTCTCACAACTCTACATAAGCTTACTGAACAATATTATTGCTAAAAACACTGCAGTGTATTCACGGTGTTGGGCACTATTATTAGTACTTGTTCTGAGATACGATCTGTTTGCAAACTCTTTAGAATGTTGAAAGGTTTTAGACTGAAATTCAAGGCAGATTTTTGAGGAATATAATAATGGCAGCAAACACATCCTAGCAAGGAGTATTTAAATGTTTGAAGCTTAGCTGCATAGAAGTAGCATTACTTACATATCTGCACGCACCTGAAGCTTTGCATGCAATATATTAAATTGGGAATCTAATTGCTTAGCTTTCATTATTTCATATTTCATTATTCATTATTTCTGTAAACCTCACAGACAAATTATGCCTAGGTTTCTTGTCTGTATTTATAAATTATAGAATTTAGCTAATTAAACTAAATGTCTATGCTAACTGACTTGCCTCTAATTTACTGAAAAATTTGCAATGCATTTATTGGGTTCCAGGGCATTTCACTTAGAGCATATTAGTTTAACAAGAGCACATCTGAGTTCCCATGTAGATTCTGAAAGCCACACTGTGACCAAGGTGTTATTATCTCTTTAACACCTGCATGTGTTTCATTTACCTGTCATTTTCTCTTTATTTTTGCATTCCAAACAAGCTTCAGCTGCACTCCTCATAAGCTGGTTTTGTAAAGAGGCACTTACACTTATAAAACTTTTAGGAATTCTCAAGGTGATTAAATTCCCTAATGTGGGTTATCCTAATTACCTCATTGTACCTAAAATCTTAGTACGTAAGGTCGTGTAGTAAGCCTGTAAAACTGTTTGTATACAATTAGTTGTCCAGTTTTCTATTACCTTTGACAGAAGAGAAATATGTATGATTCACCAAGCTGGAAATCAGTTTAACATGCTGCATGTGTTACAACACATCAAGGTGCACCTCACATGAGTGTTAAGGTACTACCACCAAAAATTCTTTTCATATTCACGTTCAGTTATTAAAAAGGAGTTTTTTTTTTGATGGCATTGTTGGGCTTTGAAGGCTTCCTAAACATTTCTCTTGAAAGAATTCTGTCCCATTATTATTCTTCCTGCATTTCTACATGATCTGCTATGGCTCACACTCAAAATTTCATGGCTTTCTTAATTTTATCAGATCTGTGGAGGACTTGAATGGAAAAGGTTTGTTGGGCTAGGCTGAAGTTTGCAGATATTGAAACGACCATTTGAACAGCACTTAAACAGTTAAATCCAAAACTGTAGTCCTGGAAACCCTGCTGAGCTACTGCCTAATCCCAAGGGGTTCTGAACTGTAAATGGACTCCAATTTCAACTTCATGAAAAATCCTCTTGTATCTTGACAGTGATATCTTCCTGTCCAACTCACCTGATTGCTCAATCAGGAAAAATACCCATGTCCTCCTCAGACCTATTCCGAGCTCGTTTTCTTGTAAAATATAGTAATGGTCAGCTATCACCGGGGGGAAAACCAAACTAACAACTCCAAGTAGCTTCCTCAGTTCTTTCCCCTACCTTTATTCATTCTGTTTTCTTCCTTTATCCTTTTTTCCAAGCTGTCTTCTACTTTTTGATTCTGACTAGCTTGTCTGATGATCTCTGGTTGTCTTTGTTGCTTGTTCATGCTCTAGCCTCTGCCTCTGTTCTTTCTCTCCAGGCATGTTTAATTATGGATAGGCATCAAGTTATCTCTTGGCAGCTGGAGTCCAGAAGTGACTTGGAGAAAAAGCATCTCACTTCCCTTAGGAGAATTCAGTAACTTCCTCTTCGAGCGCCATGAATGTGCTGAATGCCTTGGTTGTGCCTGTCCTGTGCACAGCACAGGAACACAGTCAGGGAAAGTAAATCTTTGCAGAATTCACTGCTAAATTCTGACCAATGTTGCTTCAGCATATGCAAACTTCATTTTAATAACTGTATAATAGAGGAAGATTTTAAGGAAATATGGAAAAGGCAGGTTCTTATCACTTGTAAATCCTCTTTCAAGTTTCATGATCTGCTGCAGGCTTTAGGGTTTCTGTGTGAATTGGCTCTAAGAGTTTAATAGGGCATTGAAACATGTTTATTTCTTTTCTTAACAATAATTGAGCTTTTTTGCCTGAGATTTGTCTAAAAATCTGAGACATATTGTTTTCAAAATTTTAATGTATTGCTTTAAGTTTTTCGAAATTAGTTATAGTTAGTGAAATAAAATAAAGAAGAATTGCAAACTTATAGGTAACAATATTTGACAAAGAACTTCTTTCGTGGTTATTTCAAAAGCCAGGCATAATTTCACCCAACACAATAACAGGACCATTTAAGTGCTTCTCCTGGGAGAAAAATCCTGTAGTGCTTTACCTCTCTTGAGACAGAAAAGAAACTGTATGAAGACTTCAGAGACAGAAGGACTTTTTTTTCCTGGACTGGTCTCTTGTTACAGTATCTTGCAGTCTTGCTGCAGGTATACTAACAATGTAAACTACATTTCCATGCTTCATGTGGCAGTTTTGCCTTTGGATAGTCACAGTACTGTTTTCTAAGCAGCTGATGAATTCAAGCAGCCGGCTGTATTCACTGAACTCGATGAGGTTTCACTAGTGTGGCTGTAAGCAGAATTTGACCGATAAAATGGTCTCTTTCTTCTCTGCAATATTGCTTGCATCTGCTGGTGACAGGGTTGCTTGTTTTATCTCAGTGCTTTTATCTGTTCTACTCTCCAGTAAGACCCTTCTTCCAAATGGCTCCATGCTTCCAGGCATATTTTAATAATTCATCACAAAAAGCTAGAGTAACCAAGATAAATAACACAGCACAATCTATGGCTGTGCCTCAAAGGCAGGAAGCACAAATCGTGTTTAACCACATAAACATCAAGCTCTCATCTCACTTTACAGACAGGGAGGGAGCAGTACACTTAGTAAAAAAAATATCAGCTAATCTATAAACCCCTGACTTAATATTAAAAAAGGGAGAAGAAATGAATAGGAAAATTCTTAAAATAGATGGTAATTATTTAAAGGAAACATTATTCAAAAATATAAAGATGCATTCATGCACATAATAGTTTTTTAAAAAATTATTCATATAGAACCAACTAAATACATCAGTGGTAAATGTCAGCTCCATTTCTCTTACATTGTATTTTCTGGCTTTCTGTGGAGAAAAACCTCCATAATTATTTAAGGTCTTTGTTGAAACTGATGACTCTGCATGCTATTCAGGATTATTTGGACTGTTTATTTAGAATGGCTCATAAGAATATACCTGACCCTACAACTACTTGACAGCTGAGCTCTCTTTCTTTGTCCTCCTTCCCTACTTGTTTCAAAGACCCTATCCATTCATCTTCCCAAGTTGTCTAAGTTCTTAGAAAATTCTTACTTCTATGCCTGTCCCCACAACTCCTAGCTCTTTCTCTAAACCCTTTTTGGTGATATAATCTGTCCAATTAAGGATATTTCTAAATATTTATCAAAATAGTTCATGTGTTCACTGTATGCACCAGGGACAGCAAAGACATAAGCATCCCCAAATACCTGGCAGTGGAAGGTGAAGCTATAAAATGGAAATGTGTAGAGGAAAAGAGGGCAGTTTTCTGGGGATACCCAGTGGGAAAAACAAGTGGCAGCTTAAAATGTTTGTAATAGTATTATCTTCTGCTCTGTGCCTTCTGTTCCACTTTATGGATGAGATGAGAGGGTTAGGAAACAATGGAGAGAGCAGGGATATAAGGTTCACTGTGCAGGCACCAGGGAACAAACTCTGGCCATGGTGCAAATACACCAGGAGATGTGCCATAAATATTCAATAGCCTCACAGATCTTTAAGCTCACTGATTTATCTAGCATTTTTCTTTTTTCTTGGAGATTTGCAGAAACATTCATTCTCAACAATTAATCACAAATCTTGTGCTATGTCTTAAAAGATTCCTTTAACTTAGGTATTTGTATACAGCAAGTTTGTACTCTGAGAACCTCTTTCTCTTCAAACAACACTTCTTCTTTGGTCCCAAGTTCATTATTTGCAGTTTTCTCTTCACATTCTGTATTTTTTTTCTTGTAATTCTTTTAGTCTCATGAAGTTCCAATCATTTGTACGACAGATTACTCACAAATTGACTCATTGGCTAAAGATAGAGGTCTGATCAAACAGCTGCTTCTGTGTATTTGTAAATAAGAGTGATAGTGTGGATTGATAAAGCTCTGTTCAATCACCAGGACTTTTGATTTCTCCACCAACTGTAAGTTGTGCAGAAAAATCTGTGATACCTATGGACATTTTCACATTGGCAATTGAGAGGGCTTGGTACAGATGAAGAAGAGCCATGATAGACAGGATGAGAAGGAGTTGCGTGGATGAGAGGTTGGACATGAGCTGGCAATGCACATTTGTATTCCAGAAACATATTTGTATCCTTGACTGCATCCAAAGCAGCATGGCCAGAAGGGCAAGGGAAGGGATTCTGCCCCTCTGCTCCACTCTGGTCAGACTCCATCTGGGAAACTGCATCTAGCTCTTGGGCCCCAGCACAGGAAGGACTCGTTGGAGCAAGTACAGAGGAGGCCACCAAGATGATCAAGGAGCTGGAGCACACCTCCCATGGGGAAAGGCTGAGAGAATTGAGATTGTTCAACCTGGAGAAGAAAAGGCTCTTCTGGGATGGGGATGACCTAATTGCAGCCTTCCAGTACCTGAAAGGAGCCTAATAGAGAGACTATTTACAAGAGCATGTAGTGACAGAACAAGGGGCAAGGGCTTCAAACTGAAAGACAGTAGTTTTAGATTTAGATATTAAGAAATTCTTTACCATGAGTCTGGTGAGGCACTGGAACAGATTGTTGAGAGAAGCTGTGGTTACCCCATCCCTGAAAGTGTTCAAGGCCAGGCTTCATGGGGCTCTGAACAGCCTGGTGTAAGTGGAAAGGTGTCCTTGCCCATGGCAGAGGGGTTGGAACTTAATTTGAAGGTCACTTCCAAGCCAAACCATTCTATAATATCATTTAAACAGTATGAATTTGGATAGTGCCCACAGGGTTAAAGCAGGGTGAATGTTTCCAGCACTTTTTATTTTTACACTTTAGTGATCTTACTTGAGAGAGCCAAGTAATCCTATTGATCAGTAACCATATAATGTACAGTATTAATCATGTAACTATCAAATTTAATAAATGTGGAAAGAAGTAGTATTGGGGTTACATGGCCAGGTTTTGGTAGCAGGAGGGTTACAGAGGTGGTTTTTGATGCCTAAAGATTTTTAGTCTTTTTTGGATTTGTAGCTTTGTAGATTTTTAATATATAGTTGAAGAGCTGTCCTCTCACAGGTTAGCTGTGTGTGCATATAGCCATATTTGTGCACACTGGAAAGCTAAAGAGTTGCTTTTAATCTTATTCTTAATATTGTTTGGAAAGGTTTTGTCTCTTGATTCCAGGCAACAGTTTCTGTGAGAAGCTGCCAGAAGCTTCCTCCATGTGCAACAGAGCCAGTGCCAGCCAGCTCCAGGACTGATGTGCCACTGGTCAAGGCTGGGCCAGTTAGAAATTATGAAAACCCCTCTGTGACAGCATATTTACCAAGGATAAAAACCTTGCAGACACCAAGGTCAGTGAAGAAGGAGGAGCAGGAGGTGCTCCAGGCACCAGAGCTGAGATTCCTCTGCAGCCTGTGGTGAAGACCATGGTGAAGCATCTGTGCCTCTGCAGCTCATGGAAGGACACAGGGTTCCAGATATCCACCTGCAGCACATGGAGGAGCCCCATCTGCTGCCCCAGCAGATGGATGCCTGAGACAAGGCTGTCATCCTGTGGGAGGCCCATGCTGGAGCAAGCTCCTGGCAGGGACCTGCAGACCCATGGAGAGAGGAGCCCATGCTGGAGCAGGTTCCCTGGTAGGATTTGTGACCCTGTGGGGAACCCACCTGAGAGCAAGTTGTGCCTGAAGAACTGCACCCCATGAAAAGGTGACCCACACTGGAACAGTTTGTGAAGAGCTGTTGCCCAAGTGATGAACTCACATGGGAGAAATTCTTGGAGAACTGTCTCCTGTAGGATGCACCCCACACTAGAGAAGGGGAACCTATGTGGAATGAACTGACCACAACCTCCATTCCCTGTCTCCTTGCTCTGCCAGGGAAAAGGATGTAAAGCCTGGGACAGAGGGAAGACTGAGAGGAAGGTGTTTTGAAAATATATTTTTCTTCATTATCCTGACTTCATTTTGTTAGTAATAAGTTCCATGAATATCCCCAGTTTGAGTCTGTTCTGCTTGTGAAGGTATTTGGGCGATGAACTCTCTGTTCTTCTCTCAAGTCATGAACCCTCTGTTGTATTTTCTCTTCCCTGTCCAGTTGCAGAGGCAAGTCACTGAGAGGTTTTGGTTGGTGTCTGGTGTCCAGCCAGGGTCAACCCACTGCTTAAAAATCCACATTTGACAGGGGTTTATGTGAGTGTGTCTATTGTCATTGTTACCTTTTCTGTGTTCTTTTTGAGACAAAACATTCTCTTGCCATATTACAAGTCCCATCCTCCTGTGACTCCTTCATTTGCAAAGTGAAATGTACAAACTGGCAGGACTTGGGACAGAGGAACAGAAAGACTTTTCTGGTAAATTGTGCTTAGTGTGAGAAGAAATCTTTAATTAATATTTTATGCAGTAGCTAAATTCCTTCCCTGATGTGTTTCAGATAATTAAGTGCTCCCTGTAATGTAAACTATGGGATTAGACTGCAGGTGTTTGCTTCAGGTAGTCATAAACTCTTTCCAAAGACTTTGAAATATCAATATCAGTTAAAAAGTCTTAGTGGGAAGTTAGCAACTGTGGAGATTTAATGGAAATTTTCAATACAGTGCCTTTGTTCAAAGAATGATATCAGGTTATCATTCAGCTGTGACAGAAGATAGTCAACTGGATGCTCCAAGAAGCATGCATCCTCTTCTGAAGCCCATGTGTACTCAAATTATACTCTAACCTCCTGTGCTGTTTTCAGGACAGTGCTGGTTTTGTCAGACTCCTCATTTCCTGCATGCATGACATACCTGCCAAGGATTCTGCTGGAGGCAAAACCACCTTGCATTTGGGTTTTTCATCTCTTCCTCTAGCAAGCCTTTCCTAAATTTTCTATGGTTTTTGGTGACACTATTCTTCTCATGTTATTTTTTTTCATCCTTACTTTCCATATTTCTAAGGAAATACTTTAGCTTTTCAACCATCTGAATAATTGCTAAGAGAATGAGTGATTATTGCATGTTAAACATCCAGACAAAATGAGTTAGCAACAGACATCATCCCATGGAAGAAATCTAAAATTTGGGAAATGATTTAATTTAGAGAAATTTTAATTTAAAAATATGGTACATCTTTAATTTTTTTTCCGAGCATATAATGTGCGTAGTAATTTTGACAGTTGGAAAATTGTTAATTGCTAGTTTTTTAAGGAATATACATACACAAATATATATATTCATTATTTCCAAGAGCTAGGAAATATTTACAGTGGATTTAAATGCAATAGTTCACATGAGAAATTCTTTCCTTTTTACCTGTGATGCTCTCAGAAAAAGGTATGTTTCACTCTGGTCTGTCTTCCTGCTGACTTAGCTGCAAAAAGATCATGGTAGAGTAAGTGATCAATACTAATGCACGTTTCAGTGGCAGCACCATCATCAGAAAGGAACTGTAGGTAGTCCCTGATGCTATAAAATGTTGACTTGGATATAATTACATAATACTGGAAGTTTGTGATGGAGTTTCTAAAGTTTTTTATGTTTTAATAGCATTTTGCTTTTTAGACCACTGCTTGTTTTTACCCCAAAGGAACATAAGGAAGAAGACACTTTATTTTTTAAAATATATAAAAAAATATGTTGAAGCTTTTGGAAATTTTCAAAGAGGTTTTGTAGAACACAAAACAGGAGCAAGCACTGTGGAAAATAGCCCTTTTGTTGGGAATATCCCATGCAATTCTCTACAGGTACTTAGTCTGTTTCTTCTTCTTTTCATCACCTCCTGCAAGGTCCTTTTTGTGAGATTTAATTGCAACAGAGAGGTACTGAAATGCAGTGCCAGTCTTTTACACACAGACTACTACTCAGTGTGTAATTCTGCAAGAAATTGTGGTGAAAACATTTTACTCATTGTTTTAACATTCCAGTGTAACAACACTGTTATAAATTTACAGAGAAAAATCAGTTTTGTTCCAATCTACATACGTTGCTATGTAAACAGTGTTTTTGGTAATCTGGTTTTCATTTTAACTTTAAGAGCTGGGAAGGAGAGAGGGATGAGGGAAAGGTGTTTTTGAGGTCTTAGGTTGCTTCTCACTATTTTGCTCTGGTTTTGTTTGCAATAAATTCAATTAATATCTCCAAGCTGAGTCTTTTTTACCAGTTATAGTAATTGGTGAGAGATTTCTCCTGGTCCTAATCTCAACTCATGAACCTTTTGTTACATTTTTTCTCTCCTCTCCATTTGTGGAGGGGAGTCACAGAGAGGCTTTGGTGGGTGCTTGACATTCAGCCAGGATCAAGCCACTATAGCTACTTTTATAAATAAATCATTTTTTTTGTTGCTTTAATTCCCAAAATCGACAACTGTCCTTCACATGCATTCCTGTTCATTGACAGTTAGGATGGGACTTTATGCAGAGGCTAAGTCAACACTCATGAAGTGGGGAATCACATTTTCTAGGTCATCGTGTCTTTTATTTTTTATAGAAGAGCCAAGACAACCACCCTCAACCAGATGTTTGACTTTAGGCATCAACATTTCGGTGAAACACCTCCCAGGCACAGCATGTAACTTCCATTCTTGTGGCCTTCCAGACCTTTGGTTTCAAAGTTGGTCCAGTCTATGCAGTCTGTGAGAATTCAGCTATGAAGAGATTTCTTTATGAGTTTGAGTTCCTCTGATTGAAAGTCCAGTCCAGTGGAAATGAGTCCAAGTAAGAACATGGGTGAAACAGGTGAAAGTGCACAAACCAGGCAGCTGCTCTCCTGACCAGATTGTTTTAGTGTGTGTCTGACGGAGACATAATTCATGGTAGGTAGCAATGTACACACAGCTGAAGTGCCATTTCTGATTTCATCCTTTCTAAGCATTTGGTTTTGGCAGTGATAGTCACAAGGTGATTTTTATGAGTTTTAGATATTGTGCTGGCATGATTTTTTCAAAGAAATTGATTTATGAGCAGTATTTGATGTATATTTTTTTTCCAAGGTTCCTTACATCAAAAAGAAAATAGTATCTTCAAGCTGGCCATAACAATAATATTTACCTAAAAAAGAGGCTGGTTTTTAAAGATCATAAAATCAACACTACAGATAAGCATTGACTTTTATGACAATTGCAAAAACATTCATGAATGTGGCAGGTTTTTTTTTTTATTTCTGGTCACTTCCACATTATAGCTTACTTTGACTTTATGTAAATAGTGCTAAGCATAAAAGGCCATCCCTAACATGGTGAATAATGTTTCTTAGTTTAGTACCTTCCAAGAGATTTATCTGGATGTGTCTATGCATTTTATTAAGGGTAATGGCCCCAATGTTTCTGATGCTGAAATTAGTTTTGGAACAATTTTCAAGCACTTTTTAGAACATCTTATTATCATCTCTCTAATTGTGCATCTCAATTGCTTAGATGAAATGTGAAATATTACATGCATGTGTTCATGCTGTAAATCTTTGATTATTTTACTTGTTTATTTGATGGCCAGCAGACATGAATGCTGTTCTATTTTACTATGCTTTTATTGCTTTTTCACACCAATTGCAAAGGGATATATCTGCTTCATCATTTTTGAAAAGATTAATGTGTCCATTAATCTCTCTTGAATGTATGCTACACACAATGTCTGTCTTAGTGCATATCAATTACAGAACCAAATCTTTGCACTTTTGATCAAAATCAAATAGACCTCAAGACCCCTTGTTTGCCCAAAAACTTAATGCAACTATTTTGTTATAATCCCTTTAGTATTTTCAGTGAATTATCTACCTGCTACTTTAAGAGTATCTAGATGCCAGATATGCACATTTTCTTCTCTACCAGCCATAGCCTAGGTTAAGCTGTGCTAGCAGTGCTACTTCACTGGAAGAGACTTTTAATTTGTAGACTTGACTCTTGATATTCCTTTGGAGGCAGAAACAGGATTTACAGTTTTCTTCATTAGTAATGGTGTCTCAGGGGGAAAAAAAAACTTTGTTATGTGGAACGTTGGCAGATGCCAGAAACCCTCAGATCTGGCTCTTCCACTGTCCATTTCCATCTATGTACACCCAGCTCTGTTTCTGAGTTATGGGAAATGTTGTGAACCCCCTGAGGTTATCTCTTGCAGGTGAGATGGAGACCTGCAGCAGTAGATGGTGAGGAGGCCTGGAGCCACCTTGTAGTGATATAATGGGTGTATGGGAATGCCCATTACCTGCAAGAATGAATTTAGTTTATGGAAAATCCATCAGTGGGTGTTGGAGACTTGGCAAGAGACAAGTCAAATAAATAAATAAATAAAAACCAGCCCCATGGAGCATCAAAGGAACTCTAGTGAATTTGACAGGGAGGATGCCCTCCAAAGAAGTGAGCCACTGGTGCAGATATTTGCAAGGTGGAAAGCACAGAACTGTGTGCTACCTCACAGATGTGGCAGCTCAGGGGCAGAGCATGGTTTAATCAAGGCTGCATGCATTAGCCACATGTTTATGAACTCTGCTGGGAGGATTCTACAAGAATGTCTGCTTTTCTGTTTGTGTACATTTGTAATCCTTTGGACCCCAGCTGGCTCTATGTCAAACCAGTGCAGATGCTTTCTTATCTTATTTTCCAGCAGTATTGTGCTTAAATCATCTACTCTGTAGGTGCCTTGCAACATTGACAAGAAAAACCTTGTCTATTCTTGCTTAGGTAATCACTAGGAATGGCAAAGCAATGTGTACATTACTTGTTTTGCAATCCTTATTTCTTCTAGGTATTCTGTTTCCATTGAAATGTGAATAATACTTTGTTTTACATTGATCATGTGAGTTTTAGAAAAGAAGGCTCACAAATACTTGAATCTATTTAAATATGCTTTCATCTAGTTGGAACTTGTTAAAGGTGTAGGGGAATTGCAAAAGTACTTAGCTCAGGAAGGAGAAAATAGCACAGTTGATCTATAAGTGTCAGATAGTACTAGCCAAAATAATATTGTTCAGGTTTTCCTATTAGAAAGCTCAGCTGGCAAAGCCTACTTTTAAGAACAAGAAACAAAGTTAAGTACAGCATCTGCCATTCAGTTTTGGAAGGCACATCAGTACTTGCTCTGGGATGTTGGACTGGCTTGTCAGTTTATAAAAAGAAAACCAGCCAAGAAATTCCCCTATGTATTACTATAGTCATAATTAAAGATAATTAAATATTTCAGACATTCAAAGTTATCTTCTTAGCAAGAGGAGTATGTGTGACACTGAGCAAAATATTCAAAATTTGAGGCTCCTTTCCAAATCAAGCTTGTTATATTATCTTCCTCGATAAGTTAAAAACAGCAAGGATCCCTCCTGAGCTTTCAGCATTTCAGTTGCTTTGCTAGCATGGTAAGCATGATGTGCCTGCATATCCATAAACACAAAAGGGAGGACATGTCATCAGCATCTTCAGCCTTATTTATTACCAAGAATGTCAAAGGGATTAGCGAACTAAGTAAATCTATGCTATAATGAGTAAATGTTTCATATCCTGCTAGAAAAATATTCATTTTACTTCAACTACTTTCTCTTCTTGCACAGCAGACTCAGTTATGATTAATTCTTCATCTCAGCTATCTATTCATTGCCCTCTGTATTTCATTCAGAATCCCAGGGGTGTCTTGTAAAGGCTAGATTCAGAGTTGCTTAAGATTTACCCTGGAAAATGTAAAAAGAAACAGAAAACATATCTACTCTCCAACCTGTTTTATTCCCTGGAGGGGTCACTTTCTGATCCACGAGTTGTTTTTCTCTCTCTTTCAAACAGAGGAAGTCATTAACCCTGAAATGTATCTTCAGTTGTCTTGTGCAGTGAAAGAGGTTCAGACAATTGAATGCCTCTTCAAGTCTTCAGCCTGTGTCCCCAGTAAGCATTAGGAGACAAAGATCAGCTTCAACTGTGATACTTGTCCTTTCAATAACTTCTCTTTTTTTTTTTGAATACAGCAAAAATGAAGGAGAATATTTATGGCAGTAAGATATTCCCAATAAGAAAAAGTCCTAAGATTTTTCATGACTTTTGTTAATCCTATTGGAATTAAATTAAAAATTACTTTTTAAAAAAGAGCATCAAAGGCATTTTCCATTTAAAAGGGATGTAAGTCAGGATTTCCTGATACTTGATAATGTGGGCTCTTCAAAAGTTTCCTTCATGGAAGGAAAACATTTGGATGAATGAGAAAATAAGAAAATAGGAGTCTTCCAGTTAACTTAAGCCCTTTGAAAAAGAGCAGCAAAAAGACCAGTTTTTTGCAGGCTGCCTATGCAATAATAAATATCAGAAAGACTGACCCAAAAAGCACTCTCATTCTTAACTGTCTTTTTACTTTTACTTTCCCCTCTATACATAAAGCTTTGATGAAGAGGAATGAAGGGACAGACCTGGAGACAGATTTGCCTGATGGTACAGCAATCAAGCTATATCTTTATCAAAGTGACATCCAGCAGTATGCACTGAAGATCAGTTAACAATACAGCAAAAATACTTCACAGACATATAGTGCTGCACTGCAGAGAATGATCAGGGACTGGCTGTTGCAGAAGCAAGATGAACACTTCTGATCAACTTGTTGGCCAAAAAACCCCAATAATTTTCTTTTTTCTCCTGGAAGTTAAAGGAAATCTATGCTTCTTTTTAAGATTAGGAGGCTAGCTCTGATACTGCCTTTTTTTATTATTTATTTTTCATTTTTACTCTACTTTGGACATGCTGATCACTTCTAAAATTTGAAACTGATTTTACAATTCAGTAATGGAGAATGCCTAATTTTTTTTAATTGAACAAAAGGAGTGCTCAGTACAGAAAAGTACTTCCAGTCCAGCCCTACTCATAGTGCTTTTTGATTGCTCCTGGAGATGTTCTTTGGATGAAAGCTCCTGTCAAACTCAATGAAATGACTGACAAGGCCAAATTGGCATGCATTAAGGGAAATGACAAGAGAGAAGCTTAATCATGCCTGTACCAATTTATTGAAGCTGTTTCAGTGATCACCCTGCCATCCTGTGTGTGTCAGTAAGGCTTCACTTTCATCTCTGTAGAAAAAGCTATGAGGCAAAAAGGCAATTGGCCTTGATTGCATGCCAAGAGAGCCAAACAGAAAAGCAAAGCTTTCTTGGCACTGATATCATAACAGGTCACACTAATACACTCTGCTGTGTTCCACAAAACAAATGGGTAAGTTCTAGCAAAAGGCAGGAATTAATTCTTTTTCATGAAGAAAGCTTTGCAGAATACCCATTGGCTCTCTCAGTCCCTATCCCTGACCCAGTTCTGTCAAAAAAAAGGTCAGTACTTAGTGTGGAGTGTTGTTAGATGAACAAAAACCAGCTGAGTAAACATCAGGTTGGCCCTATATAATACAATACTATTACTACAAAATAATATTAAATATAAGCTCCTGACAAGGGAAAGGATAGCCCAGCCCTCTTTCATAGTTCCAAGTGAGTTCATTCAAAATTCACCATGAAGAATTTGGGTTTCTCCAAAGCCACAGCCTATACTGAAGGCTCAAAACCTCTCTAATGAGAAATTTTGAGCAACATAGCTGGCAAGCCTTTAGCTTCTTGGGGCAGTATTAGAACTACAGGAGTCCAGCTTGCAGATAAAACTCCTGAGTGCCTCCCCCTGTCATGTTGATTTTTTATATTTTAATGTGCAGGATAGTCATGATAGAAGCATTATTATGAGAAGCTGGAGGCTGCCAACCATACAACAAGACAGCTTTGGAAGCAGACTTTATTCCATGGACTACAACTGGCCACCCTTCAAGTATAGGTGGGCTGAGTTTTCTTCTCGAATATTGTTTTTCTGTTTTCCTTATTTTCCATAAGTATTGATTAGCATTACTACTACAGAAAAATAATCTCCAAAGGATGTCTGCTTTCCTCCAACCCTTTACTAAAATCATAGGAGAGTTGAAAATGCTAAAGAAGTACCGATTCTCTGTGTTTTGAAAGAAAAAAGCATGCTGCTGTGTCACACAGGAGTTTATCTGGAGCCATTCTTAAGCCTAGCTTCAGTCCTCCATATGGGACAAAGTTCAGATAGAGGGACAGAATCATAGATAAGAATTATTTGCTTTTCTCAGTTTTGGCTTTTTTTATGTCTCATTATCACAGGGTTAGGATGCCAGGTGAGGAGGACAGAATGTTGATGGATTTTTCCTACTGCTCCATAGTCCATTCTGGTACTTCCTACTTTTATTTTTCTGTTTGCAAATTTCTTTCCTTCTCTCTCTGATCTAAGTGTGATTCCCATTCTTTTATTTCTTCATTCTTTAGTTTTGTCTACTGTAAGAGACACCATGATTCAGAGGTATGATCCCTCTTTCTTGTATTATGTCATCGATGATTTTTACATACCATATCTTTAACCTCTCTTTCCACTTGATCATCAAGTTACCTTCTTTCTTGATACTATGGGACTTTGTCAGAGTTTGGCTCCCCAGTCTTCTACTTTCACTTTTTTTTTACTTATGTTTTTGTTCTATTATTTTTGACCTGGTGTCATTCATTAAGCTGACTGCCCTTTATGGCATGGGATTGTTTTTACCTCTTGCTGTCAAACTGCAGAATCTTTTTGCTGGATGGTGGATATTGGAACATCTCTCTCTGATATGTTTTTTGTTCTTTCCTACCCTAACTAATACTCCTCATTTTCTATTCTCATACCAGTCACCATGGCTTTTTGCTGCACATTTTTAATACTATTAGGATCCCCAGGAGCTTTCTAAAGTCTAGATAGAGCCATGAAGTGTCTGATGTGTTTGTGGACTACAGTGCTATTAAAAACATATTTCCTATATATTATGAGAAAAGCTAAGTCAAATTATAAGAAATAATCTTTCTCTAAGATACAGCAAAGAAACCCACACCAAATTATTTTCAGATTACATATAATATATGTAGTACAATAATAGAATGAGTTCTTTATTTAGACAGAACCAGCTTTCAAACATGACAATCCCTAAAATCTCTATGCATTAATTGTAACATGCATGACTTGTTTATTGCTGACAACCTGAACTGTAGCAGGCTTATACAAACACAAGGCTATTATAGTGCTCAGTAGGATTAGGCTATTAAAAGTCTTAGTTGATATCTCTTTTTATGGCGAAGATTTTCAAGAAAACTTGGGAAATTTGGAATATGTGTCCCGCCAAAATTCAACATCAAAGAGATTTGTCAGAGATTCTGCCACTTCGGCATTTACCGAATTCCCAATCCTACAGAGTCACGGTAAGTGTTAACAAGTACTTAAATGAAGTTCAGGTTTCACTCATGAGTCTTTTTCTTTCATTAACCTTAATGGGCTGTGAATCAGAGCTATTGAACAATGGCAATGAGAAATCAATTACTTATTATAATAATAAGGTATGGTGTGTGAGACAGAGGCAGATCCTACCCTTAAATTTCATGCCTTCCTACATCTCTCAGATTTATTTTTCGCTTATAAATACACAGACAGTAAATTCTGTGGATTCAGAAAAGCACAGACCAGACTCAGAGAAGAGTCCCTTTAAAGTGGTAACGGAATCTACCTAACACATATCATGTTCAATGAATTAGCTAATAATATATCTTAGTAGGTGGTAAATGAGCTAATAAAATATGTAATATATTTCTATGTTGGAGTCCAAAACAAGTGTTAAAACAACATTTACCTTTATGTTAGTAGTAATTTGTATAAGCTGCCTGGTGGGAGGTGAGTGTGCTGCACTACTAAAAAATTTGGAACAGGAAAAATCTCATTATTTGTGGGTGGTATGAAAGGGAGTCTGTAAATTTTTCGCACAAAATGTGCTTTAAGAAAGACCAACTAAGCAAAAAGGTCAGCATTGCGTGTTAAAATTTAAAGCCCAAGAACTAAAACTGGCATTATCTTGTGGCTTAACAAGGACTGGAATAATTGATCACATTAGTCAATGATCAACAAACAGAATAAAAGTGGAACATTGTATGCTCTGAAAAAGTCATAAAATGAATAATGTGGTGTTGATTTGAGTAATTTTTGCTGATTCAATAGAATTATAAAAGAAATTAAAATTTCAATTGAATCCTAACTGAATAATCTAAAAGAGAGAGTTGTATCCTATGACTGAAAGTTCTGCAGGAATTGCTTTGAAATGTATTAAGTGTCATGTAGGGAAATGATGATGCTGAGCTTCCTTCTGCACATTGATTTTAATGGGATTGCATTTGGGGAAGCCATCAGGATTGAGCAGCAAATACAGGCTAGAGCTTGAATTGGTAGCAGTGCCACTTGGCTCCAGTCCCATAGTTACTCAGATGGACCTGAGAATAGAAGAGTACTCCCAGAATTATTTCCCGGTGTAACAAGTAGGAAAATGCTCAGCTCTTTTGAATGAAGGGTCAGGTAGGTTAATATTTAATTGAACCTGCCTTGAATATTAATGCCTGGGGATGCCTTCTCAGGAAGACACACACATCAATGTTAAAATATAGTCCCATTCCAAGAGCCATTGAAGCATGCACTGGCCTTTGAGCTTAGTAACTCCACCTGTGTAAGCACTCTCTTCTGCTCCCTTTATCCCACAGACTGCTGCAGCTGGGACTTTTTGTGGATGAAGGTGTAAAATGTAGAATAGCATCTCACAAATGAGTCAACCATGCTCCTTTGGGCTGGAGGAATGATAACAGCAGTTGAGCTCTATTAGAAAGACAGTAGCTAGAGGTTAAGTGCCATGAATATTCCCTTTTACTTGGGTTTCTTTATGCTACACCCAGTATACCTGGTTCAGTTTTGGGCTACTTGATTCTAGAAGGGATTTGTTTAGCTTGGAAAAAAAGTCTGTAGTAACAACTAGTTTTCCTCCAGTACTTAGGAGCTAAGGAAGAGCTGTGACCAGGCTTTTCAGCCAAGTACAGTGAAATAAATAGTCACAGCATCACAGAAGCAAGAAGACAAGTTTGTACTTTTACATATGAAAAATGTTTTTCGTTTTGAGGTTGGTGAAGTACTGAACAAAGTGACACAAAAAGATACTGGAGTTTCAGTACCTTCTTTAGATTTTTCTGAAGATATTCATACTTTCACAACACAGAGCTATTTTGAAGCATGAAAATAGCACAGATATATTTTGAAGTACGAGACTGGATTTTTAATATAATTACTAGTATTAATTGTTTAATTAGGTAATTGCAGTCTTCTCTGAGTCTTTTTAATGTTGAAGAGAGACAGATCTGGATATTCCCACTATGTGGAAATTTAACTCCTGTATACTAGTGTAGATTTTTGTTTCAGCTGTTCATGTGATCACTCTACTGGTTTAGAACACACCAATAGCTTTCTGGAGTCCCAGTAAATAGCTAAAGTAATGTCCAGAAGGTGTAATTCAAGATCATAAAACACCATACTTTGTACAGACCTCAAAATGTAGATTTTCATAATTTACATGCCCCTTTAATTCTCAATATTTTTTTTATGTTCTATTGAAGCATAAATATTGATTACTGTGAGTTTTCTGTAATTGCAAGTCATAAATACTCAAAAACTCTAAAACCATTTAATAAGGAACATTTTTTCAGAAATGGGACCATTTCGGGGATTTGAATTGGAATATTGGAATCATTTTTGGCTGGAAAAACCAGGTTGAGATTGGTTTTTAAATATCTTTCGTGTAAAACAATGTAAGGGTATTCTGTGGAGGAACACGTGAACATAGTGGTATTGAGATTCTCATTAGAGCTGTAAATGTTGTTACAAAATTAACTTGCTTCTCTTCCTTTCACAAGTGAAGACCTATGATTCATAGAAAAGTATTTTCAATAAAAGAACATAGTAAAAGCAATGGTTAGCTTTTATTTGACTCATATTTCCTTTCAGTATGATAAATTTTGGCTCTTCTTTATCGCTAAGATGACAAGTGCCTTTTAAGACCTGTTGTAAATGCTCTGTATCTTTATATAACCTTCATGTAATAATTTCTTAATACTCTTGTAGATGAATAATTACATGATTTATGAAAAATATATTGAGGTCATTTGATAATACAACCAGTTATTAATACAAGAATATTGATACCAACTGGAGAAAGTAATTACCTGGCAACACTTAAGCAAATTCCTTCCAAGTACAGCAAGGCCAGAGCACTCTTTCCAGATGATGTTATTACTGTTTCAGAATTTGAGATGATTTATATCAGAATCTAATAGTTGGGGTTTTTTTAAAATAAAAGAAAAATAAGCCCTCATTAAACCCAAATGAGAGAGCTTAAACAGAATATTAAATGAGTAAAAGAAAAAAATACAGCTAGTACTTTAAAGGCATCTTGGGAATTTTGGGGGAAAAAAGTTTTAATCACTCCTAAAGACTAATTTTAAAACACTTAGGTAAAGCTAACATGGTTTACTGAAGCTGTAGTATAGCAGTGAAAGCAATTCCTGTGAAACACCAGGTTGTTCAGAGATCTCCTCTGCTCAGAGCAGAGGCATAAGCTAAGATTTAGTGGAAAGAAAGGGACAGGACAGTTCAGGACTCCTGCTCTTCAAAGACTTGCCTTAACTTCTTATGTGCCTTTTCTAGGTAATTTATTTGACTATTATCTTTGGATTTTTTGGAATTATTTTTAGGCTACAACCTCTAGATCTGTTAAAAGATATTCAGGGTGTCGGGTCTCCCTAAGGCAAAGCTAACTGACATAGAGGAGGCTTACCTATTTACTTCTTGCTTTAACTATTTTTAGTGATTGTTTATATAGGAGGCAAACCAGTCAGGTCCCTCTCCCCTTAGGGCAGACACTTCTGTGTTTTTTAAGTCTTTTAATCCAAGGTATGAAAGGGCCCTGGAATTCTTTTTTGTTTGTTTTGTGGGTTTTCGGTTTTGTTTTTCTGTTGTCTATTTTGTTTTAAATTTTCACTTTTTAATGTAATAATATTACTAGGGCTAATGTTGATCATTATGATTATTTTACTTCTTTCAACCATGATAGCCCTAGGGCTGGGCAATAAAAACAGTGGAGTTACCATTTGGTAATTGCTTCCACAGAGACAGTAAATAAGAGCTTAACCCCATCTTTTCTCAAAACTGCAGGTAGCTGTTTATCAGATAAAATTATTTGACATTTATCTAGAGACATATAGTAAGCAAAATTGTATAAGCAGTGACAAGGAAGCTCATGGAAGAAAAAAAAAAAACCCTTACTAGGGACTTATTAAAAAAAAACTAGAGCCCTTTTTCCTCAAGTGAGTAGACAGAACATCTGTTAAGAGAGGAGGAAGTCAGTGGTGATAGAATTGAAATTATGTACAGTAATTTCTGACAAAAACAAAAGGGAATTTTCCTTTCTTGTTTCAGTCTATTAAAATCACCCCGGAAAAACTATTTTGGACTTTCATTTGCAAAATAACCCTCAACTAGTATAGAATGAATGGCAGAAAATAGGCAAAAGGACATAAAAGGTCTTATGAGTTTTTAATTAAATGAAATTAAAGCTGAGAGGAGATTTTTGGTTTTGAGCTACACTAAATATTTAGACTTGCGCTGAATGAACTAAAATGTAACCTTTAATGACAAAGAAATATAGTGGTATAAAAAAAAATTGCCTTCTGCCTATTGACATAGCTAGATCAATGTTTGATTAGTTCACAGATGGTAATTGAATTAAAGCTTGGAAGTGCAATGGATAGAGCATTGATTTTTCCTGTTGATTAATCAAGAAGCAACAATTTAGATGCTGAGAGAGAAAAAAAAGTTTGCCAGAAAGTATAATTGCTACTAAAACACGCATTGTAAGGCAATGACAAAATCAATAGAAGACTGAAGCCATGCTAGTCTGAGTACATCTAATTGCTCAAGATTATTCAGTCTAAATTCTGTATTGGCTTTGCACTACCCATAAACTTATTGATTTCAGCATGAAATTCGGTCTGGTACCTACAGAACGCTCTACTCTTTTTTGTTTTCCTTTTTCTGCAGGGGTCTTCCCTTGCTGAAATCAATAGCAGAACTCACATTAAATCTCAATAATGCATGATCGTGGAATATAGATACTGAGCATCAATAAGAGACATTTGTATGAAAAATGGGAGAAAGGACTGAAAAATGGGGATAACAATGGCAGCTATAACAATGAGGCTGTTTCTTTGCTGCATTAGTTGCCTGGTTTAAATCCAATTGAAAAAAAAAAACCCAGTTTGCATACAGAGGCCTATGATAAGGATCAGGACTTGAGTAAAGAATCCAGGAAAGCATATCTGTGTATCCTTAACTTCAGTTGTATGAGTAAAGTCAGTAGAAGCCACATAATGGTTCATTCAAGTATAAAACTAAGGATGTGTAAAAAGATTTTTAGCTTGATCGGTTGAAATATACAAAATATGTAACTACCCAAATATTTAACACAAATGTCTTTCAAAAGCTTTGTCTTTTTCTCCATGTAAGTGTGGATTTGTAAAGATGTACATTTTGGAGAAGCAGCCTTCCATTTGTGCTTTTCTGAACTCGTATTTGTTAGAACAAATGCATAATATTTTAATTTTCTTTCTTTTACTGTTCCAGAGAGCTCAACAATTACTGTGTGATGAGAGTTAGATAGTACTTACAATGTGGTTTTGTTGTCCCCACATGCCTTTCAAAGTCTGTCCAATATCATGATTTTGTATTGCTCCCCAAGTCCCACTTTGGGCTAGTCTGTGCAACTGTCAAACTTTGTAGCTGAGTGACATTTAGAGATGAATGCTTCTAATGTTTCTACATAGTGTACTTTGCTTCCCTATTGGAACTATAAAGACACTCCTTTATTATGCCTTAACATATAATCATTACCAAAATGGTCTCCATTTAAACAAAAGTACTTTCAAAATCCAAAGCTTTGATAATTTGCTGAGGCCTCAGTGGCTGAATGCAAATATGCCTGCCTGTCTATTATGCCAGATGTCCCATTAGAGATATGATAGCTCTTTTCAATCTCAGTGATTAATATACTGTGACATCTATAGATGGATGGGAATTGAAGCTGATTCTGTGTTAGAGGATACT
The DNA here is from genome assembly GCF_027477595.1 of Haemorhous mexicanus. Classification (NCBI taxonomy): domain Eukaryota; kingdom Metazoa; phylum Chordata; class Aves; order Passeriformes; family Fringillidae; genus Haemorhous; species Haemorhous mexicanus. The sequence goes on from NC_082344.1 coordinate 39,790,016, forward strand.
ATCTGGTAATTTAGGATATGCATCTATCTCTCTATATACAAGCACACGCACCTTTTACATATGCAGATGTAAATGGAATTCTAGAAGAATGTAAATGGAGTTCTATCAATTTGGCGAAATTTAATTATAATTAGAAATATTTTTAAACCTATCTTGTTTTTAAACATAGTAATTTTCCTCCAGACATTATCCTGCCTTCACTTGCTAGCCTGCTGAATACCATCTATACTTCTATACATCCCACATTTCACTGAAATGGAAGGCTGCTGGAAGCCTCCAGTCCATAAATGAGGATTTACAAGTTTGAAGGAAAGTATTTTTTCCCATGTCACAAGAAATTAACATTTTTATTATGGCCATGGAAAATGAGAGATGTGGACCTTGGCTACTTAAAGAAAATGCATTATTTTGGGATATTAAGAAAAATCTTGGTCAATTATATTAACAACACAGGAGTTTAATGGGATCAAAAGTATTACTTGATGGGGAAAGCTGCAGATCTCCAAGCAGATCACATCACATACCCAGCATCACAGTAGAAAGTAAGGTGGTTAACTGAAAACCATGTCTTCTCAGATAAGAGAACCAAATAGTTAAGTGAGGTGACTGAAAAAAGTAGAATGCAGTTTTCAAAACTGAGACATAAAAAGCAGCTCATTGAATGCAACCCTCTGCCCTTAAAGAGACTCCTGTGGAGAAGAGAATGTAAGATACATGCTGGACTTGCAAATTTAGGACTGAGTTGCTTTGTGATAAAAATTATTCTGAGAGCAGAGGTTGGTTCAGTTGAACAAATCATAAAAATCACAGAATATGCTGAGTTGGGAGGAATCCATCAGGATCATCGAGTTCCAGCTCCTGGCATAGGACACCCCAGGAATCACACCATGTGCCTGAGTGCATTGTTCAAACAGTTTGTGAACTCTGTCAAGCTTGGTGCTGTGACCACTTTTCTGGGGAGCCTTTTGTAATGCCCAACCACCCTCTGTGTGAAGAACCTTTTCCTGATACTCAGCTTCATGCTTTTTCCCTGGGTCCTGTCACTTTTCACCAGAGAGGAGGCATCAGTGCCTGCCCCTCACAAGGAGGTTGTAACTGCAGTGAGGTCTCACCTCAGTCTCCTTTCCTCCAGGCTGAACAGACCAAGTGACCTCAGCTGCTCCTCATACGGCTTCCCCTCAAGGCTGTTCCACCATCCTTGTGGCTCTCCTTTGGCCTCCCCTCTTCAGACTGCTCTTGGGTAAAGTTATATTTGTGAGACTCACTGTTACCTGTTAGGTGAGGTTCAGCAATTTTCTGGCTGAAAGTCCTCGCTGTCTTACCTGTAAGTGCTCTGACGCCCAGGCTAGAGATAAAGGTTTGGTTTTGCGAGGTTTTTAAGAAGCAAGGCACCCTTTGATTTCTCTTTCTCACTACAAATATTCATGGGACTCTGGCATTTGTAATGGAGATGCTTATTGACTGAATGAGAAAGAAATAATATTCACATTTGAGTTGTCAATAACAAAATACTGGTATTTCCCTCACTTATAATGGTTAAGATATTCAAACATTAGGGTAAAAATATATCAAAGGCAGTTACACAGCTCAAGCAGTTAGTTTATGCTCACTAATGTTCCTATGAAAGTAGTTTTTTCAAAATATTTGGGGAATATATATATTGTATAAACTAACAGTTTCCTCAAGAACATTATTCTAAACTCAGAAATCATGATAGAATTAAGTATACAGATTTATTTTTATATAGGGTAGCATCTGCTGTGTACACTCATGCTTATGTATACAAATACATATCTACAACAACTGCCATAGAACATGTAATGGGCAGTTGTGTTCAAGGCCATTTGAGGTGATACACAGCAACCATAAAGCAACAACACACAACAGTAATACCTGAGCAGCTTTCCTTGCTCACAATCACCTCAAGTAATCTGCTACAATTTCATGCAAAGTCATATTAATTACTCCAGATCTTGACTTCAACTGCTTCACTTCATGAATCCTTGATCTCTAGCTGTAAATACTGGGGAATGTAATTTATTTGTATGCATTGTCTGTACAGGGCATGGGATTAGGCATCTGTACATCCATTTGCACTGGATGCTGCCAAGTGGTCATCACTCTGGATCTTAAGTCTCTTGCTCTTTGACCTAAATACAGATACCTAATTATTTCTCCCATCTTTAAAAGTTATCCTGCCTGGGGATTGATATGAAATCCTGTCAGTTATAATTGGTGTGTACAGCGTAGTGATTGTTGCTTCATTAACTAAAATAAGTTTAAACTTTGCTTTATATTGGGCATTTTTAGCTGCATCACAGTACCTCATTTATATTTCTTGGTTTGGCCACCTAATGGGCTACAGAGTTTAAGGATTTGTCTGTAATAGTTCCCAAATCTCTATTTAAGTCTATGCCCTGATGCTCATTTTCCATTTAGCAGCTATACACTTGCTTTTTTTTGATCCAAACTCATGAGTCTGCTTTTATCTGCATTTGTCATTAATGAGCCAGTTGCATTTATTTTTTACATCATTATGCGTTGCATTGCTTTTCTTCACTTGTGGTTTTTTTTAAGCACAGCTGATAGAGTATTAGGAACTAATCCCAAACTCACCAAATTGAAACATTTCTTTTTAGTGATTTGAAGAAAAGAAACACTGAGGTTGGTTCCATACAATTTATACAGTTGCCTACAACAACTTGGACAGGTATTGGTAAATCACAAATCTTCATTAATTACTCTACATTCATGGATTATCAGCCATAAATCATTGCTCACATTTCCCTGTCTGATATTTACTGTTCTTTATTTTTAAAAATTTCTAAAATAATTGCCATGCCATGGCAAAGAAGAAATTGGCATGATGTGTTGAGGCAAGTAAGCATATGCCTCAAATATCAGTAATCCTGTTTCACATACCTTGAGTGCACTTGCTTACCTGAAGGTTTTCTTTCATTAGCACAACTGTATATACAGTGCTTCTCAGATGCATGTGCAAAAATATGTGAATACTCCATGAATGGCTACACAAATGGGCATTGATTTCTTGCCTGCTCATACATAACCTTATCATTAATTTTTTTTTATTCAGTTTCAAACTATATAATTCAATTGGATCATATTTTACTGCTTGGCAAGGTATAGAACTCCTGATTATAAATCAGATACCCCCTTCAGATATCTGCTGGGAGCACAATCTGCTCTACGTAAAACACTTCTTATGTGGGTTTCTATTCATGTTTATCACTACATTCCACTCAATATGATCAAAACACTGTCATAAAAAACACTGATGATGTTAAATGTGCTTTCCTATAGTATTATACTCTTTAAACTCTGTTGGTTTGTTTGTTGATGTATTTATTTAGTTTTTCTCTTTTTCTCACAAGGAAGAAGGTCCTGACTTCTGTTGCCAGGCATAGGTAATTCATTGACTTCATGCCCAACTCCACAGTTTTGGGAAAACATACAATTTAAAGTGGTCTTTTGGATTCTGTATTTAGCACATTCTTAGGGAAGCCTGTAAGATTTATTCAGCAATATCTAAAAGTTTGCAGACAGGCACAGTAATTCGGTAAATGCTGGAAACAGGAAAATATATTTCTCGTTAAATAAAGATGGACAGGTACACTCAGTAAAAAGTGTGAAAGTTGTCTTTTTATTTACATATTAAAGATGTTTTCCAAAACAGTCTTAAAAAATCTGCTCACACATTTAGTACATGAGAACCTATTAATGAAAAATACACCTGGGTAAATTAAATGCATGAATGGGGGAGAGGAAGAGTGCTGTTCTGAGCCATGTCAGGGACATTTTTCCTCCTGGAGGAGAAATGGTGTAAGCACAGCAGTTCCAAAACTCCTGTAAAACAATAGAAAGACTTCTGGCAGTTAAATCAAGTCTGCACAGACTGAAGATCCAAAACTAAGCAAAACATGATCATTACTACAGAATGGTAACTACCCAAATAAAATCAATTCTTAGTAAGTTGTTCTGCCCCTGGTCGTTTCATTAGCCTCATGTTAGCCCTCCATTACAAGGTGAATGTTAGGTTCTCTTTCTCTACTCATATATTGAAAAATATTGATATTTATAGAAAAAAATTCTCCACCAGCCTTGCATATTATGAACCCTTTTCTGTTCTTTTGTTCACATCAAATCCCCTCTGATTTTGTATTATGCATTTTTACTTGCATACTGCAATTGCATAAATAATTTCTTAGGTAAAAATCTAGTGTATAATTTCCAGAGCTTTTTTAAGCAGGTATTTTATTATTTATAATACATTTAATTTAGAAGGCAGTTACATCCAAGTATCTTGATAAACTGATATTGAATTGTTTAACTGCCCTAAACAAAATGGATGGTATAATTTCTCTTGTTGTTAATATTAACATTAGTAAATGCTCAGTATTTTCTTTTTTTTTTTTTTAATGGTTGGCAGAATATTTGGGGGAAAACTGAAGTATCTTTTGAAAACAGAAACATTCATTTCTAGAAAAATATATATTCATGTTGTATTTAGAACTACAATAATTGCAAAGATTTATACTCTCACAAAATATAGTGATGAGATTTCAAAAAAATAGATTTAATAGTTCCCTTTAGAGAATATGAAAATTATTTGAGGAAGAAGCAACTGTGAATTATACACAGTGACATCTATAGTATTCATGTGAAAAATGTACAAGCAAATGTGAAATTTATGAAAACTCCCAGTCATTCATTGTTCCTCAAAACTGAATGAAATCATAAAATTGCTGCTGGAACATTCTCAGCAGGCTTCAAATGTACTTTTCAATTACATAAGATTCATTCACCATCTGAAAACCCCCATATCTGCTATTTATCTATATGATGGCTCACTGCAGGGTCCTGTAAGTGTCACCATTATTTAATCAATACTCTGTCTGTTTGCACCCCTCTTGACAGTTTGTGTCCATTTCATCCATTCATTGCCAGCCTACCATCAACATGGCAAGAAAGGCATCTCTGGCTGCTGTCTCGTGGCAGCTGCTGCCTTTGGAAACATCTGTCCTGCATCCATCCCATCACCACTGAGTCCATTCCCATTGCAGCAGAGTCTTGCCCAGGGAAGTTGACATCTTGAGGAAAGACAATCATCTGATATAAAGAAAGAGTGAAAAGGAGATTGAGCCTCTCCATGGAAAACATCAACAAGGCCTGGCACAAGGAAAATTGCGTGGATATTCCCTATTCCTCATGTAATTCAAATTGTTCCTTGTGGGAGAGGATTCTTCTACTCAGTCCTCTCATGCAGGAGATCATGGAACCAGATACACTCTGTGGAGTGGAAATACCTGAGATTATTAATTAAAAGCTGCCTGCAATGCTGAAATTTGCTCAGTATGAATGCTGAGTAGTTTACTGTTACCAGCGTGGGAAGGGCCTGTAGAGAGATTAGAAAAGAAAAACCTGTGAGAAAATGTGCAAGAGTTGCAGATACATTTTCAAAAGAAGCTTCTGCTACTGTACACCACAATTTCAAATTTTATTAACTCATGCAATTGAAATTCTCACAACAAATCAGCATATATTTCTACAAAGTCATTAGACTGGCATCAAGTTTATCTGTCCTTGCAATCTGGTAGTTGCAGGCCATCCCTTTTCCCTAGGAAAATTGAGAAAGGGTCCTCTTTTGAAGTCAGTTCTGCTTTGTTTGTATGCTTCATGCAAGTAACCAGTCTGGATGAACTTAATCAAGAGCGCTTTATTCTATGTGATAGGAATCTGTTAAAGAAGATTCCACATGGAATAATTAGTCAGTGGACAAGATCTCCTAGCTACAAAACTAATTAACTTCCACAAATGAGGGTGGAAAGAAAGGAAAGTAGTGCAATGTTTCTTTAAGCAGAGTAAAGAAAGAAAGGTTCATTTGCAGCAGATTTCCATTTAGTTAGTTGAATTTTACAGTGGCATAAAATATGGTTTCTAGATTTGTTATTAATTGACTTTAGAGTTTTGAAATGTATCAGAAGTGAGGGTCAGCTATATAAATGTTAATTTCACTGGTAGAATGAAACAATTTAAAGTTTAATGAGAAACACTTATCTGGAGTGGGAATAAGAGAAAAGTTATTACAACTTCTAATGGTATAGGTGTACAGGTGTTAAGATTTAACCCTGTTCATGGGAGAGGTTGATACAATTCTCATCAATAATGCAGAATAATAAGGATAATGGCATGAAATTCATAGATCACCCTCTGTTTGCACCCAGAGTATCATAAATTATTACTCTCTGACATTAGATTAATCAGTGTACACAGATCCCAGGAGAAGATTTTCCAGTTCTTTTCCTCTTCTGGCTTGTTTTCTGCCTCCACAGAAGGAAGAGTCACCTTGGAATTTGAAAGACCTTACTCTTTTCCCTCAGCTCAACATAGAGCATTCTTCTGTCAGTGATGAAGCAACAAAACACCTTTCTTAGTTATTTTAAGTTAAAGGCTCAAAAGCATAAGTGACTAAAATGTAGGAAGTGATTAGTATTCTAAGAGGGGACACCATGAACACAATACTTCACCTTATATAAATAAAGCAGGTAATAAATATAAATGAGGAGATAAGGCTTCAGCTAAACTATGCAGAAGAGATGTAAGAGATTAATGTATGCTAATAAATTTCCTTTGAAGTAAGGAACCATAGCCAAGAAAGGAAAACTTGTCCTAATTATATTAGGTAGAAAAAATATGGATCATAGGTGCTGGCAAAGATTCTAAATGTGGAAATTCTCACCTGCTTTCAAGCAATTTTATCTCCAGTATTTGGCCAGCATTAGCCAAGTGCTGGTTAGCCAGGTGCTAACCTGACACATGTAAGTGGTCAAAACTGGAAACTGGCCTCCAGCTTTGACTGTGAACTTCAATACAAGAGCACATTCACTTAGAAGATCCTCAGAGGAGACATAGGAAAAATCCTGACAGTTCTCACTTCGAGTTCCAGCCCAAGACTGAATATCAGGGATTTTCTTCCTACTGCAACAAAAACAGCAATTAAAAGAGGAAAAACAAGTCATCCTAGAAGGCCAAATGTAACCTAGGCAACTTGAGAAATATATGAGGAAACACTCACAGAATACACATAATGTGCTTAAGCATTCTTGCAAAGACATAAAAATAAAATACTTGTTTCCTTTAAATAAACAGAACGATAAGTTCTGAAGCATGTTGCATGTTATTGTACAAAATTGGCAAGTAATGGAACATTTTTAATGCTCAGATAAATTAAACAAATATGAATGCAATTGCCTTGAATGAGTTGGGACTTCCTCAGAGTACTGTAAGCAGACACATTCCTTCTTCTAAGATGCAAATGAAAATGGCCTTTTTCTCAATAGCAAATGAAACAGACTGGTTAATCAATCTGTTATTTCTTTGGTTTTGTGGTTTTTTTACATTCCTAGCAGAATAAACAGAATCAAAGCCTACAGTATACTAAAATATTGTCTAATATTTAGTAGATTTTTTCCTTTTTTGCCATTGTTTGAAAGAACAATAATCTAAGAAAAATAATTCTACACTTTTTTCCTGATTTTGAAAAAAATGAGGACTCTTATTAACTCTTGAAAGTGCTTCTAACTGTATGATGTAATCACATGGATGAACTCTAATTGTTAATGTTTTTTTTCATTGCACAGAGAGCTGCAAGCCAAATTACCCATTTTGCAGGCTTTTGCTTTGTGATCCACTAGCCTAGAACATCAGAAAGAAGTTCTTTCAAACTGTAAAGGCTAATGAGCTTTCCATGAGTAATCTGTCCAGTCTCTGGTACTTTAGCATTCTGTCGGTCTAGACAAGACCTACGTCCAAGAACGTCCAGTTAAAGAAAATAAAGTGAAAATCAGATTCTACTCATTTAAATTAGACACTCCCATAGGATTGCCCATATTGGCACTCAGTTGTTCTGGGACCTCCTGCTGCCTTTTTCTTCAAAGAGTAAGACTATTAATTCATAAAGTTTAGGTCTTTAGGCTCTATACTTCAATATGATCAATGTTTGGTGCATATATTTTATTTAGATTCAGGTCACATTTTAGTAAGAAGCTAGCTCTAAAATTTTGTGAGAACTCAATTTTAGAATAGTTTCTTTAAGCAGATGGCTGAGTTGGTAAAAAAATTAGGCTTTCTCAGTCAGTAGACCATTTTTCAGTAAGGATGTAATTCATTGCTTAGTATCAGAGTGGTCTAGACATGTCACTCCTTTCTGAAGTTTGACAGCAATTCTGCTAATTTATCAAAAATAGATAATGTGTTGGTTAGACAAGAGTAGAGTCAAAAGAATAGGGGTTATGTGTTAAAGAGCCAGTGCAAAGTTACCCCTCAGAACACTTGACACCTGGTAAGATTTCTTGGTATTTATTAAATACCAAATGGTGACATTTAGGAAGGCAAAAACACATAACCTGCTACTAATAAGCTGTCAAGATGCTATTGCCTATATGAGCATAACTAAAATAGCAGCAGATATGTTTATGTATACACATGCATAAACACACATACACCAGGAGCTACAAAATCAATAAGCTGTATGCTGGTCCATGTTTTATTTAGCATTTTATTATTCACTTATCATATTATGTCTTCAAAATGTTATCAGGTATACAACTACTCATCCCCTTTGTCCATTCACACCATTTGCCCTGGGATATCTGCTGATACTGATGGGCATACTGGACTTAGATTGTGTTTAGTCAAACACCCTTTAGAAAAAGTGTTCATGGGCAACCTGCTGAAAAGTTCTGAAAAACTTCAAAATCTGAAACCACCTCTTTTCAGTCTCTCCCTTTTTCTTTTCTTTCTTTCTCTCTCTTTTTTTTTTTTTTTTTTTTTGTAATTTTTTTATCTGCACTTGCTTTTTCAGGAATTATGTTGCCAGCCTCTTCTAAAACTTATTTATGGCTCTTGTTGCTCTGTAGATGTGTGACATCCATGCAAGAACATCAGCAATAGGCATGCAAGGTTTGGACTCTGTATTGATAGTTTACTAAAGTGTTAACTAAGAGGAGACTTGGATTGACTGTTTTTTTCTGACCATCAAGACAGAAGGGATTTGGTAACAACAGACCTTGTGCAAAACTGATTTGCTTGAGGTTTCTTTTTCTATTAATTTTCAGTTTAATACAATTTGGATTAAAGTTGTTTCTAGTGTGAGGGTGTTACATACTGACCAGAAGGTGTTTTTATACAAGAACTAAGCACAGTACATTGCTAATAAAATGGATCACAGATGATGTGTTCCAGATATATAATGCATTTTTATTACCTTGGACTATTTTTGGACTGTTTGGGAATATTTGCTTTTAAATCCTGATGATATATATTCTTTACTGATATGTACCTACTTGGTATTATTAAGCAGATGCAGTATAAGAATAAATAAATGGGGAAAAAGAGATGCCAAATAAGAATGGGCAGAATGGAATGTTTTTTGATTTTTATTCTAGGGTGAAGCAAGTTGTCTTGGGAGCTTTATCAGGACGTGATCTGCCAATGCCAGCTTTTGTAAACCTGGGGAATTTTTGCACATGTATCATAAAACAGACTAAAAAACCCAGGCTTTCCTTCTTTGTAGGTTTTTTTCAATAGCCCACAGATATAGAAAAAAATAACAGGGATTTTTACTAAAAAAAGTAAATATTTTTACTAAAAAAAGTTTAAAAAATGGGGATTTTAACTAAAAAAAGTAAAGGGTAAAATATTGTCTTTTTCAGGCTTGAAAAAGACAATTGCTAGTTTTTGTATTTGCCAAATTATTAGTGGGAGATGGTAAACAATAGCTGATAAGATATTAATGGCTTTTTGTAGTCCATTAAAACAATCAAATTGTAAACAGGTAAGAAGGCTTTCAGGAAATTCTGGGACAGCCTCTGAAGTCTTAGTGACGCCTTTAAAGATGGGTGCATAGATCATTTATGCACATACTGGAGAGAAGATCCAACAGAGTCTAGAAACTGTAAAAAATTGCACAATTGTATGGACAAGGTGCCACTTTAAAGATTTGTATTCAGGTCTTTAGGATGGTAACTCTGCCATTATACCATTTAATAAGCTGCAGACTAATGTTACCAAAGGAAGAGACATAACTGCATGAATGGAGACCCTGGAAGAGACTAGAAGCACATTCAGAAGCAATACCATGGCCAGTATGATGAGCTCCCCCTGAGTTAATGGCTGGTAGTTCTACTTGGATGTCAGTGATTCCTAGAGATCAGTAGTAAATCAGTGTCATGAAGTTTCAGAAGTCTCTGGTATGTCTAAAAGTAGCTTTTGGGATGAATCATCAAGCAAAAGAAATCAAACATAGTGAATTCACACATTGCAAATGACATTAAAAGCAGTACATAACTATAAAGATTTCCAGCTGTGCTGTGACATTACCTATTTGCTACCATCACCCCAAATTTAAAAGCTGATCGTCAAGTGAGATAGAACAGACATGAAATGAAGCCACAAGAATAATTTAGCCCAATCTTAATTGCAATGATTTATCATTGTCCAGTGGGCATTGCAAAAAAAATTAACAAATCTTGCACGAAGATTAATTGGTACCCAGTAATAAAACCAGACTCCACATGATACATAAAATTAAACATGAAGTTTCCTCATGAGACTTGGATTATTACTTAAATACTTAAATTATTATCACTTTGGTTTTTCTATTCTGCAGAATTTCCATTTTTGCTTTAGCTCTAAATGAAATCCCACTTGTGCAGAATTGTGTTGACAGCCTGGCCCTGTGGCCCAGCCAGGTGACCCAACACTCAGGGACACAGCAGGAGCCAAGGACACCAGACTTTTGCTCCCTTAGACTGAAGTTATAAAATCTCAGGTTTGGTTTTTTTTTTTGAGCTCCTGCCTCAGAGACACCAACTCAAGCTGTTACTCAGTTATTGCACCGAGATTAAAGGATAAAGACATTTGAGACTCTGCTATGAGAAATCTAGGAATCAGCTAGTAAGGAAGCCTGGTCTCTGTGTCAGATGGTGTGAGTGTGACTGCCAGTGTCTCCCGGGTGGTTGAACAGGGAAGTTCCCCTAACAGTACTCAGGGCTCTATCTTCAAGAGATCAATGCAGAAACCAGGTGGGTGTCCTGTGATGGAAAACATCTTGTGATGAACCCAAACTCCTGAGAGATGAAGAGAAACATCCAGTATGGCAATTCACTTATTCATATCTTATCCAAAACTTACTTTGAGCATAAACAAGTGACTCATAATTTTGAGTGAGGATCTGTCTATGTTCTGCATACATAGACCTGAAATATTTTTTGAAAACAAACCTTGAGTTATTATTTTCTTTCAAAATATTATATTGGTAAGCCCACATTTTTGAATGCTGGCCTTTGCTTGAAACTATCATAGTAAGTCATAAAGTACCAAGTGGGTTAGTACCTTCCTTGGTCAGAAGACCTAGTTATCTTCCAGGTTTGTGCGATAGCATGCTAGGCATGTACAGCATGAGAGTGCAGTATCTTGCCATCAGGAAGGGCAGGCTCATCATGTTTTCCTTGCTGGGGTTACAAGGAAGCCTGTGAGAGTGCCTAGAAAGGCTGGAGTTGAGAAAAGAGGAGGTTAACTTAGGGACTTTAGGGAATACAGAAAGCTGGGCTCTCCTAGTTTAGAAGGGCTTCTTTCTCAAATAGGTAATGACATATCATGTCATCATCGGAGTAGCAGCTTCATAACTGCAAGATATGGGGAAGTGTTTCTCCTTCTCACAGTCTGAACTGGCAAATAATGGATGTTTGTATGACATGATGAATTCAATGGGTATGTTTAATTCTTTTGGCAAAACACAACTTCTCACAACAAACATCCATTAACTGCTCTTCCTACCCTCAGGTAAATTCTTTCTGATGTCTTTAATTAGACTTTTAAAAATGGACTGATCTTATTGCACGACATTTTCTCCAAAATTCCTGTGTGAATAGCATTTTATCAAATGCTTGAAGGTACTTCATCTTTGAAGCTTTATCAATAAAACAAACAAGTAGATATATTAGGGGAATGCAAATAAAATTAGACAAAATTACATAAACAATAGTCAACATGTTTCTTAAAAGAGGATCTTAAGTTTAGGTATAAGACAGGGTTTTGCAAAAGTTATCAGATGACCATATGAGTCATTCATTTCAATGTGTGGGCTGAGATCCGGCGGGTGACTAAGCTGTTGCTTGTTTATGTTCTTAGGTACTTTATTTTTGGAATCCTCAAGTGTTATCTATACTAGAAAAATTGCTCAAAGTTATAGTCTATAGCTTCTAGTAATGAAGTAGCTTAGAACTTGTACACAGACAAGTATGGTAGAGTTGATGATTGTCAGCATCCTGATTGTGTCATATTATTAATTACCCCCTCTTTTTTTCTGGATGTGAGTTTTTTGAAGTGATGGAATATTTGGTTTGAGTTAAAAATAAATATCACATAAAACAATCAGAAAAAGTACCATGAGCAAGAAAATACTAAACTACAAAATGACATGATAAAATGATAAACTGCAAGGCTGGCTTTTCCTTCAGTGTTTTATGGATGTGCTGAGACTTTATAGTGTCTCCTGCTGTTAACAGCTCTTGGGCTAATTAGCAGATGCTTAAAATCTCTAAAGATTAGGCCCAGAATTGCTAATTACCTCCTCTACAGCCCAGACTGAAGAGAGGCTGTAAATGAAAGGTATGTGCCATGCACCTTTCAGGCATGCACTACTCACTCATAAGAAAAATCATGTGAGGTTTTCAGAAACTCCAATTTTTGATTGCCTCACGATGTGCTTTTTGTTTTTTAAAAGAGGTTAAGGCCTATGTGGGTATTGTGTGGTTCCCAGGTCGAGAATGAGACATGAGAATTTGACTCTGTGTTCTCAGAAGGCTGATTTATTATTTTATGATATTATATTAAAGAATGTTATAGTAAAACTATACTAAAGAAAGAGAAGGGATATATCAGAAGGTTAGAAAGGAATGATAATGAAAGCTCATGACTGACTCCTCAGAATCTGACACAGCTGATGGTGATTGGTCAATAATGAAAAACAATTCACATGGAACCAACCAAAGATGCACCTGTTGGTAAACGATTCCCAGACTACATTCCCAAGCAATCAGATAATTATTGTTTTCATCCTTTTCTGAGGCTTCTCAGCTTCCCAGGAGAAGAAATCCTGGTGAAAAGATTTTTCAGAAAATATCATAGTAACAGACCTGGTCACATTCTCACATCTGATCTCTCACATTTCAAGAGAAAACTGATGAACCTGATAGCAGTGATACTAGCTTTTCAGTGAATAAAATCTTCAAGAGAAATGCTTGACAGTCATGGAAGCAGCACCCATGCTTACAAAGAGCAAAGCTACTCATTGTGTTAAACGGTGTCCATGTAATATTCATGTCATTTAACACGAACACATTTAAATCCCAGAAAAACTAACCAAGCAAAGCTCCTCATTCAAAATGGAAACTTCAGAAAGTGACTTCCTTAGCTAGTAGGCTGGTACTTTGTTTGGAGATGACTGGGATTTTGTAAGGCTACATTTCTGCAGTTTAAAAAATGCATCACAAAGCACTGACAACTGACTCATCTTTGGGGAAAAAAATCTTTCTCAACAACCTACATTTTAAGGATGTACCTACAAACAGGTATTTCTGTGTGAACATATGTATAGTACAGGAGAAACACTGTCATGGTTTGAATTTCTGTGCCCAGTTTTATATTTTTTTTCACCTACTTTAACAAGTTTGTGTAATGAACAGAAACACCTATCTTCAGTAAAGCTAGTTTTTCTAATACTGTTATTAAATAATCATGGCTCATGTAAGGCTCTGATAGATTTTTTTATCTCCAGTGCTTTTTACAGAATAGGTTATTCTTGTTAGCTCAGCTTAACATAACAACTGTCAAAATTGAGCCCACATTGCTTAGAACTCCATTAGTCATGGTGACAAAACACTTATATCTATCTATTCTTAGTTCAGTCCTACACTACTTAACATCTGAAGGCCTAAAAAACTCCTAAGAGTACAGAGTGGTTGTACATGCCAGAGGTAACTGTTCCAAAGGTCCCTTGAAGGAATGGATCATATCAGTACAATTAGCAGCAAATTCTGGTGAGAGCATTTTGAAGATTTTCCTGCAAAGGATGTTGAACCTCTCACAGGATCCCTTCTCCACTGGAGTTGCATGTAGTAGTAATACCCAAACAATGGATGTGACCTATTTTACCAACACAGAGCTAAAATCTGCTCCTGGCTGTGCTGCTTCCAGCTAGGATAAGGGTGATTTTCTTCATAGGAGTTGGTATGAGTCAAAGTTTTGAGTCTGTGCTGTACACAGTATTGATAACACAGGGGTGTTACCGCTGAGCAGTGCAGAGTCAAGAACTTTTCTGCTTCTCACACTGTCCCACCAGCAAGGAGGCTGGAGGCACTGAAGGAGGTGGGAGGGGGGACAGCTGGGACAGCTGGGACCCCAGCTGACCAAAGGGGTATTCCACAGGATATGGTGCATTGGTTAGTATATAAAGCTGGGAGAAGACAAGGACAGGGGGGCATTTCCTGGGGATTGCTGAATACCTGGCTGCCCATCAGTGAGACATGATGAATTCCTTGGTCTGTTTTACTTGTGAATATAGCTTTTTCTTTACCTATCAATCTGTCCTTATCTCTACCCACAAATTTTCATACTTTTACTCTTTCAATTCTCTCCCCACCCCATTCACTCTCAGGGATGAGTGAATGAGTACCAGTAAGAGTCTTGTTTGTCATCTTGAGTTATACTATGACATTGACCTAACAGTTTAATTTTGTTTGAAATACTCTTAATGCACAATTTTAGGACTTCAAGTGTTCAAAATAAGAAGTGTTAGCCTTTGATGGACATGTATGTTTTAGGAAGCATGAGAGTAAGTGGTGAGGAAATGCATTTTATTAATCAGTAGCTGACTATTAAAATTTTCTTCAGACTAAAGATATGAACTGCTAACACCCTTTTCACTTTAATACCTGTCTTTGTATTTTTAACATCTAATCATCCTAATGAATCTTGAAGATGTTATATATAGATTTATTTCTTAGGGAATTTTTATGCATGTCTTACCCATAAGTTGAAACCATTCCTGATTGAGTTAATTTGATGAACTTAAAAACATACTAGGGATAATGAATAAGCAGTACATAAAATCACAAACCTTAACAAGAATTCAGTGGCATTCTGTGGTGTATTTTATGTCTGATGGTGATCAACTGGCTCAACTTTTCTACTGTACGTTACCCTAATATAAAAGGGTACTGCTCATAATTAGTGACACTGCTGTCTTTATAGTTTCACTGTCCCACAGAAATAAGATAATTTTTGCCTGAAGTTCAGAGGCTATATTTTTCCAGACAAAGATGCAGGCCATTCAAATGCACAGGAATGGGTACAAAAACTACAGTAGCTAAAGGGATCTTTCACTTATAGGACAAAATCTGGGATTTTGCCAGAAAAGAGGAATGAAAGCTCTTATGGCTTCAGATGCCACATTTAATTCACAGTTGTGTGTTTATGAGAAAAAAACCCAGTTTGACAAGAGAAAGAAAAGTTGAGAGACTATACATCCACTCATTAGTATCTTCCTTATTGACACTCTGCTATAATGTCTGCATATATAAGCATTTTCTGAGAACTCCAAATTGAATATGTTCTATGTTGGTTCAGTCATGGTTTCTGTCACAGTTGTAGTAGTATTGAATAAGATCATAGGTTTTGGTACAAGGAAAGTGCTAGTTCAGATTCTAAGGGATGTTAAAACCCTTATCATTTAGAAAGAAAACACAGTTTTGGCTCCAGAGAAGCTGTGACTTCTCTAGTTGTTACCTTGTTTGATGGATTTATTTGGTATTTAAACTTAGGTTGTGTTTAAATGCTCAATATTTTAAAAATTTTTAAATTACTGTGACTTTTTGGAGTATATTTAGAAGACATTAAAAGTCCAGAAAGATGAAAACAACCATCAAAATATGTGTTTGAAATGAACAATATAAATTTACTATCAGCATTTAGGATTCTGCTTTCTCAGAATTTGCTTATATGAAGAACTTCAACATTAAGCAAGATAAATTATGTCAAAATAAATCTGTCATTCTCTGTCATGCTGTTTTCTTGTTTGAATTGTTGTTGTACGGTGTGAGTCATCAATGTGAAATATGTGAAAATTTATGGATCAAAAATGTACTATGAATTCTAGTTATTCAGCTAGCAGGCATATTTCTTTGTGTTTTGTAATTTAAATACAAAATTGTGTGTGACCTGTGGCACAACTCAGTGCATTGATCAATGCATAATGGAGACTACTGAAAATGAGGACTGAGTAACAAGCAGTAGCAGAGATGGAAACTGCAGCTAGTAAATCAGAAAATGTTTGAATGCTTCTTCCTAGCTTACAATGTTTTGAAGCAGAAATAACATTTCTTTACTATTTACATATATATATATAGAAAGTCCCTGACAAAGGACAGACTTGAAACAGGCACAAATGTTTGAAATTAAGGCACTACCATTTCCCATGCATTTCTGGAAACTCTTTACATTAACAGTTTGGTTTTCTTCTGTCCTTTGTCTACTCATATTTTTTTTATTTAATGCATTTCTCATTACAACAAATAGATGGCCTCAAAACTCACATCAGACTTTAATCAGAAATGTATACAAAAATCTTTAAATGGATTTAAAATGGAATGGAAGGGAGTGTAATGTGGAAAGTACTAAGAACAATGTAAAAGCAAAGTATGAAAATACATCCATGAAAATGTAAAGAGAGTAAAGAGGCACCATTGTTTGTGACCATCTTAAGATTTGAGTTCTGTTTCGAAAGTTAAGCACTTAAAGAAGGGATCATTTTCTAACTCTGATCTAGTTAAACTGAAGTAATTAATTGCAACTGAACCACAGAAAACTGAAAGTTGTATTTTATTTGCTCTCTAGTCAAACTCCCACAGAGCTTCTCTTTTTCTTTTTTTTTTTTTCACTCTTAAGAGGAAATGAATAAAAGCCTAACTTGCATGTTTCTCTCTCTCTGATAGAATAGGAATAGAAAATGGATGAGCAGCTGTTACAGCCATAAGAGTCTGGTCATACTGAGCCTACCAGGTGCCCTAAAGGGGTGTTCATGGAAGCAGGAGCCTATCAGGGTATCAGTAGCTGACCATAAAGGGTAGCAAAATCAGACAAAGAAGGCAGGGTCAACAACATATCTATGCAGAATATAGTGGTAAGTCATGTCTGCTTCCTACTACCATAGATGCCTGAAGATTTTTCAGCTTCTTATATATATTTCATGTATTTGTAGCCTTGTAGATTTTTAATATATATTTCTATGGTTTCTAGTATTTTTCTTGCCCTTTCTCACAATAAGCTAACCCTTACTAACACAATTTTTAAATTCTGTTTAGTCTTATGCCTAAGAAAATAATTTTTGACAAGGAAATTTTCTTTTGCACCAGAACTTAAGAGACATAATAAGAAATGGGGCAAAGAAGACCCAGACTAACTCTGAGGGACTGACCTGAGGGTGAGTTACTGGAGAAAATGATCTCCTATTGGATGTACCTGCCAGATATATTAATTACCTAACCTTAAAAAACTTGTAAAAAAACCTTTATCTTTTGTGCATATAGCCATATTTGTGGACCTGAAAACTTTCATTAAAGAGTTGCTTTTTATGTTATCATAATACCATTTGGAATTTTTTGTGTGGTTTTAGAAAAGATTTTATGTTTTCTTACCCTTTGTTCTGGAAAAGTGATACTCCAGTGAGTGTCAAGTCATGGGTAGATTTATAAGGGAGGATAAATCCATTTGCAAAGGGAAAAGACAGGACAGACATTACCTTAGATCCTACCCTGAAGATAAGCTTTAAATGTTTTTCAAAGTATTTGAAATGTTTTGACAACTTGCAATGCATTTTTAAAATTTTTTAACATTTTTATTCATGTTAGAAATTTTTTAAAAATGCCATTATTTACTTTCTGTTTTTTCATAAAAGCTAGTGGCAGTGATACTGATTTCTTCAACTTGAAATATCCAAACAATGAGTGAAGACATTTCTTTTGTTAGTCTAAAGCACAGTGCTTTACAATCAGTACTCTGGTGCTGTTTGATGGTTATTGTTTTCTGCTTGCATAGAGCAAAGCAAGGACAAGCTCTAAATGTAGAAATTTCAGTTTCTAACTGCTAATTTCAGTTTCTAAATGCTAACTAACCATTTTTAAATGCATTTTTCCCTCTGGAAGATACCCTACCTAGAGACATTATAGCGTAGAGGGATGAAAAACTGTAGGATAATTCATAGTTTAAATATAAACATATCAGTAATAAATGAAACACAAATAGATTCATTTACTCTGGGAAGCTCATGGAAAAATGGACAAACAAAAGTGTCTAGAAAGATGTAGGAAATGTCTGTGGCTTTCTGTGTGAATGGGCTAAATCAGTAGCAATTCAGTGAGAAAATGTATTATTTTACAGGAGAGTAGCTATTTGGAGCAATATTTTTTTCAAGAAAGAAGTCTAGGAGTTGTTCAATGGGAAGCCAGAGCTTCTGCTGCCCAAAGAACTGGTGAGAGGCACAGAAAAAAGGCAGGATATGAGGCATGAAACACAATGTGATGGAAACCAATAGGACAAGAAACAGAGATAGATCTTTGTTTTTTGAGAGGCTAAGGTGGAAATTTAAAGGTGATTTGTTATATGCTGATTGAATGCTATTTATTTTTCCCTCACGCTGCTTGGTTTTTGTTTTTTTTTCTTTAAGGAACCACAGAGTTCAAAGCATGTTTAGGCAACATGCATTTAGTGGCAAGATGTTTAAGGAGATATGTTGGGGATGGCAGAAGAGCAGAAAAAGAGACTAAGTAGAACTTGTCCTCCCCATACATAACTGGAAACATTCCGGTCAGTGTCAGACCAGAAGCAGCCTTCATTCTTTTTTGTGCAGTTACCAAATGAGGAAAACAAGTTAGGTCAAAACTGTCTTTTGGACTCATCACTGGGACTTGTCTTTATAGTTGTACACATAAATTCTTAGACTGTCCCCTCGTACCTGAAAATGTACTTTCCTCCATGAGGCATTTTCAGTCTTCAAATGGTAGCCTGGCCTGTGTCAGGAATAGTGTGGCCAGCAGGACCAGGGCAGGGATTCTTCCCTGATACTCAACACTGCTGAGGTCACACCTGGAGTACTTGTCCAGTTCTGGGCTCCTCAATTCAGGAAGAACATTGAGGTGCTGAAGCACATCCAGAGAAAAGCAACTAAGCTCATGGAGGGTCTGGAGCACAAGTCCTGTAAGGAGAAGTTGAGGGAGCTGGGGTTTAGCCTGGAGGAGAGGAGGCTCAGGGGAAACCTGGTCACTCCCTACAACTGCCTGAAAGGAGGGAGGAGGCAGGTGGAGGTCGGTCTCTTCTCCCAGACGGCCACTGACAGGATGAGAGGACACAGTCCTAACCTGAGCCACAGTAGGTTTAATTTGGACATTAGGAAGAAGCTTGTCACAGAAAGCGTGATTAGGTGCTGGAATGCACTGCCCAGGGAGGTAGTGGAATCCAGGACGTGTTTAAAGAAGGACTGGATGTGGAACTCAGTGTCATGCTCTAATTGACATGGGGCTGTTGGGTCATAGTCTGTACTCAATGATCTCAGAAGCCTTTTCCAACCTAATTCATTCAGTGATTTTGTGATAAAAGAATTTCTTAAGATCTTCTTTTCTGGAACAAAATGTAATAAATCTCTTAAAATCTGGAACCCCAGGTCTGGAAAATGGGGTGATTTTTACTATCTTCAAACTTATATCTATGTCAATAAGGGACATTTCCCAGTAGGCATATTCTAAATCCTTAGGTAACGATGAGTAATTTACTGTTAAACAAAATCTACTATTAAATTTCCTGTGATGTGTCTTTTCTATCATTTTACTTTGGGTCTTAATGAAAATGGAACTTGGAGTGCTTCCATCCAAATCTGGATCATTAATTCTGTTGGTGTGATGGTTTATGCTCCAGCTCTTTTTTTATTTTTTTTTTTCTCCTTTTTGTCTAGCGTTGTTTCTTCTGGCAGTAAAACATGGATTTGAGTGGAGCTTGGCTTGTATTTGAACTCTGTCCCAAATCTGTATTACAATTGCGTGTGAGTGCTCTTCCATAGTTGCCCCAGCACAGCTGATGTCTTGCTTCACTCTTTGTGACATATTCAAATACTATTTTAGCATTTTTTGCTCTTTTTCTTCTTTCCTTAGCCTCACAAAGATAAGAAAAAAACCCAAAGCAAACCAAAAACAAAAGGAAAAAAGGAAAAAAATAAAAATAACTGCAAGATAGTTATAATCTACTGCAGGATAAATAACTTGATAGTTAAAAAGACTGTAAAGGAGGAATATCAAAACATCTTCTGCGACCTTGTCAGTGCAGACCAGTATAAAATACTGGGGTTATGTCTAAAACAAAATTAAAACTAAAATACTTTGAGGCAAAGTAAATCCAGCTCTATAGTGCAGTGCACTACATTTCCTTATACTCAAAAATTTTAAGATCTCCTATAATGCTAAAGATTTTAAGAGAGAATAGTTATTATAAAATCCCAACATAATTTAATAGCAACATGACTTTGGGGGTGCTCCATGCCCTGGGACATCCTTGGGCTGTCCCTGCCAGGGCAGTGCAGGTCTGGGCTGTGCTCCCTGGCCTCTCCCGCGGCCCCTCAGCTCCGGCTGCACTCGCTCTTTGCCAGGTGCAGCCAAGGACCGGACTCAGGAGCAGGACCTGCCCATGGCCACCTCTGCAGAGCACTGAAGGTACCTGCAGCCGTGCCCACCTGGACTGGGCCGGCGCAGGAGCAGGAGGGGGGCAGAACCAGAGACCACCCGGGCTTCACAGGGAGCTTTGGGTGTGCCTAAGGGCAATTGAAGCAGCAGCACAGTGGCCAAGACTTGGATGTGCCACCATGCCGGTGTCCGGAGCGCTGTCAGGCAGTGCTGGCATCCCATGTGTGGTTCTGGTCCCCAGCACTGAGCAATCGCAGCCCCTGCCTCAGACCCAGTCAGAAAGCCAACCAAGTGAGACCAGAGGGAGGGCACCTTTCCAGTCAGTCTCTCTTGGGCATGGGTGCAAATCAGCCCCTGCTTCTTCTTCCTCTGCCTGTGCTTGGGGGTGCTGAGGGCAGAGCCAACCAGGGTGTGCTCTGTGCTCCAAAGCCTGTTGAGAGCGAGCATGGAAAGTGCTGCGTGCACAGCAGAGAGTTGGCTATGTTTCTTCTGTCATACTGATGTCCAAGAAAAGTTGAAAAATTTTGTTTTTAAAGGATTATAGTTTCATTTGGGTACCTACACTGAAGTGATTTGCAAAATGTTTTATGAGCATTTCAATGCTTAACGAAGCCTGTTAAGACTTAGTCATTACTAGATACTTATATACAGTGCTTTAGTTTATTTATTTTTTCCTTTCAGTAAGACTGATGTTTGTTAGCATATTTTTAGCTAAAAATAGTAGCCATGATATTTTTATATCACTGTCTGAGGCAGTAATAGTTTGGTGATGTATATAAAATATTTTGCTGTTAGTAAGTATAAGAGGTTTTAAATTTGGCATTGCTTTCCATCAGATGGCATTTGAATGCAATATACATTCCCCATCCTCTCCCCCCACAGGAGGTGCTCATAGGACAAAGGTTCAGCTGATTTAAATAAATAAGAGTACATTTTATTTTTAGCTCCTGCTCTAGGTCTTCCATACTAAGATGTCAGTGAACTGAAAGGACAGAGGTAAAAACTCTATGACAAGGGTGAAGGAATATTTTTCTCAGAGGAAAACCAGCAATACAACCCTGCCTCACAATGCTTAGTGGATGGTTTAATTTACCTTTCTGTGTGTGGTTTCATTCTCTTTTCTTTGTTAATAACTCTAAGAGACAATTTAATTTTCAGCAGTGTTGCTAATGGAACAATGTTTTTCAATAACAAAAAAGGGATAGTGAAATGTGCTTAATTTCCAGCATACTCATAAACATTTTTGAGTTTTGCTCCAACATTTTTAGCTAGAAGAAGACAGGAAGACCTCCCAGATCAAACAGTATTCATTAACACTCTGAAGAATCACTTTAAAAAATAAGGCAAAACTTTTGGTTTTGTTTGGGTTCTTAAGCTGATATTACATTGCAATTTAAAATCCAACAACAAAAAACTTGTATGTCTTGTGTTAGACTGAAAAGGTCTTTGTACATTAGTGCACAGGACTGCATCGTTTAAATTGCTTCCACATTTAGAGGGAGATAAAAAGCATAGACTAAGTGGATATATCTTTCCTTCTTCTCTTCCTCAAAGCTTGTGTACCTTAAAGAAGACTATTAAGATTCAGGAACTGGATTTCCTTCTTGGGTGATTTAATCCCTTCACAAAGATGGTCTCATTCTCCCACCATAATTTGGTGGTTAGCACATTTGCCTAGAATATGAGTGAGGCAAATTTAATACCTCCTTTTTCAGAAATGGATCCAAATCCACATCCTAGGTCTTTTGGGAGAGCAGCCAGAACACCTGCTCCCAGACAGTGTTGTTGCACTGACCTGGAAGGGCAGTGCAGAATCCTAGCTCTTGCCAGAGACAATGAAGTTCACACTAACTCTTTTAATGAGTTACATGGTAACACATGCTAAGTGTTGCTAGTAAAACATCCTTCATTATCAGTGTCTGATGTACAAAGGCCCATATCAAGTTGATCTTCACCAAGGAGGTGAAGGGCTGTGCATAGATGGGCAGTTTGGCTTTTTTCATTGCAAAGCTATATTCAATTATCATTCTTCAATTTTCTTTTAAAAGTACTTCATTGTTTTCCCCTAAGAAATTGTATCCGTTTACATGAAGACAGCAGTACAAAGTTGGGAAAATTTCTCAGGTATCATGACCTTAATCTTTCTCTCAAGTACTATAATCCACAAGTCCCTGCTTTTTTATCTGGACTAGTATTGTATATTCTGATAGCTTTCTTTCTATTCCTATTATCCAAGCAGCATTTCTTTTCAGCTTCTGTCTACTTTCAGTTTCCATTAGAGCTCTGAGATTCATTCTCCCTCCTCTATCTCCAGTAGATTGTCCTCAGGCCACCTCATTCACCTCCCCTTCACAGAAGGTGTCACTAAATACCACCCCTGAATGGCACTTTCTAGATCTTCTCATCGCACTTCACCTTTCGCTGTCAGTCTGCTTTCTGTCACTTTCTGTGCTGCTGCCGACTCAGATTCTGACTGGCAAACTCATGTTTATGCTCCAAAGCCCTGCACATCTCCAGTGATTTGAGGGGCAGATTACCTCTCCTCCATCCCTTTTGGTGACAGATATACAGCCAATACTGCAAGAGCAATGACAGTCTTTTCTTTCCTACGGAAGAGCCTACAAAATTCAGTCAAGGTTCAATTGTGCTACACAGGAAGTTTCAAGTTGAACAGTCAAGATGGAAAGACCCTTTGTCTGTGTAAAGCATTGCTGATTTCAGGATCCCTTAGTGGAAATCCAAGTGCTGTGCTATTGAGGAAATTATTTTATCCAGGCACAGCTTTTTTGAGACCATTGATGCTTCTAGACAGCTCATAATTTATTTCTTGGTCGTTATGTTCAGTTAGTCCTTGCAAGGGAATGACAGCAGGGCCTGCCATTATCACCAGGTAGATAATGTCAGTTCTAATATCAAAGGCTAAACAATATTGCAAGCAGCAGTGAGGAAGATTGCTGCGTGCTGCATTTTTATTACAGATACTGTATCATTGTGATGTATACATGAGGGCTCCCTGTGCCCTTCAATTGATCAAATTATGACGTACGGAACTGTTGAAATAATTATGAGTTGAGAATACAAGTATAAAGATCCTCCAGAATTGACTATATTTCTGTAATGCATAATTAAAATGTTCATGTCAGCAAATATCTTTGATTGCAATTGATGGCATGCTATGATCCTGTTCCATTGAGCAGGCAGAGATACTAGCAAAAAATGTTTAGTTTTTTAATAGAAAGGGACTGGAAATATATTTCATGTTCTCACTTTGTCTCCTTATAATTTGTTTTTGTATGTGTATTCTTCAAGGGTAAGTATTGATACCCAGGACACTTCTGAAGAATGTATAAATAAAAAAATTGTTTAAAACTTCTTTGGCTTTCTAAATGTGATTGGTCAATAGAAAAGTGAATCAGCTCACTGTATCTTGCATGGTGAATAATGTTCCTTGCAATAATGCTTACACCTGGAAAGTCACTGGCCATCCTTGGCTACATGATAAATCATAACACAGATTTATTTTTTCTCTGTGGCCTTAGAAGATATAATGGTTCGGACACAATTTTGCTTTATTTAAAACAGCCTAGTATAAGGCTGACTATAAACCAGTCTTAATTCATGTCATCCTGTGACCATAAACAAATTTAAGGTATTAGAAGACTTAAAGAAAGTCTTCTAATATATCCCTTCTAGTTTCTTCACCTTTTTTGTCTTCCTCAACATTGCTGCTCTGATTCTCTGAATCTGAAATTTGGTTTGATTTTCTGCCTTGTTCTAGTGCTGCTCCCAGTGAAGTCAGCAATGGCCTGGTATTCATACACTCACTATTTAGAAATTTATTAAAGACTTTCTTCTATGTTGGTAAAGATATCTATATGCTCTGTATTCAGTAGGCAGATTTTCTTTCTGGGGAAGTGTAATTAAAGTTTAAGTGTAATTCCACATTTCTTTCCTTGCAATGAGCTTATTAGCTATGGAAGATGTTGTGGCTTAAAACTTGAAATAACTAAGGATTAGCTACTTTTATCAAATTGGGAGGAAAATTTGCTGAGTTTCATTCAGTTTGTTCTGTTTTTTTTTTTTTTTTTGTTTTGGGATTTTGGGTTTTTGTTGTTGTTTTGTCTGTTTGTTTGTTTGTTTGGTGTTGGTTTTTTTGAGTTCTAAACACATTTTTTTCATGAGGTAATGCAGCAGTTGTCTTTTCAGTGCTTCATCCTGTTTTTCAGTGCAGACTGAGGTAAAAATATCTGTCTTCAGGTTTTTTCAAGTGGTGGGAAGGCAATGGAAGAAAAAAAGAGCAGGAAGTGTGTTTCCAGTGATTACAGAAAAATCACCTTGTTATTCCCTATTTGCTTTGTTGTTGAGATAAACGTGTGCTAATTCCAATAGTTGGCCTTCTGCCCCTGTTCCTTAGCTCTGGAAAAGTTCTTACCCTCAAAGCACACTACTGCCCTCCCCATGGGGTGCTGCTATACCAGGCAATTAGCTGCTGATTGAGTCTTGAATGCCAAGCTGGAAATGACAGGACAATTTGAATACCATTTCACTCAAAGTTCAATGCTATTCAGCTCAACCCTTTTCAAAACACATCAGACTTTCTTTAAACAGAATAAAGAAAATGCTTTTCTTAATTAGCTCTTCTTGACTCCTGAGAGGGAGGGGTCCTTTTGTCCTTAAGCAATGACACTCTGACCTCTGGTCTTTTCTGTTTGATTTAAGAACTATGTGTGATTTTCTGTATATCACATGAATACTGACTGTACAAATAATAGAGTTTGAAAGTACTCAGTTGGCTTAAAAAACCCCATGCGTCCAAAAGTAGAACGATATTTTTCAAGAGGATGTTTCTAGACTATCTATATGCCACGGTCTAGATGCAGTCCAGCTTCTAAAAGTACTTAGGCAAAATTTCTAAGACACTAAAAAATATAGTTTTATTTTAATTTTCAGCATCAGTTAGATCCAGAATAAGTTTCTGTTACCTTGATGGTTCAGATCTAGTTTCTTTGTGCATAACATGCATATTTGCCAGTTCTATAAGGTTCTAAAAGGAAATAGAAATCATTAGTGCAAGGACATGGAACTCCACTCAATGATGCATTCATGATGCTTGTGACTAGGCAGTGCTTTTCACACATTCCCTGCAAAAGACAATTACAGATGCTGCAATTTGAAATGCTTTCTAACACCACAGAACAAAAATTTCTAAAGGAACATTGCGTAGTGATTTACATTAAATGAAAAAGAAAAAGAAAATGGCTGTTTAAAACCCAAACATTTAACAAACTAATTCAAAATGTGTCTTACATAGATGCAGCATGAAGCAGGTCATGTCACGTGAAACAATATGGTCTAGAATAAAGTTGGTATGTTTTTGAATTCAGTGTCTTTAGGGTTTTTTAAAATATATTGGAGCATGTCTTCAGAGGCAGTGTAAGAATTTGAGTACAGCTTTAGAAACTTTTTTCTTTTTCCACTAAACAACAAAGTGAAGTTTATATTTGCAATGAGCAGAGACCATTCAGTTGAAATGCAAGTCTATATGAGAAGATTCTTATAACATTTTGGGAAAATGAATTCATATACTTCAAACAATTTAGTTCTATCTAGACATTAACATTTGAATAGAAAGGATCTCAAAGAAAACCTTTTTCACAAAAACTGTATCTGTCATCAGCAAATTTGATACAGTTAAGAGTCAAGAAATTTTATTCTTTGGTTAAAATTAGTGATTACACAGCTGTTCATTTATTGTAAGCAGATTAATCAAGCTCGAAAGATAGAACTCTATTAGCACAAAATAAAAAGGTAACTGGTTGAGTTATGAGAAATGAGTCACAGATGTTCTACATTCAGGTTGTGGTCGAAGTAGACCATTAGTATTACAGAGAGAGCACACTTCTTTTCTATATTTGCTATATGAAAAATATATCAATATCCATCAGAAATCCTGTCAGCAACATCCAACAGCAGTGTCAAGGATATGACATTACCATGGAAGTGGGATTAGTTTAGGTCAGGAAAAACAGCAAGCATTGTGGAGATATTCCCAAAAGTATCCTCCACAATGAGCAAACATGTATTTTATCAGGAGAAACTACAGCCAGGAAGAAAAGACCCATCATACTGTGTCTAAAAGATATGGAAATACAGGAAAAACTTCCAGGGAGTTTTCCAGACCATTCTTGACTTATTTGATAGAAATTCATAATGTGATGTATCCCAAAATTACATTTTATATGACTGTAAAAATTTATACAAAACAGTGTACATCTCATAGCTTACAGCTGGACATTCCATATATCTCGGAGTACCTTCACAGTGCTGGGGTGAGAACAGGGTTAATAAATGCTTTGTTTTACCTTTCTCCCAACTGCAAATGAATGCAAGATCAATGGTACCATTACTGGTCTTTTTTCTGCATCAAAGTATTTCTGACAATGTGCACAATGAGTGTAAGAGGATGATTTGACCTCTTTATTGTAGTGGGATGTGGCAATTAATTTTTTATTGAAATTTCAATTAGCTTTTCTCTTCCCATAATGTTTTACCTAAATCCTCTTTTTAAGTTCTTACTGAGGTTACCAGAAAAGATCATCTAAGCATGACTGTGTTAAAAAGTAGAGGTAAAGAAAACAAATTATTTCTATTGTGTTCAAAATTGAGGTCACTTTAGGTTAACTGAATCAGATTCCTTGAAGAGATGAAGACTTTCCACATCATGAAGAATCATTCAGAGAATTGTAATTGAAAAAAGAAAGACACAAGCCTCTGATAAAAAGAATAAGATACCAAGATTAGTACAACTGAGCAAAAAAACCTGAAACAGATTTTACAGACTGTTGCCTTTATGACTCTTATAAAAGAAGAATTGCCAAATGAAAAACAATGGAGAAAACTCTGCAGGTTGCTTTAAATTTACTTGTCTAGCATCCTGGACCAACCAAAGAACAAAGGAATTAGGTTTAGAATCCATTTAGTATCCTTATGCATTGGAAATACTTCAATGATAGCAGAAATGTTAAAGAAAAATCTACAGCAAAATAGAATATGTTTCTCTCAGAGAAAATTTTGAATTTAATTTCTCAGTACCTGGTTTTGTTAAGCTTAAGATTTTTTTCCCTTGAAAATTTGTTATTTTTGTTATGAATGTCTTCCTGAAAAACATAGTATTTAACTGAAATGTTATATTATTAATGAAAACTCAAAACACTCTTCTTCCAGACTTCAGCCTGCATCATGCAGAACTCGTTTTGTAATGAGCAATTAAGCTACTTTGAGGAAATGTATGTATGTTTAATATAGGGAATCTGAATTTATTCAGTGGTAAACCAACATTCACAGTTGAAATCAGCTTTACTCAATACCAAAGCTGTGTTGAAAAATATGATGTTATTGTGGGATCCTCTGTTTTCTGTGAAAATTTATATAATTTCTGAAAGTTAGTCTCAGGGATATGAATGTATTTAAGAAGGAGAAGTTCATAAATTACATGGTAGTACCTTCCATAATAATGTTACACATTCTTACTATTTTGGCTAAGACACCAATAAACCCATTTTCACAATGATAAAACAATATACCTCATAAGGCATTTAACTCTGTCCAGGAAAGGAAGAATTGTTAAATGTGTGCCTGTGCACGTGCCTTTGTTGCAGGAAAGTGTTTACCAACTATTTCAGTGGTATTGAGTTCCTCTCGTGAAGTGCAGGGGAAAATAAAAAGAGAAGGCCTATTCCAAGCTGAAATGAGGCTTTGAAAAGACAAAACAGGAAGAAATTAATTGAGGCTTAGGGTCTTGTGCCTACCATCTGATTTGCAATAACCACAGAGATTGTCTGGAATTCTCAGTTGATGAAAATGATTGCAAGCCTCCAAGTTGGGGGGTGTCCTGCCACCCTTGTGAGCGAGCAATGTGTATGTCCTGGGCTTCCAGCTGGGGATAACAATGCTGCATGATGGATGAAATTGCTCTGTGGGGTTTGAAACACAAATCTGTACCTCCAGGAAAGATGTATTTTCCTCAGTTCTTATGTGGCCTGTAGGGGTACTGCAGAGAAGAATAATGTCAACCACCTCCACTCATAAGCAAAGCCAGTTGCCATAGTAATAGCCCCTCATTTTTGTGTTAATGGGGGTCAGACCCTGGTGTAGTTCCTGGCTATCTCTTTTTCAGTGTCTCATGGAGCTGCTCTCTTAAACTTTGCAGATGCACACCAGGTAATATGAGTCCATTTTTACTTTTTTAATAATTTAAAAGAAAATAGCTCAAAGCACATCAGTGTTACTGATGCACATGAAAAGCTACCCTACATGAACAGCTCAAGAGAATAAATATTTCCTCTAAAAAAACATTGCACACATGCATTTTCATATCTATCTTTACATACCTGAAAGTAATTAAAATCTGTGATTATCCAATGACAGTAGGCTGATACAAACACAAGGACAAATTTCTTCTGTTCTATATTGTTCTCCCATAAACAAAAAGTTTGGCCATCAAAAAGAATCATGATTCTGGGAATTCTTCAAGGGAAAAAAAGTGTAATGCTTCTGATGCATCCTGCTTTTCCTGCATGCAGCAGTGAATGGCACCATGACTGTCAGGTAAGCATCTCTTCAGGTATGCAGTTGGCATCAACCATGCTTTTTACCCCATTTAACTATCAGGTTTGACTATTTCCTATGTAATCATTTGTCATCTGTCCATGATTAATATAGTTGGCTGCTCTGCTGTCATATCACACTTTTACAGGTAAACCTTGACTACATTCATGACCTGATTCTTTAATTAGTCCACAAGCTGTATTGGCTTGCTGAGCCTGCATAGGTGACCTTCTTTAAAGTCACCAATCTTTGTTAGAATGAACCTGCAGATTAAAATGAGTTATTACTTTTTAGAAGAAAAATTGTGGTTTTTTTCTCACTTTCCTTTTCAAAACCTTATATTTTTTTCGGATGCTTGGGTACCCTGATTTCTGTTGGAAAGATGAAGATGTAATTCATTAATATCTTCATGCATTTGTGTTGTGTCATCCTTGTAATTTGATGGCTATTTACATACAGAAAATATATGAGTATCATAGCTTATCATATGACAGAAAATCCTTCTGATAATGGTGTTTTTAGCAACAGCCCGCTGTTTACCTGGTACACCTGTGACATTGGCAGCAGGAAAAAAAGGCCTTAAAGCCCCACCCACTGAGCTCCCTGGGAATCTCAGAATACTGTTATTGAGGGCAATAATGATCAGTGCTACATTTACTACTCCACTTTTCAAATACCATCATGGAAAGTGGATTCCAGAAACCCTAAACAGATAACACATCTGATTTCCTTGCTGTTAGTCTGAAACTCTTGGAAAGTAGCACCTGCAGCAGTTTAGCAATCTAATTCATAGGGATAAAGTACATACACTGCCTACCCTGTTTAACTGAATTTCACTTTGAGATCTCAATTCCCTTTGATGTATCTACAAAAGAATAAAAGGGAATTGGTGCAACCATGAATAAATTCAATTTTTACAGAAGTGTCCTAAATTTCTTAAGAAAAATCAGTATACATCTGTTTCTGGATCCTTGTGTAAATTAAACAAATAAACTTTCAGGACCTTTATCTGGTAGATTGGTGGAGTTATGAAGCATCTCCCTGGGTCTTAAAAGAGTGATACATTGATCTCTGAATTGTTAGCACCTGCTAACCAGCTGTCCTGATAACTTCTGAAGACTTTCAGCTGTCCTGATAACTTCTGATGACTTTCAGCTGTCAGGAGTTAGGTAATTCTTAGCACTGTTAGAGCCACCATAAAACATTTGAAAAGTTGCACCCTGTTTTTCAGTTGCTTACTGCTTTAATTGTCTTCTTACTGAAATTATTTTGTGTTTGAACTTAATTAGTTTTATGTGCTGCAGCAAATAGAAATACTTTCCTTTCTTTGGCCTCTTTAGTGGGATAAGACCTAGGGATGTGAAAGGGCTTTTTTTTTTTTTTTTTTTTTTTTTGTAGGGATGTTATTAAGCTTCTTAAACTTTTTTTTTTTTGGTATTTTGTTTTTTAGGATCTTTTACTATTTTAAGTTCAGGGTTTTGAGTTAGTAATTTATTAATCAATCTCTAACAATGAGATTTTTTTTTTTTCTTTAAGAAAAGTAAAAAAATAGATCAGAAACTAAAAAGTATTCTAAAGGTAGCAGGAGTGCCTTTGTGGCTTTGGGAAGAAATGAGAGTAAAATGCTCATGAGAATTTGGACTACACTCAAAATGGTGAAGAAAGCTAAGAAATAGAAACAAGAGGGCTGTTTAATATATGCTTGTGTACTTGTTGCTTTGTTGCTTTGAGGTTTGTTTTTTCTTTGCTTTTGCATGATTTTATATTGATTTAGTGAGTTATTGTGTATTTCTTTTTAATTTTCATTGTCCAGAATCTCACTGCTTTTTGGAATGCTATCATAGGGCCTGCTGGCCATTTGGGTTTGTCACTATGGGCATCTGAAATTAAAAACTATTTACTTGATTAGCATTGGTTTTAGGGATTACTTTTCTAGTCTGCATTAAAATAAACACAAATGTTGAGTTTAGTGTTTCTCTTCAAGGTTGATAATGTGGGGAAACATGTAGTGCACTTTGGTTAAGTAGTGACTGAGGTTTTTAAGAGTGATTCTGTTGACTATGGATTTAGTTGCTACTTTGAATGTGTTCCTGGTTATAAGCTGTTCTTGAATATAGGGTTTGTTTTTACCCTCCATGTGTTTTGCCCTGATAATTGATCTTCCACCTAGTTGTTGTGTTCATTTTCTTGCTGAAGGTGTAGTGTTAGGTAATGTAGTTATGATTTAGATTTTTTTTATTTTTTAGTGACTATGCTACCAGATTAGTTTCCTGTGACAAGCAAAACTGCATAATTTCAGATTGGATTAATGTCAGGCATATTAGTGTTGAGGTTTTTGGGTTTTTAAAATTGATTTTCTGAGTCTTTTATGCACCTGAAACTATGCAGAGAGGTAATCTGCAATGATATAGAATCCGCATGCTCTTGCAGTTAAAATGTTTTAAAATCAGAAAATGTTGCTGTTGGCATTACTTTATGGTACAATTAATTGGTATTCTGGAGAAGTATAATATCCAGATATATTCCCTCTATTAATTAGGAGAAGTTTCTTTTTTTGTGAATGATGCTACCTAGCAAAATGAACGCAGAAGTGTTTGTGCTTCATTTGAGAAATGGAAAAAACATATTTTACTTTTATTCTGAGCAATCAGAAAGTCAAATATCTTTAACACCCAGAGTTGCTTTGAGCTATGCATACTTTATCTTGTTTCAAATTAGTATCAGCCTTTTTTTTCAATATGTGCATATCCTCTAATTCCAAGGTGATATAAACACTGCTGCACTTGGAAAAGAATCTACTTTTAGAAGGTGGTAGTTCTTGGATTTCAATAAATTATGATGATGCAATTATAATAGCAGGTGTTGAATAAACTTATCTGCCCTGGAAATTTTAAAAACAATTCTGCCTGGACTATCAGTATTACCTATAGTAACAGCATAGGTAATATGCATTAAGGGTACACAGGTTATTTTGTTTGCTTTTGTTTTGTGCTAACAACTAGAGAGGTTTTTTTTTCTACAGAGAAATAACAATTTAAGATAGTAATAATTCAAAATATTTCATATGCACTGATCAGTTCTGCTTTTATTTTTGTCATGTTTTCATAGAGAAAAGTGATTCAATGCTGTATTCATATAGATGAAAACTTAATGCAGTGTGCACTGCAGGCAGGAGAGTACAAATGCAGAGAGTTTTGTATCAATGTCCTCTCTCATCTCTGACATTCTGTATTACTCTTTTTTTGACTAGTGTTGATGTTTTTAAGACAACCAGTAGAGATCTATGAAGCAGAAATTGTGTGATAAAAGAAAAAGCGCTGAATCTTGTTTTTAGAATATGAGTGAACTCTGAATGGTCAGGAGTATGGGAATGCTATGCAAGATGCTTATGTTATAATATAGACAAGCCAAAAACCTCCCTTAGGAATGCAGTAATATTATCCCACAGTTTACTTCTTTTAAATTATCCATAACTCAAAATGAATGTTTGAAATGGTATTGTGAAAAACAGGAATGGAAATGACCTTTTTTTCTCCCCTCTTTCTTTTGTGTCTGGTTTTTAATATTTATTTTTTATTTCCCTAAGCAAGGATAGGGTCTAAGCACTACAACTGAAAAAAATCTACTTAAACTTTGGGCTGTTTTGTAGAAGGGCATTTAACACTGTCTTAGTGTAATGTAAAGGCTGTTGAACAAGAGCATGTCTTTTATACATCTGAGAGGCATGGCATAGAGTACATAAACTCTGGTTTTCCATTCTGTTGTGTGGTTACACGAAAATCAGGAATTGTGCTGGAAATTGCATGATTTAAAGTTCAGACTTCATTCTTCCACAGTAGTTCTCTGAACAAAAAGTTTTCTTGTGACAGTGATCTTTCTTTCAATAGCAGAAATCTGTTTCAGTGAGAATGTGGTATCCAAGCTGCAACATGAAATGGAGCTGCTTTTATGAAATGTAGGATTTCATTAATGAACTTGGACACGTGTCTGTATATGGTCAGTTGGTCTGCAAAAACTTTGGAACAGAGCATTACCAGGGATGTGAAAAGCGTAACAGGTGTAGCTGGGCACAAAGGCTCTGATTGTGTGGAGACTATGAAAATATAAACGCCCATTAGACTGAATGACTTGCCAGGTTTGTGGGGCTGTGCTTGAAAATACAGACTGACTCATTGAGACACAAACCCTTCAGGAAACTGGATGAGTCAGAATATGGCTTCAATTCTCATGGCTGGGTTTCCTGGCATGCATGAAAGAAGATGGTGGGAATTTACATGGGAACAAACTAAACCTTGTTTAGTAATCAGCCTACAATTGATTCTTGGTCAGAATCCTGTAGAATAATTCTAAGTTTGTAAAAGTTATTTTCAGAAAAGAGGGGATAGAAAGCAAATGCATTTCTCCTAAGAGTGTGCCTTATACCATGTCATGCCCCCCACAACCCCCCACACCCCCAAATCAATATTGTCTGGTGTATCTCTGTGATAGTTCTGTGGAGAAAGTTTGTGAAACTGGGAGAGGGATGACACAACACACCGCAAAACACAAAACCCAACTTGCTAGCAGTAGCTAGCTGAAAATTCTAGTGTGAATAACCAAGGTGTTTAAAGAACACTAGTAATTCAAGGTTTATATCTGGTGATTAAACTGGACAGTAAACTTCTGCTGAAGGCTAGGAAGGAAAGAGGTAGTGACTCTTGGCCAGGAGCCAGATACTCCTTTAGATGGGTACTAACTTCTGTTTGAGATGGTAGAAAATGATAAAATTTTGGCCATTTATGATTTTGTAAAGTAATTTTTCAGTCTATGAAAGCAAAATTCTTATTTAGCCAAGAAACTGTATGTATTACTTGCATACTGAATTCCTTTTATTGGTATTTCTGTCAAGTGCAAGCCAGTGTGCATGTTAATGTAATTTGTTTATAACATTCATGATTCACTCTGTGATCATTCACAAGGAAAGTGCTCTATAAACAGTAAAGATGACCTGTGACTAGGGTAATTTATCTTATGCTGCCTGCTAACTTCCCTGCAGTGTAGGAAATGGAAGTGGATCCCATTTAGCCCTTGTTTATCCACTTCTCACAACTTGCAGTACAATAAGAAACACTATAAGGTGATGTTTTCACAGCTCTTTTATGTTACTGTTTACTTATATTTTCCCCTTAAATATAGACATAGCCATCCATAAAGATAAGGTATTGTACTTTATTCTGCATTCTTGTTAGAAAGAAGATGAAGACAACGCATCTAGATGATGTAGAGACTGTTACCATTGATGTAAGAAGGCTGAATATAGCTTGGTGGTATTGGAGAAGGGGCTCAGAGGTACCTGATGCTTTAAATTTGTTGTTTGATTGTTATTTTCCTTATTAAGGCTGAGTCACTAGAAAGGTAAGTTGTTATATTTTAAGTATATGGGCTCCAGGGGACAGGAGAGATTCACTTTTGTTCTGGTTTTAACACCAGCCAGAAATTAAACTCCAAATAAGATCTCACATTTCAAGAGTGGCAGCCAGCTTTTCCTCCTGAAACCACCCCTTCCTTATGACAAGGTGCATGGTGTAGAACAACAACTTGGCCATGCCCATGCAGTGCTCAGCTCCACACCTTCTCTCAAACAAGACAGCTTCCAAATCTTCATGAATTCTGTTTTGGTTTGGGTTTGCTTTTGGTTTTGCCTAATGGCTTGCTGTAAGAATGTGGAGAAGAAAAAGAAAAAGAGATAGGGTGGAGAATAATCTTGAAATACTTCAAAAATACTAAGAAACTTTCAGAAGAGAAGATGCAATTTTCCCATAAGATTTTCTTGCCAAGATTGTCTTTGCTCTGAATATTTCCAGATAGCCACAGGGATAGCCTAATTTGAATACTCCAGCACTCTCTGGATGTGATTTTTTTTTTCTGAGTTTATTACTACACCAAGACACATCTTTGATTTCAACATGTTAATAGACTCTAAAATAAGCTTAGTTTTGAGTTTTTGCTGTACTTGCTAAATTGTTTTGTTTTATATATTCAAGGTGCCTTTATTAGCCTGACGTTGTGGTGGATGTGATGTAGTAAGATTAAAAACATGACTTGATCTCCAGGTTTTTTCATAAAAGGAATTCTTTAGAGGCTCACAATGCTACTTTTGTGGAACAAGTACAGATAATTTGAACCTCAGGATTCTAAGATGTCTGCTTATATCTCGAATTTCGCTTTCTTCTTCTGACCTAGATGAAATCTCTTGTGCTGTGGAGGTCATATGCATGCTTCTTTTAGCATTCTTTGTTCTAGAAATCTATCATTACAATTTTATTGGTGTAGCAACTTTCAATAGTTTCCTTTTCCTTTATTCACCAGCTCTTGTCCTAGCCCTCTTAAACATGATTACTGCAACTGCTCTCTATTGCTTTGGAGAGGCTACAAAAGTAATTGTGAAAACATGTGACTTCGAACATAATTCCTCCCTATTCTAATGGTTATTTCATTACATTGGTTTATGAAACAAAATAATTTTAAACTTCTGGAATTTCAAAAGTACAGCAACATTATTTTCTTTGCTGTGATTTCCCTTGTTCCTTTGTTATTTGCCATGATTGCACTGTTTAGTCTCAGTACTTGGCCTAATTTACGTGGCAGTGATGGCTCTGTTGCTCTTTGCTCACCACTCAGTTGCTGATTCTCCTGAGTAACCTTGAGGAAATGGCCAGTAGCTGTTCAGTCTGTGCTTCTGATACAGGAAGGTGTTGAAGTCATATTCAGAGAGGGTTCTTTTCAGTAACATGGATCAGAGGGAGTTGGTGGGCTTCCCTGCCTCATAAATCTGTAGGAATTGCAGAGGCTGTGCTGTGGGTAACACTATAGGTAAGGTTTGTATACAGAGCAAAGGAAAGAATTCTAACATTTCAGTCTGGTTTTCATTTTAAGAAAATTAGGACATGGGAAGCTCCATCTTGAAACAATCATTGGGATACCTGCTCACTTTTAGAACAACCCTGTAATCATCAGTTTTTAAACAGAATCGCCTCTTTTGATTTGCCTCTGTGACATCATTGTCATTTTTCAGTGGAAATGTTATGGCTCCAGGTAAAGAATAAGCTTCTAATGAAAAGAACTTGTTTCAATGCTAATATCCAACAGAGGAAAAATAAGAACTACAAAAATAAGAAATACAGAAATGCTTCTCATAGCAAATTTTTTTGAAAATTAAATAACTGCCTAGAGAGCCTCAGTAAGGCTTTTGACTAAAGGAATAATATTCTTGATCAACACATAGGAATGTACTCCCAGTGAGTGCTGCAGAAATGCTTATGTTTGCACTTGTAAGAATAGGATTTTTGCTGTGCGTTCATTGTTTTGAAGTACCTTCAAACCCCACCTCTCAGCCTTGGTCTTAGTTACTACCTTCTGTTACATGGTTTTGTCTTTCCCCCACTTTCTTCCTACTCTCATCCTTTAGGGGAAATGAAAATGGATGAAATGGTGCCTATCTTTATATGAAATTGGACCCGAAAGTAACCACAATAATTTATTACAGAGGAGAGAAGCTTTTCTAATGCTAAAATAGATGTACTGCTGCAAGACTTTTTACCCACATAACAGTTATTCAAATTATTTTTGGGGTGATCATGGCTCTATCCTTTCTGTAAATATCTTGGGCACACAGAAATAATCAAAGGAATTACAGATAAAATGAGCAAATATACAAATAAAGTGTATACCAATTGTTTTTTTAAGAAATACAGGTGTCAAGCATCAAATATTTTGTCTTCAAAGTTTATATTTACAGAGGTGTGCCTAATTCAGAAAATAAATTTGGATAACTCTTGAGTTTTATTGGTTTTTTGTTTTTTTTCTCTCTAAATCTGTTTCCTTGAGGAAAAATTACTTTAAGACAGTAACATTTATGATTTTGGCAAAAAAAAAAATCCAAAAACATAGAGTCATTTAGGTTACAAAAATGTCTTTAAGATCATTTAAGTCCAACATAAAAGCAGGAAGAAACTGAAATTCATGTTAGCCAGTAGAAGTGATGAGGTTTAAAATTTTTAGACTTTGCAAAAAGCAGTCTTGGAGGTTGTCTTAAAACAACGGTGTATAGTACTTTCATGTGGGCATTATATTTTAAGCAAGATCCTGCTGGTTTTCTGATGGAGGAAGCTGCATTTGGGTACCTGGCCACACTGAAATGTATACCTTTAGAGATGTGGCTTATATCAACATGGGAGCAGAGAGGAAGTGGAACACTGCACATGTTGCTCAGACTACATTACTTTTCTCAAGAAAGTTTTGGTGTTGAAAGAAACTGCTGTCTCTGGCAAAACTTGAGATGTCATTTTTTCCTCTATGTTGGAGTAGTTGTGTGTACCCTTTCTGTAATTTCTATTTTGCTCCAGCCTTTTAACACAATTTTTTCCTGAAGAAAAGGAGAAGTCTTTCTCTGTTATTTCTGCATTAAGGCATAGTCTCCTAATAACTGCTCTCTGAATCTGTTGATGAAATCTGCCCCATACCAGCAGGAGGTTACAAGGACCTTGGGATATTATTAGTGTGTATCTCTCCACTACTGTGCTCCAGAAACTGTTGTGACACCATGTAATGAATATTTTTTCAAGCTGTCAGTATTCAGTTAATGTTCCCATTTAGCACTCCCTAGACCTGAGGACTGTGTGATAATTTATTTTAACATATTTCAATTTACTTTTACTCAGTTTAGGAAAAAAACCATTGGATTGAAATTGCTACATATTTTGTAGAGTTTGCTCTTATTGCAGTTACAGTGATAACCAGTTTATTTTTGAAGGAAAAAATAGATTGGGCAAAAAAAAAAGGACATGTGAGACTCAAAGAACCTTAGTGTGCAAGGACAAAAAGATTACCCAGAGCAAACATCTGACACTGGAGGTGCCTGCTTTTCAATGCCACAGTTTATTTCCCTTCCCTGTACACTCAGCTCTGTGTTGCACTCAGAGTTCTCAGGCTCAGGAATTACTACAGCATATTCTCAGCTGAGGTAAAAATGGACATGATTAACAGTTCAGGTGAGGAATGGACTGTGTTTTCTAGCCTTCATTTGTGAAAATATGTGTGTGTTTGTTTGTGCAACTCATTGCTTGGAGGCACTTCTAGCTCTTCTGTTGGCAGGCTAGTTTTGAATCAGATTCTCCTCCCACCTCTTACCAATAGAGCAGACCAGAAATCAAGGGTCTCTGATCAGATAAAACACTGTTGTGACTGGCACTGTCAGCTGAATCTCTCTAAAAACCTTTTAGACATTGTGTAGTCTTGTGAGAGATGGGGCTTATAAGAATTACTATTTCTGGAACCCAGCAGATGTTCCCTCCTGTTAATGATGCCTGAGACAGAGGTGAAAACAACCACTATATTGTGCCCACTCTGTGTCTGCCACTTGGAAGTACTGTGTTACCACTGAGACTGAACATTTTTTACAGCATCAGCCACTTAAATGAGATACAAGAGTGAAGGAAACAAGGATATCATTTAAGAATAGATGGACCAAATATAAAAAGGCAAACTTGCCTATTTGGTTCTGTGAGGATAAAATATGACCTTGACCATCATTTCAGCGTGATCTATTTGTATCCTGGATCCCTCACATTGATCCCAGTCCTGCTAACTGGACTGGGAGGATGGAGAGTGATGCTTGGTTGGACTATTATTCTTTCTGTGGAGCAGTGCAGTTTGGTTCTTTCCAAAGTTCCTATTGCTACGGACATGTGTATGTATGTATATGCTACAGAAATATATAAAGGTTAAT
The DNA here is from genome assembly GCF_027477595.1 of Haemorhous mexicanus. Taxonomy (NCBI): domain Eukaryota; kingdom Metazoa; phylum Chordata; class Aves; order Passeriformes; family Fringillidae; genus Haemorhous; species Haemorhous mexicanus. The sequence goes on from NC_082344.1 coordinate 39,829,193, forward strand.
TGTCATTAAATGTGATTATAAAAGTGCATGTGTGGCAAATGGGCAAATGGATTACTTGTTGCCTTGTTCAGTGGGCTAATGCATATTTTTTTGTTATTTTTGAAAAACTGTAATTGTACCTTTAGAATGAATGAGGCTGCTTTTGCTATTTTCCTTCTTTGACTCTGGGCCTTTTAGAAGGAACCTCTTAGCTGTGAGTGCTAAGACTTGGGATATTCTTAAAGTGTGGATTTGAGCATGCAGAGGGGGATAGAACTAACAGGCAACCACAGGAGCAGTGCAGACAGAGCCATAGGCTTCTGGGCAGACCAAGAGCTAAGCTGCTCCAAGGCAGAAGAAATGAAACTTTTAAAAGGATTCAAGAGGACTCAGAATTCAACCATGAGAGCCACTGAAAGGATCAACACTAGAAAATAGAACTGGAAGAAAGGGTCATAGGCAATACTGGACAGAGAGGACATTTTTATCTGCCTCATCAATGAGTTGTCATCTTTGTTGTTTAGAGGGCTCTTGTTTCACTTTCACTGAGACAGTCATCTTTAGAGAGTAAGAACACCTAAGGTAGTTTGAACTCCTGTTAGGGAAAATATGGTACAATTCTACCTCCAAGTCATACTTGAGGGAAGATTGAGGATTACTGGAAATAGGAAAGTATGATCAGGAATTACCATGGTAGCAAAAAAAAAAAATTGCTGTTTACTGGATAAAATCAGTACATAATTTCATATACTCAGACTTCACAGTAGCAATTTTATAGTTAACCTTTCTGGGCTTTGAAAAACAGCATCTAACTTCAAAAAAAGTCTCTACAACTAGTTTGAATGAAAATCAAAAAGGTGATCTGCACAAATGATGTTAGTTGGTTTTATTCTCTCAGCATTAACATTTACATTCAGGACATCTCTATCTGACACTCATAAATGTTGCTAGCTCATCCTACTCTTCCACAGGACAGCATCATTTTAAAATCTCTTATTTTGTACCTCATAGTCAACCTAATAATATAAACACTTTAATTCAAATGCCAGCTAAACAATAACTTTATTTTGTCCTTGCATTGTATATTTTCAACACTTCAAACTTATTTACTATGATGTTTCCAAACACGACTTCTTATTCTTTCTGATGACATTTGAATTATTGAGAGATTGCATCTAGACTGCAAAACTCACTGAGTGTCTGAAAGAATCTAAATCTATTCCAGACAGTATAAATAATTCATACTCAATTCTCCTCTCAGCTGTGGGAATGCTGCTGCTTACTTACAGCACACTTCAAGGAGGGAAAAAAAAATCCATCCTGTTTTATTAACACTTCTCTGCTATTAGATAAAGCTGGTCATATGTTCCTATAGAAGCTACTTAAATATATTTACTGTGATTAGATGTAAATTATCTTTAATTTTTTTTTAATAACTACTTCATTCTTCATTTATGAACCTAAATTAAGAACTTTGGACTTTTTTCTTTTTAAATATGACTTAAATGATCTAGTAAATGAGTGTTTTCCTGTAAGGGAATCCCCCATTTCCCTTTCAGAACCAAAGATTAAGAAGGATGTGGGAGGCAAGAGTTCAGGCTCCCCTAGGCTTTGGCTTCAGTCTGCCTGCCTAAGGACAGTGCATGTATCTATGTTAACATGCAAAGTCTTCCCATTGCTATTCATTCCACCATAGAATGAAAATAATGCTTTTGAATGTTTTTGTGAATCAAAGTTGCACAAACACTTTTCAGCTGAGTCTTAGATTTACGGTTTTTTTTTTTTCCTTTGCATGACCCCTTTCTTCAGAAATGACCAGAAATTCTAGCTAATCCTAACCAGTGCCCTGCAATCACTTGCTGCTTGATTACCTTCCACAAAGTTCTCTGATATTGCAGCTAAGAAAACTCACTTGCACAATTCCCTTTGGTAAAATGTGTTTGGATAGGCTTTGACTATTGTGTCTGGTTCCATCTGAAAAAATAAAGGGAAAGTTAAGAAAGAAATATTTAATATGCACTTACCCATGCTTCATTTTTTACATTATTGGTGTAGGAATCTTGAGGGAAATGCTATGTGCAAGTTTGTAACTTTGGGTCTTTCCTTCATACTTCAGATGGGGCATCTCAAAGTGCAAATGTAGATGTAAATATTAACTATTAAAGCTAACAGAGACCTCACAGATTTTATTTTACACTAATGTATGATTTATTTGTAAGATAACTTAGAGGACTGATACTGGAAGAAAAGGTGCTGCTGCTACCATGATGTTATGTTGACACTTATAATCCTTTTCAGTTACATAAATTGATGAATCCATAGTTATAGTTCTGTTCTCTGCACCAGATGAGCTATTTCCCTCTTGTAGCTGTAAATCCAGATGAATCCTATCAATTAGGGAATAAGCTACAATGTGTAGGACTCTCCTTTGCTTAGAATATGAGTAGTTGCTGTTCCAGACAAAATTATTTCATTTGATACTGGAAATAATATAACTATCTTTCAAGGGCATACCATTCCATTTTAAGGAGTTTCCCTAATGATTGGTGTGTATATATATATCTTAACTCACAGTTAGAGATGTTTTTGTTATACATAAAATCTCTAACCCTTTTTTGAGTGTTACTGCTTTTTGGAACTTCTCTCAGTATGTATCCCACCACCATGTCTTACAGGTTAACTGAGGTCTGTGGAAAAGTTCCTTGAGTATTTTGCATCCACTTTTCAATGGCATTGAGTGGGTGGATCAGTTGTGTCAGAATCACTCACATTTCTGTTCTCTCCATTTCTAGTTTATTTAAGTTAAATACAAAGCATTCTGATAAAATGCATCCTTTTATTTTAGCCTCTGATTTACACCAGAGAGCCTTATAGATATTTTTCCTACTGACAAACAAGGATTCTTTTCCTGGCTAGTGAAGAATAACACAACAAATAAAATTTCAAATTAATTGATTTAATAATTAAGTTTCAAGGGAGGCATTAGCTATCACTCTTTCAAAATGCCTGGAGTTAAAACAAAGTGGTATTGAACTTTTCAAAGGACTTATCCTAAAGTGTTGTGTAAGATGTTCCTCTGGGCATAAATTACATCCAAGAAATGTTCCATACTTTCCCTCTGGTCTCCAGGGCCTGGGATTCCTGAAAGATGATTTTCCTAGTAAGAGACAAGCTGATAAGACTTTGAGTATCTCAGTCTTTTCCATGCCCTTCTTTTGGCTGCTTATGTATTTCTAGAATCCTTTCTTATTTCCCTTTGCATTTCTTGCTGGTATTGACTCCAGATCAGACTGGAATTGCCTAACCCTATTTGTGATCCATCGGAATAACTTTATACTTCTCACAGAGTATAATTGCATTTTATTAATGTACACTTAAAAAATAGGAAAACCGTGTAAGGAATTTAAAAAAGCATATTTAAGAAGAAATCTTGAATGTAGATATCTATATTACACTTATGCTTGCCAGTAGAAGATATTCTTTGCCATCTTCTGAAAAAAATATTAACATGAACTAAATTTATTTGGTGTAAATCTGTCAGCTGTATGAATTCAGTTACCTTGTGCTTTTTAGTAGGGTGCTAGATTGGCCATGGTATAACAGCACACAGTGTATATCCCATTACTTATCTGTTGGAAAATAAATGTTAGAAATTTGTGATGGAGGTTCTTCGCTAACCCAGGTTGTTTTTACTCATTTTCCTGCTTTCAAGCAGGAAAAAGCTTTCAGAATCATAAAACAGCTTAGATTAGAAAGAACTTTTAGGATCATCTAGTTTCAACCCCTTGCCATGGCAGGGACACCTCCTGCTAGACCAGGTTGTTCAAATACCCTGACCCTGATGCAACCTCTGACTATTTAGTGATTACCCATCTCCACAATGATGGAAAGAACATTGAGCAAAAGACATAAAACATCGTCAGTTACATGAAAGCACTAAAGGGTGATTCAGATTAATAGCAGTGAAAACCAGTTGTGGAGTTTTTAAGGTACTTTTTATGAAAAATTGCGTGGTCAGAGAAGTGCAGTTACTATTTTCATTCTTAGTGTTTATTAGGTGTAAAACCTAAGTGCTAAAAAGTGATTTCAGTGTTTGATTTCAAAAGCTATTTTCAAGCAGAATCTTCAAACTTCCCAAAGTAACCATTAACCCCTTCTGTTGTTTGTGGGCATTGGTGATGCAGGCAGGAACATTCTAAGGAGCAGGAAGATGACAGAGCCCTGGGAGTGGTGATAAGGGACTTGTGCTTCCAGGGGAGACCTCTGTGCATGGGAATGAGCAGTGCTGGGGAATATGCCACCAATGTGATCTGTCACTTCGGTAGTATCCCCTAGGTTTTGCCCTTTCTTAGGGTCTCAGTAGCAAGCTAGTGCTTTTCACTCTGTCCTTTGTGCTCAGTACCCTGAACACCATCATTGTCCTTATCTCCTAAATTTACAGTCATCAGCTGCTGATAATCCACCTTGCTGTCGTCTACTCTGTTGATGATGGCTGAAAGCTTTCAGCACATGTGCTTCCCACCTGACCCTGATCGGTCTGTTCTTCGGGACTGTTGTCTTTATTTATGTGCATCCCAGATCCCATTGCTCAGTAGATGAAAACTAAGTGGCCACTGTGGTCTATACCTTGATGATCCTCATGCCAAACCCTCTGTTCCACAGCCTAACAAGAGGTGAAGGCTGCACTGAGGAGAATGACACACAGAAAAATAACAGCAGCACAGAGACAGACCTTGACTCAAGACAGAGCCTGACTGAAGGCCAGCTCCTCACAGCTGTATAAGCTGTGTTTTCATTCTGCCTTTATGTTCTACTTGCAGAAAAATTAACATTGCCTTTCACTTAGAGTAGTATTTCATCCTCTGTAATGGAGCAGCATAGCACCGCCTGTATTCTTTCTCCTTGGGTGTGAGCCTGTGACTCTGGCTTTGATAGCCCAGGTGAGGAGCATCTCAAGTCACATGTCCACTCCTTAACTAGTACACTTTAATTTAGGATGAGTGACTTTTGGAGTCATTTTAGATATCAACACGCAGGTGAGACAAAACTTTGTTTGGTTCAACAGCAGAGTTTCTTCTGTTTGCATTACAGCTGGATCATTTTTTCCTCAGTAGTGGTGTTACTTACTTTGGGTAATTTTATATGACAGTACGTTTGGATGTAATTAACTTTCCTCTGCAGAAAAAGAAGGAAAAAACCCTAAGAAAACAAAATAGCAGAGTAGTTGTTATGCTTCTTCAGGGCATGAGATATCTCTGGAGACATGAAATACAGGGGACAGAATCTGAGTTTACTCAACATTCACATCCATACACCCAGCATAATGTAGCTTCTGCAGTCTTTCTCCACGACTGGTTCATACCACTTTCCCGAGCCCTCATATAGCCAGTGCCTCAACCCACCATATCACACCATAATTTGAATTGTTCCAACTTGGGCCCTTGTCTAATACTTATTCTTCTGCCTCTTGCCCTGCTTCCTCACCAGATTGGCTTGAGGTTAGATGGAGTGAATGGTAAATTGCCAAGAGTCCTTTCTAAAACAACAAAGTCTGTGCTGAAGAAAAAGAAAACAGGACAGGGCAATTGATATTGATGTGTCTTTCTGGACTAGGATGTCTCCTGGTATATGTATCTCTTGACTAGGAAGAGCAGTAGCTAAAATACTATCTGTATCTCTCAACTCTGCCTGGAGTCACACTGTGGCCTACGGTGTTCCCACTAGTGTCCCAATTTCTGGGTCAGCAAGAAAGATCCCACTGAATTTACTGATGTGGAAATAGGTCTGTAGTGCTCCAGGGACTAGAGGAACAAACACTGTCTAATCAATTACATTTCAAAAGCTGATATGTGCTCCCACTCAGATGTGCTACTTGAAGATGTGTGTAAGAAGCTGGACAGTTTATTTTGTACTGCTACATATTAACAGTTTCTGTGAATTGCAAAACTAATTGATTTCTTTTCATCACCTTCTCAAAAAGTACTGTGGAACAAATAAACACCCATATGCCTGTGTCTGTATTTTATATTTATATGGTATTTTGAAAACCATGGACATTTATTTTGATTTGCTAGGTAAATCCCTTAAATCAATGCTCAGGAAAAAAAAAAGTCTGCATTCCTTTCTTCCTTGTGTTGGGTCAATGATGGGAATATTGGAAAGATTTTGTTCTCAAAGGAAAAGCCTGTCTTTCCTCCAGGTGTTCTAACCCCAAGTCTTGCTGGTGTCCTAAATAGAAAATATCAGTAATACAGCCTCTCCTAAATATTATCATTCTGATAGTGATTAGCACAAAACACTGCATATTTGATGAGAAAACAGGTAATGCTGTGTTCCTAGAAGACCTTGTTACTGATCTGAAAACTGCGTATAAGGTCTATATTAGATATATCTTTTTAAAAATATGCAGAACAAATACTTGCCAAAGTGCATTTCCTTCTGAAAAAAGCAACTGATACTCACACAGGAATAATAAAGAAACATGTCAAGGGCATATTTTGAAATGTCAGTATATCTTGATGTCCAAGAACTTTGCTTTTTTAAAGTATTTAATTTCAAATCTGTAATTTATGCCCCATGATATATTATCTTGACTTTGCTTTCCACTTATATTGCACTGATAAGAGCATTATAATAAAAAATCAATATCTTATTGCTCTTGTCACAGATGTTGTATAAAAAATGCTTCTGAGAAGGGAAGAAATACATCTTATTCATAACAGTTCTGAGGTCAGTACAGTGAAAATGCATGTGAGGAAGTAGAAAATCCTTTCAATTTTAGAGAGCTCACATAGTCCTGCCTAAAACTGTTTCAAGTCAATGTCTTCACAAAGTTGAATTTGTTTGATTCTATTAAAAGTCACAGGATCACAGAAGATACAGGTCCTAATCAGTATTCAGGAGAGGGAAATGGACTCAGAAAAGGAGAAAGAAAATCAACCTGAAGCCATACTGTTGATGGGAGGCCACCTTCACTCTCTGACAAGTACAAAGGAATCTTTGTGTCACGTGAAATCTCTTCAGAGTAATTCTCCTGAAGTAGTGAGTTTGAGAAGAACCAGGGGACCCCAGTCCAAAGATCACATTAAAAATGAATTATTCATTTCCCTGCTTGTTAAAATCTTATTTTCAATCACAAGTACATGATCTTCAGTTCTTCATTTGTTTGATGAACTGTGAAAGAGCAAACCCTCTAACTCATTTCTTGAAGTGTTTTGGGGGTTTTTTTGACTGTGCTTGATCCTTGAGAGGAACAGATGAGAAGGAAAGAAAAATGTATTACAGGGTATTACATTTTTTTGAAGATGGGTAGTACACTTTGCTCACTAGCTGATATGGCATGAACCAATGCCTTTTTCTCTTGATGTGGGGGTTGGGGGTGTATTCAGAATCTACCAATGTTTTTCTCACTAACATTCTTTGATAGTCAACATTAGTTACCTTCAAGTCCTCTGAGAGCAAGTGCTCATTATCTGTACAGCTAAATGATATATAGGTAGGTAATATAGATAGATAGAGATGCATATTTTAAGTTAAAAAGTACAGATAGTTTTGAAAGTGCATGCCAGTACTTGAGACTACTACTGGGTAAAAGTCAAGTCCTCCTCTGGTAGTAGCTTGGAAAATCCCTAAATTTTACTTCATTGTAGCATTCACTGATAAGGCAGAGTAGCAGCACTAGGAAGTGTGAATGCACAGGCATGCATGTATCATGAGCACATTTTACAAATCATTTTGATATACCAGTTCTGCAGAAATTTGAACTCATGTAAGAAAAACGCAATTTCTTTAAATAAAATACTTATTGATTCTTTGCGGGGTTCCTTCATGTAGCTGCTAGCTGAGTACTTGTTAATTAAAGACCAGCTTAGTACTTCATACTGCTAATGAAAAATTAATAGTATGTAAGGGTGATATCTCAAAAAAGCAATGTACCCTGTTAATTTGAAAAACTCCTTTTCCATTAGATGAGTGATGCATAGCTTAGATCTTGTAGACCACCATTACTGAGCAAAAAAAAAACCCAACAAACCAGTAACAGGTCTTGATCTATTACTGGCTTGAGACTGGCTTGGAATGTGATCATTTTCAAGTTTCTTATGCCTCTTGTAGAACAATATTGATTTCACTAAAACAGCCTTTCAAGTGTTTGTCTAAGAACCAACAGATTTTTTTTCTGTACCCATAACTAATTTTAAATATTTTGGTCTGAACATGGTTTTTTAATAAGTCACTGATGGAATGTAGCATAAAAGAAAGAAGAGAATGGGTGGCAATGTCTTGTGGTTTGTAAGAAATTTCAGAGTTCTTCAGGTAGTGATATGTGAGACAAAGCAAAGAAAAGTGCAAGGTGCAAAGTAGAACACATTTGCACCATCTCAGTACAAGAAAGACTTGCTAGACTGGATCAGCAAAAGAAATGTGAGTTCCTAATAGAGCATTGTATTAGGCTTTATGGCCAGTATGATTATTGGTTGGGAGGATTAAACTTCATATGGGATTCTGTACACTTAATTTAAATCAGGAGTTCATTCCTGTGTGCTGGTATATTTACTAATTTCAGTGAGGACTCTGGAAATATGTTCCACCAGGGTAAGGAATTCTGGCTTTCTCAGGATGTTGCTGGAAATGATACCTTACTCCACAAAATGGATGGAGAAATTTCCTTGATTTTATTTTCTTAGTGAATGCATCAATTCCTGATTTAAATTCTACAGATTAATTTTTACACTAGAACTTGCTGAATAATTAAAAGTTTGAAGATATTTTTTAAACAAAAGAAAAAAAAATCCCAGTCATTAGTACTATTAGGGGCAATTAATCCAGACCTATGTTGTACAGATAAATAAATTAAAATAACTGTGGTTTCTTCCTCTCACTAAAGATCTTAAATTTCCCTTAGCTGGTCCTGCTCTAAAGTCTGTGGAAGAAAACAGTTTATTCAAATTCATCATATTTATTTTTCTGTTCAACATTGGTCATCCCTGTCTGTACATAAAAGAAATGTCTTATGCTCATTTCTTTCTGACTGCTGTCTGTGGCCAAATATTCTGTGTCTTGTATGGCCAGTGTAAACCTTACCATTTTAAGTATCGTGGCTCCCCCATTGTATGCACACGTCTTTGCTTGCTTGTGGAATTTCCTGTTCCATCCTGGGGGCTTTTTCCCTTGATTACCTGGCATATATTTGCATAGAAGTTGCCATTCTTAGACCTAAGCAGCAAATTGCAGGGTGTTGTCACTTTCATGTTGCTTTGGCCTGTTCTGGAGGCAAGGACAGAGAAATCATGCTAACAGTTTGGATTATGTCTGTGCTTAAACTGTAGATATCTGCCAGAAAACGGTGCACTTTCTTACTCATTTCTAGATGATTTCCACAGCTTGGGAATAGAAGGGCTGTTTGCTTGGCAAAGAGTACTTAATTCATCTGACTGAGAACTAGAGTTCATAGTAGGTCTGACAATTTTTTACATGAGAAAGTTTACTAGAAAATCCTTCTCTGTTGAGATCATGAATTTGCAAAAAAACTTTATTAGTTTAAAATATTATCTCTTTCTTTCCATGTGATGATTTCATCTCAATATTTTCAATATATTCATGAAACTCTACTTGCACTGTGAATACTGAAGTTAAATATTAGAGTTGGTCTATATCAGTGTTTCCATAAAATACTAGAAGTTTTTGCAGAACCTGCCAGTCTCAACTGAACAAGGGTTGGGAACTGACCAATACATTCACCTCCTCCACTCGCAGTCTGCCTCTGAGGTCTTTTATTTAATCCAGAGGCTTGCCCACAAGAGACCAGAAACCTTTGCATATAATCAGTTTTGTTTGTTCATTTCTGTATGGCTTCCACCTGTTTGTGTTACAAATTAATAGCTGACTCTTTCCTCATAAGTTATTACTTGGTAGTTCAAAATATTGATTAGTTCCATGTTATTTCTCTTTAGGTTTTTAAACCTTACATCAGCTTTCAAAAAAAGTTATCTGTAAGCATCAAGATTCTAAAATTAAAAAATATTAAAGCATGCAAATCCCCACAGATTCATCTAGCAATAAAATTGAGTGGTTGTTTAATCAATAGAGGAGAAATAAGTAACCTTGACAAGCATTGTCAACTCAACTGAAATACAAAAAGAAAAAATTTATAAAGCCTTTCTCAGCAAGTCAAGAAGGAGAAGAAAACATTTTAGAGCACGAAGTATGTATTAAAAAAATTGGAGGTTTAATTGATACTGGCATCTTTTTTTTCCAGTTGGTATCCAAAATTAGGCCACTTAACCAGGATGATATTTAACCTTATTGTTTATGTAACTTTGTTGTGAGATAACAAAATAGTCATGGAAATTTTTAATTTCGTCACCTTGACTTATTTTTGCTGTTTATTTTTCCTTTGCAGTTTCAGAATTTATATACTCTAATTTGTTCATTACAATCATGAACCATATCACATAACTTATTCTGTTGGAATATTTGAAATGTGGAATGGGATATGCTATTTTCTGAGAGAAATAATAGACTAGTTATGTGTTTTAAGGTGTTTATCTGACTTAGAAGAATCAAGCTCATGTTGGACTAGTGAAGACTTCCATTTTAAATGTATTTATACAACTTTTGTTTAAGTGAGGCAACATTCATCACAGAGTTTGGGGGATACCGAGTTATTTTTAAAGTACTGGTGAAATAAAAATTAAAACAACAACAAACAAACATAACAAAATACTTTAGTTTACCTAATATATTAGAAGAAATAAAGAGTGGGATAAGCAGGTGTAAAAAGACACTGTAATGTTTTTAATCTCTTTTGATGTATTCAGCAGAATCTTTTGCTGACTGCGGTTTTCATCAGTGCTCACCCCAGATATAGATTAGCCATAGGTGCTGCAGTCACAGCAGCAGGCCAAGTCTTCTACACTACAGATAATAAGTTACAGGAGCCTCTGCATATGAATAATGGAAAAGGTTTGAGTGGTTCAGCGAGGAGGGGAAAAAAAGGCAATGCAAATGGATTCTTGTGGTTACCAGTTTTAGGGTTTATTTCTAAAGATTTCACCCTAACAAACTGGTTGCATCTAAAAGCCCAGTAAAATTTAAAGCCCTGTTACTACTCTTCATCTGTTCTTGCTACAATGGTTTATTTTAAAGCATTTAAACTCTGCTTGTCAAGTAAATTACATACCCAAGAAATACAACCAACAAGTACACTGGATGGAATACATTCTAGGAAGCTTTGAATTTTAAGCACTGTGATATGTGGTATATCAGAAACTTTGAAATGAAAAATGTCCTTATCCTAGTGAAATGTTCACATTCATTGCTACTCTGGTTCTAACTTGTCCTCTCGCTCTGAAATGGTTGCAGAGAAGAGGCTCCTATTTACTTGGGATCTCTCCCCAGTCTTTCTTGGCATGTTAGTTTGGGATTTTTGCTTTTTTGGAACACAGAAAGAAAAGTGAAATCTCACAGACAAATGGATGGAAAATACTTATTCTTTTAGGACATCATACTTAAAGACCATATTTAAATTTTTTGCTTGTTATCTCTGTTGTGAGATAACAAAGCCCAGCAGCAGAGTGAATTTGAACCTCTTGATCCTTGTTTTTCAGACTATAGTTAAGAAACTGATCTGCTTTAGTATAATACACAGTATGATTCAGAAAGTGTGGTACTTTGCCATTCAGAAATCTCAGATGCTGCTTCACAGTAGTTACCATGTTACTCCAGAATTTCTAAAGGTAACTGAAGTAATGTAAGTATTTCATTTACAATATTAATTTCACTATCAGTCTTACTGTGATATGGGAAGCTAGAATGCACAATGCAGTGATTCTTTCAATGGGTGGTAAAGAAGAAAGGAGTCAACAGACATCAAAAGGTAATTTTGGTCATACCTGGGACTTCTGCATATAATTTCACACATTGGCATGAATACCTAACTTCATTTTGATTTGTCTGCATGGTTGCTGCTGTAACAGAAGGCAAAAAAACCCACAAATCAAAAAGGTATAATTGTATTCCAGAATGCTCTCTCTGGGGTTCAGCTCTAAACTACCATACTAAAAGTGTAAGCCTGAATAAAATAGCAATTAACAGAGCTTTAAGACTAGAAGATAATATGAGTATTTCTAGATATTAAAAGGTTAAAGAACTATTGATACTAGAACAGCTTGAATGCATGAAGATATGCAGCTCACGAGATAGTAAGATCCAACATCTTCAGCTTAAGCCAAAAAAGAACATAAAAAAATCCTACAGATTGTATGTAATATCCCGAGCCCTTTACCACTAGTTTCCTACCCCATTACAGAAAAGAACAGAGTGGTGACAAACTTTTCTTGTTCTTTTACAATAAAGACTAATGATACTCATTTAACAATATATTTTAATACTGATTTTCTTAAGCCCAGTGTTCTAAAGTGGCTGAAGGGCAAGTGAAGGGTCAGACTAATTGACAAGTTTAATCTGCTGTGGCTAGATTGAAGGTCACAAATGGTACTTAATAATGTGGTAAAATAGAAAGGCCAGGCTCCAGCTTGTCCCGAAAGATATCGGAAGATATCTGAAGATACCAGGATGAAAGGTTCTATTTGACCTGGTGTTTTTTCTTTTTTAAAACAGAGTATTATAGATGAAGGGTTTTAGGCACTTCAGCACTTCTAGAGAAACAGAGAGCTGTTTTGTGATTGATTTCCTTTAAAGTAATGAACAAAAGGCATGAAATGTGGGAAAGTCTGAAACTCCCTTTTTCAGCTATTTTTGGAACCAGAGCACTGACTTTTCTCTGGTGTCATAGGACGCCGGATTCATCCAGTGAATCTGATGATTCACTAGAATAATCAGATTCTAGTAGGGCAAACTGATGTTTTCTCCCTACAATGGTCTATCAGAAAGAGCCAGAAGAAGGAAAGAACTTAAGGGAAAACCTTAGGTTTTTTTATTACAAACACATCACTGGAAATTGGATTAAGGAGGTAGGGAAATCAGGACCTTTGCAGCATTTCCAGTTTCAAAAAATGCAGTATTCTAGAAAGAAAGGGTTTTTTGGAGAGTTCTCCAAGTAAAAGCTGTTTTTCAGCTTCATTTTGGTCATCAGCCAGGAGGTGGTTGCAGGTCTCTTTTCTTCCCTCCCAGCTCCCATATATACATCTTTCTGTCTGTAAGAGCTCTTAGACTGCAGAGTAAAGACTATTCTGGAAGGCTAAATACCTTCCAAAGCCTTGAATCAATCAAAATTCTTGCTGTTTATTGCTAAATGCAGATACTTTACTTGCTTTCAGAATGGCCATATGTATTTTTCTGCTTTGCTTTATCTATCTTAAATTCTCACTTAGGTCTGAAACTGCTGGAATATTGATATGCTGTTTTCTTTGTCCCTTGTTTGTTGTTTTGTTTGTTGTTTGCTTGGCATCTCCTTTTAATTTTTCTTATCAGTCTTAGCTGAGTCCAAGAGCTGCATGTCAAGGATGATATGGCTGTTAAATATATTATTGTCTCCTATCACTTGCTTTTATTCCTTAAAAAACCAGAATTTTTCCTTTTGGTTGGAGAGCCTTTGTATTACTTTCAGGAGGCAGGAATTTGATTCAGATGAACATTAATTAAGATAAATAGTCTTTCTTTTCTCATAATTTCAATTGAATGAAAAGGTGGTGACTAATTCCCCCCTCCCCCAATATGTCCTTTTCCTTGCTGTTTCATATAATGAAAAATGTAATATCAGTAATGAAAGGGAATATGGAGGGGAAAGTACTCACACCTGTGTTTGTGATAGCATGAAGAGTTTAATGGAGATGGAAGACTCATTATTGATAATATTCAGCCAATTTTTATTTAATAAAAATGCTTTTTTCTGTAGTATTATTGCTGTTTGAATCATTTTTTTGAGACATAAGACTGATTGAATGTTATCTATACTTACTGCTTTGAAGAAATGGCTAATTAAGAAGACAGCATGACCCTTTTATTCAAGGCTAAATTCTGCTCAGTTAAAGGGAGTTCTTTCCCATATTAATCGAGTTAAGATGCAACACTATAATTCATTTTGCAGGCAACACGAGGTGGGAATTGCATCTACTTGGACTGTAATCTGACACAGGTATAAACAGTACTTAAAGGAAAACTTTAACTTCAGCATTTTATAAATTTTCTTTTTTTCCTAAAAATCCCTCTCTCCTGTTGCATTTTATGTAGCTCAGCTGACTTTGCATACTGAGAAAGCCAGCTATTGAACTTAATGTACTCAAAATTCTTAGGTTTTAAATGTTGTCAGAAATATTGAATATATGAAAACAAAGCAATCCAGAGAGGAAAAAAATGGGATCTTTTAAAATGGATTTTTTATATTGATTTTTACTTTTAAAAGTGAATTTAGGGTAGGCACCAACTCTGCTTTGTTTAAGAAACTTCAAAGGATCACTGCTTTGTATTTTCAGTAGGCTGTATAGAAACCTGGATCCTTACTTTTTGCTTTAATCTTTTTCAAAAGTTTGTCATCAGCTTTTTAAGACTAGATTACTTACAAATAGACAAGAAAATCCACAGTAAGTATATGAGTATATGAGGGTATGTTAGCACAAACAGGAAGGAATTTGGGGTTCCAAGGTGCGTCATGCTTACACAATATGTGGAAGAGTTTAAAATGCAATGGTTTTGGAAGATCTTTACCCCTGGGTGAATTTAATTAGTAGGGAGAAACATTATAATAATAGGGAATACATTTAATTCCCTTTATAGCTGTCCCCACTGTCCTTTGCTATCCTGAGGCTGAAAATCTGATGAAAACCTTCTTTTATGGTTTGTCTTCAGGAAGAGCAGTTATGAATTGTTCATAACTGTTCATTAGCCTGAGCTCTTGAACTCCATTAAAATGCTTCCGTAACATTTCATTAAAAAAATTACGGAAGAAATGAGAAATTAAGCGAAAAACTAGTATGAGTTTGAAGACATTAACATCTGTTGAGCTCAGGCTTTAGGTTATAGTAAAAGAGAAGAGAGAATACAGTCAGAGTGCATCCAGGGGTTCACAAAAGAGCAACAGTGTGAGTACAGTATTTGGTACATCAGAAAAAAATTGTACATATACAAAGTAATACAGTTTTAGAAAAGCAATGAGACAAGAGAAACAAAGTAGAACTGAGAGAAATAATGAATTAAGTTTATAGTGATTTCAGCCAAGTACTTAAATGCTGTCACAAGAAGCTTTACATACACAAATGTTTTGGATTTGTGGCTTATTTTTCTCGAAGGGCGTAGAGGTATGGCCTGTGTGTTTTTGCTTTGGGGTTTTGGTTTTTTGGGTTTTTATTTATGGTTATTATTTGACCTTAGGCATGAAATTCTTCACATTAACAGGATCTTAAATTGTAATATTCTTCTTAGAAGCTCTGCAGTTTTGTATATGTGTGGTTTTACGTTTCAAATGAAGTACAGAACCTTTGCAAGATTTTTCATCTTATTCCATAGAAAAGTGATATGTTTAGGAATCAGTTGTTAGGATGTAGTATGTAAATGGTTGTAAGTTTGTGTTAGAAATATACTGTTCTTAGATTTGGAATTAATATTCATATTTGCTTCATGAAGTAGCTTAACACCTGTGGAGTGCAGAGTCTGGACTGAATTTATTTTCATATATGTTTTAACTAAGAAATTATTTGAAAATTTATTTTAATTTCCAAATCCTCTAAGTCAAATAGTGACAAGTCCAAGATTTATTTCAGATTAATTAAAAGCATAGGTTGCAATTTTGAACTAATAATGGAAAGCCAGCTCTTTCTGCCAAAACAGTCACTATTCAACATGACTTTACAGGGATTTAATACTGGTGGATGTACTAGTTTATAATCAGTGCATTTTATCAAACATAAGAAAGATGTTCTTAATAATTATAGTTAAATCCTGCCTTTGTGGGTTGATTAGTGCTTTCTGACTCTGCTTATCTATATCTTGACAAGACCCATACACCCACAATCCCACTAGGATTTCTTTTCTGCCCACTCAGTCTCTACTCACATGGAGAATTTCCACTAGTCCACTTTTGGGGACTTTTGGAAGGACTCCATCTTAAGAAACCTTGACTTTAATTTCAGCTTCCTCATCAGCTGTGCAGTTGCACTTTGATGTGGTGGTGCAGAAGCTAGGTATCTGTCACTCTAGCAGGAGCTCTGAGAGAGGCACTGGAGACTGTAGGACAGGGATGACATGACAGTGGCAGTATCAGGCAGGAGAAGGCAAAGGTCGAAGCTTTGCATGGAGAGAAAGAGGTCAGTTTCCAAACAAGGTCATCTCATGTCCTCAGCTCTCACTAAGGAAGTGAACGCCACGCATGGACTGCAAAGAAATGTGATCCCAATCAAGAGATTGGATAAGCTCCAGATTTCCCAGAGAAGTTCCACTGAAATTCAGCTCATGCCAGTGGGAGGGAAACATGTCCTGCAAGCATATCCTGAGGCATGAGACCTTGGTTTCGGCTAAAGAATTTGCCAGGGAACCAACAGGAGACCCCCAGTTTCTGAAGAAGTGTCTAGGGGATTGAAAGCTCCAAGAACCCTGATGGGATCCCTGCAGAACCTTATCCATTGGACTAATTGGCCTCTTCCCTTTTCACGCCAAGCATCTTGTGGACAGGAAAAGGGATGCTCTGGAGAGTTTCTGGTCAATGTTTGGGTAAGAGCTTCTCCCCACATCTCTTGCAGGGCTGTTCTCAGCTCTGGTGCCCTTGGAAAGACAGATCTGCCAGGTGGGTGTCATCAGCGTCACTGGATAGAACAGACAACAGCCACAAAAGCAGTGCTCTGGGAAAATCAGCACCCTGGTGAGCCTGCTAGGCTCTTCAGTTCCAGCCTGGCCCAGTGTCAGTCCTAGTGTCCACAAGAGTGGCTTTACATCCCTTTACCAAAGTGCTGAATTTTCCTACTAATTACTACTATTAACTACTACTATTAATTACATAAATACAATGAATATAAAATACATAAATACAAAATAAGGATGTTTTTAAAATTAAAATAGAGTGCCACAGTGTTTTCCTTAAACTTCGTATAGTAATCAAGATACTACTGGTGTATCTATTTGCATACTAGTAAGTAGTATGCCTTCTTGTGTCTTTAATCATCTGACTTCTAACATATTAAAGAGCAAGTTAAATTTGACCATATATCAATGTGCTTGTATTGTTTGAGTGTTAGAGTAAGAAAAATGCATATAGAAATGGTGCTTTTTGCAGTGTTATTCTCTGTCTGTCCAGAGGAAATGCATAATACCCTCCTGAGACTTAGAGAATACAGGTGAGAAAGCTAGAGAAATAATTGCTATTGCACCAAAACTTCTCATAGAAGACTAAAGAAAGGTGGGGAAGTGTAACAATGTAAAAAAAATGGATTTAGAAAGCATTATTTCCTGACAGCACCATGATTACTGAGAAATGTACTGCTAACAAATTAATTCACTTTTCCAGGCTGTATTGAAGGGTGGTTATAGATTTGATATTTAGTGCTTCAAATTTCTCATTTAAAAAGATAAGGTGAGGAAGAGGCCAAAAGGTGGGAAAAAAAAAAAAAGAAAAAGAAAAAAACCCAGCAAGCATACATATATTTTTTGCACTGACGCAGTGTTATCTTTGTACTTCTTTTCATTGCCATCATGACTATTGACAGCAGGACTTGTCTGAACATTTAACATCTCTAGTTGAATTTTTCCTGTCATTATATTTTTTACAAGACTTTAGAGGTATGACCTCTTTAGAAGTATGACCATAATCTTATTTTTGCTTTGGTTCTGTCCAGCTGCATATCTAGTCCACTCTGTAATTGATTGACAGCTGTCTTTCATTGGTTGAATGAATATTTAGGTGATATAAAATGCAGGTTGGCCACAAAATTTTTTGTGTATGAGTGGTAGATAGCCAAAGAATTTAAGGGCTGCTTGGTATGTCAAAAACACTGAGATGTGTTACTGCTGTGTTAAAATTAGGTAAGCTTATCTAGGCATGATTGTGCATTTAAAATCTGACAGAAGACTTTACTTGATAGTGCCCTTTGTTTAAGCAGGTGTTAGCCATAATAATAGGCTATTGTGATGTGACTTGTCCTCTATAATACATTTTCCCTTTTCCTACAACGTCCATTTGGGACTACAATAGTTCTACTTTAGAAGAATTTTTGAGTATAGCAATAATCAATGGAAGTTTCAGAGGGTGTCATTGAGAAGGTTTCCTGTATGTTTAACAGATGTGAGATAAAATGAAAAATAACATTGCAATGTCTATGAGATGGCATGAAATGGATCTATACTTGCATGATTCACTTCTTGAGAAGCAAACAATGAAAGACTTGCAGGTACCCTTCTCTTCAAATTCTTGTAGTATTACTTTGTCCCTTACTAATCCAGTGTGTTTTGCCTTCCTGGTCAGGTGGCACCTCTCCAGGTCATCTGGAGAATACAGTTTTCCAACCCATTGAAGTTGAAGAAAATTCTGATTTTGCATCAATGTGTTTTGCTACTTTTTTTTGAACAAACACCAGTAAAAAAAAAAAAACCTTAAATTTATTCTAGGCTTTTAAAAAAGGAATTATATTGAGATCAAATGAAAAAACTAAATACAAGTTATACTGAGAGCAAAAAAATATTTCAAATTTATATCTTTTTCTGAGCTAGGAACAGGCTCTTCAGTTTTATAGACACCTGACTTCAATCTTTAATCTGCAGATGGCATTTCTTTGCACAAAATTTCATTTGAACAGAAAAATATACCTGCATTCAAATAAAACTGTATATCATAATCAAATACTGCAAATCCCACAAAAATTCTGCTTAATTTAACTTTTGACTTAAAAGTGTTTGTACAAATAAAGAAGAACTTATGTGTTATACTAGGTGAAATTGGGCAGAATTAATATTTTCCACTGTCCAGGTGCCTCAATTCTTTCTGTGAAGCATCTTTGTAAAATCCAGCGTGATGTGCACTAATAAAAATTACATTAGCTTAAAAACTAAAAGAAGTTCAACAAAATTTTTCTACAATGTGTAAGATGAATAGATTCCATCTATGCTGCATAAATGTGCAAGCCAAACTCAGTTTTCTTAGTCACATTGACTTAAGTTAATGCTACCAGTAGTGAACCATGTTGTTCTTGTGGACTTGGGAACCCAATGTTAAAGCTACTTGAAATTAAATAAATGTGTAAAATAAATGTACAGTCACCTATATGCACATGTGTAGAAATCTAGAAATCTTCTCCCAGGAAAAAATAAAATTTTCAGCAACTAGCCTTAAAGATTGCTAGGCTTTTTATTATGGAAAGGTATCTTTGCTGATGAATGATTTTATTGTTTCTCTCTTCTGAATTTCATTGTAGTGAAACAGAAATACTTATGTACTTAAAGCTCTTGCTCTTAATTTTAGAAATTGCTATGGAAGAATGGAATAATTAGTGAGTTGCATAGGAAGATGCATATGTGCAACACAGCACTGAAGCAAAATTAGGGCTAAGCACCTCTTGAGACAGGGAAAAAAAGGAGTAGTACTCATTTAGAGCAATAAGTTCTTGGGATGAAGGACAGGAGAAAGAAAGGAGAAGATGGATGACTTCTTTGAATCTAGATGCTGTTATCAGGAGATTTATCCCATTCTTGGTTATACCATTCATCAATGTCAAGCTGGAGACTAGTAGTGCTTATTGCTACCCATTATTGATCAGTGGAACTGACAACAGATTTATAACTGGACATGATTACATGGCTCCAGACAAATGAAAATATCACACCTCTCCTTCTCCCTTGTCTTCCAGTCAGGAAGTCATCTTTGCATCTTTGTTCCAGTCATCTCTGTATTCTGCAGTAAGTCTGATGGAATGGTAAACCCAACCTTGGTTTAGTTCACGATAGCCTTTTTTAACAAAACAAAATTTTGTAAACTAAGTTGCTGCCTGCCTAGTAAATTCACAGTTGTTGCCTTCCTAGTAATAAGACAATTTAACTCTCCCAATAAATCATAAAAGAGAAATAATTTCAGTGATTCTTTCAAAACCTTGTTTCTGGACACAGCTACTTATACTGATCAGTAAAAAATTCACACAAATTCAATGTACATTAATGTTATCTGCTTTGGTGCTTTTTCACAAACAAAAGCACACAAAAAAAAAAGTTAGAAGAAAACAAAGAGAAATACTCCATAGAGACATGACCCAGAATTATTATTCTGGCAGACTTGGTCCTTGTTATGTCTTGCAAAAACTGTTCTCCAACATACAGATAAAAAGCTGTAATTTCAACATTGAGTCTGCAAGTAGCATTTTTTTCAATGTGATGTGAACTCTGAAGGACATAGGTAATGAGTGAGTTTGTAGGCTGGTTTCTGTTGAGATGTTGATTTCAGATATTGTTGTTAACTTTCTGTGTTGTTCTCAAGACCTATCTCAGTCTATTCAGGCTAAGCAGCCACTTTCTAGTGTCCACATGGACATTTGAATCTCTCCTGTGAAAAGGCTCTGAATTAGTTATCCACCTCTGTGTGTACAAGTAGGTTAAGTTGTTCTTTCCAAAGCACATTCCCGGGTACAAGTCTAGAGCAAATGCTTTGTCTGTCATTCTGCTGACAAAATGTATGAACCAACCTCTTCTGGACTTTTGAACAACAGACTAACACATCTTAAATGAACAGCGCATGTTTTTCCCCCAGACATAAAAGCATATAGGTACTAGTTTAATGCATTCAAATGCTTATTCCCGCATTTTCCCAATTCTCCAACTGGAATTCAACTTTTCACATACTCCAATATTTCTGTAACTATGCTGTTTATTGTAATATTAGACAAGGTCTACATGCTACGTGTACATGTCTTGCCTTTTTACTACTTTTTTGTTAATAGCTGTGCGTACTGCTGTTCATGTCCTCTTCAACCTGCCTTCAGTGAGAGCCAAAGTCTTGTCCCATCTAACAAATCTCTTGGCCACTTCTTCATAGGGTGTTTGGAAGTGAAGCACCTAAAATCAAGTCTCTTCATACAAAGATCAAGATTATTTCTGTGTGTTCTAGGCATAGCAGTTCCCATACTGCTACCTGCTTTAACATTTTCCTCCCACCTGCAATCAGACTTGAGTCAAACATAAATCAACATGAATTTTGGGTGATGAATCTCTTGTTTCTGTATCAAATGGAAACTGTTTTACATTTCCTTTTTTGTATCTCTTAGTGCTTCCAGATTGCTGTGCAGAACTTACTGACATCAGTGCGGTTTGGTCTCTCAACTGGAGAACACAGAACCAAAAGTTCAGGTTGCAATGCTGGCAGCTGAGGATCAAAGTAAGACAATTTTTTTTGGTTGGGTTTGCTTTGGATTTTTTATTCTTTGCCATTCTGAGATCAGGTTTGTGTTCTGCTTAAGGCAACATGCATTCAAAGTGTAAGACAGGCAACTAGGATACGGCATAGTACGTTCTAGATAGGCTTACAGTAGCAATACCTCTGGCAGATGTAAAAGTGAAGCTCTGTCAACACAGATAGAAGCACAACTGAGTGAAATGGAAAAGAACATATGTGATTTGACAGTTCTAAAATCCTAATAGTTTTTTACTCTCTGTGGCATCAACTTGATTTTTTTTTCCTTCATCATTTTCTTTGTTAAGAAGAAATATGAGGGTTTTTTTGTTTGAAGGGGCTTTTTATGTTGCTATTTTTTGGTTTTTGGGGAGATTGGTTTTTGTTTTTATTTGGGTTTTTTTATTTGTTTTGGTTGTTTGAGATTTTTTGGTTTTGGTTTTTTGGTGGTTTTGGATTTTTTTTTTTTTTTTGTTTTGTTGTGGGGGGGGGAGGTGTTTGGTTATAAAATTCTTGTTTCCAAAGTTTTTAGATCCTGAGAGCTAAACACCACCTCTCATTTTGGTAGGAAAGGGTCACAGTGAAAGTCATTGCATTTAAGTTTTCACCACAATAGTGACAATGAATTCTGAGCATAATTAGTATGAGGGTATCACTGAACTGATGAAAGACTCAATAGCAAAGCAATAATGTGAGGGACTAACAAAGTCTGTGTCTTGGATATATTTCTCCCATTGCCTTTAGTATGTCTAGGATCTCCATTAGAATAAATTATCAGCTCTGACAGCTCCCAGGTCTTGAGCAAGCCATGTAGTTGAGACATGTTTGACCTTGAATAATCTCATCCTATGCTAATAGCAGAATAGAATTCAAACATTCATAGAAAACTTCTCAGGGGATTTTTTGTTTGTTTTCTTCCACTTTTTAAAGAACTTCCAGATAAATCTTCAAAACATTCTGTAGTTTTTGTAAGTAAGTGCTTTGAGAATACTGACCTTCACAGAAATATTTGGCACTGAAGAGGTATAAAGTCTGCAGCAGTCACTAAGGGTTCTTTAGACTGTGAAACTAAAGACAATGTTTATAGTGACTGCTTTTTTCTGTCATTGCTAATCATTGTATTTGATTCACCACAATTGATTTTGTTCACTATCATAATGTGTTTGGTATGGAGTTATATATCTTATATAAGAGATCAGCTTTTGAATCTTTGTTTATTTCTGCCTTTTTTGCTGTGGTAAATAACACTCTGAAGACTCTCAGTGTGCAGTTGGTAAGAGATGCATTTATCACTTAGCTACCTGGATTCTTGTTCCTCTTTTAAAATAGACAGTTTTCAGCTTAGAATGTCTCTCTATGCTCCTTTATGATACAAAATCCCAGAAGATCAAAACAAGAATGATCAGCTTGATGCTCTGATGACCTGATTGATAGCATAAAAGGAGGAAAACAAAATATGTGGTCACATCCTTAAAATTCACTTTTGGTTATTCTGTTTCATGGAAATCTATGTCTAAATGCCTAAGAAGAGGGTTTGCTGAGAAATGCTGAGGTTGAAGAGAAACTTGCATGGCAGCCAGTTTATGATTAGCTAACTTTGAAATTCAGTCTTCAGTCAGGCTCTCATTTAAATAATGATAAGTAACAGGCATAAAATTGAGAATTAGTAGTATGCCTAAAAAACCACCTGGTTTCAATCTTAGCTTAAAAAATTGAGTTTAGCTTTTAGTTCAATTTAGCTTTGTCAGCTTCCCCCCTTCCCAAATCAGTATTGCTAAAATCATATTTTTAATTTGTTTCAAATTACTAGAAACAACTATTTTCCTCCCATGGGGAAATATTCCAGGTTAATTTTGTTAAATTACCTCTGAAGTATTCTGGATGATAGTTCTAGGTGGCTAAGGGTCAGTTTCCTTTCTAGACAACGGTGCTACAGTGCCAGAAAACAGTGGCAGGGCTATGCAATTATCTGAGTTGCTTTACTCTACAAGAATCTCAAAAGTATAATCTCATGATTGCAGAGGTACAGATATACTTGGAAAGTTTCTTGTTGGTAGCAACAGTGATAAATTATTTCCAGAAACAGATGTTAGATCTAAATGGCACTTGAACTGTAAATCCCTCAAACTATTTAGTCCTTTTTTCTCTTGTGCTCTAATTTCATTGGGTGGTTTGTTTTTTTTCCCCCTTAGCTTTCCTCTTGGGTCAAGTAACTCAGTAGTCTCATTCTGTCAGCAGTCAGTCAGGAAAAATTGTATGAATCAGGATCCTATTTCTCTTCTACTTCTCTTACTACCAATCACTTGCTTCAGTACTTGGTTAGTATTATGTCTGAAAAGATCTTGTTTCATTATTTGAAAAAATTACTAAATCTTGTCTCAACCTGTTACATATAGCTCACAGCTATATTAATGGCTTGATGCTTACCTTCTAGCATAAAATATTTGTTCCTGGAAGTTTACTGATAAGCTGCTTGTCTGATAGGTGACTGCACAAGGAAAACAAAACATTGTTAACCTGTTCAACTTCAGGAATCTGACTTATTCAATTAATCTCCTTAGGCTCCCTCTAGACTCATAAACTGTAAGGTTCTCAAAAAACAATTCACTGATGGATCACAACTTGGATTTTCTGAACTATCTTTCCAGAAACCCACCATCCTCACTTAGGAGGCTACAGGATCAAGGAGTAGCCTTTTAATTTGTGAGAATACCTGTGTGAGTCACCAGTGTAGTGTAAGAACCTGAACCAAATTGAGACTGACAAAGCCAGAGAGGTAAAGAGAAGGGAGTAGAGAGAAAGGTATATACATAGTATAATAGACAGACATGTTCCTTGTATTTTTCAGATGGAAACCATATTTTTGGGGAGGTAGGGTGGGTTTTTATTGAGTGCTTTTTAATTGTGATAGTATTTGTGAAGATAATATTTCAGAACTGGTTTATAACAGAAAATACTCTTCAATGAAATTGAAAATCTTGCTTTTTTTTTCCCCCCAGAAGAATCTTTTACTGTCTATAACTAAAATAAATGAATAGTGCTGATTTCTGCTAGCTTTTTATAAAAAAATATTTCATTTGACATAAAAATTTTTTAAGGTCTAGTAAAATGTAGTTTCCAAACTTATTTGAACTTTCAGTCTCTGTAAGAGTTTGTAGATCAAGTTTTGCTGATATATTTTGAGACAATTACTTCCTCAGCAACTTTCTGCATGACACCTTTGAGAGGACCAGTCCATTGGGTGGTGCAGATAACAAGCAAAACTGTCTTCACAGTACAGTGGGTTATTATGGAAAAAGTAATGTTTAAAGTAATTTTAAAATAAAAGTAATTTTAAAATCAAAACAATCCTAACTGTTCAAAGAAAGAAAGAATGATTTATTTGAACATTGACACTTTAAATCTGCAAGTTAAAAATAAATATCTTAACTGGGGTTTTCTCTCTTATAAAAATATACTCAAAATTTGTCCTTACCTATCTCACTCCAAATCAGAATTTTGAAAAAATGTACTTTTTTAAATGGCAGAAATTACTGTTGTTCACAGATTCAGGTTTTTGGTTTTTTCACTTCCAATTCGAGCCTGAGGCCTCATGCATTGATTGCTGTTGCCCTGAACATCTCTAATTTCTCAGCTCCTGTTGTTTAATGGGCAATAGGAACATGTGTAGGCAGGAAAAATAAAGGCCCTTCCAATTTCTTACATCGGTCCCTTGAAGTAGTTTTGCTTAATCTATTTTTGGTACAGCTGTCTTTCACTGCAGGATTGTTTTTTAATTAGTTTTAGTATTCACACTCTTGCTTCTATTCCTTCAAACCTTTCTCTGTACTTGATGTTTTCAGTATTGTTAAAACCTGTGGGTCAAGGTGACCACACAAATCTTTTCATACCTAATTTCAGAGAGGTTGTATCTGTATTGCTTTTCCTTACTGTGTGGGTTGTTTTTTTTTTTCCTATTTTCCCTCCTTTGGCCATATTGGCTTTTTAAACTCCTCATTTTATTGCTGTATGTTATGCATTCCACATCCTTTGGGCACACTTTAATCTCATTATACACATTTCAGTTTCTCTCTGCTGTTTCATTACACTCGATTTCACTCAACCTGCTGATTTTTTTCCCCTAAACTCTGTTATTCTGCAATCCTGTATCTTCATTTCCCCCCTTTGGTTTTACTGTAGATACAATTTTACACTTAACTAGATTAAAATTACAGTGCAAAGCACTTTACTTGTTCTGTAAACTTTGTCTCAAATACTGTCTGGAACTAAAACATTCAGCACAGTAAGAAAAACACAGAAAACCAAATCACAAAAAATAATTACATGACAAATGCATTAACCATTCAAACTGATCTAGAAGTGAGGGAGTGTAAATAAAGAACTCCTTGGAATAGGACTAAGGTGTGTTCAAGAAACTGGATAATGAAATCCAAGATAAGAGTTCTGATGTAAAAAAAATAGAAAATATACCAAACATAAAGCAGATAAATAATTTGAATCGAGTAAACAATAAGCCATCTAGCACCACATGATTACAATAAGAAGAGAAAGATATCACTTGTCCTCATTCACCGTCACTATGGATGGCTGCTTTCTTCTCCCAAATTGTCAAGTGTTATGTAATTATCTGATTGAGAGATAGCCAAATGGGAACTGAAAATTCTGGAGAGGAGTTCCAGGTATTTGAAATTGAACTGAACTTTTTCTTCTATGCATTACTAGAAGGTGGAGGAGATTGGTTTTTCACTTGTCACGGAGGCGTAGCATTAATCAGAGGTGACGTACCCTTACACACCTTTACTTTTTATATAATCTGCATTTTACAGTGGCGTTTATCTAATGTGTTCATTTCCTTTCACACTCAGGAACATTATTAATAATTACATTTATACTACTCATGCTGTCTCCTTGCATGTGCTTTTCTCGTTTTCTTAAAAAAAAAAAGCAATTCTCTTTGACTAGAGCACATGAAGTTTTACTAGTCTAGAGTTTGACCATCACAAAAATTCAACATAAATGGAGTATTTGGGATCATTAGATCTTCCAGAGGAAGAAATCACTGTTATTTTCTTTGAAGAGCATAAAAATGATGAAAAATCACAATTTAACTGTAAACTTTGAGTATCTTATGGTTGTGTTTCTTTACAAGAAAAATTTAATGGTAACAATAAAAGGCTTAGTGCTTTGCGGAAACATCTTGATTTTTTTCTTCTGTTTAGAATACCACTTCAAATTGAATTTTTTGTTCCCATTGATATACTTCTTTTCATTTTATCTTCGCCATTTTGAGTGATTTTTTTTTTCCTTTCATTGAAATATTCCTTCTAAGGAAACTCATGTTTGATGCTATATAAGATTTCGTTAATATACTGTAATCTCTTCATATAAATTAAGAAATATGGTGCCCTCCTTTTTCAATGGATGACTAGTTCTCAGAAAAGATGAGGGAGACAATGTCACAGCCATGGTCAAGTTCTTAATTCTCTCTTACCTTCTAGATACTGGATGCAATCTGAGCTTTAAACACTGACAATAACTTTTGAGTCAGGCAGTTGAGGTTTCCACCTACCTTATTTATCCCACTCATATCTCACTGAATTAGTCATAACTGGACTATAGGAGGCTGTATCAAAGGACTTGATAAAAATCAAGGTACATGGCATTCACTGCCCTCTTCTTAGACACACTGCCATCCATCTCATCTCAGATAGCAATGGAGTTAGGGAGATATGATTTGTCTTAGTAAATTGTTCTTATTGCTCCTAGTCACTCTCTTGTCTCTTGTTTTAAGAAATAACTTCTAGGGGAAATTGCTCCATAACCTTTCTGGGGCATAAGGCAAGGCTGACCAATGTTAGGTTCCTGAATCCTCCTTGCCCTTTTTGAAGATGGATGACATTGGTCTTTTTTTCCAGCCATCAGAAACCTCTGCTGATTACCATGATGATAGGGAACAGTCTCAGTTACACAACCAGCTCCATAAACATCAATTCCAAACACTTGTATATGTACAGCGCAATTAAATAATACGCAACTCTTTCTTCCTCTACTCTGGGTACAACTTTACTCCTTCAGATTCTGCTTGGAGGATGACTGAGAACAAGATTTACCAATGAAAACTGAGTAAAAGAAAGCAGTGAATACTTCAGTCTTATCTCTTCTCATATAAGATTTCCTGCCCCAGTGAGCAATGAGTTCACATTTGTCTTATCTTCCCTTCTGCTATTGAGGAACTTAGAAAAATCTTGCTTACCATCCTTTATCTCTTTTGGTAGTGTCAGATTGATATGGGCTTTGGCTTTTTCCTTGGTGTGATTGGTCTTCTTATTCTTCCCATACAGCCTATTCCTGCCTTCACCTCCTGTATATTTCCTTTATGTGTTTAAGGTCAAGTCAGGAGCTCCACATTCATCAATGCCTGCTTAGCTTTCTGCAAATCTAAGCCTGCATTCTGAAATCCAAATTTGTTGTTAATCTCACTCACTATTCTTCAGACCATAAACTTCACAGTGTTTTGATCACTGATGCCAAGGCTGCCCTTGACCTTTACATCATCCAGAACTTCTTATTTGTAAGAAATAGATAAAATTGAATGTCTCTTCTAATCTGTTCATCAGTCACCTGGATCACTCACCTTTCCCCTGTTGTGCGGATAATAGGTTTGGCCTAAGTTAGTCCTGAGGTATCCTGACAAGTCTTGCTCTCACCAGTGACCAGAACATTTAATACACCTGAACCTGCAGCTCTGCAGGGAGCAGGAAGCCAGGTGCTTCCAGGCTGCCCTGCAGCAACAGCTCCCATAGGATGGGCAGCAGAGCACAGATGGGCTGCAGCATGTCTTGGCAGCGCTGCTTGCCCCTTGTCCGTGCTCTAACCAGACTCATGGATGTTCTTTGGAACTATTCTATTTCTGTTCTCTCCATTCAGAGACCAGGTAATCAAGCTGAACAAAACTTTCAGAGACTTTGAGTTTCATTAATTCATATAATGGAATTATAATGTGTTTAGTGTTAGTCTTATCTCTTATACAACCTAATACTTTCTTTGCTTTCTGACTGTTTTGTGCAGAAGTTTTCACAAGATTTCCAGAGTTGCACTCATATCTAAGTTGCTTCACCTCATGTTTAAAGTTGTGAATGTGTATAAACCTGCTGTGCCTTAAAATCTTTTCCTAGGTGAGAATGGCTTCAGCAGTTTTACTGTAGATTTTATGATCTTGTTTTGTCTTTTTTTTCTCAGGTTACTCTAAATACACCATGTAAAATGCATGCTTAAATGATAAGCATGTGTAAATGGGCATACAGAAAATGGAACTTCAACTTCATGATATATTGGGATTGTATTTATTAGTATGCTGACTGTTTAGAAGTGAAAAAAAAAAAGGTGTGTGGCAGGCAAAAGGTAATTCGGCCAACAAAACTTTAATACACTTCTTTACAGCTGAGTGTCCTCCTCCTATTTCTTCTATTTTGTGTAAATAGTACTTTTAAATTAAAAGAATAAAAGGTATAAAAAGTACTGCACACTCTTACAATATTGCAACTGGAAAACATAAAAATAGTAAATAACATAAGGAGCTAATATGTGTGAAAAATAAAAAATATATATTCTGCCCTCTATTGGTCTGCTCCTCTCCCCCTTCTCCTTTGGCATACACAGGCAAGACTTGCAGAACATTGCAATTTCACATCAGTGTGCTCTAGTTTTTGTGCATTACTTCATCCTTTTTCTCATTTAACTTTGCTTCATCCTAGTCAGTTTTTGCTCATGTTGACTGCCTTTTTGGTAGTACTTTTTAATTAAAGAAATACTTGTGTGTTTTTCAGTGCTGCCATGATATAATTTCATTCAACAAATTTGTGTGCTCAGTGAAGAATTGTGTGGTTATCACACTGGGTGGATAGACAAGCTTGTTTCTATTTATGGGATAATGGTAAAAATGATAAAAAACTTGATGAAAAATTGGTAGAAGTTTCAAAAATGAGGAGAAATTTTGAAAATTAAAAAAGAAGCTGAGAAATGTTATGAAATTTGAAGGCCATGTAGTTAATGTAGAATGGTGTTTCCTTCCCTAGTGAGATCATCAGCTGTGACCTAGCTGTGACTAGTCTTAGGCTAGTTCCAAACTGGGAGTTGCCTGCACTGTAATTTTAATAAGCAATGCTTATTTCTGAATGCTATGTTGATAATATTTAAATATTAGACACTGGTCATTTCAGAGTTTGCAATGAAAATGATGTGACATGTAAAATTAATTCTGTACAAATGTTTTGAGGCTGGACACTCGTGGAAAAGACTGAGAGAATTAAGAAATGCTGAAGGTGATGGATGCTATTTCATTGCATTGTGGGCAGACAGATTTCTGGTATGAAATTCACTGGACACGTCCTTCAATTAGAAATAAATTCCTGATTTGGAACACAAACTAGAGTTACTTTGGAAAAAAAATCTATAAGGTCTTTGAATATAAGTGAAAGTGTAGAGCTGATTGGGGTCAACTGTGGCTACTCTAGGCAGATATTTAAATTCCGGGTTTTATAGACATGGGAGGTAATTTAATAATTTAGGGGTTTTAGTTCCATCAACAGCCTAATCCCTGATTCTTTAAGTAACTTTTCACATCATTTTTCTGCAGACATGCACATATTCTGTAAAATAGTGTGTGTTTTAGATTTAAAGTAAAGCTGGTTAGGGTGAGGGTTACGTGCTGGAGATACCTGCTTAGTCACTAAGGTAGGCTACAACCTTACATAAGGAGCTCCACCTTAGGTGGAATGGGTCAAGAGCTGCTGAGAGCAATTTCAGACCAGTTCTCTGTCTCAAAAGATAATGGCAAACTTTGTGGCAGTTAGCACACTTCTGGAGAAAAGCCTTTCTGAACAGGTCTCAATAAGAAATATATAATAAATTAATAAGTAATAAAATCTGATCCAGACACCTCAAGCTTTCCATCCACTGATGAATGTCTGTTGAATAAGCAGAGGAGCATGTTAGACTTTTGTAGTCTTGTGTACTTACTCGGATTCAGATAATCCTCAGGTTTTCTACAGGGACTTGAATAACTTTAGTAGGAAGGACTGCGTGTTAGTGGATTTTGTAGTTAAGAAAGCTTCCATAGCAGGGAGCTGTGGCAGTTTCTAAAGAGGAAGAGGGAAATAAACCGCTCTGAGTTCAAACCCCCAAGCTATAAAGAATGAAAAGAATACAAAGATCCTCCTCCCCCATGTTTAGAAAGAAATTAATATTTTTGAGGAATGGATTAACTTAGACCACCTAGGTGAATCTCTGGTTTCAGTGATTCTCAAATAGACTGTTCCCCTGATGTCATGAGTTAAAGGTTACTGTTCTTCCATGTGGTCAGAATTGGTGGGAAATTGAACACGCTGTTGAGCTTATTTGTGTTGCTATTTATGTACATTTCTGTGATGTTGCCTGAGTGTTGAGTTGAGTGTTCTTCTTTTGTGTAACTAACTGATAGCAATCATGTAAAATTGATATGCACTACCTTGGTAGCTGAGGATGTGGGTTGAAAGAATTCATTTCCTTTATAACAGTATCATAAAATACAATCTAACTTTCTTGGTATTTTGAACTATTTCAAAACCATGACTGACCAGAACATAAGTTATGAATGTTCTGCTGATTGTGCTGAGATAGAGAAAGTAATAAACCCAGAGAAGAGTGATTTCATCTATAAATTTGAGGAAGGGAAATTTTAAGAATGGTTCAATGTCTGAGCCGTGAGTATATAAAATTTACATTACTCTGAGTCAAACATTTTTTAAAAATAAGGCCTTTAAAGCTGCTAGAATCACTGTATGATGTTGTCTTCATGCTGACAATTCCTGTTGACTTAGTCTATGTGGTTCATAACATCTCAGTGTATGTATCTCCATCCAGAGATGGATGGAGAAAGCACTATCCAGACATTTCTTGAACTCTTACGGTCTTGGTGTCATGACTGTTTCCTTGGGCACTCTATTCCAGTGACCAATCATTCTTTCAGGGAAGAATCTTTTCCTAAAGTCTAGTTTGAACTTCGCTTGACACAGCTTCATACCTTTGCCATTTAATTTTTTCCTATTTTATCATTCAGCCATTAGTTCATGTTTCCTATATTTTTTTAAAAGAGATTGTGTTCCATTGCTGCTGTTGGGTTGGTTTTTTTTCCCCTGTGAAGCTCCATAAATTCCATAACTATTCTAATCTCTCAATAAGTCTGCCTGAGAGGTAGGCACACTTAGCTAAAAGAACCCTGTTTGTGTAGTAATTTAAATATCTTCTGCATAATGAGTTTAAAATCTCCTTTTAGAAAAATGTTGTCTGCAGTTCTGTATTGTCTTCCAGTATTATCCCACCACTACAGAAGACAGCTATGCTATCCATATTCCAGCTCACTGGTTAGACACTTTACTAGGTTGCTGTATTAGTTACACAGGTTGAATCTTTTCCTAGTGGGGCTCTGCTAATGCTCCATTCTGAAAAAAAAGTATGAGGTTTTTCTTTCTCTAGGCAGAATTTAGAAGAAAATTGCAATTCCTTTGTGAGCTCCATGTTTAGCATTTTCATGCCTGTATAAGTTACCATTTCTGTGCATCATTGATTTTATTCTCAGGGACCTATATATGCAACACACAACATCCTTTTGGCAGTGTGCTGGAGGCTGCATGGAAGTTATCCACACAGTGGATTCTGCCCTTCCATTTGGATGTTCTTTAAGGTAATGAGTAGTCTGGAGACCATACCAGTCCTGAGCTGCTGTAGCCTCCTTTTCCCAGAGCACATTTAGGAGCTAAAAGAGAGACAGTACTAAACCAAAACTGGTAAAATATTTACAGTCTCCACTTCTGTTGAAATCCATCTGTGCAATCCATTTATGATAAGAAACTTTTCCCTGCTGAACCTTGTAGTGCATAAGCATGTTTCACAAGAGAGTAATCTGTGTAAGGTAAGTAAATATATAAAAGTCTTGTGATTAAAATAAAAAAAATAAGTATAATATGGCAGTACTTTGCTTACCAAAGAAAGAATCAACTATAGAGTGCTACACTGTCTTTTGCAGAAAAAATAATGCTTTTGAGAAACATATATTTTTCATAAGCTGAGGGGAGAGCTCAGCTAAATTTGACTACATTTTCAAAAAATTGTTACATTTTCTTAAAAGAACATTGATAAAAATTATCATTTATTCACAACATAACTGGATAATACCTGTTTCATGTTAACCCTTGCAATAAAAGCTGGAAATTTGAGAGCCACAGAGCTGGTTTTGCCTATTGCAACAGACAGAAAGTGCTGTTACTATGGAGGTATTGCCAGAACTTGGGTCTTGGGCACTCACTGTTGTTTAGAATGACTCTTGGTAAGGTTTTTGAGGTAACTTACAGGAAAACAATGTACTTCAGAAATCCCATGTCTTGCTCCCTTACAATGGGGCTGAAACTGTTCCCAGCTAGCGGTAATGTTGCATTGTCAAATCCATGGATACCCTTTTGCAAGTTATGCCTAGGATGCGGAAGATTGCATTTCTGAAAGCCAGATAGAATCAGAACCAGAGTCGTGGAATCATTTAAGCTGGAAAAGACCTTGAGTGCAACAATTAACCATGTTTGTAGGCTCCACAACTACATGTGCTTTAGGAGGTAGCGACTCAACCATTTCCCCAGGCTGCCTATTCCAATGCTTGACAGTCCTTTTCATAGAGAACTTTTTCCTAATATCCAACCTAGACCTTTCCTGGTGCAACTTGAGGCCATTTCCTCTTGTTCTGTTGTTTGTTTCTTAAGAGAAGAGACCAAACCCTACCTGGCTACATGCTCCTGTCAGGCAGTTATAGAAAGTGATAAGGTCTCCCCCGAACCTCATTTCTTCCAGGCTAAAAAACCTCAGCTCCCTCAGATGCTCCTCATCAGACTTGTGTTCCAGAGCCTTCACCAGCTCCATTGCCCTTCTCTGGAGCTGCTCCAGCATCTCAGTGTCTTTGTTGTAGTGAGGGACAGAGAACTGAACTCAGGATTCAAGGCGAGGCTCACCAATGCCAAGTATAGGGGATGATCACTACCCTGGCCACAGTGTTGCTGATCCAGTCCAGGATGCCATTGGCCTTCTTGGCCAGCTGGACATGCCCTGGCTCATGTTCAGCCACTGCCAGCCACCACCTCCAGGTTCTTTTCCATTAGACAGCTCTGCCCCAAAGATCACAGGGTTGTTGTGACTCAAGTACAGGACTTGGAACTTCACGTTATTGATCCCGAGATGTTGTTCCTGTCAGAAAGAGGTCTTCTATGACAATGACATATCTTTTTTTTTTTAAATGGGAGAGTTTTGATATAGTGCATAGGCTGACTTAACCTTGGTGATACCTCCAAGATAGATGAATCTCTATAACTGTGCTCTATTTTACTATTTCTTAAAGCAGAACTAAAGGAATGGTTTATGCATGCGATCCACCTTGGCAGGCAACCTGTAGAATTCACATATTTAGTCTCATTTCTACAATTTGATTGTTGGTACCATACAGTCAGTATCAAAAAACCCAAAAAATCTGATTTGAAAAGCAATTAGCTGGAATAGTTTGTAACAAATCAGGATGTTGCTGGGAACTTGCTGGAGCCAAACAGAACTTTTGCCACCAGTTTTAAGCAGTGCAGTATGAGTTTTGGTCAGCAGTGTCAAGCATGCCAGGGTTTAAAATTCTGCCCAGCATCCTCTGGCCAGGTAGGCTTTGTGCTCTTACTCATCTGTTCTTGTTAAAATTGTGATATCCAAGGAATACACATCAGTGGTATGCTGACACTACCTCTGGTAAATAGGTAGATGTTGGCATTTATGGGATATAACAATGACTGTCGGGGCACTGCAGCACTGTTATAGAAGTTGCAGGCATTTGTACTAAATGTAGGACTTGTCTTGGAGTCTGTCATTTTGATTGCCTCTTACACTTGGATTTACTTTTAAAATATGTGAAAAATTTTTGAGAAGGATTTTTGAGAATATTTTTCACAGCCATATTTATTGAACATTTTTATGCTTTTCTTTTTTAAAGGAATATAGAGCATATTCAACAAGTACAATCCTAAAGTCTATTCTTAAGTTTTATTCAGGTAAACTCAAAAGAGTTTCAAAATGACAGATTAAGAAAGGAACTTGTTTTGCCTAAGTGATAAAGACTTTTCATCATAGAATTTAGCAGAGTAACAAAGAATCACTCCAAAATCAAAAACACAAAATCTCCCCCAAAACTAACATTAATAGTAAAAAAAGAAAGTGGACTTCTGGGCTGGATGTTCATTATGAGAAAGAAAGAAAGAAGTAATTTAAAAAGCAGTTTTCCATGGAGAGAATATATTTTAACTAACTGGAATTATGTCTTTAGTTTTCCTACCCTTTGGTAGGAAAAACCCTCTTATGCTCTAAATTAAATCATGTGTATCTTCAATGAGTTTCCTTTCCATCATGCCAGTTCAATATCAAAGATTTGATCTCTAGAGAAAAAAAAAAAGCAGTGTATAACAGAACTGGTGCATATGTTTCCTTCCTTGATCCATGTATTTTATTTATAACCTTATCCTTTCCCTAGAGGATTTCAGATGCATGTTGATGCCAAATGCCTTTCCAAAAGTAGCTGTCAAGAGAAATAAATACTTTTGGAGTGATTGACTAGGGAGAGAAAATGTACAGATAGTAAGCAAGGCGGCAACATACACTTTTATTTTCAAATAAATGATCTGAAATTGGTGGCTTGTCCTCCCTAGGATATTAAAAAGGACCGTAAGATTTAGAGAGTGGGAAATACAGAGTGCATATTCCTTCAGTCGTGTGCAAACATCTAGGGTCTTGGGGAAATGCTGTAAGCAGGTACAGTGGCCTCAATATTTTTCCTCATCAGGAACATCTGATAACACACAGGGCTTGAAACACTTTACTGGAAGATTCTTATCCAAAATCTTGTCTCAGTATTTCTGAAAGTTAAGATATTTGAAATGCTGATAAAGGCTGATGAGGTTAATGTAAGATGAGGGCCTAGGAGAGATCTAGGTTAACATGAGATTAGAGATACCAGACAGCTTGTGATAAATTAAAATTTCTCTTTCATTTCACCTCAGTGAAGCAATAAGAGTAAAGCAATGCTCCAAAGGAATTTTTCTTAGTGAACTTCAGCAGGAGAAGCCTATGCCTAAACATTACAGCATTTAAAATGTACTGCTTGGCAACAGCTCTGAAAGTCCTTCTTCATTTACATGATTGAATTTCTTTTATATGGAGTATAAAGAACTAAAATGATGGTCACACATCTCCAGTGTTTGGGAATTAGCTGTGAAACACCAGGATCTGGAAATTCCTGTTGGTGTAATTAAAAGTAACTGTTTTTCTGTTGCTCACAGGCTACTGTGAAGGAAATATGAGTTCTTCAGCAATCTTCTTTCCTGTTACTGTCTTCAAATGTGTTCCTTTTCTTTTCATGGCAGCTTTTGATATCTCCATTAGTTTTTCTCATTGTACTAAGGAAGATAAGCAACCAGGTGTTTGCCACGTTCTTTGCACACTGGCAAAGTATTTTTGCAATGGAGCAGCCTCAGGTCATAATGCCCTTAACTGGGATAATTTGCATGCAAATCTGTTGAATACTTGATGATACATATATTAATTTGCAAATTTTTCTCATGTAAATTAGTTTGAGATAGAAATTGTTCTTATCACTAAAAAACAAGGGCCAGATTCTGTAATTTTTACTAAATTGTCTTGTGTAATTATTATAATGATGATTAATTGCATCCATAACACTACAGGTTTTGGGGAACTTGGTCTTTAGCAAAATCAAAAAAACAAATACATTTGATAAATATTTTGTGGACAAATCTGAATGCCATCATGGTCTTCAAAATAGCACCTATGGGATAAAGAAAAAAAATCCCTGATACAAATATCAGTGGTATTAGTGATTTTCTGCTTTTCAAATTGTGGTCTATGAAATTGTAAAGCCGAATAAAATTTATAAGTTCTCAGCTCCTGTAAAATGCACAAAGCTACTCTGCATTCCCAGATTTTGCCTTCCAGTGTTCAGCACTTTACCATATGCATTTGAAAAGCAATGGTGAATGAAAGTGGAACAAATTCTGGCATCAGAAGATATATTGATTGTTCTAACTCAAGTTGATTTTAATATTAGTTACAAGCAAGGTAGACTGATATTCCCCTTGCAGTGTTTCATGTGCTTGAGATCTCCCTTCTCTAGACCCTTCACAAGAGCTTCATTGCTCTTTGAAAGTGTTTTGGAGGGTCTTTTCTGGACATGTTTCAGGACTTCAATGTCTGACTTGTAGTGAAGTGCACAAAACCAGACTATTGAGGTGCAGACTACACAAAACCACTATTGAGGTGCAGCCTCACCAGTGCTGAGGATGAAAGGGAAAGAAGCAGTGGAGACCAAGCCCCCCTCCACACCTGACAGAAGCCCTTAGGGAGCATTAGCAGCCAGGAGCATCACAAAGAGGGCAGGCACACAGGAGATGGTAGGGCAGTTTGTGCAGCAGGGTGGGCAGGATGGACCTGCAGCTCTGCCAGCCAGCCTGACCAGGGAACAGTGGTCTTGATCCAGCAGAAAGTCATGGCCTCTCTCAGCTCTGCCCCCACCATGGCTGACACAGACACCAGGAGAAAGCTTCAGTGGGAGCAAGCTGACACCCAGGTGCCAGGCTGGAGGGTGGCCCTTGCTCCTATGTGGGTAGGGATGGCAGCAGTAATTAGAGCTGCACTCAGGTAGAGGAACTCCTCCACTTAGTGGCAGAGCTCCAGAAGGAGGTGAGTAGACTAGGAAGTAGGAAAGAGAGACGGAAAGAGACTACTGGAATCATGCCCTGTCTGCCCTGGGACAGGCCCCACAGGCAGATGAGGTGCATAACACAGGGGCTTCCCTCTCCTCCACTCAGCTGAATACAGCAACTTAAGGGATGAGGGAAATGGCAGTATTTACACTAAGTACCTTCCTTGGTATCCTCTTCTGTAAATTCATGTACTCTACTTTCTCCTTGTACATTCATGAATCTTATGGCAACATTCACCTTAATGTTCATTAATCTCCCGGAAATAAGTTAAGTAAGAAATGTAGCAAGAAATGAATAGGATGATTTCAGCAATGCCAGGTCACTAGTATCTGCTTCCTGGGTAAGCACATTTTCCTTGATCACCACTTGTTTCCTGCTTTGTTGACAGTTGTTCACAAATGGAAAAATGTTCAGTGCTGCTATTTCTTCTCAGTAGCAAACTTTCTGATGTACATGCTTGGAAGTTGCCCAGTTCCTAAATAAATATCTTCTCTGTCCTTGTGGGCCTAAGGATTTGTATGTGATAACCATCAGCTTGAGCAATGTAGCACTTGCTTGTAACTCACAAAGATTCATTTACAGGGTGCTTTTTTTTGGTTAAATTTATTGGTTGTAAATTTTCTATGAGCAGTTTTTCATGTATATCTTTTAGATAAAATCTGATAAATGAATCCAGTTGTGTATCTTTTTTTTCCCTATTGGATCAGAATGACTTTTTAGAAATAGAAATGGCGTTACATATGCCAATATAAATTTGAAATTCTCTTTCTACCATCACCATTAGATAAATATGATGAATTTTCAGAGTTACTGCAGGAGGTCAGCCTGTCTTCTAGCACAAGAGAATGCATGTCTTGTCCCATGGCAGCTTTGCCTATGCTTGTTCACAACTCAGAGCTGAAGGAGAAGTTGGCAATCCCCCTGTGAGAATATTCTTGGAAGGATATTTTATCATCTTCAATATTCTGTAGCTTTTACTGGGATGAATGATCTTTGCAGGATAGGTTTTCCCTTCCATTTTCATTTAACAGTCTGTGTATATTATTACAGTTAAAAAAAAAAAAGAGCTGACTATGGTATTCTATTAAAAATAATAATAAAAAGTCTTATAACTTGAAACAGGAATACTTTCCCTGGAGAAATGAGAGCTTTTTACTTAAGCGAATGTTATATATATTGAGCTGGAAATGATCCAGACAGGAGATTGACTACTCAGAATAATTGCAGTCCAGTAGGACAGGCTTAATTAGGTTTTTCAACAAAATTTTGGACTGGGTGGAAGCATCTGAGCTTTATCAGCCTCCTACTTTACCATTTTCAAGACAGCAGTCAGATTTTTCCACAATGAAATTACTGTATTTGAAAGACATGGGAGTGGTGCTGTGCTCTGACCACACAGCAGAGGACTCTGAAAGCATATTAAACCATTTGTCTCCCCTCAGTCTGACCACCCTCATCTATCTTTTTTGCACTAGTGAATGTATTACTTCTGAATGCTGCTTGACCTTTCTCATCCAATTGAAAACAACTGTAATATCACTGTTCTCACAGAACGTTTCTATGTTTTAAGAATTCTGGACAGTCAGAAACTTATCAGAGTAAGACTGTGGAAAGCTAAGATTTCTTGGTTTGTTTAAGGTACAATGGGCTCTGCTACCCAAATTGAAATAAAAAGAGTTTTTTGGGTTCCCCACCCCATAATTAATACATTAGTAGATGTAAATTATTATAGTTTTACTGACTTGCATAGCATTCCACTTATTCACAAGAGCTGTGAAACTTCTTCAAAATATCAGGATTAGTAGAGGATACCATCTTAGAAATTGCAGCTCATCATGACATGTTACAACTTGTGGTGTAATTAATTAAACCCTTAAACTATTGTGGTGTGAATAAAAGTGGTAAAATGTTGCTTAAGATCTTTACACAACAAATTGCAGCAGTTAATATACTATGGGCTTGAAACGAGAGGGAAATGGGATAGCATAAAAAAGGAGCTATCTGATAGTTGAGATATTCAGATATAATTTAATGGGTGGAGCAGTGTAGTCTAATATTGAATAAAATATTGACTAAAGCCCTCTGTGAAAAAGGAGAGTAAATAAGGACATATTCTTTTTTGAGGAAGACTGCAAGTTGCACGCACTCATACAAAATGAAATGTCTAATACTTCTGTGGCAGATTTTTTTCCATCTATAACTGAAATTTCTGATCATGCTATAATTTAATTTCTTGGCATTGGTGCAGACACCTTTTTGTCTAAAAATTATTGCTCTTCAGGGGTAAGTTTTAAAGAACACATGACTAAGAGTAGATAAAGTGAAATCAAGGCAAGAAAAGTGGTAAAAACCCCTCTGCCTCTCAAACATTACTGAACACTGTGATATGGAGATGTTTGGAGTTTCGTTTTTTGCATGTTTCACTTTCTGTGTATGCACTCTGCAGGATTTTTGTTGTCCTGATGTTCACACTTGAACTTCTTCATCTGTTCTCATATTGCTGATTCATCATTTTAGGGTTGAGGAAAATCTCTGTGTGGGGATATGAGAATTAAGTGTTATTTCTGTTAATTATGAGGCTTTATAGACCTTGATAAAGATGAGTGGGAACAAAGTGCTTCAGTACACTGCAGTACTGAGTCCTAAGATTATTTAGATATCTAAGCAAAATTGCAGGTGCCTACAGCATTCAGAGGAGCCTAGCTCAGTAGTTTGGCAGCTAATTTAGCAAATAAGTTTCCTGCAGTCTTGTTTGGAAAATAAACAAAACTGGAAGAGAGTAAAACAATAGAAGCATTGGGGTTTTAATTCTTTGGTGAAATAAACGTCTATTTATCTACAGGCAACAAAATATCTTTCAGAATCTTTGTCTCCTTCCTGTCTCCAGACCAAGCTGAGAACAAATTCTTCCAAGGTAATTAGCAGCAGGTATACTATTCTGAACTCTGGAAAGATCAAGAATGATCTGTAAGAGCCATACAGATATCTGTTCTACTGGACTTGGTGTTCTATCACACTATTGAGCTGAACCCTCAAAAACTACTTTTAGTTTCAGTGTTGCATTCAAAATTTTAAGGTCATTTCCTTCAGTAGTGAAAGTGCCACAGACAGCTTTTTGCCTGTTACTTATTTAAAACTCATTGTCTTTAAACCTGAGATTTTTTACCAAGTATTCCTGCTTCATAACTGGGTCTTTAATCTCAGGAAGTTGTTTATAATGAACGATTATAATATTTTTGTTCATTTACTGGTGCTCTCCTGAGTTACTTGTTTTCCACCTTTCATTTCTGCATTTTTAAAATTCTGCTTCATTTGTCTGTTTAGATTCAAGTTGGTGATGACTATTATTTCACCTAAAAAATTTTAATTTTGACTGGATTTGAGCTTGACTCACTTTCATCTTTACTGTCACCTGTTTCTAAAATTATATAATTTTTTTCCTGCCATTATTTTTTTCTGTTACAATGGTCTATTATAAACTGTCATTTGGTTGAAATTAAACTGTTTCATTCATATATTACTTCAGATGACATATGCGAGATCTAACTAATATCAGTATTTCAGTGAGCCGAGATTAAGAATGTTTGACTGTTCTTAAAAGTGTTAAACCAAAATTACAAACAATTGTCTGGTCCAGAGCATTTCTTTGCAAATAATGGTTCTGATATTTTATGTTTGAAGAAAGCACCTGTCTTCTTTACTATTTCCTCGTGGGGAAATGAAAACCAAAGGAGAACGTGTATTTAATTTATTAACTATGTCTGCATCACTGGGCATTTGTCTTGCATTAAATTTTACTTTAATGCTGCCTGAGCATTAAAGATATAGATCACTCATGCTGTGATTGAATTGAGTTCTCCAGAGAAGTGGACTCTATTTCATCAGGTACGATATTCCTTGCCCTTTTTTGCAGGGTACACATGTTCAGGGTAAAGATAGTGGGAGAATATTTATTAGGACTGCAAAGAACACAGGCTGTGAATTACAGCAAAGGCAGCCAGTTTGCCTACAAAAACTCCAGTGAGGTGGCTCTAGTTTAAATTGGTCCTCTCAAGTCAGAGTGTGTTCTTTGTGGCCAGGCAATGGTGCTTCACAGACTGTGTTTCTTTTATATTCAACATCTTTCTGCAAGATCAGACACAACCCTGGTAATACTGGGAACATTTGACCCAAAGTCCTTTTTCAGTAGCTGTGAGGGAACAATGTGGTCTCCTGCACACACATACAAAAAATTATGTAGTAGAACTTCAAGGTTTTCAGTAGAGGTCAAAAATGATATGCAGATTTTTCCTGCTGATAATGGGTTTTATTTTTCCATATTCCTCTTAGTAAGCGTAGGAATTGAATACAGAGACTTCTACTTTGAAGAATATTGGATTCTTCTGCCTATCTCCCACAGAATATGCATTCAATTTTATGACAGTGGCCCTTTCTTTTGTCAATCACAGTGTGGTTTTAACAAAGAAAATATTTACATTGTTTTGATTTTTGTTCAGGAGGGCATTTTATTCACCTTTAGAAAGCACATAAATTATTAAAGCCACCCCTGGTAGTCTGCAACTGAATGGAACTTCTAATCCTTGTTTAAAAATATAAATTATTCATTGTAGGATTTAATTTGAAAGTTGGCTGTGTGGTTCCTATGGTTGTTTACATTGCACTCCGGTGAAATTGAAAGCACAAATAAATTCCACTAGGTTTTGTTAGAGACCTTTTGTTAGAGACCTGACTTAGTATATCTGAAGGTTGTCTTTTATTTCTTTAAATATATAATCCCTTTGGTTTTGCTTCCTGTATCAAAATAAAACATAGAAGAAAGGAGAAAGTTACTAAGAGCCTTCAGCAGTAGCATTTCACTGAATACTGTCTTCCATTCACACTGGCCACAGTTGCCTCTTGGATGAAAAACATCCAAATAAAACAGGTATCTGAAGTTATAACACTAATACTTCCATGTATTGTGTCATTGTGAGCAAGAAATAAACTGATGTGCTCAGAACATGGTAATTTAAAGACAGTCTATACCGATTTTTGAAAGAGGAGTAATAATGAGATTGGGAATAGTAATGGGCTAGGGCTGAAAGAAGTTTGTTTTATTCAGCATAAATACCTTTATCCCCCATTTCTATTCCATCTAGTGTTTTGGGAACATTATTGTTATAGCATTTTACTGAATTTATTGAAAGACATCAGCGGTGTATCTTCTCTTATGTCAGTGTTGAATGCTCTGGTGTTTTACAGATCAAACTGTGTAGATCCAGTGCCCCCTCCCCAACATGTAGAAATGAACCTGAGCTATGCCACCTATGAAACAATTTCCTAGTAACTCTAGAGCATGAGAGAGGAGATAGGGCATTGTCTGAGTGAGTTCTCTGTTTCCTTGTACTTCTCAAAAACAAGAATTAGAGGAAAATGAGCTACAAAATCAAGGACAGAGCAAAAATAAATATAAAAGCATGGCATCCAAAACAGAGAATATACCTTTATTTTACCTCATAGAAAATGAGCCAAATAGCAAGTGAATTAGAGAATACATTATATGAAACCTCAAGGGTTTTTTTCACTGATTCCATTAAGAACTTTCATAGATTATAATTGTTACTACAGTTTATTGTGCATCACTTGTTCTTCTTGGAGTTTGTTTATATAATAATGATTATTATCATTATTTTATTAAATAATGATTATTATCATTATTTCTTTTTCTGAGTTATGTGAAATATAATACATCTCCACCCATGAGGATTTTTCTGATTCTCCTTCCCATCCCACTGAGATAGGGAGTTAGTGAAATGCTGCAGGGTACTTAACTGCTGTCTGGAGTTAAACCGTGTCAAATAAGTGGAATTAGGAAGGAGAAAAAGGCTCCAGACAGGTTCAGCTACAAATGAATGTGACACAAGAATCAACTGTGTAAGTTCCACGTGGAGTGACTGAGACATGACAGTTTTATGGGAATCTAGGGGAAAATTGGTCAACAGAGCTGTTATTCTGTATTTAATTGTGTTTAGCTGAGATCAGAATACAGCACACTGCTGCCTGGGTCCGTTTCTTTTAAGTTCATTCCTTCTTTGTTCTGTTTAAACTCATTCCTGTTGCTTTTCTGACACAAGTTCCAGTGTATACCATTTCTGTAGAGTGATGCCGTAGCATGTTTTCTTGGAAAATGCTTAGTTATTAACTCCTGCTTCCTTTTGATCATCCATACTTGACTGTGTTTGTGTTTTTCCAGAAAGTGTAATGTAGCAGCTGGCTGTTACTCCTCAAGCAGATTTACATGCCACAATCCTGCACGGTGCCCCCACCACAGGTTGAGAGCAACCATATGCAGTCAGGTTTTTTATAACTCTGTCATTTCACATCACATCAACACATGCCTTTCCTCTTTTTTTAAAAAGAAGCACTTA
Organism: Haemorhous mexicanus; assembly: GCF_027477595.1. Classification (NCBI taxonomy): domain Eukaryota; kingdom Metazoa; phylum Chordata; class Aves; order Passeriformes; family Fringillidae; genus Haemorhous; species Haemorhous mexicanus. The sequence continues at coordinate 39,872,716 of NC_082344.1, forward strand.
AGTAGAAAGTTTATTCAAAATGTCAGCTGACACAATCAAAAATCTATGACTGATGCTTTAGTGCAGGGAACACTCTGAGATTATGATGTGTGTCAGCATGTCTGAGAACTGAAACTGTAGGGAGTGTTTTTCATGCTTTAGTAAAACAGGGAAGAAGTAAACACCTCTTGAAAAATTTCAGGGGCTTAGTTAATTTCTTGTTTCCTTCAAGAGACATAATTTTATTAAAAAATAGGGCATTCAATTTTATTTTTATGAAAGGTACATCCTTTTTATGAAATGTACCTCTCACTGTGTGCAGAGTTTCCCTCCAGAGTTTCACTAATGATATTTACCTTTTGCAGTGTTCAAGAACTGTCAGAAAATGTCATTTCCTTCCCTACAGGATTTTTGTCAATTTCAGTAAAATGCGCTTAAGTAGCTTTTCACGGGGAGAAAAGATGGAGAAAAGATTTCTGTCCTCAAAAAATATGTACTGAAATGACATGACTGGAAGTTGTGAAATACAACTTCAGTGTAGAACAGGAAGTGGAAGTGTTTGGGCTTTTTGTTTGTTTTCCCTGAATGCTCTGGATGAGAGGTCTTCTGTTCTGTCAAATATCGTGGACAACTGTAGGAAGATTTTTCTTTTTTTTTCTTATTTGTTTAATTTTTTTTGTAAAAATCATAGAATCATTTAGGTTGAAAATGACCTTTAAGATCACCAAGACCAACAATTTTCTTGACCTCCTTTACCACAGAACCAATATCCCATAATCTCCAGGAGCCTTTCTGCATTGACTGTAGAACAGTCAATTACTATACATTGTAATATACGTTTATGCTGTCAAATTTGTAGTCTGTATATTTAGGTTGGTGTTTGATCTTTTCTCTCCCCACCCCACATATCTCTGATTGCAGTGCATAGAACACATTATTGCCCATGGTTTTCTGCTGTGTCTGAAGGAACCTCAGTGATTATTTCTGTATATTCTTCTGGTTGCTCCTAAGAGTTGATTATCTCATTCTCTGTAGCTTTGAGCATACAGCTACAGCATGTCAAATAGGCAGCTTTGCTACCCTAAGGTATTGCCATTTGAATGCTGAAGTTCCTCCTCTCTGCATCATTTATGTAAAACAGAATAAGGAACCCTTTTTTATCTATATACTTATAACCAATCTTAGGTTCTCTATGGGAAAGCTAGAGCAATAACAAAAAGCAACTCTTTCACTGGATAATTTTCCGATCTTCTAACATTGCCATGCCCATGACCTGGGCATTCAATAGCATTTCTAATCATATAATAAGACACTTTCTAAAGCCTACTATTAATGCTTCTGGAATCAAAATAAGATTTGTGCAGTGAAGATGTGTTGTGAATGCTTTAAATTCTGAAAGCAAAGATAATTTTGAGGATTTTCTGTTTCCAGACCATACTTTGTGGAACAATTTCTATTCAAAGGATAGCATACATAATCTCTAAGGATTTGAGCTTTCAGGAAACAAACATCAGAAAATAAGAACATAAGATCAGCTGTTTTGATTCAGACAAATCATTATCTAGCCAGTATCCTCTGGCTAATAGCAGATACCTAGGGAGCAAGCATATAATGATACTGCCCTAAAATCACTCTCCCAACACCTAGTGATTTGTAGCTCAGCTATTATGGAACCAAAGGCAATATCTTCCTTTTTAAGAGACTGTGCTTTGTCTCCCTGTCCCTCTGTTTTTGAGCCACTCTAGTCTTCTAGCCTCAGTAATATCCTTTGGTTGAGGCTGAAAATGCAGACACTGAGTGCTAGGCTAGTCTAAGCATAGGCTCAAGCATATGTGCAATCACATGACAAACTGTAATGTTTCGTGAAACTCCTTCCTTCTTGCGTGGTAGCAAATCCATCTGTCACTGAAACTCATCAGTTATACACTTTTTTTTTTTCTGTTTCACTGTAAATGTACTTAATGATTATATTCTTATATACTTTTGCTGCTGAACTGTGACTTCTGTAGCTCATGTTACACTGGAGAAGATGCTTGGGTATGACATTTCAAAATCAATGGCAGCATGTCAGATTGTTCTTGATAGATACAGTATACTCAGGGTTCCTGTATTTACACTTGATGTGAGAAGGAAATTGGAGCTGGTGTCAAGGGGCTTCACAGCAAGAAATATCACTGAAACAATAATAATTTCTGAAGGATTTGCATTAACTTACACTTCTATACACCTTGTTCTACTTTGTTAGTATGTAAAAATACATAAAAACTGATGTAAAATTTTGTAACAAAAATCACCCCTAGAATGTCTAACTTAGTAAATACAAGTAAAAAGTTAATTCTTTGTGTATGTCAGGTTTGGAATTGTCTTCAATTCTCTGCTGACTTGCAGTAACATTTACGAGTTTCTTCTATGGGGAGATTCTATTTCAGCAGTATGTGAGGAAAACTGAGTGATTTCATTAATTTTTTTTTTCTCAGATTTCATATCTTCAGGTTGTTTTCTCACTTATCAAATTCAGCAAGGATCTGAGGCTGATGCTGCCTCACAGTTCCATCTATCAACATTGCTAGTGATAACAGATTCCACAATCAGAACTCAGCTGAGGATTCTATTTGTGAGATGATAGGAAGAATAGAGTTCCTGCATTGCCAGCTGTAGTTATAGCTAGTTCATTGTCACTAAGGAAATCACATTACATCTCCAAATCTCATAGAATACAGTGTTGTCTGTAAAGTGTTTAAGGAATGGCATAATTTTCGAAAATTGTTAGAAACCATCTCAAACACATTTGAATAAATGCTTAACCATAAAGGTATAAATTTTGGCATAGTGGAAATTTACTGTGAGTATAGAATTTTGATGGTTTTCTATGGGAGCATTTCTGAAATGCATTGTGGAGTCTGGTAGCATCAATAGAGAAAAACAAAATAAAGTATGTTAAACACAAATGTGAAGTTGTTTATATAGGCTGCCTGTTTTGTCACAGTTCCACTTTTTAAAACAGTCTTAGAATTTAGGGTTTTTTGTCTTGGACTCAAAGGAAAACAGTATGAAAAGTGCCTATATGTAAAATACTAGTTTTAATGCTTTAAAAGATCAAAATTTGGTGACTCCAATCATGTTGGGGTTTTTGGTTGAATTTTTTGGTCTTTGTTTTTACAGCTAGAACTCTGGTTCTGTAATGTATTCTTCATAGTTACATTAAAATGATGTTTCAGCAGATGCAAATTAATTTTAAAATTAGTTTCTCTTTTATGTCTATGCAAACAATACTATACTACATCAACTATACTATATTCTTTTATACTTTTATTCTTGCCTTCAGGTTTGATTTTTTGGTCTCTTTTCCCATTTATTAGATAGCATGAATTAGACACTAAATATGATGTAAACAAAAGTCTCCAAGGACAAGTTTGTGTTTGGCTGTGATCTTTGTCACTGAAGACATTGCATTTGTAGACATGATGGCACAGGATCATCTGCAGGTTTTTAAACTTAACTTTGGGATTCAGGGTGAGGGTTTTCTTGTAATGCAAATTGTTTCATCTTTTTCTCTTATGTGGTATACTTTTCCCTACCAAAGAAAGCAGACGTGCTCAAGATCCAGAATGTATTCCTTATGCCTGGCCAGGCAGTTAATGTGATTTATTTCAAAGAACTTTACAGCATTATGTGGTTGTTCTAAAAAAGCAAAATGTTGAATGGTTGAGACTTGAGTTTTAGGAAAATGAATTCACAAATATCAATTTAAACATGTAAGGTATAGTTGGTACGAGGCAAGAAAACCTCTGATCTGCTTTATGCCTTGCATTCTACATAACTAAAGGAAAATCTATATTATTATTCCTAAAGTTTAAGAAATACAAGAAGATGAAGATTCAAGACAGCCCAGCAAATCTTATCTTAAATCAGTGACAAGTTTGGTTAAGCCAAAAAGATTGATATAGACTTTGTCAAACTCTTGAAAGCATGTATTATCCTGCTTTGCACACGGAATGAACTTAATTGACTTCAGTTAAGAATTGTTCCACACCTTGAGTGAGAATGAGCAGATTTTGCACTTAATGAGGTGAATATCAATTTCCTAGTAAAAAAGTGTTTGTACAGTGAGTTTGTATTGAGGCGAACCAATACCAGTAGCAATGTAAAAGGTTGCATGGTTGGGGAGTCTGATGAGACTAGCTGCTGTTAGAATTGTCCTAGTGGAATATACTGTTTCATTATGGAATATGTTCCTATATCTTTATCTAGAAAATTTTAGTCATATTTTGATGGCTAAGATATGGCTTTCTCACTAGAGTATTAGTATTTATGAGAGATATAAGTTGTATATTTGTAAGCACTGTGCACTTCCCTTGCTTATTCTACTGCACTTTAATGCTCATGGATGCAATCATGTATTTAATTTTTTTCACTCTTCAATTATGTAAAAAATAACATTTTTTCCCAAAAATTTTATTTATATTTTACTACTGTATTGATATATGGCATTTGATAGATTAACAATATTCATACCTTAGAATCTGAGAGGTTTTGATAAATTGGGGGGGATTAGTAAAAAAAATAAATCACTAAAATGAATTTTTTGCTCCTGATCTTCACTATTTTCCCATTTGAAAATGACCCTTTTTATTATTTCGGAATAAAATTATTTTTTGTTTATTCTATATTAAAATAATTTGAGGGTTTCTGCATTCTGAAACCCTCAACACATTATTTTTTTATGGAAAAGGGGATCATTAGTATCTTTAGTTTGTTTAATTTTCCTAACCACATTGGAGAGAAGACAAAGGCTATCAGTCTTCCTTTTTCCTATTGAATGGGAAATAAGTTTCTCAATTATCCAAAGGACTGGTTGAAATCCAGCACAACTTTCAACTCTTGCTACCTCTTTATGTTCCAACTTTCTAAGGCTACTACATCAGCCGACAGTAGGAAAGTTAGATGTAGTAATTATACTATTAATTTCCTAAACTTTCTCTACTGAATTATAAAAATTACATTGGCACTTGGCAATATAGTATTTGATCTTGAAATTACTCAGTAACTTCAGTAAAACAGAGTATTCAGGAGTGGCTATTTATCAATAGGCCATCAGTAGGATGAAGCCTACAGTGGAGGGCCCCAGGAAAAGAAATTCATTCTCATGAAATTATAGAGCATAAGTCTAAGGCAATACAAGAAAATTAAAGGGCAGCATGAAAGATTTCCCCTTTGTATATTGATTTTTACTTAATGGATTTGTGACATTTCTGCTGTCATCAAGTTTATTTATTTAATGTATTTCTCAAGGCATTTGTTTAATGGTTAAACATAACAACTTAGGAATAAAACTTGTCTTTGTAAAAGAATGTGGACCTGAGCCAGGCTGTTTAAAATTTAGGCTACATAAACAAGAGGAAATTAAACACTGAAATGTTCCAGGCACTGGAACTTGACTGTCATGTTGATAAATTGTTGGAACAGTCTTGCCTCAGTTTTGACCCACAGGCTTGCAGATGGTTCTCAGGTGCCTCATGAGGGTGTGCATTGACAGTGGCTGCTTCCAAAAAGCAGTTTGGAAATAGTCACCTCCCCTTAAAGCATAAGAGAGTTTACAGAGAAAGCAGTTTAGTGCCAGGATAGTGGCAGTGCCTGAGGATGCTCCTGGGCACATTAAGTATATTTAGTGGAGAAGCAGCTTTGCAAGCTGTGGCAAGGATACAGGGAAAAAGAAGGGAAAGCAATGCATGGAAAGTTTCTTGTCTTCAAAGAGTATGTTGCGTGGAATTTTATTCGTATACTATTATGTGAGTTATGGCTATTGCTGGAGACCTTAAGATTAATTTTGCTCCTATCAGGAAATGCCTTTCTTTCTCTCATACTTGTCTGGTGGAAGTCAGCTCAATTAAGCATCAGCTCTCTTAAGGGCAAGTTGTAATGACTGCATTTTGTTCTGGATTACAACCACTGTGGCACAGATGGGAGGAATTGCCATATAATGGCAGATGTGCCACTCTAGGGTTAGTCAGAAGATGGGAGCTTCCCAGCAAACTCTGTCCCTTGACATGCATAAGAAAAGCTTACTTCTAATCCTGTATGACTGGGTATGGGTAAAGAATGTCTACCCTGAAGAAAATCAGACCTGGACAATATTCAGATTTTCACAATCTGCTAAATTTATGTTAGATTTTAGAGGAAATTAATATTTCTCCTTTTTTTGTTAAAATTATAAATTTTCTATATTGAAGTGAATGGGAAAAATTTCAAAGGGAAATTGGTATAGATACTGTATTGGTGCCATCAACCTGTGCAGTATCCTGTTTAAACAATGCTTTTGATATTTTGTGTGTATTTATGTCTACTGCAGCAAACAACTGTCTCTCACAAACCTCTCCTCCTCCTACAACATTACCTTTCCAGATCCTTTCAGCTATAAATGCTGTTATCATACTCACCCGTATTTCTTTTGTTCCTTGAGTACTGCCATGGTAAGTGGCAGTGAATGCCATGAATGCCCCAAAACACATGTAGTGTAATTAGCAGTGTGTTCTGTGACTGGCTAACTGAAATGTCAAGAGAATATAAAAATATTGAACCTGAATCACAAGCCTTCTGGGAAAAAACAAACCTAAGTCATCTCTACTCCATTAGGAAATACATTGCAGTAACTTGTGTCCTCCTGCTGCCTCCTTTTGAAATTGATTGAAATGAACCAAATATCAGAATTTATGGGATGGGAGGTAAGAAATGGATGAACAGGCACTCTATTTCCATGAACACTCTAAGGTAGATTTAGTTTGAAAGCTAAGGATGGTGCTTGTTTTCAGCAGGAAATAAATTGGCAAATACACAGCTGTCATTTTTATGTTGCCAGCACAATACACTCAGTAAAGTCAATATCCCTGAAGTGGGTCTTTTCACTGGCCTCAGGTTACTAATGTTTTTAGTTATGAGTCCTTCTCTCTCCTCTCTTCTTTTTTGCTATTTTTCCATCTTTATAGAAATCAACTTTAACTTTCAGGTGGCTAAACGAATCAATTTGCAACAGCTATCAACCTCTTAACTTACAATATATACTTTAAAAAAAAGGCCAAAGCTAAGTAAGCTTTCAATAAGATTTCAAATTTGTAAGTAGAGCATGATGAGTTGTATTTAATTTTTCATCCAGTTTACAATAGACTCAGCAGGGACACTGTTTTGGTGAGAGAATGATTAGGGTTCTGATCTCAATTTTTCCCCTGGCAGAAGACTTATTTTAATCCATGTTTGCTTTGCTGTGTCTGCTACATGTGATCTAGGTCAACATGATGCTTCTGTTCTTTTTCCTCTTCCAAAAGTGGAAAGTTTCCAGCAGCTTCATCTTCTGCTGATCTAGGCCTTCTATTGGCAAAGCAGTAACATTAGAGTAGACCTGACATGCGTAGAATGGATCAATATCTGCAACAAATGGAGTTTTTTACTGCCTAGCTGCTGGTTCTTTGGTGTCATAGTCTAGTGATAGTTATTATAATGGAGATTCTTTCTGATCTACACAACTTTATCTTGAAAGAACTAGATATACTGTTCTTTGATTTGATGTACTCATTAAGACATTTGTTATAAATCTCAGAGATATCCTACTTTTTTCATATTGTAACAAGGCAGTGCTTGGGGCATAGTTATGCACCTAAGAAATACCATAAAACTTTTATAGATAATTAGTAAAATTAATTCAGAACAAAATTTTCCAGCTTTCTTGGGTTTTTATTTTTTAATGGTAACATACTTTAAGATTTCATATTTCAGCCTTTTCAAACTACTTTGAAGCAGGCAGGATTCCCTGCTCTCCACTTCTAAAAGACAATTTTTTAAATAGTGATTCAGGTTCTCAACAAATTTTTACCTCTATTCAAATGGAAGATTAGCATCTGTAAAGATAATCCACACTGTCTTTTCTTGAGCTAGTGAAGTTTAGCAGACTTTTAGCACTGGATCTCCTCTTGGCTCTTCCACTGTGATGTACCTGTTTTTCTTGGCAAGGCCTGATTCAAGTAACAGGGGAAAACCAAAAAAGCCCAGCCTCATGTTCCTTCTAGAGGAAAAAGAGCATTCAATGAAATTAATAGACAGAAACAAAATATAATTTTTCATTAAGTTTTGGTTTTCAGTGATCAAAGGTTTGATACTCCATGCTCAAAATACAGATTTTTCAAATTTATCTGACCTGACACATTTTATTTCCTTTTTTTTTTTTTCCAGTTCTTGGATATGTCATTACTTATATATATCTTCTATATCAAAATAGCAAACATTCAATGTAAAACTTGTTTAAGACACATTTTAATAACTAAGATTAAATGGTTCACTGTTCATTTTGAAGAAAAAGATATTAAATATTCCTAAAATGTCTAAAACAAACAAGCTTAATAATATTAGCATGCAGTTTCATAGCACTGAAAAATCTCTCAAAATATTGGCTGTAATTGCATTTTTATAATCTCCTAATGTTTTAATGCATCATGATACACAATAATGTTTTTCCATGGCCTCCATTAGATATTTCCAAGGTCTATTAGAAGAGTAGATTAATTCTTGCTCATTTTCTGCTCTATTTTCAAGGTAGACCATTTTTGCTTAGAATTTTAAAACTTGATTCCAGGTTTTGCATAGTTATGTCCTGTCTTTTTCCAGCTGTATTTTCTTTGCTTTTCACCGTGCTGAGGTCTCAGTTCTCTTTAATCAGATTCATTGCTGCCATTCTGTGCCTTAAGCATTAATATAAATTATGAAAGAGACTCCTGTAAGTGGAATATCCTAAGGAACACCACCACGGTGCCCAGAACTTTGGCCAAAATTTGCAGTGTAGCAGGAGCTCAGTTAGAGCTGTCTGGATGCTGCTTCTGGTATTTGAGTCTAGATCTGTGACCTGGAACTGTCCAGGTCTGCAATTGTCCTGTCACCCCCAGGCCAGCATGGCGCTGCAGCCATGACCCCAGCAGGTTTTGGAATACTTTCTACATGGCTTAGAAAGCAGGCATAGATCCTCTTTTGTGTGGTAGTGTACAGGTTTCAGCAACATTCCTGATTAAAAAACTTAGTGTTTTCCAGGTGCTAAAATGTTGCGCAAAAATCCTTGGTCTTCAATTCTGTAATAAAAGAAACCTCAGCCTCAACAGGTTGCACATGAAAGTTTAAAAGTATGAAGTAATACTATACTAAAGGCATTGAGGACATTCTTTGGTGTTCACAAACAGGCTAATCTGTAACAACAAATAGACCTGTCAAAAAGGGACATGATCTGAGTTTGAATTTGCTTTTTTTCTGTTTATCCCTCCGATTTTGTAGAAACAGGGTCATGATTTTTAGGGACTGACAATTTCAAGCCAGCTACACACCACCAAGTGTTTCACCTTTTTATAGAAAAGTACCTGCGAAACCCACCTAGAGCTTCACTACAGCACTTGTAAACTGCTTGAACTAAAACTTGGGCAAAGGCCCTGGGCACACTTATGTTAAATTTTGGTCATTGATTGGTGTGTTTCCTTTTCCATACAACAAAAATTGATTCCAGCACTTGGAGAGGAAGTCTAATTAAAGCCTTTCTGTGGTAACATTGTGAGCAACTCCAATACTGCTTTTGAAACGGATAAGGTCGGGGCAAGGATTAAAGGATTTGTTGGAGGTTGGTGAATGAAAGACTGAGCTTAGAGACAAGGCTGGAATTTACTGCTCTGTGTGACTCACTTTTGCTGCTGGAAAAATTGTGAAAAAACACTGACGTGGAGGAAAGGACTGATTGCACATTAAAAGGTATTTGAGAAGGAAATGAAAGTATAAACAGTTTTAATCAAAAGAGAATGGCCATACAAATGTGATTATTCTCTGTTTTAACAAGGGGTAATAAAGTTAGTAAATGTTGCATAATTTGATGGTTAAATTTTAAGAAATATAAGAAATCCAGTTTTAAAAAAACCTGTTTTTTCTGTCCTGTCTCCTGTGCACTGGGGATTTTTGTCTGCTTGCATGTTTGTATATTTGCATACCCATAGCTGCATTAACAAAAGCTTAATTTTATGGAAGTGCATAATAGAAATCAGACCTCCTTTGTTCTACAGTCAGCAAAGAGACTGATTGCAAAAACCATTTGCTAGCAATAGCCGAGTCCTTCCACCAGATTTTAATCTAAAAAATCAGTTTTACTCCTAGAGAATGATACTGATATGGTGGCATTTTTCCAGTTGCCAGTCTCTACCTTGCAAAATGAAGTTTAGGTGCTGTTGTCTTAGAACTGGTTTACATTAGCAGAACACCAGAGCACCCAGAAACAGAAATCCTATTCATTACTCCAGATTATCACCTCTGACCCAGGCTAATTAGGAAAAAGAACAGGCCAATAGTTTAATGGGTGTGAATTTCACTTCTGGGTAAAGTTTATCTGAAGGGGGTGGGGGCTTGCTGAATATGCTTGATGAGCACTTATTTTTAGGATAGAACAGTTTTTATTGCTATTTTTTATTACTGTGTAGTTATACCTATGCTAAAAATGGAAAAATGTTTAGCTTCTACCTCTTTAACATCTTCACCCTGCCAAGGCAACAGACTACATATTAAAGTTCAGAGATATTGATGTGGTAGAGAGAGTCAGACTGAGTAATAGGATGGTGTCCTCTGTGGGGAAAGTTGCTGAAGTTATTACAGACTAAGCAGTGCTACAATATCTCCAACAATATAAAAGCTGAAATCTGTCCCTATTTTAATATTTACTGTGGCCTCAGAAGAATTGCAAATCATGTAACTTGTAAACTCTTTTATTTATGCTTCCCCATAGCAATAGCAGCACTTACCTGCTGTAAAAATTAAGTTTGCATCACAGAGCTGAACACCAAGCCTGCTTTTCCCATGACAAATCCAGGTCCTGCCAGCTTCCCAAAGCTTCAATATTATTGAGTTATATCCATAGTAACTTCTTCATTCTAGTGCAATGAAGTAAAATTAAAACATTTGGTTGGTTTAAATTAATTTTTTTTAAGTTTAAAGAAGATACTTAATTTTAAATTACTTGTGCTGCTACTGTATTTATTTCATTTCTGAATTAATATTTGAATTGACCACAATAACCTTTAGGAATTCATGAGGGAAATCTGATGGCATGCCTTTTAATAAGTCAATCACCTAAATGTCCCAAAACCTCATGATTTATTTAATATATAATGAAGGGCAGAAAAGTATCTATGCAGTCTTGTCCTTGGCACAGCTAATCCAGACAGTTTGCAAGGAATTTGTTCCAATATAATATTAATTTTCTGATATGACTTTCATGTTGAAAGTCATAGCTCTGTGAATTTGAGGTTTGCCTTCTAAGTCAGTACTAAAATATTGCCTCCTTTCACCTCTTTGATTTAACTAATTAGTGACAATGTAATTTTTGTCAGTTTTGAGGATCCTCATAGTACATAAAATTTACCTCTCTCTATGCAGACCAACAGAAAAAAATGAATGGTTGCTGGTCAATACAATATCCTGATGTATGCAGTTCTCTGAGTCTTTCTCCTTTCTTCTTGAAATGATGGCCCAGGAAATAATCATCCCTGTATTAATTTTTCTAGTGCCAAAAATGAGTATTGATCTGTCTTCTCATCCTAAACAGGCAGTGGCTGCTCTTTGTTTCTTTGCAGATCTTTTAAAAAACAGCCAGTTCAATAGGAGACACTAGTTCCTCTGCTGTGTCTGTGAAGTCTAAATGAAGGAAAAAGGAGTTAAAAAAAGCAGTAGAGGAATATGATTCTTTCAGAAATTAATATTGAGCTGGTTTTAGATCTGCAGCAGTGGGTCAATGCTGGAAGAATAATGGGAAATAACAATGACAGCTGCAAATCCTTGTAATTGGTGAAGCTTTCAGTACTGTGTCTCTGTTAGCTGCTTTCTGGAAATCAGGGACCAAATCTGAGTAAACATAATTTTAAATGTAAATCCAGATATGTGCCTTCTTCAAAGAGGAACAGTTTTGGAAAGAAAATAGGTCAACTTAGGTCGGATTTATCTGATTATTCTTTGCTTGCTATTGCAGCCCCAGGCCAGTAATATAGTGGAAATTGCAGAATGTAGGGCTGCCCATTTGTTTCTGGTACTGACAAGACCTCATACGCCAACATTTAGAATGAGCTTGCACTTATTCCAACAGGAGTAGCTGCAAAGATTGATTTTAATCTGTCTCTGTGTTTCTTTCAGCTTTAGGTCTCCTTTTATTTCAGCATTTCTAGTAATGTTTTTTATAATCTTTGCTTAGGCCTAGTGCTTCCTTTCTAGTTGAAACTTCCTTTTCAGGTTGAATTGCAATTGTCTTGTCCTGGGTAATTGTGTACACACCAGTAATCTGTCCTCTGCTAGTTTTTAATTTCTATTTTATTCTAGACTGTAACCCCAGTATCAGCTCCTGTAGTCTTTCAAGTTAATCTTCCCCAACCTTTTCTAATAATTTTAAGATTGGTTTCCAGTTCTTAATTAATGAAAAATTTAAAACCCACTGAGAGCTCCCAAATGTTCCATTGGAGGTGTAGGGTGCTTTCTGATTGTCATCTTTCTTTTGACATCCACTGCTTACAGATACACAGTGTTCAGATGTTCATCTAATTTTCCTTCTCTTTTAAACTTTTGACCTTTGTGGGAATTTACTTGCTCTAGTCTCATCGGTTTATTTTATTTTTAGCTCTTGAGAATCAGGCAGGCTCTTTGGTGTTCATTGTTGAATTGCCAAATATGCCTATCCCTAGGAAAAATGTCTTTTTCTGATATCCTCTCTTCTTTGTTTCCAGCATTCCTAAAAATGAAGGAACACTTCTCAAGAATGTACACCAGGTACATGGTGTAGACTCATGCAGCCAAGGACACTTTTCTATAGGCTGAGCTACACTGTTCACTGAAAAGGGTGAATTTACAGCTGCACTACAGATTAATATGATTTCTGGAATGAAGGAAAAAGAAAAATAAATAAAAAGTAAAATAGAAAATAATAATTTTCCCTTGCCAGATATTACCTTAGTAAGCAGATGTTCTGAAACTTGGAACAAATTCTTGAACAAATCAAACTGGTTTTCATCTTTCTGAAAAATGGTCTACTGATCGTGTTAAAATTCTTTTCTTGGTACAGGATTCATAAGTTCTGAGGTTAAAACCAGGTAGTTTATAGATTCAAAGTGAGCAGATGAAAGAAAGAACATCTTAGAAAGTGAAATATCTTCTCTTTCAGTATGACCTTGCTTCCTACTTTTTGAACGCACTTCTACATAAATGGAGAAGTAATGTTTCAAAGTAATTTTTAAATTCCAGTTTTACTGAAATCTTTAGGATGGATCAAATTCTGTTCTTTATTCTTTGAAGAATTCAGCAACAGTTTTACTTAAATGAGGAATATGTGTTTGGGAAAGACCTTGAAAATATATGGTGTGTTTATCAGTGAGGGGAAAAAATGACTTTGCAACATAGCATAGTAACTATTTGAAGGAGTTAAGTAATGGATAAGAAACTATCTATGTTGGATTTCATTAATTTTTGCATTTCTTTGTTTCCTTTCTTTATGTGTTTAGTAGGACTAAGCTGTAGTTATACATTTAGCTTGATAGATGTTCCCTCTAGGAGCCATGCAACTATGCTAAGAATCTTAGTCTTAAGTAGCATTATATCTCACAGACAGTACCTTGATTAAGATGAACTTTATTTAAGATAAATGGTGGCTGCTTAGTCATCTGCTTGCCATGGTGAGACTTGTATCTTCAGATTAATGTTAGAAGTAATGAAAAAATTTCTTTTTCTTAGTGAAAGCAAAAATTAGATTTTTGCAGGGCTGTTGCCCACCTGTCCTGATAAGTGTACACCTGTTAGAAACTAATAGTAAGCAATTTCATGATACAGATTTTTCTCTATAATGAAGTTATATTATCTTCCCAGCTATCCTAGAAGGATGAAAGTCAGCAGTATCTGTTCTGGGAATAACATTATTTAATCAAGGGTAGGCTTAATTGCTACTGATGCAAACAGTCTTCATTTCTTAATTCATAGAACAGTGAGGGTGGTGGTTTTTTATTTATTTGGGTCCATTCAGAAATCAAGATAAATTGTTCTGTTGAAAAAGCCTCAAAATGTATATACATTATTTAGGTTTGGCATTTCATCTTTCTTTGCAGTATTGAGTACATCACCTTGAATAGCAATCCATAAAGGCACCATTTTGTCTGTAGTTGTACAGATAGGTTTGGATCTTGTGCAGTCAGAAACACTGGAAAATAGCCAGTTCCTTAATGTCAGCTTGAAACTGAGTAGCCTGTTACTTCTGGGAGTAATTTAAAATAACACAGTATTACTGGTTTTTAAACCAAAGCATTCTCAAGATTGCACTTAAAAAGAAAAAGAGTATCTTTATGGCCCAAATGTACCATGGCAGATTTTTACACGTGTTAAATTTTTATCCAAATGTGACTTTTTTGAGCTCCCACAGTGACTGAGAAAATCCTGTCCTTTTTCTGATCTGTGGGCTGTTCACCTGAGTTCCATCATTCCACTTGCTCGATGCCTCAGATTTTCCAAGCATATGTTCATGAAAGATTTGAGAGCAAATTAGTAATGTAAAATACAGTACAGCTCCCTAGTAGACAAATTAGCATGGATTTGACAGTTATCAAACTTTTTTACATTTCTATGAGAATGGCGTTTGAATTACTTGCGTGTGGCTGCTGCCATGAATTTGTTCTTATCCGTAGAGTGATGAGAAATCATATTGGAATACAGCCAGACCAATGAACACCTTTTCTGCTACTGCTTACTTGCCTTCTTTATGGGGGAGGTTCATTTCTCCTCTTATGAGCAATTATCTTGTATTTCAAACATATGGTTGGACAAACTACTTCATGTCTATAATAAAATTTGTATCCAGGCTCTTTGGCATCTCAGTCTTCAAGGCTGCTTTTTAATAAAACTGTGGAAATGCAAGTAGTCTGCAAAACACAAATCCAGTCTAATCTTGAGCTTGATTTAGTACAGTGTCTTTGTTCAAAAGTAGGTTATAACATGACTTACTGTGGGTATATATGCTTCCTTAGATAAACAAAGCAGACTATCAAACGTGGAAAAAAAAACTCTTCAGAAAAGCAAATTTTCTATTACTATTGAGTATCCAGTTGCCTTTTTCACTCTGCTAACATTATTTGAATCCTTCAATGAAACATGCTGTGTCTGTAAATCTAAAGACTTGTTACTACAAAGTATTAAATTTTAATGTTGATGTTTTCTTGATATGAGTAGTCATACAAACAAGTTATTAGGAGCAAACAAACAATATGGCTATATAGCTTACTCCAGGTTTTATTCAGAAATAGTCCAGTTCTCTCAGCTTCTTTTTCATGTGCCCTGAAAAGACAAAAGACAGCAAGGCTTTGATTTTGCATTTTGTCATTTATATAATCTTGGCTAGATAGCCTTTGAAAAATCCTATCTTTTTACCATAATCTTGAAGGAATTAAAAAGTTGTCAAGGACACCTAATTCTTGTAAAATACTCTCAATACAGTTTTTGAAATGGCCTAAAGAAGAAATAATCAAACAGTATTTTGTTTTAGAGTAATGAAATGTTTTCACTTGATTGTGAAAGCATGTAACACATTATGGTCTAAAACAAAATGTTGTACAGATATTAGGATGTTGAGAAAATGCATATTTTAAGAAATTCTGCAGCTGAGTATTTTATGATTTACATTTAACTATATACCAGTTACTACCAATTATTATTTTTTAAAAGCAGGTTTTGTATCTAAAGAAAATAACATAAAAAAACCCCCCAAACTTGAAAAATAAAAAACATTATTATCTTGAACTATCTATAGAGAATATTTTGACAAGCTGTACATGGAAGAAGGAAAAAATTCCAGCAATTTATGCTTTGTCACTTTTTCTCCTGGAATACAAGCAATATTTTTCTAGATTATATTAATTTGGAATGTTTGTTAAATACTTACACTACACAATTCAACTGCAAAATGAGATTGTACTTCAGAAAGCCTAAAAAACATAATAGCTTTCAATTCTGTATAAATATTTGACTTAGTTTATGGTAAATGACAAAGATTATAGTTTTCTAATTTTGTAGTTCTAGGCATATTTTCTCTGTTAAACTACAGTTTTATGTAGTGTAAGACATGTATGGGCAAAAGTAGTGGTCCAGTTAGCTGTTTTTGATTTCGAGGCTTCTTCTTTATATAAACTTTTCATAAGAAATACAACACAATAGAGGCAGAACATTTTGGGCAGGTGTAGAGCTGCATCAGATTGCAACAGATCTCCTAGGCAAGCAATCCTGTACTTTAAAAAAATATTTGAAAATCTCTTTTTTGCTTCTTGACCTCTAGTAAATATCAGCACCCTTCATCTCAATTGCAGTGGCTTTCTAATCTTTAGTGCAGAGTAGCATTTGATATTTGATTTGATAGCCTTGAGCACCAGTTTCACCATTTCAGTGAGGTAAAGCTTAATCTCTTCATCCTGAAGAATCTATTTCTAGAAAGGATGTGGTTTAGGAAGAAATTTCAAAACAGCTGCATTTTCTAGTTCTATCAGAGACTCAGAAAATCACACAGAAATAAAATTACTTTAAGCCCCTTTCTCTGACCTCTGGTATCTGAACTGTGTAATTCAATTTTTTTTTTTTTTACATTCTCTCTCTTTTTTCTACCCTGAAAAGTTGTGTTGAATTACCTGAAAGGTTTACATTTATCTGGGGTTTCTGTATATCTGGTGGTGTTAATAAACTTCATGGTAGCAGCCAGGATGTGGCTTATCTGGAAGTTCTATATTTTATGGCCATTTCTAGCAAAGCCATGTCTATCTATCAAGATAGATACTTTTATAAGCATCAGATGAACTACCTGTGCATGTATTTAGATTATGCATGCAAGGCTTAAACCCATTAAATCTGCTATATCCCAGTAGTTCCAGGTACACTTCATATGCAGAACAACCAACCAGCAGATACAAAGCAGCCCATGCCTCCCTGCAGCACTGCATAATCTCTACTCATCTTGAGGCCATAATTTCCAGACAAAACTTAGTGGGAGATGGTGTTCCTAGCTCCAGAAACATCCCTGTGGGATGAATCATCATATATGATGATTCAGTTATGGGTCACCCACAATTTTATGGAATAGACACTGAGAAAGCAGGGAGGATACCCCTGAACACCCAAGGCTGGGTTTGTGCATCACCATCTGAACTGAGCCCTGCTGTAAGGACACCTGGTGCAGAGACAGGATGACACAGGCTGGTTCCAGAAATTCTGCTGGAACTTCCCATGTGTTCACCTTAGAAGGTTACACAAAGGATCATAACTATATCTGGATATGTAAAATGTGTATTTTTACATGCAGTCACACTGATTTCCTGTGGTTTCTGCTGTGGGGGTTTTGCTTCTTTAATACTGTAGCCTACTATCTTGCACTAGCTGAAGCATATGAAAATGGCTTTGCACTAAGTCATGCAACTTGGGAATATATAATGAAAAATCCCTTTATAAACTTCAAGTAGTCTCATGAGATAATGAAAATTTATTGTTCTTACTAAGCAGAGTAAATGATTATACAGGTAATACTGGAAAAAAAACCCACCTGATTTATTGGATCTGTTTTAATAAAACAGAAAATACAATGAATTATTACTAGCAGTTTTAAGGTTTCAAGTGATATCTGCACTTTCCTTGTTTTGTAGGACCAGAGCTTGGTTTTGATTCTATTTATTTTATTGTTTTAAACTCATTTTGTTAGTGCTTCCCTCCCATGCTTGGCAGTGGGAGAACATGAGGTGCAGAGATTGACCGAAATAGTCAGTTAAAAAAAGAAATCATCACAAGGTAAAGAGCATGTTTTTGCATTGTTGCAAAAAGTGTGTTAAGCCTCATGGCATACTCTTTTACAAGAAGGCTGAGCAAGTTGATTCTAGTTCTCCTTGATTGTCTGTGTGGTAAAGCACAAAATTAAAAAAGGAAAGAGATTATGAGGAGATGCAAGTAAGACATATCAGGACAATTTTCCAGAAAGAAAACACTTTTGATAAAAGGGTAGAAGTTTAAAGATAGTTTTGACTATTTTGAAACTTTTAACTGAAAAAGGAAAAAAAAAAAAATCAGGGTTGTTTCTCTCTCTCTAATTCCACCATGTTATAGGGTTTGAAGGCTTTAGTGTGGGGAGAGGGGGGAAGTGAGAGACTGACAAAAAAATTGCAGCGTATTTTGGGAAAATTTCCAATACTTTAAGACATCTTGTTTGAGTTTTTTGATGGCAAACTATTTTTATCTTTACTGCTCTGGCACATGTTTGATCTGCTACTGTTTCATGATGTTTAGCAATCAAGTTGATCTGAGTTCTCACTGATGATTCCCTAACTGTCTGCTCACCTTGATATTTGCAACCCATTTGTGCATATATTTTCTCCCCCTTTCCAGTGCACACCAGTTCACAGATCATCATTTCTGTGACATGCAGTATCTGAACATTCAGTGTGTTGAAGATTTTAAACCAAGTACCCTCCAATTTGGATAACAGAGGTACAGAGGTCTAAGACAAAGCCATGCCCCCTGGAAGGTATCTTTGGGATTCAGGTCACTTGCCTTTTATGATTTTCGTTTTTTGCTAGAAATGACTCCTCCTATTTTCTCTCTGATAAGAAAATCATCAACAGGCAGTTCCTTGCAGATTTTTCTTTTTCACAGTCATGTAAAACCTCTCTTGTATTCCCTGTCTTCAGCATTTTAATCTCCTTTTTGTGTTTGCATTGTCCACTCTTCAAAGGTTTTAAAGCAATTTAGTAACCATGCAATCCATATACCTCTTTTTCTTTTTTCAGTCTATCTTTTGCACGTAAATTTAGAGTGAAGCTAGAGTTTTATTCTTCTCTAACAGGACATCAGGACATTTTAATGTTATCCAGTGCTCATGTTTGCCATAATGGCATGTACTACTAATGTTACTGTAATAAATTTTTACAAGGTCCACATACTTTAAGTGGTTATGATACTTGCAATGCTGTAACATCAGTTGGTAGAGGATGAGCTATAAAATTATAAAAAATATATACCTTTACATTATAAAATGAATTTCCAAGGACTCAGTATTTTTTTCAGCTTAAGGTGAAGGGAAAAACATTTAAAAAATATTATTGCTCTTGCTTTTCACTTCCACAATGCAAATGACATTTGAAAGCAAACTGCATTAGAAATCACCTGTATTCTTCATCAATGTCTCTGCACAGTCAAGTGCTGGAAGTTATGTCTGGCTAATACTTTTGTCAGCTGTCATGAGCTCTGAGGGGTGATCATCAAACCAAGGGCTGCTTTCATTCTTTCACAGTGTACTAATTTTACTGAAGTTCAGTTTTTGGTACAAAGAGTCATTTGGTTTACAAAAGCGGGGACTATGAGACAAAATGAGAGCTGTCTGTGTGTCTTTTCAACTGGTGATGTTATTGTGTCGCTGCTGTGATAAAATATCATGTATTCACATTGAAAAGAATAGTTTTGTACTATTTCTAGCTTTGTTCTAAATGTATTCATGGTTTAACTTTCACTGTCTGTTCCAAATTTATCTGATTGTTTCAGGAAGTCTGATAGAACAACAGCTGACATCTGTGGGTGCTTTGCCTCTCACAAACAATCAGCTAAAATCAACTCAGAAAAAAGAGCATCTGTCACTGTCATAGCACAGACGAAGAGAAAGTTGTGGAAAGGATGGGAAGATATAAGTAAAGTATACTCTGTGGGTGGGGAGGGGAACAGATGTGTTATTTAAACCTGATGATACCATCACTTCACAATTTTATGTGGTTTTTGGTTTGCTGGTTTGGTTTGTTGAAAAGTGGCAGCTTGATATTTCAAGTAACCCACAATGTTTTGGGTGTTTTAATTAGGTGGGGATTTTGGGGCTGGGTGGGGGGAAGGAGGCAACTCAATCATCTTCTTTCAGGATGAGAACATTTTTGGGGTATTAACTGAACCAGTAGACAAAAGAAAATGTGACTGAATCAGAGGAGGCTGAGAGGACACCTTACTGTGCTCTACAGCTACCTGAAAGGAGATTGCAGCAATGTGGGGTCAGTCTCTTCTTCCAACTAACAAGTGATGGGTCAAGAGGAAATTACTTCAAGATGCACCAGAGGAAGGTTAGTTTGGATATAAGGAAAAAATTTCCTCATCCAATGATTTGTTCAAGACACGAACAGGCGGCCTGGGAAAGTGGTTCAGTTACCACCCCTGGAAGTATCAAAAGCTTTTGTAAGTGTATCACTTAGTAATGTGGTTTAGTGGCAAATATAGTGGTGAGTTAACAGTTGGACTCAATGATCTTTGGGGTATTTTCCAACCTAAATGACTCTATGATACTGTAAATTGATGCCTGAAACTAAAACTAGTTGGAGCTCTCTTGCTTTATGAAGGCTTGAGGTTAACCAAGGCAACTAGGTCTTGATCCTGGGAGTTGTGCCTATCTAAACATCCCTTTTTGGCAGTTGCATTATTCAAATGAGAAAGGCCTGGATGAGGTATTTTTTCCTCCTTTAGAAATCCACAAGTGAAAATCCTCAGTTTTTATCAACATACCTTCCTCTTCTCAGTGATCAGCAGCCCTATGAAGAGTCCAGTGGAGTTGTAACTACAAGTTATGCACACAGCTGATCTGCAATAGCACAATCTATGCTATTACTTTCTGACTTATTTTCATGTCTTGACTTAATTATTTGCTTTAAAATTAATTAATGCATTCAGTGTCTTATATTAAAATGGTTTAACATCTGAGATGTCCTGTGGAAAGGATCAGTTGATCCACCAAAGGCTTTGGCTATAAATCTTGGGGAACACAATGGAATCCCTTCCTGGTTGTAGTAGGTGATAAAACAGTATAATGTTCTTCAGTAAGAACATAGGTGATGCAGTGGTGTAGTAATGGTTAGTAAATATTGATTTTCAATTAATTCTTGCAAATTAATGTAAGACAATTCATGTCAGCAGTATTTGAAAATAGGAAGTTAGAAAAATTATGGTGGGACAAAACCTTTTGCTTTTATCAAAGGAATACTTAAGTTTTGGGGAAAATTAGCAGAAGAATTCATACGTATTGTTTTACAGATAAAAAAAACATATAAGAATGCGATTTTTAGTATAGAAAGCTTTTAACCCTTTCAATTCAACAGTACCTGTCTCCATTTTGTTGCAGTGCTATAAATGTGTTTATTTTTTTCTCTAAATTTAGACTGGCAGCAAATATTTGTGTGAATTACTGAGTCTGACATCTAATTAACACAGTCTTTACAGGTTTAATGAGCAGTGATAAATTTCTATCCTTTCTTTGGCACATTTTAATTAGTTCTAATTATGAGTGATGTGACCTGAAAAGCTTGTTGTCCCACGGATTCATCATAAATTTATGTAATTTATATATGTATAGATAGAATGAGGTCTTATGCAATTGAAAAACCAAAGGTTGTTTAAAACATTACATCAGTCATATGGTATCCTTGTGTAAAACTCAGGTAAGCAAAGCATTGCACATAAATATTTGAGTATGCTGCAGATGATGCTTAATAAAATAAATTTATTGTATTTTTTCATCTGAAGAAAAAGCAAGCATAGAAATATGCTTTGTTGCTGACAACAGAAACATTGAGGGCTGACATTGATCTTTAGTGACAGTGTAAGTTTCAAGAAGACAGTGTATGCGTTTAAAATATTTATTTATAAAGATATTTAGCACTGAATAGTTGCTTAAGTGAAATAAAAATAAATGACAATATTATCCTAATTAAAACGACAGCACATTTGTAAATTGTTTTCCTTAATATAAATATTAAAAAACTTTCTCAGCCAAGACTTTTCTTCCTTCACAGGGAATTTGATAGCCTCTTGTCAGAGACATGAGAGAACTGTCAACAAGACTAATACAATTTACATCACCTAAGATAGGATATTAAAGTAACCAAAAGATTCATTCATTTAAATAAACATGCATTTCATAAAAACTATATAAATGAAACATGTTGGCATCTTATAAAAATCTCAGCCAAAAACTGTACTTTGTTTTAAAAAATATAATTTCATAAAATGGGAAAATGGGACTATATATAGCATTTACCTTCTGTAAACTTGATCTTTCACTTCTTGTATGAGTAAGAAATAAAATCTTTTGAGGCCCAAACTTGTAAAGTGCTACCCTTTGGGAGCTGATGGGAACCTGGAGCATATGGCATCCTACAGGATTCAGTGCTCTTCGTGCTGTGAAACAGTGTCCCAGTTTTTTTGTATCTTTCATCTGAACTCCTAAAGTCTGGCAGCTACTACACAACCATGCAGGATATCTGAAGACATGAAAGACAGAAGAAACCAGGTGGGGGTTTTCTGACTGAATTAAAAAAAAAAAAAAGGGAGTAAAATCTCACTTGTTAATACCATGAGAAAAGCCTGCATGGTCTCTATTAAGGGTAGCTAAAATATGCGTATTCAGAAGTCAGAAGAATATGTGAGTGTATCTGTTTGCACAAGTTGGGTTCAAATGGGCTTTCCTGCAACTGCCAAAGCACTGAACAAATTCCTAGCTTCTATATTAGCAGCAGAGTGATGATTCCCTTGGTGTCTCTTGTTACTTTCATGTATGACAACACAAGTTTGGAGAGCCCCTGATGAAGAACATATGGTGAAATTACTGAATAAGAACTTTCATTGAACCTGCTCCTCATATGTGGCAGCTTGTGAATTTTTGGGGTGGAGAGGGAGCAGTTGAGAATACTTTGCCTTTCCTTCCTATTCTGTATCCCTTTGATTATAGTTGCTGGAGATTGTTCTGTGATCTCAAGTGTAGTCTCAGTCAATCCAGAGATGGTACCCAGACAAGCCTGAAGTGAAATGCATAAGAATAGAGCACCAAAAGGAAGAACAGCCTCATTTAAAAGAACAAGGGACTAGAAGTTGAAACAGGGCATGGATTGGAAAGTTTAGATACTTTGGAAAGTTGGGGTTTTTTCCTCAGAAAATCTCTTGAAGATAATATTGAAATTAAGTTGTGTCCCTGTCAAGCTCAGGTCTCAGTTTTTTGTAATGCCTTATTTTAATGAACTTCTTTCTTTATTTAGCTGTTTCACAGTGTTTACTAGCTTGGCTGTCCACCTTCATTTTCACTTTATTTTTTTTTTCATTCTCTTTATGAAAGATAAGTAAATTGCTCTCAATTACTCTGCATAATGATTGATGACAGTGCCTTGTTTAATTTTTTTTAATGTTTTTGTCTGTCACTTGGGCTGTGCAAGGATGTCTAGCATTTGTTAACACAGACAATTTACAAGTAATTACAAGTACAAAAAACTCACTTTTTTATTGGTAAGAAAGGTGTACCAGGTCACATGTGCAGCTATGAGCTTGTTTCCTAGAGAATACATACTTTTGCTTTATTAGGCTAGCTTTAAACAGCAAAAAATATAGAGTTTTTGTCAGTTTCCTTAGGGACCCTAGACCAGATCTGATCAGGAGGACATTTTCTTTCTCACAATAATTCTGTATTTTATTCTTTAGGCATGGTTTATGCTTCTTAGAAAATTACTTAGGAGTTAATATTTCATTCCAAAAGGTAGAGCCAAAATTTCAGAATATATTACTCTGAAAGAAATTTATTAATAGCAGAGAATTTTTGCTAAGGATCATTAGATAGTCCTTAGAAGGTAGGAAAAGTTTGACTCCATATTTCAACAATTAGTTCCTTTGTGGTTCTACAATACTTTTTTCAGGATCCTGTCCCTTTAGTCATCAATGTAATCTCATTCCAAGGACAGTTTTCTCAGTCCTTGGTAAATCTCAGATGAAGAGTTTGTTTGATCTGTGGCCTTTCTTTTCAAGCCATTTATTCTGTTTAGTTAACTGAAGCAGCTTCAACTTTCACTTAATTTAAATTCAGTTTTTCTTCAGATGCGCTATTCTACAAAATGAGTAAATTGAGTATTTTTGGTGTGGCATTTTGAAACTGGGCTATGAAGATGCAAATGAGAGCCTCAGCAGATGAACATCAGACATGTGAATACTATTTCTGAGATGGAATGTTAACTTGTCCCACTAACACTTTAGAATATAAAGCAACCAGACTTTAGTGTCTCCGTTTGTTGAGCTGACTTTATTTTATCTCCTGCTATGAACTCATCAGGAGCAAAACAATGAAATAAAATATTGTAAGAATCAGCATTAAAATTATTCAGCCAGCGGATCCAAGACAGATCTGGGAATAATTAACTTTGCTTTAGTAATGCTGTTCATATATTTTCCTTTGTTCTTGGTACTGATTCTGTCATCAAGAAAAAAAAAAGTTAAATGCTAAATCCTCTC
The DNA here is from genome assembly GCF_027477595.1 of Haemorhous mexicanus. Classification (NCBI taxonomy): domain Eukaryota; kingdom Metazoa; phylum Chordata; class Aves; order Passeriformes; family Fringillidae; genus Haemorhous; species Haemorhous mexicanus. The sequence goes on from NC_082344.1 coordinate 39,897,040, forward strand.
CACTGTACATGAACAGAGATAACTCCTTGGACTCTGTTCGAGGACATAATTTGACCTTTATGGTAAATGCTGTCAAAACTGCTCTGTAAATTGGGAAGGAATTATGACAGAGGATACACCTCACTGTCCTTGCTAATTCTGCAGACATTTAATGATGACACACATTAACTTGGACAGGGATCACTCTCCAACAGTGGAATTTCCTGTTTGGTATATTTCTAGTACATTTCTAGCTCAATGCATTGTGTTAAGGGCCTGGCCATGCTGGTTTGGAATGTGTGTGCACATATATTTACAGTGTAAGTGAACACTTTCCCATTTACAAAAGCAAGATGTGGTCTAAATGGTGCATGATCTGAAATAAATTGGTGGTGTGAAACAGTGATCTCAAGCATTTTTGTTTGCAGTGTTGGGAAGACATTAATAGAAACAACATTTGCTGCATGCACAATTTTTTCTGGCTTTGATTGTTTATAAATCAAACCCGTGCTGATGAAAGGATGAATGAGTGAAATAATGCTTTTCCACTTAAAAATGGCCAACCCAGCCAGACCAGTGGAGTCAGTCAAATGGTGAAGAGGTTATCAATATATGTAATATTAGAAAAGGAACATCATATATATGATCTGCATTTTTATTGCTTATTAAAAAGTTGCACATTCCTTATTCTTAAAGATATTTATTCAGGTCATCAGAGTTTGACAGAATCTACATTTCACTGGGAACAGGTGAGACTGAAAGTTGAAATTAATAAAGGATTTAGGTGTTTTAAGTTGGATTTAGGCTTTCAAGTCCAAAATTGTTATTTAGAAATATTAAATTTATTGATAATGTGGCTCGGGGCTGTTTTAAAGTATTTAGATCCTTTCTTTATTAGTTTAAATATTTCTCTTTAGCTGGAGAGAGAGTATTTCAGCATTTCTTAAGCCCTAACAGAATCCAATAACTAGATGACACTCCTCTTTAATTTTTTCAGGCCAAATTATTGCACCTCTTCAACATAGACAAGGTCTTGCTCCTCAGGAAACACAGCAATTGATATTTTGTTTCAGAAGGTATGGGATAACATTTTTATTAAACAAACTATTATGTAGACTATTTTCCTGGAAAAATAAGAAAACCAGTGATTGTTTAGAAAATATATAGACCTGAATGCCTTAGCTGCTAGAAGAGAGACCCTCATTCCTCTTTCGTTTTTTGCTTTTTTTTTTTTTTTTTTTTTGTTTCACTTTTATTACATTCTCTTTTCTTAGAAATAATTTACAGGTTATTTCTAATAAGAATTCCAGTATGTCATACATAAGGATGTTACCTGGCCTAAGGGGAATTTCTGCTATCTCAACTGCATCATTTTCATCTGTTATAGCCATGAAAAAGAAATATAAATTCACCTGTATAGCAAACTTATGTGCTGGCTGTTCTTATTTGTACTAATGCTTAGAAGATTCTTGTTCAGAAAATAAAAGTTCTGATTGGTCTGGTTTTTAGAGAACTCTTTTGAGAACTATCTTAGTTTTTAATGTTTTTTCACAAAGGTTTACCCAAATGAAACGAGCAAAATATTACTTGTGGGTTGTATAAATGAGCACTGTCCCATGATGCAGAAAAACTCTCACAAAAATTCTAGTCTGCTGCTGAACTTTATTGATTAAAAAACCTCACAAATATCACAATAGCAAAATCCTATACTGATCTTTGTAGAAATCTAAAAAGTATCTATTGATAGTTTTCTACCTGAAGGGTTTTTTTATTCTGATAAATTGCTTTCATGGACTCCAACAAAAATTATACTTTCATAAATAATGGAGTATATATGGTCTTCTCTGTTACTGTAAATGAGAGGAAAGAAATTTTTAAAATTTTAGTATTTAAGACTATTCTATGTAGTGTGGCTGGACTTTTTCTATAACAAAAATTTTTAAGACAATCCTGCTCTGTTCCCTCAGTGTTCAAGGAAATAAAACTGAGAGAAATAGATATTGGCCTGGAAAATGTACATAAAAGATTTATCTGGTTTTGTTAGTATTATTATTTGCCAGTTATTAGTACTATTTTGTTTCCTTTTCCAATCATAAGTGCTGAAAAATGAATATACATTAAAAAGCTCTCATCAACCAAAGTACCATCACTAAATTTAAATACACTTGAGTTTTGTAATCCTTTCTCTTTTATACTTAGCAGGCATAATTACAGTGGTACTAGACAGGTCCAGCTTCTACTTTAAGTTCTTTATGGCGCCACTGCAGCTGTCAGGAGCAAGATTTATTCCATGATTTAAATAACTTACAGTAACTGTGGTCTGTGTATAAAGCAATAGGTTTTTTCCACTGTTTTCCACTTCCAAGTGCCTTCACTGGGAAGCTTTGGTTAGCCTGCTTTTAAAAAGGCAAAGATATGGCTGGTTTATGCACTTAAAAGAAGTAGTAGCACCTGTCTCTTTAAATGAAAAAGAAAGAAGAATTCTCTTGTTCACAACTACCTGCATGTATCGGGCAGCTGAGCAGCTAACAGTGGTGTAATATGCATTTATTGTTTAGCATAGACTAAATAAAGTTATAAAGTTCCACTCCAAAAGAGACACTGACATGCAATAAATGGAGCTGCTGATACTTGAAGCATGCAGGGCAAAATTCTTAGTTCTGAGCAGCTCTATTGCTGCAATGCTTGGAGAGCATTTTTCTTTACACCACCTTTGAGTATGCTTTTATAGGAAATGTTCACTTGTGTTGGACCTCAATCTGCTTTTTTAACCCCTCTCTCTATTGGCATTGTGGACATCCCACTGTGAAGGTGCAGATTTCTGATTAGCAGAGTTGGAAAGACTGCTGTATTAGCCTTCCCACCTGTTTGTGCTGGGAGCTCTTTTTCATGGGTTTGCTGGTGCTGGAGTTGGGAGGAGGCACAGACAGAACAGCTGAAAACAACTGACCAAAGGGATGTTCCAGACCCTATGGGATGATGCCCAGCACATGAACTAGGGGGAAGACGTAGGGAAGGAAGGATGTTTGGAGCAATAGTGTTTTATTTCCTAAGCAGCTGTTACACACTATGCTTTCCTGGGGATGGCTGAACACCATGGGAAGGGATGAATTCAACCCACCATTTTATTCTTCCTAATCTCACCGGGGGGAGCGAGCAAGTGGTTGTGTGGTGCTTAGTTGCCAGCTGGAGTTAAACCACAACAACCTGCACTTAGGTGAAGTAATTTGGTGAGACATTTAAGTGTCATGGCAGGTATAAGGTAGAATTCACTGTGCTAGCATTCTTTATCTGCAACAGATAAAAAATAAAATATCACTCATAACAAATGAAGAGCAAAATTGTGATCTGCACTAAGATGGTTGGTAAACTAGCTGTGTCAAAACCAGCAAAAATTAAACCAACTCAGGATTAGAGGGATGGCCAAAAGAAGGCTACATTTGGGAAAAGGGTCTCTGTCACTGTGTACAGTCTTAGTGCTGTAGTGAAAACTGGGCTCACCTGTTACTCACATAGGAAAGTTTGACCACAGCATGCTGAATAATGAGTGTTCAGCTGGATTTGGAACAATCAGCATGAATATTTTTCTTGATATGTTTTTCCCCATACAAAATCCTAAAATTTCTCTTGGATGTACATAAGCCCAGTCTTTATTGGTGCTTTATTTATGCTTAAATCAGTACATTAGAGAGTTGTCTGAAATCCTCTCAGAATTATTTTTTTCTAATTTTTTAAATGCTATACCAAGGGCACCAGAATTTTTCAGAATTAAAGGGCAGACTTTTTTTTTTTTTAATCTGTTACTTTAATCATTGGGTCTGGCACTTGTCCTACTGCATATTTTGCAGATAATAGAAATAGGAGGAGTTAATGTGTTTAGTAACAGAGTGCAATCATCCTAGAGGCTTGTCATCAAGGAAGAGAAGATTAGAAATGCATGAGTTTTCCATGCACCTCTTATCACTGCGTGTACTTCCCAAGATGCAGGAAAGTAGAAGACTTTTCTAGAGAGAAAAAAATTGGCAGTAATCTCCAGGGGTAGTAAGTGAAGAAAGAATGTGTATGCATTTTGTGCCAGCAACATTTAAAAGAGGTTTGCTTGCACTTGAATACTGCTGAAAGATGTCCACTAATCCTAAAGTACTTAACTGATTTTTATACAACAGCTGAATGTGGCCAATGGCTCTCTAGCCACCTGAGCAGCTCTCTGCTTTTTACTGTGTCCAGCATGACCAGAAAGGCACACAAAAAAATGAAGATAAATGATGGAGCTGGCTTGATGCTTAAAAAGAGTCTAAGGAATGGAAACAGTCATTGGTTTTAGAGTGTTAATTAACTGATGAGATTTTGCACTTCCCAAGTGTGTAAAAGAGCTGTTTTAAAGTGGAGACTGGGAAGGGGAGGAACTGGCACAAGTCTCCTAATAGCAGTTTTTTCTCTACTTTTTATGCTACCCACAGGCAGCTGTGCTACATGACAGATACTGCAGCAAGTGAGGGACTGAATTGATGGTATTCAGCAGAGGCAGAAGGGAAGGGAAGAAGATGGGGGAATGTCATAAGATCTGTGGGGACCTCTGTATGGGATGGGAGCTCCATAGGCGTGGCAGAGCCAGGTCAAGGAGTTGAGATGTCATCTCAGGATCTAATGAACAATTTACCATTAGATCTCAGGAACGAATGGACAATGAATTCATTTGCCCTTCAGCATCCTGTGGAGACAATTAGATAACATCAGTAAGGTTTCAACTACAAACTGCATGCATGCAGAGGGCATCCTGAATTCTACCACCTCCTAGAGTTTGGTGTTTGACTCTGAAATAAAGCTTTAAAAAATCAATTGCAAATATTGAATTTTATTAAAGTAAAATTTGTGATAATACATTTTAAAAATCTGCTTTTCTGTCAATATACAGTAACTATCTGAGGACATAATCTGAACACTATACTTTAATAAACACTTTTAAAATCATTCCTACAGTAATACAGTCATAAAATCTTTCACATATCATGCCTATGCTGTATGCCATAGAGGAAGTAATAAAACACAGATGAAAATGACACACTACAATAGATGAAGTTTGAACTCTTAAAATAGACAATTTATAGGACCTTTTAGTAAGCTTTCCAAATTATGAAGAATGAGCATCTTTCAGTGATTATGTTTTTAGACAAGGCAGCCTTTTAGGCATCTCAGAATTGCAGCTGCCAAAGAAAAATAAAATCAAATTATTGATGAAAACATGTACCTTTCCTATCCAAATTAAAAAAAAAAAGAGAAACAAAACCAAAAAGCTGTTTTAATAAAAAACACTCCCTATCCATTGGGGGAGGGAAAAATCTTCATTTTGTATGAGTGCAAAATGAAAAATGTCTTGAAAAATAACCCCCCCATGCTGAGACATGACAGGCTCTGGAATGATGTTTGATGACTAAATGACATGCTGTGGAATCTTGCCAGGTTTTTTGCAAAAATCAGCATTTTTCTGAAATAATAATGAGATGTAACTGTCAGGTAAGGCAAGCTCAAGGTGTCATCAGAGAAAATGACAATTGCAGGTACGTACATTACATGGTATTTGCTTGGAAGTCTTTTCACTTATCAGCAAGGAGAGTGGAGCACTAAAAGCACTGCAAAACTGAGTTTCTTACCAGCTTTAGAAAGATTTTCGACCCTTTGTACTGTCATATAATTAGAGGCGTTTCTCTTTGCAGAAATTGGGTGTACCACATAAAGTATGACCCAGTAATGAATGAGCTGCCAGACAAATTAACACGTAAGGTGATCCTCTTGCACTAATTTTTCTGAGCTATTGAATTTATTTTGAATTCCTATTCAGGTTGCTTAAAAGCAAAAGCTGAAAATCACTTCCCACTGCTAACCACTTCACTTAGATTTTGGATATATGAAGGTAAAATCTGTGTATGTGATTGAAAGTTATTTTCCCAAGTACTTTATAAATAAATACTTGCTTTAGAAACCAAGCCAGGCAAAACAGCTGGGTCATATTCAGTTTTTCACTCACAGGTGCAAAATCTTCCTAATCGCTATTTTTATCATCAAAGAACTTGTCCCTAGTGTATACTTTTTTTTTTTTGTCTTCTTTTTATCTATCCCAAGTAATTCAAGGACTGCATCGTAGTTTTTCAGTCTAATAAATCTTACCAGTTGAAAGCTTTTGAGATATTATTTTACTCCAGGTAGAATCTCCTCTCCAATCATACAGTGGGGATAAATTTGCTTCCATGTTTCATACAGTAATTTTTTGCTTCATAAAAAAAGGCTCTTCTTGTCTTCTTGTAACTCTGCTTTCTACATGCTCCCATTTATTTTTTGGTAAGAAGAAATTGAAACAGAAGACATGCTTTTAATGCAGTGTCACCAGTGTTGTGTGGTACAGACTTGTTTGATTACATGATAGTAATGCTTGAAAAGCCACTCTTTGCTTCCATACCCATTCATTTGAATCCCATTTTCTCTTCATTTCTAGCATATAAAAGACTACTGTCCTAACTTATACTCTTTAATAATAATTTTGTTCAGAAGTCTTTCGTATCTTTATATCTTTATTTTATGGCTTAATTTGCTTTACCCATATTTCTAATGAATCCTATACTTTTGTAGATTTCTGTATTCTGACCTGTTTATCTTAGGGTGAATTTTATTAGTACTTATGCAAGTGGTTAATACATTGAACAAGTGTAACTCATACTACATCCAGAAACCCAGATTCTTATCTATATCTAGACTTAATCTGCAGCATTTTATCAGAAACCTCTTAAGAGGGTGGTGAAAGATTATTTAATATTGCTTAAAAAGCATGTCTCTGGTCTTCTGGTCTCCTTCACATTCTCATGTAAAATAGAAACATTCTGGGTTGTATTTGATCTGGAATTTAATAATGTCATGAATATCTTCAGATTCACTTCAACAAGGGAAATAAATGCAATCCTTCAGAGTTTCTGTTAGATTTAAATTTGAGGCAACTGTTCTATCACAAACATTGCCTCTCAGTCAGAAATATGGAAGTGTCTGATTCAAGTCCCTACTTTACCTACTGCATGGCAGGTTTCAAACTGCAATTTCCCATTGTTCCACCTTTTTTTTTTTACTTTTCCTTCAGAAGTGACCTGGGAACCCAGGACCCTGTGGGAGGTAACTGCTGCACAGCTGGCAAGAGAGCTCCTGATATCCAGTGCAGACACAATTCATCTTCAGTAAGCACATGTGAAACTGCAGCTTTATCTGACCCAAGTATGATACCCAAAGGAGACCAGGTGGTATTTCTATAACTTATCCAGCCTGTGGTAGGTGTATCAAACAACATAAACCACTTTATGAAGTTTGTGGGTTCATCTTTATTAATTTTTTACTTCAGATCGGAAATGAGCTTTTAAAGCTAATATTCTGATCATCCTGATTTTCCAGCCTGGTATTGAGTGGTGATCCTACAGTACACAAGGTGAGTTTTTGTTTATATGACAGTGAAGGATTTTTAAAAGGCTGTAGCAGTACACACGAGATGACCTAATACTTAATGGCTGTTTAATCTGTTGAAATCAGGCTTACAGCTATGTCAAAATAAAGCATGCTGAAATACTTACAACACTGATCTCAGGTCCCTGGCCTGAGGTGACTTTTTTCTAGATAAGATATTTTAGATTCATTGCCTGCTATTTTCTATGTCCATATTGCTGCCTTATTGCCATGTAGTCTCCTGGTGTAGTCATTGAAGCCTGGTTTTTTATAGGCTGGCTCACACAGAAGTAAATTTTACCCCCTGACATTGCAGAAACCTTACCGAAATCTCATCAACACGAAAATAGCATTTTTCTACTTCATACTGTTAGCAAAGGGGTTAAAATCAATAACATGTAAAGGCCACCTTCCCTTTTAATACAAGTTTTATTAGTCATTCTATGACGCTTTCAGGTAGTTGGGGTTTGGAGTTCTGTTTCCTAGTGATTTTATTCAGTTACTGTTTGATCTGCAAGACACTTAGTTTCTTTTCTTTTCTTTCTCCCCTCCTGCTCCTGATGTTTTACCCCAAAATTGTTTTCCATCCTTGCTATGAATAAGCCAGGGTGGAATCAGACTTTCAGGACAGCTTAAGTGAAATGCATTGCAGGGTGGGAGTAGAAATGATACTGCTAATAAATTATCTGTAAGTATTTCAGCTTTTCCCATGGTATCTTCCCACTTGAAAATAAATATTGAATTTTTTTTTTAATTATTCATTTTTCAAAGGATCTTGATTTCATCTCTGTGAGAAGTCAGATGCTTCAAATTAAACCAGTTTATAATATGCTTCAAATTTACCAGAAGGGATTAGCATAGCTTTTATAGCTCAATTTTTGTTAATAGTATTTCCAGTCAAGGTTTCTGTGATTTCAGTAATAACAGACTTTAATAGTCATAAATCTCATAAGGTTTTTATGGATATATTTAAGGTCACTCAACTTTTTTCCAAATGAAATAGCAGGTGAAGAATTTGAGGTGAAGCTTCAAAAGCAAAAGCAAAATAAAAACAGGCAAAAAGAAAAACCACCCCCAAATCATTGATGCAATACATGAAAAGCCCTAATAAAAGGTAAAGAATTTCTGAAAGAGAATGAGCAAATCACTGCATTCTAAACTCCACTCTGAATATGGCCTCAATTCGCTTATGTGCCCTTACAATACATAAAATAATAAACACACTGAAAGAACAAATTGCACTCTATTTTTGACATTTTCTCTTATGCAGAAAAGGAAAGAAAAAACTAGCTGCATCTCTACAACTCTGAAGCAAGTAGTCTATGAGTATGGTTGTGTAGTACCCTTGTTTTGAATGGGTTTAGCTTCTGGAGGTTTTAGATTTATATTCCAGAAAATTCTCTCAGTGCAGTCATGAACAGTGTGATCTCAGAGGGTACTTTTACAGGCATGAGACTGTCTTATCTGTGGATCATCCTGTTGTTTTGGGGTGGGGTTTTTCGTTGTCTAGCTGCCCTAATATCTTCCTGTCATCATGTGCTACTATTGTGAATTTCTTGAACAATTTATGATTTGTCAGAGGGGTCTTAAGCAACAATGTGGATAGGATATCTATAACTGTGTCCACTTTATTGTTTAATAATAGATAAGGAATCTTTTTACAATTGTACTTCACTTCGCCTCCAAGTGTTTTCAGAATGCTCTCAGTTCTTTCCTGATGGCCCTGAATTGGTAAGAAGTGCTGTCCTGTCAGAGCACAGCTAATGAGCTCTGACCCCTAATGGGCATTGGCTCACAGGAGCAAATGGGGGTTAGTCAGCTATGATCCTTTCAAATATATTCATACTTTATGTGTGTGTATATATATATATATATATATATATATATATATATATATATGTATATATATGAAACATGGGTTGCTAGTCTTCTGCAGCGAATGATTCACTCTACAGATTTCACTGCCACTGTGCCGTGCTACTGGCTAAATTAGACAAAGTCTGTGTTCATCTCCTTTCTATTGATGTATTTTCTACAGCTTTAGTGATGGCAAGAATGTGTCTTCCCTATCTCATATGACTCAGAGGGGATCTGAAAGGGGACACAGAGCTTTTAAAGAAAAACGAGAATTTTTAGATCCAGTGATCTCAGCTGGATTGAGCTTCAGAAGTATCAAGGACAACCTAAGGCAGATAAAAATAGAGTGGATATTTGATTTGATGCAGCTATTTTAATTCCGATATCTGATAAGAATGTTATGTTTGAACTGATTCCTTTGCTTCTTAGCAAATGCACGTTTCACTGATTTCAGCAGAGATTACATGACAAGGTCAGAGATCAGCCTTCATCCAAAAACCACTTCTGCTGTGAATCTGGCACATTCAGTTCAAGATTTCTACCCCAGTAAACAAGCATGTTTTAGAAATTTTTTCAACCTGCCAGTTTTACAAATTGGAATTTTAAACTAATGCATAGTTGTCAAGCATGTCAAGGTGGAAGAAAATCACTAGGGAAGAACAAAAGTATAATTTATTGACTGCAGTATTTTCCATATTATTTAAATGTTATTCCTTTCCTGTCTCCTTTCTCTGAACTTACTATACTATACCCTACTGAGGACTAAATACACAAGGTTGTAGCAAACATCTTTATACAAATGAGTAATTTTAGTTTATTATTCAGAAAAATGAAGGACAATAAAAGGTCTTGCTATTCCCAGAAGTAAACCCGCATGTAGTTTGATGTGGTTTCCCCTGTCTGTGATTATGACAAGGAAGGCATGAAACCCATTATGTCTGAAACTGGTTCCAGTTTAAGCCCTGTCTAAGAACTGGCAAAAGGACAAAATGCAAGTGATAGTTCTTCCTAAGCTGGCAACCTCTGCCTGCTATCCTTCTGCTCATACAGAGATCCATCTTTCTCTCATTTTTTGCCTGTGGAAACTGACTTACTGGAGGGCTCCCAACAAATTCCAGAAGTAATAGTTCACAGTTTTCAGTTCCTTGACTCCAAACCTAGTGGTCTTCCAGTGTTTTCCAAGCTTTGTTTCACCCCACTTGCTGTCCTCAGTAACTTGGACCTGGCATCTGTTATCTGTTTATTTGTTAATTTTCAACTCTACTCTCTAGGTTTTGTTTCATAGCTGAAAACATTTTTCTACATTCCTCATCTTCTTAGTCTGCTGCCCAAATGCCCTATATGGAGTTCTTTCAGCCTTGTACACCAGTTTGGGCTAACTGTTTCAAGGACTTTCTGCACAAACTTTAGGTTTGTTACCCTATTAATTAAAAATTTCAGAAGATCAAATACTTGTTTGATTAAGGAGCTTGCTAGTATCACCATATATTCAGAAAAAGATGGAAGCAGTGAAAGGTAGAGAATCCACACCAGATGCAATAAATATTTACCCATTCCATATCTTATGCTAACTTTTATAGTGCTATATTCTTGTGCAAATATTCTTTGAAAAATCTTTCTCCTCAAAACATTCCCTTTAATAGTTTTTGCCAATTTTAAGGAACTCTTGAAAAATGTGTCATCCATTTGGGTCTAGTTTAGTTTATCTTTTAGCCTTTACAGACCTGTTAGTGTTATGTTCAAAAAATAGGCTTGGTTTAGAAATAAAAGACAGTCTAATACTAAGGCAGGAAAAAAACCTCTTTTTTTTTTTTTTTTTGCCTGAAAATTCTGCAGAGAAGGACAGAAAGCAATTGCAAATGCTTTTTTTGAATTATCCTTTTTTTTTTGTTTTTGAGAACAAAGCAGACTGTTATCGCCTTATAAGGCACGTGTTTGTCGGAGGCGTCAGAGCTAAAGCAAACAGTATGCTCGCTGTCAGTGAAGCAAACTTTGAAGGAAACTGGATGACCACTATGTTTACTATATGTTCTGCCAACTGTGTTGCAAATTAATGTACTGAAGACTGCTGGGCAGAATGATTTGCAGATTTTCAGTGTGAGTGTGAACTGCTGGCATAAATACAGGTTTATAGATCAAACGCTTGGCAGTGCTGAGAATGTTGAGAGTGATAGTAGCTTGCCACAGAAGGAAATGGTTTTTTGTGTTACTTTCCAGACATCTTCCATGTAGATTAGCACAGAAAAAGACTCAGGACTGATGATATCAGCCACAAATTCAGGAAGAAATGTATGGGTTTATTACTGGAGAGTAAAGGACATCTTTGCATCTTCACAGCAGGTTGTTCCTTCCCTCTAAAAAAAATGTTGATTTCTGTGTTCCAGCTCCAATTCTCAAAACTGCTCTGAGAAAACCAGACTTGACTAAAGCAATAGCCATTGGAGCCTGTGTAAACCAGCTGAGAAGCTATGATGTTTATAATGAAACAAAATTTGTATTTTGGCCTAATTCTTCAGGGCATTAAGGACTCTCAATTTCTCTAATACGATCTGAGGACAATCAGCTTTTTTTTTTTGCAAAGAACTCAATACCTTGCAGAAAGAGTCTCTGAATGGATCCCAATGAGATGTCCAGGACAGATCATTTCACTGAACAGATAATAAAGAAATATTTGATGGTTTTTGTTACAAAAAACCAGATGCTTTCTGTCTGGTCACTAACAACCAAAAAACTGTGAGCTGAACAAAGCTTTAATTGCTTAATGAGTACCTAAAGAGTTGAATGAACTTTTAAAATTGCCTTCCAATTCTTTTTAAGATACCAGAGATTGTGGGGGTTTGGCTTTTCGTTTTGACAAGTATTAATATATATTGGAAATGCTCAACCATTATGAGATACTTAAAATTGCCATCTATTCAAAGAGTGCGATTAAAAAGCAGAGAATGTGGCATCTGTTAAAAAAAAATAATATTAACTTGGAAAATTGTTTTTCTTTCTTTATAAATTATTTGTATTTATTTTATATTTATTTTAATAATAAAATTAAAATATCTAGTAATAAACATTTTACACATTTAAACAGCAGATTTTGTCCCAGAGCATTCCACATATAATAGCTTCCAATCCCTACCCCACCCTCTGCAGAGTCTTCAATACATAACCTCTAGTGAAATTAGAAAAGTGCCAATATTGATTTTTCTGGGCTGATGGATATGTCAGATAACATTTTCTCTTCTGAAGTCAATACTCAATTTTTTAAAACTCTGGTAATGGAAAACTAAGTAATTTTTAGCATCATTTTTGTAGCTCTAATTACTGGTGCTAAGCACAACATACTGTTTTACTGTGTAACTTGCTCTAAGTTAGGAGGTGGAGGCCATTCAGAATACTTTCTTCTTGCTTTAGGAATTATTTTAGAATACTTTCTTCTTGCTTTTTGTTTTTCTTTACTACAAGCTGTGGTAAGCAGTTACAGCATGAAGAGCAAATGCTGTGTAAATACATTATTTTAGGTACTTTTCTTCAAGTTGGATGCAGATAGAGAGCACTGAAGACACTGGAATCACCAGGTGGCCCTGGAATTTGCTGAAGAGGAGAGTGCTTTGATTCTTTTTCATATTTATTAATAGACCTGAGAGCTGCAGTTGCTTGTCATGAATTTCAGCAGTATGTGGCATGAACACTGTAACACAAATATGAGAGAAAGGGCAAAATATATGAACAGCTGGTTGAACTTCACCTTGGTATTGAGAAGGTGGCACTTTTTAGATTCTCAAGCACTTACTCTTCAATATGCTGGTTAAAAATCCTTAGAATTGTACAAGTATGGTTTAATATTGGGAATGAGTAATTGATATTAGGTGGAGACAACAAATGAAAGCTTTGTGCTTTGGAACCAATTGAATGAAATAGCTAACTGTCACCTAACATCTGATGCTTGAAGCCATGTGTGGAGAAATACAGGATAAAGCTTTATAGAAAGAAACAATCTTTTGCTGAAAATACAATATTCACATTGTTGTCACAGTGCTTACAAAGCAGTGTGGTAATCTAATGGTAAGCCTTGATGCATGGTAATTCTTTCCACAGCACTGACTGCTGTTGATCACCTCAAAGAGCATTCTGCAAATTTCTTGGGTTCTCTAGGTGTGTTTCTGTAGAAATTTAAGCTTCCAACCAGAGCCTCAGGTTTGAATTTTTTGACTTTGTAGCCAAGATGAAATCTGCCCAGTGTTGGAGCAGAAACTGTGCCAGCAACATCACGCAATGCAAGGCCTGTAAGCAGAGCTGAACCAGGACAGCTCCAGAGGTTCTAATTGTTCTTTCCTTTTCAGGCTGCTCTTACTGTTGTTTTTCTCACTTTTACTGTAGAGGAACATGTTTAAAAGTTCTCAGCTTCAGTAAGAGTAACCTGCCACTTAAAAAAATTGTCAGGTGCATATGTGAGAACTAATAACATGCCCTGTAACATAGTGAGGTTCAATTTAGTTCAAGCAGATGTATTCAGTGAGAGATATCTGCTCATGGGGGTACATAAAGGAATTTCCCAAGTCTTATTTCCTAATTCCTAAGAATTAAGTGATGCTTATACAGGAAACCTTACTAAATCAACAGCTAACACAGTTTTGTACTGTATTTGTACTTGCAAGGGCATGGATAGGAGAGGAGAGGAAACTGTAAAGTAGCTTGATATTATAATTATTTTGAGCGGTAGAATAATTCCATCGCCTGTTGAAAGTTCTTTATTAACATTGACCAATAAAATAAAGTTCTGCTGTCATGAACATTGTGAGACACAGTCTTGGTCACTCACTAATGACAAAATGTTTAAACTGGGATCAAAAGAGATTCCAAATACTCAGAGATGTGTATATACAATAATTTAGGGGGAAGATGACTTAAAATTGTTTGAGTTTAGAGATGATTTTGCTAAGGTCATAAGGAGGACAAAGACAATAGTAGAATGTCAATCCACCAAGCATTTTAATTGTTTCTGCACTAATTTGAGAAGGGAAATAAACAGGAAGAGCTGAAATCTTAATTAATGATCAAAACAGTGTCTCAATTGGCATATGAGACACTCAGGGGATAATTCACATGATTAGAATATTAGTGAATATAATTTGCTCCAGAAACATCTGCAAGGCGGGGAAAATAATAGAATGCATTGCTTTGCATGGCAAATAGGTCCATAAAGAGATGATACACATGTTCTGGGTAAGGATAAAATGTTCAAGTCAGAAGTGAATCACCAGATAAGGCTTGTATCTTAGATGGGGAAAAGACCTTTTATAAGGGGAAAAAAAAGAAAAGACAATGCTGTCCCTTGTATGAATGATGGTAGTAAAAATATGTTTTAGAAAATAGACAACAGTCTTATAATTTACAGCATATTTTTATGTATAAAATAGGGAGGAAGAGAAGAAAAACTAATTTGAATTATATATATGTAACTAAAAATATTGTAAAAACAAGGGCAGAAAATATTGAAGTACCAAAAATCCTGAGAATTACTGTGAAAAAAGACAGTTTACAGCTCTCTATGACTAGGTTGAGTTCTTAAGCAAGACCAATAGTAATAAAAATGTATTGGGCCTTGTGGGTACAAAATTTGGAAGATAAAATATTTAAAGGCTGTTTCTAAACGTCTTCAAATTAACACTCACAATTTAAGTAAACTTCTTGTACTCTTTCCTGAGCATCAAGTTTTTTATTTAATCAAGTTCAATTTTCAGTTTTCTTGCCTTGAAACCTTTCCCTTGGGGAAGGGGTATAGATCTGGGGAGCATGAATTAGCTTCTTCATACAGAGGCTTGTAGAGGTACTTGTGTAATATTAATACTGTGTTTGTTGAAGGTGCTGTAAGGTCACAGGGGCTCAAGGGAAGGCTGGACAAATCTTTGGAGGAGATAAATACTAATGGTGGTTGCATACTTTAAAAGATACATCTGGCTCAGGAAACCCTTGTCCTGTTTGGAGCCTGGAAGATATTTAAAAAGTGTTGCCAGATATACATCCCTATTCTTTCCACTTGTGTCATGGAGACTTCTAGACACTGCTGAAAATACTGCCCTGGCCTGGAGGGGTCCTTGGTGCAACCTTGCATTCCTGTGAGCCAGGAGCCCCAGCTGGTGGATAGTCTTCCTATTGCAGGGCCAGTGGAGCCAGTGGCTCTGCTGTTCCCTAGCAGATGCAGTGCATCAGAATGGTCACAGGGCTGGGAAGCTCTGTTTGACTTCCAAAGGAAGGCAAAAGAAATGGAACTATCCTAAAGGAAACAAAATAGAGCCCTGCCTGCAAAGGGTGTAAGTTCTTTCCTTTGTCTGCTTGTATGAAACTCAACAGGTCACCCTTTTTTAAAAAAAGAGGATAGAAACATGTCTCTTGTAAACTCTGCTTGAAGGAGGTAATAATTTAGTCTTAATTCCATCAAAGACGGACTTTTTATTCCCATTCAGTATTTTCATTTCATAAATTCAGGTTTTTAAATAAATAGGTAGATAATGGCAACTCTAGGCTAAGCAAGCATATTTGTGGTTAAATTGGTATTGAATTAAGTTCTTTAAGTTTTAGTTGTAGCTTTTTATTTCTTCCTCAGCCTACTGAGATTACTGTTTGTACAGCAGGTTGTTAACAATTGGACTGGGAACATTTGGAAGATGTTAGATATTGTAAAGCAAATATCAACAACATTAACTTATGTCCATAAATTTGGATTTAATGAGTTCTCACCCTTCAAGTTTTATCTTATGGTATTGCTATTCCAAGTTTATCCTTTGTTCTATTGTTTAATTTTGTGCAAAACTTATAAATGCATGATACTCTAAGAAATTAATTTCAAATCCATGTTACAATTTGAAGAGTGGATCTTGTATATTCATTAGATTATTGTCACCCCTTTTCCTGTTGTGTTCTGCTACTTCAGCACAGCAAAGCTCCAGCTGCCTGAACAAACACTGACTCATATCAGTGATAATCCACCAGGGATACAGAAGGCAAGGAAATACAGGGCACCATTTTTACTACAAGAAATTGCAAAAACCAGTTTTAAAAGCACCATTAAAATCTCAGGTCTATTTTGTGTGTGTGTGTGTGTGTGTGGTACCATGCATAATGTAAGACTAGTATGTTGTGTGGTGCTCCTATGAATCTAGTGTCAGAACAAACAGGAATGGGAAGCTGTGTCCTTAAAGCTTTTTTGTAATATATTATTTCTAATTGTGGTAAATATCCACATGTTGCATAGAACATTCCATTTTTCTATCTTATTTATTTTTGCAAGTATTTGGGTTTTGATTAGGTGCTGAGATAACTGCACAGACTCTTTGTGTCTCTCTTGCTCAGTCTTACAGTCTCTCAGGTGTCTCAGTCTCTCCTTGCCGGGGTGTAATCATTCCAGTGGCTTACAAGGATACCCAGATGATGTTCTGAGGTGTTGTGATGGAAGAGTGTCACTGCCTATTTGTCAGGAAGGAAACAAGGGAGAATTGGCCATTGGCAATTTCTTGTAGCAGCATCTGTTTAAATGAAAACAGGCAGGCAAAGACAGTGCAAGGAACATCAGATGGAAAGTGATGCAGAGAATCTTACAGCTCAGGTTTACAGTGTGGTGCTGGAGATGACACTCAGAAATGTGCAATACCTGTTTGTTTCACCTGTGTGGAGTTCATGGATTGTGTCTGATTGGTTTGTTTCTTTCTTCATTGCAGGTCCAGTGATGGTGGTGAGGATCAGACACAGCCCAGAGATCTCTCATCACAGCTGTAGTGCCAGCTCTGGATCACAAAGGTGTGTGGGCAGACAAAGGCAAGGCACAGAAGCAAGGGTCAATAGGATGGCCTGAAAAAGCTCCTGAATGAAGCAGGGGCAGGTCCCTGCAAGACCCATAAGGTTTTTTCTTGAATAGCTCTTCCTTCACAGTACTGTGAATTTGGGTTAGCTCCTTATCAGACAGCTGTCCTTGAGCCAGGCCACTGTACTCCTGGGAGGCAAGAGTGTAAACTTCAGGCCCTGAGGGTACACAGAAATAGTGTAAATATGCCAGACAGTAAGGAAAATAAGACTGATAGATATATTTACAGACAAAATCAATTACCTAAAGACCTGAAATTGCAGGAAGAAAAGATAATTACTTTGTGAACCATTACAATTCAAAATAACTCAGCTTCTTTTTGAAGTAGTGTTAATCCATGCAAGTCAACATATTGTAATCTATTTATTTAGTTCTCCTGTGTGAAATTAACTGATGAGGAAAAAAGAGTGATCAAGATTTTATCTGTCCCTTTGAAAGTGTTTAAACAATAAGATGTTTTTCAACCACAAACAAGTATAATTCCTCATGAATGTGGAAATTTTTAATTACACTCTTTGGCGTGTCATTGTAATACTTTACTTAAAGCAGTTGTTATTATGCTGCACGTTTGGTAGGTCTCACCAAAGCTGGTTTGGTCTGATTTTCTGGGTCATATCTCACCACAGCTCTTTGTTTTTATAAATTCTTTTGCAAAGAGTGCAGTGACATGCAACATACCATTTTGATATTTGAAATATTTATCATAAAAAGGAGATTCTGAATATGTTAATGAACAATTTTGATGTTTATAACCTATCTTTTCCTTCTCCTGGCTTTATTCCAAGTATTTCTCCTATGACGGATGATGAAAGAAAATTCCAATCTATTAAGCCTTTACAAAGATAACCCTTTAACTCCTCAGAATTCAGGCCACTAGTTTTACATGCATTACAGAATGAAATAGGGTATGCACAAGTCATTACTCTGAAATGCCCTCACCTCTTACTGGCTATTTTAGGTTCACTTAATGACAATGCTAAGACAAAGTGTAGCTCAGGATTTCAGATATGTGCAGTGACACTTACTACCTTAATTATCTATAGAGGGGACTTAAAACCATGTACTTGCAGTACAAGTATTCATCTAGTAAATTTATAGGCACACACAAAAATGTTCCAAGGATATATTATGTGTACATTTTCAAAGTAATTGCCAATATGTATTTGGAAATACAATTTTCATTTAGTATTAATAGAAACTGTGAGGGGAATTACATATTTGCCTTTTAATATCTGTTTTAGTCTTCTGTGTCTCCCCATCACTCAAAAGTCCTTCAGAGTACGTACTGCTTATGTGAATTTTCTTTCATCCTCCCTTTCCATCCCTTTGCCATTTCATTTTCTCCAACCTATTGGTATTGTAATATTAATTCTCATCTTCAAACTTTTATTTTCATTTATTTATCTCCTAATAAACAGTTTCTTTGATTTTTCCATCTTTTGTTTCTTACTGTGTTACTTTATACTTCCAAACTCTCTGTTTTACAACTCTGTTTTCTTTCTATTCCTTCATCATCTCTTCATTTCACTCCACAAGGATGTGTTGGGAAGGGAGAGTAAGGGGAAGGGACTGCATGCTTGAAATTCTCTTCCTTTTGTTAAATCACATCTTGAGGGTTCTTGTATTAAGGTTGCAAATAATTTGTGACATAATTATTTGTCTTACATATCATATGTGTTACTTAAAAAATCAGCACTTTTAAAATGTTATTGTTCACATCGTATACGGATCAGTTTAAAATCAAGCAGGGATGATGCTTTGCAGGTAGGCTGTATCTTTATTGTGTCCAATTCTTAATTCAGTACACTTCTTCCATCTTATTCTTCAAATAACATATTCAGAAAAATATATTTAATATAATTAAAAAATAATAATTTTGTAGTAAATTTTTCATTAACTATTTTAATTAGTTTAAGAATATTTTTTTATACAGCTTATATACAAGGGCCCTTATATGGCTAGCAGTTTCACACTAAGACAGGTGAAATCATAGTTACAAATATAAACTCTGTGTGATCTTTTGACACTTACTGATAAGCAGTAGCCAAGATGACAGATATTCATGCATAATTATTTCCAAACCTTTAAAGTAAATTAAGAATGATTACAAGGAATAAAAGCTATCTCTGTGTTACTGGAAGGGTGGGCTCTGAGGTTCTCCATTAACATTAATTTCTTGTTAAAGCACTCTGAGGCTTTTCTCTCTTGTAACTTTGCCAAATGCTAAACATTAGGGTTGATGGCTTCCATGTCATGTACCTGTCCTAAAGTTTAACTACTTATAAAAATGTAACCTTATGTGGGTCATCTTCACAACACCAGGTTGCAAATAATTTATTTTGCAACCTGGAAAAAAGGAAATTCTTTTGTAAGGAAAAGAAAATTTGAAGCTGTCTTTATTATTTCACTTTAAATGCAAAATATATTTTATTCTTACTAGATTATTTCCTGTTGTTATATGCATCATAATTTTAGCATCTGTGGATTTGAAGTGAGAATTTCAAACTTGACTGGGCAATGGTTTTTGTGAATAAAAGCCTTTTGGTTTGTGTGGAATCTACTCAAATGTGTCTAAGCCAAAAAAATTCCATGTGCTTTGCCTAGGAGCTAAAAGCTTTGAGGTGCTCTGTTGCTGGCAAGGAGAGGCTGCCCTAAGCTCTCTTGCAGCTCCCACTGCTGACAAGACAATGCTCTGTTACCACCAAGGAGCTGGACAGGAGTGCAGATGGATAGAGGACAGAAGTCTCTGTTTCCTCTGCTCATAACTGAGGCAAGAGAAAAATCAAATGCTTTGAATGACTTTTGGTTAGAGAAAAAGCAATAGGTGGTGGCTTTGGAAGCCTGGAGCAACAAAAGCTGGGTCAGAAGGGGATAAATGTTAGAGAAGAAAAAATAGAGTGGAGAATGGCAAAATGGACGGGAAAAAAAGAGAAAATGGGACAGAGGAATGGAAACTGGTGAGTTTGATGGAGGGAGAAATGTCTGTTTGTGATTTGGATACTCTGGCCTCTTTAATGTATATTTGTATATGCAGGCTTTCATTTTCAGTGTTCTTGTGTCTTCCAGACAGTCAGACAGATGGATCTGAGGTTGGAATTTTTGCCAAAATTGGACTTTGCTCCTCCAAGACCAAAGAGTAATTAAACTTCTGTAAGATCTCCCTGACCCTGTAATCTATTAATTCCAGGAGCTCAGGGAGAAACCACTCCACAGGTATGCTCCATGAAATCAACATTTAAATACAGAATGCATAAACAACACTTTAAGAATGCAAAATACAGACATATACATAGAGATTACTACTTTTGGAGTGTTTAAATGATACATGGTACTCTAAGTGTAATTTAGAAGTATTGCTATATGAGTAAAAGATGTATATAATATTTAGTGCCCTTTTATTCTTTCACTATACATAGATTTTCTACTACCACATGTTTAGAAACACTCTAAGAAATACTCTGTGTTGGAAATGAAAACTGACAGAAGCAGCTGTTCTTGCAAAGCGCAATGTTTCATTTCATCCATGTGCATCTCACATGAGAACCTATAGACAGTGGTGTGTGGGTGGATAGTTAATGGTGAGATTGTGGCTAAAATGGATTTAATAGTCTAGCTGAGATGGGCATTTTGGGAAGGCAGTGAAAATTCATGAGTCCCCTGCTGTTCTCCTGAGTGGCTCAGGGTGCATCATGCTGACCAAACTGGCATGTCTGAGCTGTCGCACAGTAGTCGGCCTATTTTTATTCTACAAGTCTGTTTTGTCAGACAGCAAAATCTCTTATTCTGTTGTTTTCTCTCCCTCTAGCCTGATTCTAGTGAAAATTATGCCTTTATGGGCTGTTTTTTGAGGTTTTTCTTCTTAGAGAATATTGCCTACTCAAAAGTTCAGATAAAGTCAGGAACTCCACCTTTTACTGGTACTGTGTTTATGCCTGGGTGTAATCAGGATGGAGTTTGTGAGGCAGAAGAAAAATAAATACATGTTCTTACTTGAAGCAGAATGTTCTGCCTTGCATTCAGCCTCCATTATGACTCTCAGAGGATCATAATGTTTGTCCCAAATGTTTAATGCGAACATCTATTTCCTTAATCAGCCAGAGTTGCCTGTGCTGAGGCAGGAAAGAAAGTAGCTGAAACCTGGGAACTAGCAGAGCAGAACACTGTGTGCGTTTTTAATTGAATGGGAACTGAACAGAATCTTTCATGTGGATGAATATTGGTCAACATCTGAAATAATTTGAAGGCAGTCTTAAAATCCACTATGTGAATTCTTGCCTGTCTCCTTGTAGATGTGAGGAAAGGTGAAGAAGCTACAAAGTCTCTGCTATTGAAATCATTGCAAATACTATCTGTATTGGTGGTTTCATCTATAGAAGGATTGAAAAACCTGGAAAATACCTCCCTCTTCACAGAAAGCTTTTATCAGTTGGTAACCTTTTGAGCCCAAGGCAAGATGATCTGGTGACAGAATACCTTATTTTCATGTCAGCTGCCTTTCAAAGAGCAACTTCAATTGACCTGAGACCTCCTAAAACCTGCCTTACTTCACCCTGTAATTGATTAGCCCTGAGTTTTTCTAGAGATCTTGTTTTCAAATCTACTATTCCTTTCCTCTACTTGACAGCAAATGTTTATTAGACAGAAAAAAAAACAAACAAAAAAAAAAAAAAACAATTAAGCCTTCAGTGACACTTCCAGGAGTATTTCTTTAAGAAATATGCAAATGAATAATGAATTATTAAGACTGGCTAAATGGCAAAATGTAGCTACCACCCAGGCTCAAAAGAGCAATGTAACCACTTGCAGTAGTTGCCTAGACTTGTTTTTATTTCATCAGTTCCTTGAGTCTCAAAAGAGAAATCCAGTTTCTGAAAGGTGCGTAAGGTTGTCTAAGCATATATAAATAAAAACAAATCGATATATAAAATTACATGATGCAAGGAGCAGCAATTCTGGTCAGCCAAGCAACACACTGGCAGCTGTGCATATATGTTTTCATATTTACTGTGCTCATATACTGTTCAAGTTCTCAGACTGACATGACATGACTAGCTTAATTCTCTTAGACTTTTGACATCACAGGCATTTAGCCTAGTGAGATGTTAGTCTCTATTGCTGGGTTGACCTCTTCATTTGAGGAACTGCATTTATGTCCTGGGCATGGAGATCATTTCTGAACTGTGTTAGATCTGGCTCAGCTTGCTGACTGGTTTTCCTGAATGAACCATACAGTATCTTGTAGGTTGCTTTGTCTTCAGTCCTGTTTTTGATCATCTTATGCTGTTTGTGGCTGAGCTCCCTGAACAGGTACTCGATTTCAGCTTCTTTGGATACGGGGAGACTGTGCACTTGTTCATGAGAGCTCTGTCTGTTCTGTGGCAGTTCTTGGAGGCTTGTCGTTGCTGTTGGAGCATGCACACTCCTGCCTCTCCTTGATGTACAAAGTCCAGGTGTTTGTCCAGGTGATTCTGCATATTTAGGCACAGGTGGATATTCAGAAGATGGAATATGATGAGGTAATGAAGGGCACTAAACCCTACCCCTGTAATTACCTAAAAGTTACACTTGTCACGCAGCCTAGCTACCTTGTGTTAGTGAGTGTATGAGAACTCTGCCTCCTTTAAAGCTTTGCTGATGTATCTGCTTAAAAAAAAAAAAGATATAATTTGAAATAATGAACAGCATTTTTTTTCATAGTACATAAAAGTATGCAGTCATATTGCAAATAGTAAGCATGATTTAAAGAAAGAGATGGAGAATGTCAGCATCCTTGGAAAGCTGTCAGAAAGTTGAGCATCTTTGTTCAATCTTTTTGACTCTCATTTCATCCTCACCAAAAGAGAATTACACTGATATAAAGGGCAAACCACCCCAGATTATTGCTGCTAGGGATTGCTGGAGTTTATTGCAGTACCATAACCACTAGATACGTTACAGCAAAACTTACTGGCTTTGCTGTGTTGTATTCCCAGAAAAACCCTAAAAATCTCTGAATCAAACTCTCATGTCTTCTCTGTATTGAAAATAAATCATAAGAAACTATCCACAAAAAATTTCGATGCTACATAGGAAAGAGATCCATATATATTTCTTAGTCCTTGCTTTTCCCTTAAAGGAAAGCATTTGTCAAGTGAGGAAGATTTGGTGCTGCACTTTGACAAAAAGAAAAAGGACAGTGCTGTATACAATGGGAGGAATGCATTTCTGGCTGATTAAAAGCCTGAAATTTCCTTTTCCTTGGAAGGGAGGAACACAAAGTTAAAAGTAAAGGACAGCAAATATTATTGTCCTTGTCTATTTCTTTTTCTAATTGGTTCAACATTGGCAACTTATTTAGGGTATTGGCTGTATAAAAGTGCTCTGTAAGACATAAGCCAAGTGCTCAGTAGAAAGTCTAAAGGAGATATCTAACCACATGCTTAATATTTGTTGCATTAGATGTTTTGTCTTGTTCAATAATCACTGTTACAGTTATCTACATTAATTACTCTTATCACATTAATCCTTGCCATAGCATTAATAATATCCATAAATAAAAATAATGAGGCAAAATACTGTTACCTGACTTAAAACTAGAATGTATTAAAGTAAATTTTCATAATACAAAGACAAGGGAAAGAAAACACAATAAAAACTTCTCAGGGAACTCTTTCAACCTGAAGCAAAGGATGTCAGATGATTAATGCCATGATAAAGCCATAGGAATTAATATTTGATAGAATACCTGAGAAAAGGGAATGATTGTTGCTACATATGACAGAAGATAGCCTACCTTCAGGAAAACAGGAAATGAAAGATTGATAACACAAGCAAGGTATTTCATATCATATCTATGAAACTCATTTAATGTAACCTAAAACTTTAAAAACAAATTTCATAAAAGTAAAAAGAAACCACTCTTTATTTTTGAGTTAATAAGTAAATCAAAAAGGCTGTTTATATTTTTAAATGCCAAACTTCTTCAGGTTCTCCATCTTTATAGCATCTTTGTGTTTGTGATGTGTTTGTAATGCTGCTTGAACTCCAAGTACACCTAGAATACAGAGGGCACAGAGAAAACCTTTTGTCTTGTAGGTTATCTTAGATTTTGCCATATTCCAGGGTTTTTTCTGTAATAGAGGAGGAAATGCTTGAAAAAGAAGGACAATCTCTTTATTTTTTTCTTCTCCACATCAATTTTTGTCTGCAATTCCACTAGGTATTTCACTTGCCAAGTGAAGGATGGTGCCTTTGTGTGAAGGTCTCTATTGCTAGATGGAAAATCAAAGTGCTATTTCTTTTCAGGGGCAGATGACTGTATCTCAGACTAAAATTCAGAGGAAATAGATCTGCAAAGAAAAATGTAGGCGCAAGTTATAAGCTTCCTTGGGGAGCTCAGATTCTTTCCTGCAATGTGTAAAATTATTCTTCAAGAATCTGTGAATCTTTCAGATAACTTCAGGTTTCTAAATGTCTTGCTAGACCTGAGATTCAGGGATACATTCTGAGATGCAGATGTAGTTTCCTTACTCTTTAACATTTATTATTCCTGCCAATGATTCAAAATTTTTAGGGCTTTACTGCTATCAGGTTATCTGTGCAATAGCAGTAATTCCATGGTTAAGGGAAGAATAAAGAGTAGTTATTGCAGAAGGCAACACCTTTTAATTGCTACATCCATAATTCATCTTACTCTCTCTGCTTACTGAAAGTCAGCTGCAGTGTTTTCTTCCAAACTGGCCTTTTTTAGCTGAAATGGCAATATGAAGTATTTCCTGAAATCATCAGAAAATATTTAAAATTCTATTTATGCATTCCTGATTTCATACTACTAAGAATATTTCAAGAAGGTTGTATTGGAGCATCCTTTTTTGGAATGATATTTAAAAAAATAACTATCATGTTTCTACCAAGAGCATATGGGACTGGAAACTTCTTATAATGAAATATTGGTTAATGATGAGGTACTTAAATTTCCTAGGCAAAACAAACCAAGTTATCCCAAGAGTATTGACTCTTAGAAACTGGGAAATCAAAAAAAAAAAAAAAAAAAAAAAAAAAAAAAAAATTGAAATATTTCTGCACTCATGGTCTACTAGAGCTAGACTCATCTATTTATAATTGGAATGAATATTCTACTGTTCTACTACATTTACTAGAGCTTAAGTCAGTAAAGTTTTCTTTGTGTGGAGGAGTACATTTAGACTACAAACTATGACTTAGTCATCTTCTATAGTAACAATCAGTCTAGAAAGGAAAAAAAAAATGGCAGAGAGTAGACTAGTTTTTTTTTTTTTTTTTAATGAAAACTCAGGCGAAACTATTGAACTTCTGTTGTTCAGATAGTTTACAAAATTATTCAGTAGGCTATGTCACTGTGAGAACTGAATCCAGACAGGAATTCCGTCAGGAATTACCCCAAACTACTTAAAAATGGTAGCATTCCATTTAATTATGTGATGTGGTCTAACCTATGTTCAAAATACTTTGGCTGACGCACACTTTACGTGCATGAGCCTCCCTGTGGCTGCAAAACTATGTTGAGGTGTTGATAACAAATCCTGAGCTCTAGGCTGCTATGGCAACAATGGTAGCATACAGGAGTCAGCTAATTTTAGACTAGCTTGGGTATGTCTATAAAGATTGTAGTTATGCTATTGCCTCCAGTAATAACATAACCTTGGTTCATTTGAGCATTTTAAAATATGAAGTAAATCCTGAACACCTAAAGGTGATATTCATATGTGTATCATGTGTTACTGGATGTTTGAGCAACTTCAGACCTCTTTTTTTCCTTTCTGCTGTATATTCAAAGATATATTGCAGTAATCAAATGCAAGGCATAAAAAAAAAAAAAAGACCTTCATGACCAGAATACATACCTGAGGCAAAACCAATCTGCTTGAGATTTCTTTCCATATTTAGAAGATTGAAAATCCAATAATCTCTTTGACAAGAATGTTAATGTCCATGCTTGTCCCCTGGGAATCGATGAAATTTTCCAAGTAGGTATAATATTCATAGACAGTAGTTATGGCATGAAGATGGGAATGGAGCATCTAATTTTTACATGAGTGGGGAATAACACGGTGCAGGGACAGAGGTCACCTTGAAGTACAACAGATACATGTCACAGACTTCTCTGGTCTGGGCAGAATGACAAAGTGCCTTGTGCAGGTAGACCTACAGATAATTTATGGCCTTCAGCAGTCTACTTGCACTTTCTCTGTATTGCTGATGGCATGTCAAAATTAGAATTTGGTTAAAGACTAATGTAAGTAAACTGTTATAGCAAGAATGGATTTTATCAGGATGCTTGAGGAAATGAATTAGAGAATTGAGCTGAAAACTGTCACGGTAGGTTCTAGAATACAATACCAGATACTCTGACATGAGCAAGAAGAACAGTGTATTGATTTTATTATTTTAATTATAGACAGATTTAACAAAACGTGCTTGCAAATCTGTCTCATCATAAAGGTTTTGATGAGATACATATGCTATCCATTTTGGAAGCTGCTTAAGAAACTTAGATTGGGAGACCTAAATTAAGTATGTTTAGTTTGGTTTTTTCTGACATTTCCTCCAATATTAAAGCATCATTTATTTAAATGTAAACAAAAATCTGCCTTGATCTCAAAGCTGAGAATAGAAGTGATTCCCTTGCCAACAAATAAGCTAAATATTCAATTTACACACCTTATTACCATTTCATCTTGGGTTAGCTAAGTAACATTGCTATTGAGCAAACTACCTTGTTCACAAAAAGTTGCATGTCTAAGAGGATTTAATTTCTAGTAAAACACAAAACCGAAATCAGCACTGCTTGACCTTCACTAAGGCAAGAAAAAACCCAGCTTGATTTATAAAATGCTTAGATTAAAACATTGCCACTCTACATGGCTGCATCTCCACACGTGTGTTCTAAACCTGGGGAAGATGGTCTGCTGTGATGCGCACTAAATGGCTCAGGTGACAATTGCTGCTAAACAGCACATTGTTACAGCAGGGAATGGAGTAATGTTCCCACTTACAGCACAAATACTTGAAGATTTTGCTGCATATTGGAAATATGTGAGTTACTATTCCTTAGAGTGTGTGAAACAGATGAAAACCTCTTGATCTTATGTTTACCACGTGATTATGCAAAAAAAAAATTGTGCAAGCAATTGTGCAAGCTACATGAATCAAATTTGATTCATGTAGCTTGCACAATTGCTTGCACAATTTTTTTTTTGCATAATCACGTGGTAAACATAAGATCTTAAGTAAGTTTTATAGAAGAAAAGGCGAAGCTTTTTACCAAATATGGAATCAGGTCAAAGGACATAACCGAGGAAGACTACCAAGACCTTCATCATCGACCACCAGGAAGCGAGAGAAGACCCCCTAGCAACAATCAACGCAGGCCCAGAGTACTTCAAGATGACATAGCAGTCCGGAAGCATTAAGAACTTAAAAAGGGGGGTCCTTGGGGATGAGGGTGCGGCAGTTGGTGGAGCGGAGACTCCCCTGCCGTCCAGCGCTGAAGCTTTTGCTTATGCTGTATGCCTTGAATTAATAAATTCAAATTGGAAATTTCACTCCTCTTGAGTCCATTCATAACAGTGTGGCATTGTGTTCTTAAAGATTTGTTATTATTGGTTGTGTTCGTTGTTTTGTGTTAAGAAAATGGTTTGGTCCTTGGTTCCCCCCATGTTCTCCCCTCACGATGGTTTGTCCCAGGTTGTTTGTTACTTTCCTTTCCTGCCACTTGCCTGCCCATCAAACCCCAGCGATCCTTCCCTCCTCCCTCCCTGCCCTTATAAGTCCTCTCCCCTCCCAGTGGTGCCACCTATTCCCCTTGTCAGTTACTGTAACCACACCCCCCTTTTGTTCGAGATTTTTCGACGTCAGTCATCCTTACTGTGCTGTATGATTTGCCTCCAGGGCTTTTCCCCTCCTATGTATGATCCCCATTGCTTCAGGTATGTTGTCCATTCCTCCCCTGCCCTTTCCTTATTGGCTACCCTGAGTCTCCTCCTTCCACGCCCACTCCCTTTATCAGTTCCTCCCCGAGCCTGTCTCCCTTGTCACTTGCCACTGGACTCATTGAGGAATAAAGTCTTCTTGACAGCCACGCAAGTGTCCTCTCTTTCTTCCTTTACCTTGGACTCCTCATGGTCTCATCCTCGCCTGTGCCACCCACACCACAGACGGCACCACCACTGGGGTCCTCTAAGAGATCCTGGGGGTGGCAAATCTTGTGGCTGCCTCCGGCCAAGCTTGGGGAGCAGCTAGCCGGGACTGACTTGCTCCCGTGGCCACAGGGAAGGACCACGTTAGAGTGGCAGCAGTTTTGTTGGTTGGTTTTTTATTCTTTGTATAGAAGGGTTGTTCCAGTATGTTGGAATGTGTTTTACAGCCTCTGAGACAGACCTTAACTAAATAGATTTTCGGTCTGTAACATTCATTCAGTTCTGGAGTGCTACATCTGGTGGTGCTCTCTTTAAGAATTGTCTATTCCTGGTTTACCTGCTGTAACAAGGTTGTAGTGGAAATGGGGAAGCGATTTTGTATGCAAGAAAGAAGGAAAGTTCCAGGGAGACACTGTCTGAAATTATCATCTTGACACTCAGAGCATTAAACCTAATTTTTTCTCTCTCTCTTTTTCTCTGCGGGATTCGGGCGGCTGCTGAGGGGACGAGATGGCCCTCAGGTTCTTCCCGCAGGGGGAAATCCTGGGCAGGTAGTCCAACTCCCAGGGGAGCTGCCTCCTCGATTCACCTCACACGCACACAATCCCAGGTCACTCTAAAAGTCCAACCAGAAGAAGAAGGAGGGCTCTGCACACTCTGCAAAGGGTCCAACCGGGTTTATTCAAGGAGCAGTGGTGGGTCCTAGGCAGGGTGGGTAGGAAAGAGGCAGGGATACAAGCAGGCTGAAGGAGAACAGGTGGCAAAAGGGGCAGAACAGGGCGGGAACAGGGTTTATAACATAGTAGCAAGCAGGAGGGGCTAGGGTACAAGGAACCAATGGGATAGGGGACCAGGGGAGGAGCAGGAGTGGAGTGATTGGGGGTGCACAAATGAGAGGAGGAGAGGAGGGCGGTGCTGACATACAAACCAATGGGGAAGGGGGAACCGCGGAACTTCCTAGTTCTTTGGGAGGGAGCCACAGTTGACGGACATCTACAGGGGAGTGTCCTCCCAGGGCATCTCCACCCCACAGTCCCTGGGGTCTCCTCCCGCATTCTCCTTCTTTCTAATATGTTTGTTTTCTTCACCTCACTTCACAAAGTGGTCTTATGAATTTGAGTGGGGCCCTGATGTATTTTTGATTATTATTATTGTT
Source organism: Haemorhous mexicanus (assembly GCF_027477595.1). Classification (NCBI taxonomy): domain Eukaryota; kingdom Metazoa; phylum Chordata; class Aves; order Passeriformes; family Fringillidae; genus Haemorhous; species Haemorhous mexicanus. Next base: position 39,926,516 of record NC_082344.1, read on the forward strand.
ATTATTATTATTTTCCTGATGCTACCTGAAAAAATTGGTTTCTTCATAGAAACAAAGCAGAAAACAAAGAGTTTTTGAAAAAAAATCATTTGGCCCTAGAGCTGATAGAAGAAAAGAGCTTCCCAAGTTGGATAACAGAATGCAACTTTACTGTACCTGAAATATATTTCAGAACTTGATGGAATGTTTGTAGGAATAGTATTTTCACTATTTGTGCTATTAGCACAGTCTTTAATCTGTTTTTCAGAAAAAATATGTGTGATAATATGAAGGAGACAGAATATTCACTACACAGAATACAATTTTGAAGTGCGTACTGACAACTAAAACAGTAATTGCCCAACAGACTACTATACTAGAGGAGGAAATGTACTCATCCCTCAAAATTGCTCAAAGTCTACTGACTTGCTTATGATCCTTTCACTGCTGAATTGAAAAATCTAAATTTACCTTGTGTAGGTAGATAACATCTTAGGCATATTGGATCAATTCCTGAACACAATTGTTTAGAAAACAACATGCAACAAGTTGTGTGAACAAATCAGCACAGAAAAATGGCTTCATCAGTTAGCAGAAACTACAATCTGATACTTTCCTCTATGCACAAGCTCAGAGGATCCAAAGAAGTGATTAGGAAAATAAATATTTACATCTTTTGAGAGATGAGATGGAAATACAACCCAAGCAACTGCTGATACAGTACTGATTACAGAGCAATAAGGTGTTTCTGCTAGCCCAGAAATTTTTATAGTTTTGAAAATACTCAGAACAAATAGCTAGTGAGTTTGGAAAACATAAGCAAGAAATGCAGAAAGGAGGTATGGCTGCTACACTTTGAAAGAAACTACTGAGATGTAAACTTGGCTTCTGTTCAGATTTGTTTCTGTACAAACTTGTGCAAGGTCACTTCTCTATATGCTGTCTCTCTCATTTGTAAATTAAGAATAATACCTGCCTGCCTTAGATTATTTATGCTGAAGATTAATTAAAATTCATAAAAGCAGTTTTAGAATTTAATGTTGCAAAACTGCTAGAAGAAGATGAGTAATTTTGATAAAGAGGATACTTGTGATGAGTAGTAAGAGGAAAGAAACACCACGTACTAGATGGCTAATGGAGTTAGAAGAAATGACTAAGTTTTGCTTAGCCTTTGTGGTGGCCTATTTTCCTGACTTTTGTACCTTTTATTCTGGAAAGATCTAAGTTTTATGAATTATTGTTCCTTCTTTTTCTGTTTTTTTTTTTTTTTCCTTCAAAATAGCCATTAGCTCTAAGCCAGCCATGGACACTATGAAGGTTTTAATAAGAAGATGGCTTCTTCACGCTGCAGAAGTCCTACTATGACTTTAAATTGTGGGTTGGCTCAGAGAATTTGAAGAAATTATATTATGGGAAACTGACTATCAATTACAGTGGAAAAGGACACCCCATTTTTCTTCAAGTAGTCTAACTTGAAAGGAGCACTTTCATAGGGGAATTTTCTTTGCAGACGTTGTGACTGATTTTCTAATCAGGGAAAGGGAAGAGGAGACTGACATCTTAAATACTTTTCCAAATACTGTTTCCTGGAACAGCCAATCACAGCCTGCTGTTTGAAATGGGACTTTTTGTGACCACTTGTGGAATAGTGCCAATACATTTTGATTAAAATGTGGTTGGGTCTGGTGGGTTGGCATTGGATGCCAAGTGCCCACCAAGCTGCTCTGTCACTTCCCCTTCTCAGCTGACCTGGGGAGAGAAAATAAGATGGGAAAGAACTTATAGGTTGGGATAAGGCAGTTCACTGGAACAAAAGAGAAAGGTTGTGCATGCACAAACAAGAGGAAAAAAAGAAAAAGGTTTTTTTCTCTTCTTCCCATCCAGGAGCAATGTTCAGACACTTCCTGGGAAGCAGGACTTCAGCACAGGGAGAGGTTTCTCCGAAAGACAAACATTGCAGATAACAAATGCCTCCCCTTACACCTCTTTTTAGCTTTTAAATCTGAGCTGATGTCATATGCTATGGGATGCTCCTCTGGATATTTTGTGTCAGCTGGCCTGGTTGTGTCCCTTCCCAGGATCCTGCCCACCCCCAGGCCCTTGATGGGGGAATGTTAGGAGACAGCACTGATGCTCCACCAGCCCTGCCCAGCAGCAGCCAAAGCACTGGGGTGTTACCAACTCCTTTCCAGCTGCCAATGCAAAGCCCAGCACTGTGAGGGCTGCTGTGGGAAAACACACATGAAGTAAGTCTAGGAATATTCAAATAATAGCACTGCCTGACAGGATTTTTTGGTCACCTAGATACTAAACATTGCAGACATAAAACTCAATAAAAAGGTAATAACTGTTCATAAATACAGTATGTTCTTCAAGTCATCTGTCACAGTTCTCAATGAATGTTAGATTCTATTTGGTTTTAGAGACATCAGGCCAAAATATTGTCACAATTTTTAGAACATTATTTCAATTTCTAAGAAACATTAATTTGATTCTTTTTAGGCTGTTTGTTGCATCTCTGCATATACAAGTTCTAGAAAGCAGCAATTTTTTAAAGTAGGACTGAAAAATCCATTCAGAGTTTATATATTATCTGCTTTGCAGTGTTTTTATTTGTAACAAAACTAATAAAAAGCCAGTATCAGTTCTTGGTTTTTAACAAAATCAGTGCTTTATAATACCACTGCATCTTGATTCCTTAGTGCATTTTTCCTTATACTTCCTTATAATGGTACTGTAATGTATATGTAATAATATACTGATACAAAATGAAAATTTATAATGAAGTCAGAAATATTTTTCAACATCAAAAATGGTATCTCTTAATTAATTTCAAATACCAAGTGATAGCACTTCACTTTGATTTGCCAAGTTCATTGAAGGAATATTGGAGTTTTTCATATCTGGAAGTCCTAACTGTACTATCATTTAAATTCATTTTTCTAGCCATAGATTTTCAAATTAAATTTAATATGGGTAATGTTTTAACCGCATTAAAGGTTTGCTGCTAGCTCTTTTCTTCTTACAGGATTGTCATCTTCACAAATTATACACAGTAAAAATAAACACAGGCAAACATATTTTACTGACAAATGAAAAAACCCACCAGTATTTTTAAGACTTAACAGTTAATAGTTATCACCAGTGACACATTTATTTTCCTTCTTGATTCCATGTTCTTTTCTTCCAGTGGAAAATATCTGTACATATCCTATTTTCAGAGGTGTTCATTTCCAAAGGTTCCATTCTTCAACTGCAAATGATTGCCTTGTATCTTTGCTTTAAATTCTTCCTGCCTAAAATTATTTGCAAACTTTTTCTTAGTGCTTCAAAGAGGTTCTACATTTTTTGATGAATGGCTCCTTCCTTGTTAACGTTTAGAATAACCCATACATGGAACTAATAATTATTACACTCCTCATGTCTAACGTGTGTACCAATCAATGATTTCTAGGCACGCCATCAATTCAAGTATAGCCAAAATAAATGTTTACAAAGGTGCCAGGTGAGTTTTGGACAAGGTTCCTGCACTCCCCATAATATTCATGCTTTGAAAAGCACTTGCACTTGGGAGCTGCTGAGCAACAGATATTTGTGACACAGAAGGTAGGAGAAAATAGTGATTCTGTCAAATCAAATAGGAAAAAAATAGCAATAGACATCCTTCCTTGTTTGTATATTGAGTAAAAAATCTAGATGTTGCCACAAAAATTGTCCTTGCTGATTTTAAATAGATGAATTGCTAGTCAGTCAAGTGTTGTGATTGTCACACTCTACTCTGCACTGATATGGTTCCACCTCAATTACTCTGTGCAGGTTTGGGAGCTACAACTCAAGAGGGCTGTAGAGCTATTAGAGAGCATCTAAAGGAGAGCCACAAAGATGGTGGCCTTGAGGGGAAGCTGTATGAGAAGCTTCTATTTGCTCTTCACACTCTTAGTAGCAACTCATTTCGTCTGCTTTATGTGAGAAAAGCCTCCCCCTACTTTTACAGCAAACAGTCTTTCGTTAAAACTTAATTTTCCTGTGAAGTTTTTTGCAAATCTGTAATTAGTTTCTAAGTTCCAGTCAATTAAATACTGGCCTAGAATAGCTCCTGTTTAGGTCTCATGGTATTTTGGGTCTCTGTTGTCTGAGGGTTAGACTGTGCAGAAAGTAAAAAACTACAGAGGAAGCATTAGTTGGTCTCTTTGGGTTATATATTCACTTAGTTACCTACCAAAATGGCAAAAAATGTTCACTGAAAAAGATTTGCAACAGCTGTGTAGTACAGCATGTGTCCTCCTAGTCCAATCACTTTAATAAGGATATAAACCAAGCTGTGATTTTTTAAATGTTGAAAGGATTTTTTTTTTTTTAAATACAATTGCTAATACTGCATTGGTTTTATTTTTGAAAATGCAGTGTAAATTATTTTTGAAGCTTACTGTGTTTGCACTTTTTCCTTGATATGAGACACGACATTCATTTTATTCAGTTCCTGTCAGTTTGATATTAACTATATTGATTACAGTGGATTAAATGATGCATTTGTAGATGAAAGGAAGTATAGTTGGTATTGCCTCAATAACAGAAGGTGTGGAGCTTACTCTATTGAAGTATTCTCAAAAAAAGAGAAAAACAGACTGAAGATAGAAAAAAATATCTCTGCTGTACTTTGTGCTGGGAAACAGCAATTTTATGACCTTAAAACAGGAACAAAATAATTCACAGTTCTCACATTGGGCCAACTCTTTAAACTACAATTGAAAGCCACTGATCTGACCTCTTTTTTTTGTTTTGTTTTACTTCTTGTTGAATGTCTGTGTTTCAAATATGCTAATATTTGAAACACAGACATTGTGGTCTACTAAAATTGCTATTATTACTGTTATTATATTTTCTTATTATTAAAAAAGTGAACAAGAAGCACAGTATGTTTTGCAAAGATTTAATGATCTAACCTCTCACAAGTCAATAGAAACTAGGAATAACAAAACTGAAGAGAGTATAGTCCCTTTGTTGAATGATATGGGACAGAAAATTCAGCTTGTGAAAGCCCAGTGTTTGTTGAATGAAAGATTTCTTCATCCAAAACACTATTTCGCTGTCCTGGTCAGAGCTAGGGTTTTTAAGTCATGGCAAGGAAGTTGTTTGGAATATTTTTTTGCCTTTTACATACTCTTTTCTTCAAGGTTTAGGCAAATGGAATTTACTTTTTGTGAATAAAGGCAGGTGAATTATTTTAAGATTTAACATTACTGGTGGATACCTTTCAAGTGAAATGGATGCTTAATGTCTCTATACTTTTGCATTTTGTCTGCATGTATCTTGCTTTTCTCTTTTAAAAACTCACCCTTCTGCCCAGTTTATTGACAAGATCAGGTTACCAGCTTCGAAACGTCAATGGCTCAGAAGCTGCTTCATGGGCATAAAAGCCAGTGAGTTCTGGTTGCCTGCAGTTCTGTGTCCTTTCCCCCTCTATCCCAGCTGCAGTACCTCTAACTCTCCCTCACCCTGCCCAGTACAGATCTCTTTCTTCTATTTTTCCTGGCTCCTGCTGGTGATCATGGACTGTAACTCATCCCAAGCCAAGTGCTAAGGCTAAACAGACTGGTCAGTCTTGCAGTGTGTAATTGAATGAGACTGGAATTCCAGTACCCAGAAATTAACTTGCAAAACTCAATTCCTTAGTAAAAGAGAACCTGATTAAAAATGGTGAGTTTGCTACAGGTTATAGAGATGGCTAACTTAGAAGTTAAATTCTGGACTTGGATCCTGAAAAATGTGAATGAATTTGGGAATCATCCAGCTTGAGGAGTTTGGTTCTGGAAATTAAGTTAACATATTTCACTAATTCATTGGTTAAAATTCAAATGTGTTTACCGTAGTTATATTTAAATCTCAGCAATGCTGCATCACTTTTATTCTTGTTAGTCAATCAATGTATGCAAGTATTTTTCAGTTTTCATATTCTCAGCTCATGTAAAACACATATATCTCATCAGCTGCCATTCTCACTTTTAACCCTTCATCAATGTATGAAATTCCTATCAAATTTTTTTTTTAATTCTCCCATGTATTTTTTGCATGCAAAAGAAGAGTCCTTAATTTTTGAGATGTCTTTTCATGAATTAACTAAAATTTCTGGATGAAAGAGCTCAATTGCTATAGAGAATTGAAAATAAGATATTAGTTCAACTGTCTTTTACATGCTTCTTTAGTCATTGTCTTCTTTTGTGTTTTGATAACTTTCTTCTTGTTCTTAATATTTAAAATTGATTGCCTTTTTCATTTCACTTCTTGTGATAAAGTGAATAAATATACCCATCAGCAGACTAATTATTTAGGAGAACATCTAGAATAATTAAAAATTAAGTTACTAATTTTCATCTTAATTTTGTTTTTGATGGTTTGAAATTTCCTGTACTTACGGTAATTACAGAGGAATAAGAGGAATGGTCATATGGGTCAAATTCCATAAATTCTTGAATTTAAGTTTAGTGTTGGAAGTAAGGAAACTCTACTAGAAGTACCTCTTACAGTTTCACTTCATTATCTTTAAGTTATCTTCAGAGAATTACTATTATATATCTTAAGACAGCCTGGCTGGCAGGGCTGTGTTATTATCTTGAACTTCACAGTCCTTGCAGTAGGTCAGGGAAAGCAGACTGGAATAGGTTTCTTTAGATTGAAGCAGCTCAATCTGAAGAGCTGATAAGCACACATGTTTCATGTAAACAGGTCACTTATCAAATAACACTGATATAAGCACAGGGTTTGCATGCAAGCTTGACTTTGTCCTTGTTGTGGTATTTTATCTTGATATTGTGGCATTTAGGGAAAGGAAGAAAGTGTGCATATTACAATCCCACTAAAAAAAAAAGTTCGTTATCTACTTTGAACCAGTGAGGGACTTGAGGAAAACTAAATTCCAGGGATTTGGGGTTTGAGGTGCTTACAGGAGCTGAGCAAAGCTGAGAGACCAGGCCAGCAGTTTTTTCTGATTGGACTACAAGCTATTTATGTTGTTCCACTGAATGAGAGGCAGAAAGGTACAGGTTGAGAGGCTGATTAATCAGCTGTAGAATATACTTAGCAAGACATTAGTATTAGTAGATACTGAAAATCTTCAAAATGCACTTGAATACACTAAGAAAAGGCGGCTTCCATCCTTTAAAATTGAACCTTCCATTTAAATTTTTCTTTTTTTTTTTTTTTTTTCACTACCGTTGCATGTGCAATACTTGGTATTCAATTGCTGTGTCAGGGTTATTTAACATTTATATATTGAGTTGATACACTATCTGACGTGGTCAGCTTAAGAGACCTAAGTACAGTTGAACACTATTCTTCTACTTGGAATCATCTCCTGAAATTATCATTCATGTTGTAATACCTCTCCCATTTTTTATCTCTTCTGATACTAAAACTGGGAGCATTTTATTTCACCAATTCTTTCAAATGTATCGCTGTAATTTAAGAGGGATTGCTTACGTATTTCATTATTAGAGCACGCTTTGGAAAGAAATTCAGAGGCTGAAGGCACAAAACCAAGGAGGCAAATGAAGATATCTGTGAGGGAACAATATTGAAAAAAATACTTTATATGCCATCAGATTTAACTTTAGATTACCTGCTTTCTGGGATAGATAGAATCAGAAACTTATTTTTAAAAATCAAATGCTTTCTGTGGCATCTTTATTCCTATAATTTCTATTTCAATAACTAGCATGAATTTAGTATTTCATTTATTTTTAGGTATTTAGTTTAGTATTAGGGATTTTCCCCCATTTATTTAAATTAGGTGTTGCTAATGACTAGGTAAGTTATTTAGTTCTCAGTGTTAATTCAGACACATCCTTGGTGTCAGGACCCATGTCACTACTGACTTATGTGACAATACTACTTCTAGCTGTGTTGATTGTCTTTTGGAACTGATGGAGGACATTCGTGAATTTGTTGCAGTCCAGATATAGTTTTGTAGAGGGAATACCATGGCTTTGTGCAATTTTTCTCTAATCATAAGCCTTAGCAAAATATTACTGTAATTAAGGTAATATAATCCATATTTAGTGAATTTCACATAGTAGTTGCATTTAATGACTTCAATCAATTTAGTTACTAGGATTAACTTAGATAATACACATAGTATTTTGCATCTGCATGAAGGTGAGATTGCAGCATTGCAAGCAGTCATGTTCTGTAATGATTAGGAAATTGCTTCCATTCAGGAGGTATATGGTAACACTGTAATCATAACTCATTACAATGCCAAATAATATGAATAAGCTACTGCAACCCATTCAGTAAACCCCAGCTGATGAGCAGCTGACAGATGAAGACCTTGCCTATGGTGGAAAATACAAAATTGGGAAAGATACAGAGCCATGAAAAATGTGAGTGATCCAGGAGCTAGAGTGAAACACGTGCAGCAGAAACCAACCTTCTACATTTACAATTCCGATGGGTGACATTAATCCAAAGCAATATGATACACTTGAATTATTTTCCTGCTAAGAGTTTTGTAAAGATGCAGGAAATCCTTTTGCAAGAGCTCTGAGGTGAGTTTTGGCCTCTTTTGGTCCTATGCACTAAACCTCTATCTTGCCACGACCACTTCCTTGGAGTAACTACATCTCCCAATTTTCCATTTTTTAGAGTTTTTTCAGTTGCATTTCTTTTGATCATATCTCCTATCCAGAGTGTTTGTAGGCCTTTCTTTTCAGGGTCGCAAGATTTCGTTTCCCGTCCCAAAAGGAAATCAAATTTCCTTTCGGGACGGGAAACGAAATCATGCAATTTCAGGGGGAATCAATGGGGCAAGCTTTGGTGCAAGTCCCAGAACTTGATGGCATGCCATGCCATCAAGTGACTTTGACTTTGGGAGAGATTTTTTTTTTCTTTTTTTTTTTTTAAGTATCAAAGCTATGTCCCTCATTTCTTCCCCTCCAGGTTGTGTCTGCCTCCTTGATTTTTGCCCTGCTTTTGCAACAGCTGGGAGGTGAGTCTTGGCCTCTTTTGGTCCTTTGCACTGCACCTCATTTTGTCCCAGACCACTTTCGTGTAGTTGCTAAATTTCAAAATTTTCTTTTTTTTCTCCTACAATTTCATTTCCCTTGATGCTATCTCCATTCCAAAGTGGTCCTAAGTCCCTCTTATTTGTTTTGGCCTTTAGTGTGGGTCAGCTTTGGAAGCCTTGGTGTACGTAATGCATGCCCCTGCACTTGATGGCATGCCATGCCTTTTGATGGCTTTGACTGTGGGACAGATTTTTTTTTCTTTTTTTTTTTTTTAAGTATCAAAGCTATGTCCCTCATATCTTCCCCTCCAAGTTGTGTCTGCCTCCTTGATTTTTGCCCTGCTTTTGCAACAGCTGGGAGGTGAGTTTTGGCCTCTTTTGGTCCTTTGCACTGCACCTCATTTTGTCCCAGACCACTTTCTTGTAATTGCTAAATTTCAAAATTTTCCATTTTTTTAGGATTTTTTTCAGTTGCATTTCTTTTGATCATATCTCCTATCCAGAGTGTTTGTAAGCCTTTCTTTTCAGGGTCGCAAGATTTCGTTGGGAATCAATGGGGCAAGCTTTGGTGCAAGTCCCAGCACTAGATGGCATGCCATGCCTTTTGATGGTTTTGACTTTGGGAGAGATTTTTTTTTTTTTCTTTTTTTTTTTTTTAAGTATCCATGTCATGTCCCTCATATCTTCCCCTCCAAGTTGTGTCTGCCTCCTTGATTTTTGCCCTGCTTTTGCAACAGCTGGGAGGTGAGTTTTGGCCTCTTTTGGTCCTTTGCACTGCACCTCATTTTGTCCCAGACCACTTTCTTGTAGTTGCTAAATTTCAAAATTTTCTGTTTTTTCTCCTTCAATTTCATTTCCTTTGATGCTATCTCCATTCCAAAGTGGTCCTAAGTCCTTCTTATTTGTTTTGGCCTTCAGCGTGGGTCAGTTTTTGAAGCCTTGGTGTATGTAGTGCATGTCCCTGCACTTGATGGCATGCCATGCCTTTTGATGGTTTTGAATTTGGGAGAGTTTTTTTTTTTTCTTTTTTTTTTTTTTTTTAAGTATCCATGTCAAGTCACTCATTTCTTCCCCTCCAAGTTGTGTCTGCCTCCTTGATTTTTGCCCTGCTTTTGCAACAGCTGGGAGGTGAGTTTTGGCCTCTTTTGGTCCTTTGCACTGCACCTCATTTTGTCCCAGACCACTTTCTTGTAGTTGCTAAATTTCAAAATTTCCATTTTTTTCTCTTTCAATTTCATTTCCCTTGATGCTATCTCCATTCCAGAGTGTTCATATGTCCTTCTTTTTTGTTTTGGCCTTCAGCGTGGGTCAGTTTTGAAGCCTTGGTGTATGTAGAGCATGTCCCTGCACTTGATGGCATGCCATGCCTTTTGATGGCTTTGACTGTGGGACAGATTTTTTTTTCTTTTTTTTTTTTTTTAAGTATCCATGTCATGTCCCTCATTTCTTCCCCTCCAAGTTGTGTCTGCCTCCTTGATTTTTGCCCTGCTTTTGCAACAGCTGGGAGGTGAGTTTTGGCCTCTTTTGGTCCTTTGCACTGCACCTCATTTTGTCCCAGACCACTTTCTTGTAATTGCTAAATTTCAAAATTTTCCATTTTTTTGGGATTTTTTTCAGTTGCATTTCTTTTGATCATATCTCCTATCCAGAGTGTTTGTAAGCCTTTCTTTTCAGGGTCGCAAGATTTCGTTTCCCGTCCCGAAAGGAAATTTGTCCCAGACCACATGATTTCAATGGGAATCAATGGGGCAAGCTTTGGTGCAAGTCCCAGCACTTGATGGCATGCCATGCCTCTTGATGGTTTTGACTTTGGGAGAGATTTTTTTTTTCTTTTTTTTTTTTTTTAAGTATCCATGTCATGTCCCTCATATCTTCCCCTCCAAGTTGTGTCTGCCTCCTTGATTTTTGCCCTGCTTTTGCAACAGCTGGGAGGTGAGTTTTGGCCTCTTTTGGTCCTTTGCACTTCACTTCATTTTGTCCCAGACCACTTTCTTGTAGTTGCTAAATTTCAAAATTTTCCATTTTTTTGGGATTTTTTTCAGTTGCATTTCTTTTGATCATATCTCCTATCCAGAGTGTTTGTAAGCCTTTCTTTTCAGGGTCGCAAGATTTCGTTTCCCGTCCCGAAAGGAAATTTCATTTCCTTTCGGGACGGGAAACGAAATCTTGCGATTTCAATGGGAATCAATGTGGCAAGCTTTGGTGCAAGTCCCAGCACTTGATGGCATGACATGCCTTTTGATGGTTTTGAATTTGGGAGAGATTTTTTTTTCTTTTTTTTTTTTTTTTAAGTATCCATGTCATGTCCCTCATTTCTTCCCCTCCAAGTTATGTCTGCCTCCTAGATTTTTGCCCTGCTTTTGCAACAGCTAGGAGGTGAGTTTTGGCCTCTTTTGGTCCTTTGCACTGCACCTCATTTTCTCCCAGACCACTTTCTTGTAGTTGCTAAATTTCAAAATTTTCTTTTTTTTCTCCTTCAATTTCATTTCCCTTGATGCTATCTCCATTCCAAAGTGGTCCTAAGTCCTTCTTATTTGTTTTGGCCTTCAGCGTGGGTCAGTTTTTGAAGCCTTGGTGTATGTTGTGCATGTCCCTGCACTTGATGGCATGCCTTGCCTTTTGATGGCTTTGACTTTGGGAGTGTTTGTTTGTTGGTTTTTTTTTTTTTGGGTTTTTTTTTGTTTTTTTTTTAACTATCCATTTCATGTCCCTCATATCTTCCCCTCCAAGTTGTGTCTGCCTCCTTGATTTTTGCCCTGCTTTTGCAACAGCTGGGAGGTGAGTTTTGGCCTCTTTTGGTCCTTTGCACTGCACCTCATTTTCTCCCAGACCACTTTCTTGTAGTTGCTAAATTTCAAAATTTTCTTTTTTTTCTCCTTCAATTTCATTTCCTTTGATGCTATCTCCATTCAAAAGTGGTCCTAAGTCCTTCTTATTTGTTTTGGTCTTCAGCGTGGGTCAGTTTTGGAAGCCTTGGTGTAGGTTGTGCATGTCCCTGCACTTGATGGCATGCCATGCCTTTTGATGGTTTTGACTGTGGGACAGATTTTTTTTTCTTTTTTTTTTTTTTTAAGTATCAAAGCTATGTCCCTCATTTCTTCCCCTCCAAGTTGTGTCTGCCTCCTTGATTTTTGCCCTGCTTTTGCAACAGCTGGGAGGTGAGTTTTGGCCTCTTTTGGTCCTTTGCACTGCACCTCATTTTGTCCCAGACCACTTTCTTGTAGTTGCTAAATTTCAAAATTTCCATTTTTTTCTCTTTCAATTTCATTTCCCTTGATGCTATCTCCATTCCAGAGTGTTCATATGTCCTTCTTATTTGTTTTGGCCTTCAGCGTGGGTCAGTTTTGAAGCCTTGGTGTATGTAGAGCATGTCCCTGCACTTGATGGCATGCCATGCCTTTTGATGGCTTTGACTGTGGGACAGATTTTTTTTTCTTTTTTTTTTTTTTTTGAGTATCCATGTCATGTCCCTCATTTCTTCCCCTCCAAGTTGTGTCTGCCTCCTTGATTTTTTCCCTGCTTTTGCAACAGCTGGGAGGTGAGTTTTGGCCTCTTTTGGTCCTTTGCACTTCACTTCATTTTGTCCCAGACCACTTTCTTGTAGTTGCTAAATTTCAAAATTTTCCATTTTTTTGGGATTTTTTTCAGTTGCATTTCTTTTGATCATATCTCCTATCCAGAGTGTTTGTAAGCCTTTCTTTTCAGGGTCGCAAGATTTCGTTTCCCGTCCCGAAAGGAAATTTCATTTCCTTTCGGGACGGGAAACGAAATCTTGCGATTTCAATGGGAATCAATGTGGCAAGCTTTGGTGCAAGTCCTAGCACTTGATGGCATGCCATGCCTTTTGATGGTTTTGAATTTGGGAGAGATTTTTTTTTCTTTTTTTTTTTTTTTAAGTATCCATGTCATGTCCCTCATATCTTCCCCTCCAAGTTGTGTCTGCCTCCTTGATTTTTGCCCTGCTTTTGCAACAGCTAGGAGGTGAGTTTTGGCCTCTTTTGGTCCTTTGCACTGCACCTCATTTTGTCCCAGACCACTTTCTTGTAGTTGCTAAATTTCAAAATTTTCTTTTTTTTCTCCTTCAATTTCATTTCCCTTGATGCTATCTCCATTCCAAAGTGGTCCTAAGTCCTTCTTATTTGTTTTGGCCTTCAGCGTGGGTCAGTTTTGGAAGTCTTGGTGTATGTTGTGCATGTCCCTGCACTTGATGGCGTGCCTTGCCTTTTGATGGCTTTGACTTTGGGAGTGTTTGTTTGTTGTTTTTTTTTTTTTTTTGGGGTTTTTTTTGTTTTTTTTTTAACTATCCATTTCATGTCCCTCATATCTTCCCCTCCAAGTTGTGTCTGCCTCCTTGATTTTTGCCCTGCTTTTGCAACAGCTGGGAGGTGAGTTTTGGCCTCTTTTGGTCCTTTGCACTGCACCTCATTTTCTCCCAGACCACTTTCTTGTAGTTGCTAAATTTCAAAATTTTCTTTTTTTTCTCCTTCAATTTCATTTCCTTTGATGCTATCTCCATTCCAAAGTGGTCCTAAGTCCTTCTTATTTGTTTTGGTCTTCAGCGTGGGTCAGTTTTGGAAGCCTTGGTGTATGTTGTGCATGTCCCTGCACTTGATGGCATGCCATGCCTTTTGAAGGCTTTGACTGTGGGACAGATTTTTTTTTCTTTTTTTTTTTTTTTAAGTATCAAAGCTATGTCCCTCATTTCTTCCCCTCCAAGTTGTGTCTGCCTCCTTGATTTTTGCCCTGCTTTTGCAACAGCTGGGAGGTGAGTTTTGGCCTCTTTTGGTCCTTTGCACTGCACCTCATTTTGTCCCAGACCACTTTCTTGTAGTTGCTAAATTTCAAAATTTTGTTTTTTTTCTCCTTCAATTTCATTTCCCTTGATGCTATCTCCATTCCAATGTGGTCCTAAGTCCTTCTTATTTGTTTTGGCCTTCAGCGTGGGTCAGTTTTTGAAGCCTTGGTGTATGTAGTGCATGTCCCTGCACTTGATGGCATGCCATGCCTTTTGAAGGCTTTGACTGTGGGACAGATTTTTTTTTCTTTTTTTTTTTTTTTAAGTATCGATGTCATGTCCCTCATATCTTCCCCTCCAAGTTGTGTCTGCCTCCTTGATTTTTGCCCTGCTTTTGCAACAGCTGGGAGGTGAGTTTTGGCCTCTTTTGGTCCTTTGCACTTCACTTCATTTTGTCCCAGACCACTTTCTTGTAGTTGCTAAATTTCAAAATTTTCCATTTTTTTGGGATTTTTTTCAGTTGCATTTCTTTTGATCATATCTCCTATCCAGAGTGTTTGTAAGCCTTTCTTTTCAGGGTCGCAAGATTTCGTTTCCCGTCCCGAAAGGAAATGAAATTTCCTTTCGGGACGGGAAACGATATCTTGCGATTTCAATGGGAATCAATGTGGCAAGCTTTGGTGCAAGTCCCAGCACTTGATGGCATGACATGCCTTTTGATGGTTTTGAATTTGGGAGAGATTTTTTTTTCTTTTTTTTTTTTTTTAAGTATCCATGTCATGTCCCTCATTTCTTCCCCTCCAAGTTATGTCTGCCTCCTTGATTTTTGCCCTGCTTTTGCAACAGCTAGGAGGTGAGTTTTGGCCTCTTTTGGTCCTTTGCACTGCACCTCATTTTCTCCCAGACCACTTTCTTGTAGTTGCTAAATTTCAAAATTTTCTTTTTTTTCTCCTTCAATTTCATTTCCCTTGATGCTATCTCCATTCCAAAGTGGTCCCAAGTCCTTCTTATTTGTTTTGGCCTTCAGCGTGGGTCAGTTTTGGAAGCCTTGGTGTATGTTGTGCATGTCCCTGCACTTGATGGCATGCCTTGCCTTTTGATGGCTTTGACTTTGGGAGTGTTTGTTTGTTGTTGTTTTTTTTATTTTTTTGGGTTTTTTTTGTTTTTTTTTTAACTATCCATTTCATGTCCCTCATATCTTCCCCTCCAAGTTGTGTCTGCCTCCTTGATTTTTGCCCTGCTTTTGCAACAGCTGGGAGGTGAGTTTTGGCCTCTTTTGGTCCTTTGCACTGCACCTCATTTTGTCCCAGACCACTTTCTTGTAGTGGCTAAATTTCAAAATTTTCTTTTTTTTCTCCTTCAATTTCATTTCCTTTGATGCTATCTCCATTCCCAAGTTGTCCTAAGTCCTTCTTATTTGTTTTGGCCTTCAGCGTGGGTCAGTTTTGGAAGCCTTGGTGTATGTTGTGCATGTCCCTGCACTTGATGGCATGCCATGCCTTTTGATGGTTTTGACTGTGGGACAGATTTTTTTTTCTTTTTTTTTTTTTTTTAAGTATCAAAGCTATGTCCCTCATTTCTTCCCCTCCAAGTTGTGTCTGCCTCCTTGATTTTTGCCCTGCTTTTGCAACAGCTGGGAGGTGAGTTTTGGCCTCTTTTGGTCCTTTGCACTGCACCTCATTTTGTCCCAGACCACTTTCTTGTAGTTGCTAAATTTCAAAATTTTCTTTTTTTTCTCCTTCAATTTCATTTCCCTTGATGCTATCTCCATTCCAATGTGGTCCTAAGTCCTTCTTATTTGTTTTGGCCTTCAGCGTGGGTCAGTTTTTGAAGCCTTGGTGTATGTAGTGCATGTCCCTGCACTTGATGGCATGCCATGCCTTTTGAAGGCTTTGACTGTGGGACAGATTTTTTTTTCTTTTTTTTTTTTTTTAAGTATCGATGTCATGTCCCTCATATCTTCCCCTCCAAGTTGTGTCTGCCTCCTTGATTTTTGCCCTGCTTTTGCAACAGCTGGGAGGTGAGTTTTGGCCTCTTTTGGTCCTTTGCACTTCACTTCATTTTGTCCCAGACCACTTTCTTGTAGTTGCTAAATTTCAAAATTTTCCATTTTTTTGGGATTTTTTTCAGTTGCATTTCTTTTGATCATATCTCCTATCCAGAGTGTTTGTAAGCCTTTCTTTTCAGGGTCGCAAGATTTCGTTTCCCGTCCCGAAAGGAAATTTCATTTCCTTTCGGGACGGGAAACGAAATCTTGCGATTTCAATGGGAATCAATGTGGCAAGCTTTGGTGCAAGTCCTAGCACTTGATGGCATGCCATGCCTTTTGATGGTTTTGAATTTGGGAGAGATTTTTTTTTCTTTTTTTTTTTTTTTAAGTATCCATGTCATGTCCCTCATATCTTCCCCTCCAAGTTGTGTCTGCCTCCTTGATTTTTGCCCTGCTTTTGCAACAGCTAGGAGGTGAGTTTTGGCCTCTTTTGGTCCTTTGCACTGCACCTCATTTTGTCCCAGACCACTTTCTTGTAGTTGCTAAATTTCAAAATTTTCTTTTTTTTCTCCTTCAATTTCATTTCCCTTGATGCTATCTCCATTCCAAAGTGGTCCTAAGTCCTTCTTATTTGTTTTGGCCTTCAGCGTGGGTCAGTTTTGGAAGCCTTGGTGTATGTTGTGCATGTCCCTGCACTTGATGGCATGCCTTGCCTTTTGATGGCTTTGACTTTGGGAGTGTTTGTTTGTTGGTTTTTTTTTTTTTTGGGTTTTTTTTTGTTTTTTTTTTTAACTATCCATTTCATGTCCCTCATATCTTCCCCTCCAAGTTGTGTCTGCCTCCTTGATTTTTGCCCTGCTTTTGCAACAGCTGGGAGGTGAGTTTTGGCCTCTTTTGGTCCTTTGCACTGCACCTCATTTTCTCCCAGACCACTTTCTTGTAGTTGCTAAATTTCAAAATTTTCTTTTTTTTCTCCTTCAATTTCATTTCCTTTGATGCTATCTCCATTCCAAAGTGGTCCTAAGTCCTTCTTATTTGTTTTGGTCTTCAGCGTGGGTCAGTTTTGGAAGCATTGGTGTATGTTGTGCATGTCCCTGCACTTGATGGCATGCCATGCCTTTTGAAGGCTTTGACTGTGGGACAGATTTTTTTTTCTTTTTTTTTTTTTTTAAGTATCAAAGCTATGTCCCTCATTTCTTCCCCTCCAAGTTGTGTCTGCCTCCTTGATTTTTGCCCTGCTTTTGCAACAGCTGGGAGGTGAGTTTTGGCCTCTTTTGG
This sequence comes from Haemorhous mexicanus, assembly GCF_027477595.1. Classification (NCBI taxonomy): domain Eukaryota; kingdom Metazoa; phylum Chordata; class Aves; order Passeriformes; family Fringillidae; genus Haemorhous; species Haemorhous mexicanus. The sequence continues at coordinate 39,943,499 of NC_082344.1, forward strand.
TCCTTTGCACTGCACCTCATTTTGTCCCAGACCACTTTCTTGTAGTTGCTAAATTTCAAAATTTTCTTTTTTTTCTCCTTCAATTTCATTTCCCTTGATGCTATCTCCATTCCAATGTGGTCCTAAGTCCTTCTTATTTGTTTTGGCCTTCAGCGTGGGTCAGTTTTTGAAGCCTTGGTGTATGTAGTGCATGTCCCTGCACTTGATGGCATGCCATGCCTTTTGAAGGCTTTGACTGTGGGACAGATTTTTTTTTCTTTTTTTTTTTTTTAAGTATCGATGTCATGTCCCTCATATCTTCCCCTCCAAGTTGTGTCTGCTTCCTTGATTTTTGCCCTGCTTTTGCAACAGCTGGGAGGTGAGTTTTGGCCTCTTTTGGTCCTTTGCACTTCACTTCATTTTGTCCCAGACCACTTTCTTGTAGTTGCTAAATTTCAAAATTTTCCATTTTTTTGGGATTTTTTTCAGTTGCATTTCTTTTGATCATATCTCCTATCCAGAGTGTTTGTAAGCCTTTCTTTTCAGGGTCGCAAGATTTCGTTTCCCGTCCCGAAAGGAAATTTCATTTCCTTTCGGGACGGGAAACGAAATCTTGCGATTTCAATGGGAATCAATGGGGCAAGCTTTGGTGCAAGTCCCAGCACTTGATGGCATGACATGCCTTTTGATGGTTTTGAATTTGGGAGAGATTTTTTTTTCTTTTTTTTTTTTTTTAAGTATCCATGTCATGTCCCTCATTTCTTCCCCTCCAAGTTATGTCTGCCTCCTTGATTTTTGCCCTGCTTTTGCAACAGCTAGGAGGTGAGTTTTGGCCTCTTTTGGTCCTTTGCACTGCACCTCATTTTCTCCCAGACCACTTTCTTGTAGTTGCTAAATTTCAAAATTTTCTTTTTTTTCTCCTTCAATTTCATTTCCCTTGATGCTATCTCCATTCCAAAGTGGTCCTAAGTCCTTCTTATTTGTTTTGGCCTTCAGCGTGGGTCAGTTTTTGAAGCCTTGGTGTATGTTGTGCATGTCCCTGCACTTGATGGCATGCCTTGCCTTTTGATGGCTTTGACTTTGGGAGTGTTTGTTTGTTGTTTTTTTTTTTTTTTTTTTGGGGTTTTTTTTGTTTTTTTTTTAACTATCCATTTCATGTCCCTCATATCTTCCCCTCCAAGTTGTGTCTGCCTCCTTGATTTTTGCCCTGCTTTTGCAACAGCTAGGAGGTGAGTTTTGGCCTCTTTTGGTCCTTTGCACTGCACCTCATTTTGTCCCAGACCACTTTCTTGTAGTTGCTAAATTTCAAAATTTTCTTTTTTTTCTCCTTCAATTTCATTTCCTTTGATGCTATCTCCATTCCAAAGTGGTCCTAAGTCCTTCTTATTTGTTTTGGCCTTCAGCGTGGGTCAGTTTTGGAAGCCTTGGTGTATGTTGTGCATGTCCCTGCACTTGATGGCATGCCATGCCTTTTGAAGGCTTTGACTGTGGGACAGATTTTTTTTTCTTTTTTTTTTTTTTTAAGTATCAAAGCTATGTCCCTCATTTCTTCCCCTCCAAGTTGTGTCTGCCTCCTTGATTTTTGCCCTGCTTTTGCAACAGCTGGGAGGTGAGTTTTGGCCTCTTTTGGTCCTTTGCACTGCACCTCATTTTGTCCCAGACCACTTTCTTGTAGTTGCTAAATTTCAAAATTTTCTTTTTTTTCTCCTTCAATTTCATTTCCCTTGATGCTATCTCCATTCCAAAGTGGTCCTAAGTCCTTCTTATTTGTTTTGGCCTTCAGCGTGGGTCAGTTTTGGAAGCCTTGGTGTATGTTGTGCATGTCCCTGCACTTGATGGCGTGCCTTGCCTTTTGATGGCTTTGACTTTAGGAGTGTTTGTTTGTTGTTGTTTTTTTTTTTTTGGGTTTTTTTTTGTTTTTTTTTTAACTATCCATTTCATGTCCCTCATATCTTCCCCTCCAAGTTGTGTCTGCCTCCTTGATTTTTGCCCTGCTTTTGCAACAGCTGGGAGGTGAGTTTTGGCCTCTTTTGGTCCTTTGCACTTCACTTCATTTTGTCCCAGACCACTTTCTTGTAGTTGCTAAATTTCAAAATTTTCCATTTTTTTGGGATTTTTTTCAGTTGCATTTCTTTTGATCATATCTCCTATCCAGAGTGTTTGTAAGCCTTTCTTTTCAGGGTCGCAAGATTTCGTTTCCCGTCCCGAAAGGAAATTTCATTTCCTTTCGGGACGGGAAACGAAATCTTGCGATTTCAATGGGAATCAATGTGGCAAGCTTTGGTGCAAGTCCTAGCACTTGATGGCATGCCATGCCTTTTGATGGTTTTGAATTTGGGAGAGATTTTTTTTTCTTTTTTTTTTTTTTTAAGTATCCATGTCATGTCCCTCATATCTTCCCCTCCAAGTTGTGTCTGCCTCCTTGATTTTTGCCCTGCTTTTGCAACAGCTAGGAGGTGAGTTTTGGCCTCTTTTGGTCCTTTGCACTGCACCTCATTTTGTCCCAGACCACTTTCTTGTAGTTGCTAAATTTCAAAATTTTCTTTTTTTTCTCCTTCAATTTCATTTCCCTTGATGCTATCTCCATTCCAAAGTGGTCCTAAGTCCTTCTTATTTGTTTTGGCCTTCAGCGTGGGTCAGTTTTGGAAGTCTTGGTGTATGTTGTGCATGTCCCTGCACTTGATGGCGTGCCTTGCCTTTTGATGGCTTTGACTTTGGGAGTGTTTGTTTGTTGTTTTTTTTTTTTTTTGGGGTTTTTTTTGTTTTTTTTTTAACTATCCATTTCATGTCCCTCATATCTTCCCCTCCAAGTTGTGTCTGCCTCCTTGATTTTTGCCCTGCTTTTGCAACAGCTGGGAGGTGAGTTTTGGCCTCTTTTGGTCCTTTGCACTGCACCTCATTTTCTCCCAGACCACTTTCTTGTAGTTGCTAAATTTCAAAATTTTCTTTTTTTTCTCCTTCAATTTCATTTCCTTTGATGCTATCTCCATTCCAAAGTGGTCCTAAGTCCTTCTTATTTGTTTTGGTCTTCAGCGTGGGTCAGTTTTGGAAGCCTTGGTGTATGTTGTGCATGTCCCTGCACTTGATGGCATGCCATGCCTTTTGAAGGCTTTGACTGTGGGACAGATTTTTTTTTCTTTTTTTTTTTTTTTAAGTATCAAAGCTATGTCCCTCATTTCTTCCCCTCCAAGTTGTGTCTGCCTCCTTGATTTTTGCCCTGCTTTTGCAACAGCTGGGAGGTGAGTTTTGGCCTCTTTTGGTCCTTTGCACTGCACCTCATTTTGTCCCAGACCACTTTCTTGTAGTTGCTAAATTTCAAAATTTTCTTTTTTTTCTCCTTCAATTTCATTTCCCTTGATGCTATCTCCATTCCAATGTGGTCCTAAGTCCTTCTTATTTGTTTTGGCCTTCAGCGTGGGTCAGTTTTTGAAGCCTTGGTGTATGTAGTGCATGTCCCTGCACTTGATGGCATGCCATGCCTTTTGAAGGCTTTGACTGTGGGACAGATTTTTTTTTCTTTTTTTTTTTTTTTAAGTATCGATGTCATGTCCCTCATATCTTCCCCTCCAAGTTGTGTCTGCCTCCTTGATTTTTGCCCTGCTTTTGCAACAGCTGGGAGGTGAGTTTTGGCCTCTTTTGGTCCTTTGCACTTCACTTCATTTTGTCCCAGACCACTTTCTTGTAGTTGCTAAATTTCAAAATTTTCCATTTTTTTGGGATTTTTTTCAGTTGCATTTCTTTTGATCATATCTCCTATCCAGAGTGTTTGTAAGCCTTTCTTTTCAGGGTCGCAAGATTTCGTTTCCCGTCCCGAAAGGAAATTTCATTTCCTTTCGGGACGGGAAACGAAATCTTGCGATTTCAATGGGAATCAATGTGGCAAGCTTTGGTGCAAGTCCTAGCACTTGATGGCATGCCATGCCTTTTGATGGTTTTGAATTTGGGAGAGATTTTTTTTTCTTTTTTTTTTTTTTTAAGTATCCATGTCATGTCCCTCATATCTTCCCCTCCAAGTTGTGTCTGCCTCCTTGATTTTTGCCCTGCTTTTGCAACAGCTAGGAGGTGAGTTTTGGCCTCTTTTGGTCCTTTGCACTGCACCTCATTTTGTCCCAGACCACTTTCTTGTAGTTGCTAAATTTCAAAATTTTCTTTTTTTTCTCCTTCAATTTCATTTCCCTTGATGCTATCTCCATTCCAAAGTGGTCCTAAGTCCTTCTTATTTGTTTTGGCCTTCAGCGTGGGTCAGTTTTGGAAGCCTTGGTGTATGTTGTGCATGTCCCTGCACTTGATGGCATGCCTTGCCTTTTGATGGCTTTGACTTTGGGAGTGTTTGTTTGTTGGTTTTTTTTTTTTTTGGGTTTTTTTTTGTTTTTTTTTTTAACTATCCATTTCATGTCCCTCATATCTTCCCCTCCAAGTTGTGTCTGCCTCCTTGATTTTTGCCCTGCTTTTGCAACAGCTGGGAGGTGAGTTTTGGCCTCTTTTGGTCCTTTGCACTGCACCTCATTTTCTCCCAGACCACTTTCTTGTAGTTGCTAAATTTCAAAATTTTCTTTTTTTTCTCCTTCAATTTCATTTCCTTTGATGCTATCTCCATTCCAAAGTGGTCCTAAGTCCTTCTTATTTGTTTTGGTCTTCAGCGTGGGTCAGTTTTGGAAGCATTGGTGTATGTTGTGCATGTCCCTGCACTTGATGGCATGCCATGCCTTTTGAAGGCTTTGACTGTGGGACAGATTTTTTTTTCTTTTTTTTTTTTTTTAAGTATCAAAGCTATGTCCCTCATTTCTTCCCCTCCAAGTTGTGTCTGCCTCCTTGATTTTTGCCCTGCTTTTGCAACAGCTGGGAGGTGAGTTTTGGCCTCTTTTGGTCCTTTGCACTGCACCTCATTTTGTCCCAGACCACTTTCTTGTAGTTGCTAAATTTCAAAATTTTCTTTTTTTTCTCCTTCAATTTCATTTCCCTTGATGCTATCTCCATTCCAATGTGGTCCTAAGTCCTTCTTATTTGTTTTGGCCTTCAGCGTGGGTCAGTTTTTGAAGCCTTGGTGTATGTAGTGCATGTCCCTGCACTTGATGGCATGCCATGCCTTTTGAAGGCTTTGACTGTGGGACAGATTTTTTTTTCTTTTTTTTTTTTTTAAGTATCGATGTCATGTCCCTCATATCTTCCCCTCCAAGTTGTGTCTGCTTCCTTGATTTTTGCCCTGCTTTTGCAACAGCTGGGAGGTGAGTTTTGGCCTCTTTTGGTCCTTTGCACTTCACTTCATTTTGTCCCAGACCACTTTCTTGTAGTTGCTAAATTTCAAAATTTTCCATTTTTTTGGGATTTTTTTCAGTTGCATTTCTTTTGATCATATCTCCTATCCAGAGTGTTTGTAAGCCTTTCTTTTCAGGGTCGCAAGATTTCGTTTCCCGTCCCGAAAGGAAATTTCATTTCCTTTCGGGACGGGAAACGAAATCTTGCGATTTCAATGGGAATCAATGGGGCAAGCTTTGGTGCAAGTCCCAGCACTTGATGGCATGACATGCCTTTTGATGGTTTTGAATTTGGGAGAGATTTTTTTTTCTTTTTTTTTTTTTTTAAGTATCCATGTCATGTCCCTCATTTCTTCCCCTCCAAGTTATGTCTGCCTCCTTGATTTTTGCCCTGCTTTTGCAACAGCTAGGAGGTGAGTTTTGGCCTCTTTTGGTCCTTTGCACTGCACCTCATTTTCTCCCAGACCACTTTCTTGTAGTTGCTAAATTTCAAAATTTTCTTTTTTTTCTCCTTCAATTTCATTTCCCTTGATGCTATCTCCATTCCAAAGTGGTCCTAAGTCCTTCTTATTTGTTTTGGCCTTCAGCGTGGGTCAGTTTTTGAAGCCTTGGTGTATGTTGTGCATGTCCCTGCACTTGATGGCATGCCTTGCCTTTTGATGGCTTTGACTTTGGGAGTGTTTGTTTGTTGTTTTTTTTTTTTTTTTTTGGGGTTTTTTTTGTTTTTTTTTTAACTATCCATTTCATGTCCCTCATATCTTCCCCTCCAAGTTGTGTCTGCCTCCTTGATTTTTGCCCTGCTTTTGCAACAGCTAGGAGGTGAGTTTTGGCCTCTTTTGGTCCTTTGCACTGCACCTCATTTTGTCCCAGACCACTTTCTTGTAGTTGCTAAATTTCAAAATTTTCTTTTTTTTCTCCTTCAATTTCATTTCCTTTGATGCTATCTCCATTCCAAAGTGGTCCTAAGTCCTTCTTATTTGTTTTGGCCTTCAGCGTGGGTCAGTTTTGGAAGCCTTGGTGTATGTTGTGCATGTCCCTGCACTTGATGGCATGCCATGCCTTTTGAAGGCTTTGACTGTGGGACAGATTTTTTTTTCTTTTTTTTTTTTTTTAAGTATCAAAGCTATGTCCCTCATTTCTTCCCCTCCAAGTTGTGTCTGCCTCCTTGATTTTTGCCCTGCTTTTGCAACAGCTGGGAGGTGAGTTTTGGCCTCTTTTGGTCCTTTGCACTGCACCTCATTTTGTCCCAGACCACTTTCTTGTAGTTGCTAAATTTCAAAATTTTCTTTTTTTTCTCCTTCAATTTCATTTCCCTTGATGCTATCTCCATTCCAAAGTGGTCCTAAGTCCTTCTTATTTGTTTTGGCCTTCAGCGTGGGTCAGTTTTGGAAGCCTTGGTGTATGTTGTGCATGTCCCTGCACTTGATGGCGTGCCTTGCCTTTTGATGGCTTTGACTTTAGGAGTGTTTGTTTGTTGTTGTTTTTTTTTTTTTGGGTTTTTTTTTGTTTTTTTTTTAACTATCCATTTCATGTCCCTCATATCTTCCCCTCCAAGTTGTGTCTGCCTCCTTGATTTTTGCCCTGCTTTTGCAACAGCTGGGAGGTGAGTTTTGGCCTCTTTTGGTCCTTTGCACTTCACTTCATTTTGTCCCAGACCACTTTCTTGTAGTTGCTAAATTTCAAAATTTTCCATTTTTTTGGGATTTTTTTCAGTTGCATTTCTTTTGATCATATCTCCTATCCAGAGTGTTTGTAAGCCTTTCTTTTCAGGGTCGCAAGATTTCGTTTCCCGTCCCGAAAGGAAATTTCATTTCCTTTCGGGACGGGAAACGAAATCTTGCGATTTCAATGGGAATCAATGTGGCAAGCTTTGGTGCAAGTCCTAGCACTTGATGGCATGCCATGCCTTTTGATGGTTTTGAATTTGGGAGAGATTTTTTTTTCTTTTTTTTTTTTTTTAAGTATCCATGTCATGTCCCTCATATCTTCCCCTCCAAGTTGTGTCTGCCTCCTTGATTTTTGCCCTGCTTTTGCAACAGCTAGGAGGTGAGTTTTGGCCTCTTTTGGTCCTTTGCACTGCACCTCATTTTGTCCCAGACCACTTTCTTGTAGTTGCTAAATTTCAAAATTTTCTTTTTTTTCTCCTTCAATTTCATTTCCCTTGATGCTATCTCCATTCCAAAGTGGTCCTAAGTCCTTCTTATTTGTTTTGGCCTTCAGCGTGGGTCAGTTTTGGAAGTCTTGGTGTATGTTGTGCATGTCCCTGCACTTGATGGCGTGCCTTGCCTTTTGATGGCTTTGACTTTGGGAGTGTTTGTTTGTTGTTTTTTTTTTTTTTTTGGGGTTTTTTTTGTTTTTTTTTTAACTATCCATTTCATGTCCCTCATATCTTCCCCTCCAAGTTGTGTCTGCCTCCTTGATTTTTGCCCTGCTTTTGCAACAGCTGGGAGGTGAGTTTTGGCCTCTTTTGGTCCTTTGCACTGCACCTCATTTTCTCCCAGACCACTTTCTTGTAGTTGCTAAATTTCAAAATTTTCTTTTTTTTCTCCTTCAATTTCATTTCCTTTGATGCTATCTCCATTCCAAAGTGGTCCTAAGTCCTTCTTATTTGTTTTGGTCTTCAGCGTGGGTCAGTTTTGGAAGCCTTGGTGTATGTTGTGCATGTCCCTGCACTTGATGGCATGCCATGCCTTTTGAAGGCTTTGACTGTGGGACAGATTTTTTTTTCTTTTTTTTTTTTTTTAAGTATCAAAGCTATGTCCCTCATTTCTTCCCCTCCAAGTTGTGTCTGCCTCCTTGATTTTTGCCCTGCTTTTGCAACAGCTGGGAGGTGAGTTTTGGCCTCTTTTGGTCCTTTGCACTGCACCTCATTTTGTCCCAGACCACTTTCTTGTAGTTGCTAAATTTCAAAATTTTGTTTTTTTTCTCCTTCAATTTCATTTCCCTTGATGCTATCTCCATTCCAATGTGGTCCTAAGTCCTTCTTATTTGTTTTGGCCTTCAGCGTGGGTCAGTTTTTGAAGCCTTGGTGTATGTAGTGCATGTCCCTGCACTTGATGGCATGCCATGCCTTTTGAAGGCTTTGACTGTGGGACAGATTTTTTTTTCTTTTTTTTTTTTTTTAAGTATCGATGTCATGTCCCTCATATCTTCCCCTCCAAGTTGTGTCTGCCTCCTTGATTTTTGCCCTGCTTTTGCAACAGCTGGGAGGTGAGTTTTGGCCTCTTTTGGTCCTTTGCACTTCACTTCATTTTGTCCCAGACCACTTTCTTGTAGTTGCTAAATTTCAAAATTTTCCATTTTTTTGGGATTTTTTTCAGTTGCATTTCTTTTGATCATATCTCCTATCCAGAGTGTTTGTAAGCCTTTCTTTTCAGGGTCGCAAGATTTCGTTTCCCGTCCCGAAAGGAAATTTCATTTCCTTTCGGGACGGGAAACGATATCTTGCGATTTCAATGGGAATCAATGTGGCAAGCTTTGGTGCAAGTCCCAGCACTTGATGGCATGACATGCCTTTTGATGGTTTTGAATTTGGGAGAGATTTTTTTTTCTTTTTTTTTTTTTTTAAGTATCCATGTCATGTCCCTCATTTCTTCCCCTCCAAGTTATGTCTGCCTCCTTGATTTTTGCCCTGCTTTTGCAACAGCTAGGAGGTGAGTTTTGGCCTCTTTTGGTCCTTTGCACTGCACCTCATTTTCTCCCAGACCACTTTCTTGTAGTTGCTAAATTTCAAAATTTTCTTTTTTTTCTCCTTCAATTTCATTTCCCTTGATGCTATCTCCATTCCAAAGTGGTCCCAAGTCCTTCTTATTTGTTTTGGCCTTCAGCGTGGGTCAGTTTTGGAAGCCTTGGTGTATGTTGTGCATGTCCCTGCACTTGATGGCATGCCTTGCCTTTTGATGGCTTTGACTTTGGGAGTGTTTGTTTGTTGTTGTTTTTTTTATTTTTTTGGGTTTTTTTTGTTTTTTTTTTAACTATCCATTTCATGTCCCTCATATCTTCCCCTCCAAGTTGTGTCTGCCTCCTTGATTTTTGCCCTGCTTTTGCAACAGCTGGGAGGTGAGTTTTGGCCTCTTTTGGTCCTTTGCACTGCACCTCATTTTGTCCCAGACCACTTTCTTGTAGTGGCTAAATTTCAAAATTTTCTTTTTTTTCTCCTTCAATTTCATTTCCTTTGATGCTATCTCCATTCCCAAGTTGTCCTAAGTCCTTCTTATTTGTTTTGGCCTTCAGCGTGGGTCAGTTTTGGAAGCCTTGGTGTATGTTGTGCATGTCCCTGCACTTGATGGCATGCCATGCCTTTTGATGGTTTTGACTGTGGGACAGATTTTTTTTTCTTTTTTTTTTTTTTTTAAGTATCAAAGCTATGTCCCTCATTTCTTCCCCTCCAAGTTGTGTCTGCCTCCTTGATTTTTGCCCTGCTTTTGCAACAGCTGGGAGGTGAGTTTTGGCCTCTTTTGGTCCTTTGCACTGCACCTCATTTTGTCCCAGACCACTTTCTTGTAGTTGCTAAATTTCAAAATTTTCTTTTTTTTCTCCTTCAATTTCATTTCCCTTGATGCTATCTCCATTCCAATGTGGTCCTAAGTCCTTCTTATTTGTTTTGGCCTTCAGCGTGGGTCAGTTTTTGAAGCCTTGGTGTATGTAGTGCATGTCCCTGCACTTGATGGCATGCCATGCCTTTTGAAGGCTTTGACTGTGGGACAGATTTTTTTTTCTTTTTTTTTTTTTTTAAGTATCGATGTCATGTCCCTCATATCTTCCCCTCCAAGTTGTGTCTGCCTCCTTGATTTTTGCCCTGCTTTTGCAACAGCTGGGAGGTGAGTTTTGGCCTCTTTTGGTCCTTTGCACTTCACTTCATTTTGTCCCAGACCACTTTCTTGTAGTTGCTAAATTTCAAAATTTTCCATTTTTTTGGGATTTTTTTCAGTTGCATTTCTTTTGATCATATCTCCTATCCAGAGTGTTTGTAAGCCTTTCTTTTCAGGGTCGCAAGATTTCGTTTCCCGTCCCGAAAGGAAATTTCATTTCCTTTCGGGACGGGAAACGAAATCTTGCGATTTCAATGGGAATCAATGTGGCAAGCTTTGGTGCAAGTCCCAGCACTTGATGGCATGACATGCCTTTTGATGGTTTTGAATTTGGGAGAGATTTTTTTTTCTTTTTTTTTTTTTTTAAGTATCCATGTCATGTCCCTCATTTCTTCCCCTCCAAGTTGTGTCTGCCTCCTTGATTTTTGCCCTGCTTTTGCAACAGCTCGGAGGTGAGTTTTGGCCTCTTTTGGTCCTTTGCACTGCACCTCATTTTGTCCCAGACCACTTTCTTGTAGTTGCTAAATTTCAAAATTTTCTTTTTTTTCTCCTTCAATTTCATTTCCCTTGATGCTATCTCCATTCCAAAGTGGTCCTAAGTCCTTCTTATTTGTTTTGGCCTTCAGCGTGGGTCAGTTTTGGAAGCCTTGGTGTATGTTGTGCATGTCCCTGCACTTGATGGCATGCCTTGCCTTTTGATGGCTTTGACTTTGGGAGTGTTTGTTTGTTGGTTTTTTTTTTTTTTGGGTTTTTTTTTGTTTTTTTTTTTAACTATCCATTTCATGTCCCTCATATCTTCCCCTCCAAGTTGTGTCTGCCTCCTTGATTTTTGCCCTGCTTTTGCAACAGCTGGGAGGTGAGTTTTGGCCTCTTTTGGTCCTTTGCACTGCACCTCATTTTCTCCCAGACCACTTTCTTGTAGTTGCTAAATTTCAAAATTTTCTTTTTTTTCTCCTTCAATTTCATTTCCTTTATTTCCTTTGATGCTATCTCCATTCCAAAGTGGTCCTAAGTCCTTCTTATTTGTTTTGGCCTTCAGCGTGGGTCAGTTTTGGAAGCCTTGGTGTATGTTGTGCATGTCCCTGCACTTGATGGCATGCCATGCCTTTTGAAGGCTTTGACTGTGGGACAGATTTTTTTTTCTTTTTTTTTTTTTTTAAGTATCAAAGCTATGTCCCTCATTTCTTCCCCTCCAAGTTGTGTCTGCCTCCTTGATTTTTGCCCTGCTTTTGCAACAGCTGGGAGGTGAGTTTTGGCCTCTTTTGGTCCTTTGCACTGCACCTCATTTTGTCCCAGACCACTTTCTTGTAGTTGCTAAATTTCAAAATTTTCTTTTTTTTCTCCTTCAATTTCATTTCCCTTGATGCTATCTCCATTCCAAAGTGGTCCTAAGTCCTTCTTATTTGTTTTGGCCTTCAGCGTGGGTCAGTTTTGGAAGCCTTGGTGTATGTTGTGCATGTCCCTGCACTTGATGGCGTGCCTTGCCTTTTGATGGCTTTGACTTTGGGAGTGTTTGTTTGTTGTTGTTTTTTTTTTTTTGGGTTTTTTTTTGTTTTTTTTTTAACTATCCATTTCATGTCCCTCATATCTTCCCCTCCAAGTTGTGTCTGCCTCCTTGATTTTTGCCCTGCTTTTGCAACAGCTGGGAGGTGAGTTTTGGCCTCTTTTGGTCCTTTGCACTTCACTTCATTTTGTCCCAGACCACTTTCTTGTAGTTGCTAAATTTCAAAATTTTCCATTTTTTTGGGATTTTTTTCAGTTGCATTTCTTTTGATCATATCTCCTATCCAGAGTGTTTGTAAGCCTTTCTTTTCAGGGTCGCAAGATTTCGTTTCCCGTCCCGAAAGGAAATTTCATTTCCTTTCGGGACGGGAAACGAAATCTTGCGATTTCAATGGGAATCAATGGGGCAAGCTTTGGTGCAAGTCCCAGCACTTGATGGCATGACATGCCTTTTGATGGTTTTGAATTTGGGAGAGATTTTTTTTTCTTTTTTTTTTTTTTTAAGTATCCATGTCATGTCCCTCATTTCTTCCCCTCCAAGTTATGTCTGCCTCCTTGATTTTTGCCCTGCTTTTGCAACAGCTAGGAGGTGAGTTTTGGCCTCTTTTGGTCCTTTGCACTGCACCTCATTTTCTCCCAGACCACTTTCTTGTAGTTGCTAAATTTCAAAATTTTCTTTTTTTTCTCCTTCAATTTCATTTCCCTTGATGCTATCTCCATTCCAAAGTGGTCCTAAGTCCTTCTTATTTGTTTTGGCCTTCAGCGTGGGTCAGTTTTGGAAGCCTTGGTGTATGTTGTGCATGTCCCTGCACTTGATGGCATGCCTTGCCTTTTGATGGCTTTGACTTTGGGAGTGTTTGTTTGTTTTTTTTTTTTTTTTTTTGGGGTTTTTTTTGTTTTTTTTTTAACTATCCATTTCATGTCCCTCATATCTTCCCCTCCAAGTTGTGTCTGCCTCCTTGATTTTTGCCCTGCTTTTGCAACAGCTAGGAGGTGAGTTTTGGCCTCTTTTGGTCCTTTGCACTGCACCTCATTTTGTCCCAGACCACTTTCTTGTAGTTGCTAAATTTCAAAATTTTCTTTTTTTTCTCCTTCAATTTCATTTCCTTTGATGCTATCTCCATTCCCAAGTGGTCCTAAGTCCTTCTTATTTGTTTTGGCCTTCAGCGTGGGTCAGTTTTGGAAGCCTTGGTGTATGTTGTGCATGTCCCTGCACTTGATGGCATGCCATGCCTTTTGATGGTTTTGACTGTGGGACAGATTTTTTTTTCTTTTTTTTTTTTTTTTAAGTATCAAAGCTATGTCCCTCATTTCTTCCCCTCCAAGTTGTGTCTGCCTCCTTGATTTTTGCCCTGCTTTTGCAACAGCTGGGAGGTGAGTTTTGGCCTCTTTTGGTCCTTTGCACTTCACCTCATTTTGTCCCAGACCACTTTCTTGTAGTTGCTAAATTTCAAAATTTTGTTTTTTTTCTCCTTCAATTTCATTTCCCTTGATGCTATCTCCATTCCAATGTGGTCCTAAGTCCTTCTTATTTGTTTTGGCCTTCAGCGTGGGTCAGTTTTTGAAGCCTTGGTGTATGTAGTGCATGTCCCTGCACTTGATGGCATGCCATGCCTTTTGAAGGCTTTGACTGTGGGACAGATTTTTTTTTCTTTTTTTTTTTTTTTTAAGTATCGATGTCATGTCCCTCATATCTTCCCCTCCAAGTTGTGTCTGCCTCCTTGATTTTTGCCCTGCTTTTGCAACAGCTGGGAGGTGAGTTTTGGCCTCTTTTGGTCCTTTGCACTTCACTTCATTTTGTCCCAGACCACTTTCTTGTAGTTGCTAAATTTCAAAATTTTCCATTTTTTTGGGATTTTTTTCAGTTGCATTTCTTTTGATCATATCTCCTATCCAGAGTGTTTGTAAGCCTTTCTTTTCAGGGTCGCAAGATTTCGTTTCCCGTCCCGAAAGGAAATTTCATTTCCTTTCGGGACGGGAAACGAAATCTTGCGATTTCAATGGGAATCAATGGGGCAAGCTTTGGTGCAAGTCCCAGCACTTGATGGCATGACATGCCTTTTGATGGTTTTGAATTTGGGAGAGATTTTTTTTTCTTTTTTTTTTTTTTTAAGTATCCATGTCATGTCCCTCATTTCTTCCCCTCCAAGTTATGTCTGCCTCCTTGATTTTTGCCCTGCTTTTGCAACAGCTAGGAGGTGAGTTTTGGCCTCTTTTGGTCCTTTGCACTGCACCTCATTTTCTCCCAGACCACTTTCTTGTAGTTGCTAAATTTCAAAATTTTCTTTTTTTTCTCCTTCAATTTCATTTCCCTTGATGCTATCTCCATTCCAATGTGGTCCTAAGTCCTTCTTATTTGTTTTGGCCTTCAGCGTGGGTCAGTTTTGGAAGCCTTGGTGTATGTTGTGCATGTCCCTGCACTTGATGGCGTGCCTTGCCTTTTGATGGCTTTGACTTTGGGAGTGTTTGTTTGTTGTTTTTTTTTTTTTTTTTGGGTTTTTTTTTGTTTTTTTTTTAACTATCCATTTCATGTCCCTCATGTCTTCCCCTCCAAGTTGTGTCTGCCTCCTTGATTTTTGCCCTGCTTTTGCAACAGCTGGGAGGTGAGTTTTGGCCTCTTTTGGTCCTTTGCACTGCACCTCATTTTGTCCCAGACCACTTTCTTGTAGTTGCTTAATTTCAAAATTTTCTTTTTTTCCTCCTTCAATTTCATTTCCTTTGATGCTATCTCCATTCCCAAGTGTTCCTAAGTCCTTCTTATTTGTTTTGGCCTTCAGCGTGGGTCAGTTTTTGAAGCCTTGGTGTATGTAGTGCATGTCCCTGCACTTGATGGCATGCCATGCCTTTTAAAGGCTTTGACTGTGGGACAGATTTTTTTTTCTTTTTTTTTTTTTTTAAGTATCGATGTCATGTCCCTCATATCTTCCCCTCCAAGTTGTGTCTGCCTCCTTGATTTTTGCCCTGCTTTTGCAACAGCTGGGAGGTGAGTTTTGGCCTCTTTTGGTCCTTTGCACTTCACTTCATTTTGTCCCAGACCACTTTCTTGTAGTTGCTAAATTTCAAAATTTTCCATTTTTTTGGGATTTTTTTCAGTTGCATTTCTTTTGATCATATCTCCTATCCAGAGTGTTTGTAAGCCTTTCTTTTCAGGGTCGCAAGATTTCGTTTCCCGTCCCGAAAGGAAATTTCATTTCCTTTCGGGACGGGAAACGAAATCTTGCGATTTCAATGGGAATCAATGTGGCAAGCTTTGGTGCAAGTCCCAGCACTTGATGGCATGACATGCCTTTTGATGGTTTTGAATTTGGGAGAGATTTTTTTTTCTTTTTTTTTTTTTTTAAGTATCCATGTCATGTCCCTCATTTCTTCCCCTCCAAGTTGTGTCAGCCTCCTTGATTTTTGCCCTGCTTTTGCAACAGCTAGGAGGTGAGTTTTGGCCTCTTTTGGTCCTTTGCACTGCACCTCATTTTGTCCCAGACCACTTTCTTGTAGTTGCTAAATTTCAAAATTTTCTTTTTTTTCTCCTTCAATTTCATTTCCCTTGATGCTATCTCCATTCCAAAGTGGTCCTAAGTCCTTCTTATTTGTTTTGGCCTTCAGCGTGGGTCAGTTTTGGAAGCCTTGGTGTATGTTGTGCATGTCCCTGCACTTGATGGCATGCCTTGCCTTTTGATGGCTTTGACTTTGGGAGTGTTTGTTTGTTGGTTTTTTTTTTTTTTTGGGTTTTTTTTTGTTTTTTTTTTTAACTATCCATTTCATGTCCCTCATATCTTCCCCTCCAAGTTGTGTCTGCCTCCTTGATTTTTGCCCTGCTTTTGCAACAGCTGGGAGGTGAGTTTTGGCCTCTTTTGGTCCTTTGCACTGCACCTCATTTTCTCCCAGACCACTTTCTTGTAGTTGCTAAATTTCAAAATTTTCTTTTTTTTCTCCTTCAATTTCATTTCCTTTGATGCTATCTCCATTCCAAAGTGGTCCTAAGTCCTTCTTATTTGTTTTGGTCTTCAGCGTGGGTCAGTTTTGGAAGCCTTGGTGTATGTTGTGCATGTCCCTGCACTTGATGGCATGCCATGCCTTTTGAAGGCTTTGACTGTGGGACAGATTTTTTTTTCTTTTTTTTTTTTTTTAAGTATCAAAGCTATGTCCCTCATTTCTTCCCCTCCAAGTTGTGTCTGCCTCCTTGATTTTTGCCCTGCTTTTGCAACAGCTGGGAGGTGAGTTTTGGCCTCTTTTGGTCCTTTGCACTGCACCTCATTTTGTCCCAGACCACTTTCTTGTAGTTGCTAAATTTCAAAATTTTCTTTTTTTTCTCCTTCAATTTCATTTCCCTTGATGCTATCTCCATTCCAATGTGGTCCTAAGTCCTTCTTATTTGTTTTGGCCTTCAGCGTGGGTCAGTTTTTGAAGCCTTGGTGTATGTAGTGCATGTCCCTGCACTTGATGGCATGCCATGCCTTTTGAAGGCTTTGACTGTGGGACAGATTTTTTTTTCTTTTTTTTTTTTTTTAAGTATCGATGTCATGTCCCTCATATCTTCCCCTCCAAGTTGTGTCTGCCTCCTTGATTTTTGCCCTGCTTTTGCAACAGCTGGGAGGTGAGTTTTGGCCTCTTTTGGTCCTTTGCACTTCACTTCATTTTGTCCCAGACCACTTTCTTGTAGTTGCTAAATTTCAAAATTTTCCATTTTTTTGGGATTTTTTTCAGTTGCATTTCTTTTGATCATATCTCCTATCCAGAGTGTTTGTAAGCCTTTCTTTTCAGGGTCGCAAGATTTCGTTTCCCGTCCCGAAAGGAAATTTCATTTCCTTTCGGGACGGGAAACGAAATCTTGCGATTTCAATGGGAATCAATGGGGCAAGCTTTGGTGCAAGTCCCAGCACTTGATGGCATGACATGCCTTTTGATGGTTTTGAATTTGGGAGAGATTTTTTTTTCTTTTTTTTTTTTTTTAAGTATCCATGTCATGTCCCTCATTTCTTCCCCTCCAAGTTATGTCTGCCTCCTTGATTTTTGCCCTGCTTTTGCAACAGCTAGGAGGTGAGTTTTGGCCTCTTTTGGTCCTTTGCACTGCACCTCATTTTCTCCCAGACCACTTTCTTGTAGTTGCTAAATTTCAAAATTTTCTTTTTTTTCTCCTTCAATTTCATTTCCCTTGATGCTATCTCCATTCCAAAGTGGTCCTAAGTCCTTCTTATTTGTTTTGGCCTTCAGCGTGGGTCAGTTTTTGAAGCCTTGGTGTATGTTGTGCATGTCCCTGCACTTGATGGCATGCCTTGCCTTTTGATGGCTTTGACTTTGGGAGTGTTTGTTTGTTGTTTTTTTTTTTTTTTTTGGGGTTTTTTTTGTTTTTTTTTTAACTATCCATTTCATGTCCCTCATATCTTCCCCTCCAAGTTGTGTCTGCCTCCTTGATTTTTGCCCTGCTTTTGCAACAGCTAGGAGGTGAGTTTTGGCCTCTTTTGGTCCTTTGCACTGCACCTCATTTTCTCCCAGACCACTTTCTTGTAGTTGCTAAATTTCAAAATTTTCTTTTTTTTCTCCTTCAATTTCATTTCCCTTGATGCTATCTCCATTCCAAAGTGGTCCTAAGTCCTTCTTATTTGTTTTGGCCTTCAGCGTGGGTCAGTTTTGGAAGCCTTGGTGTATGTTGTGCATGTCCCTGCACTTGATGGCATGCCTTGCCTTTTGATGGCTTTGACTTTGGGAGTGTTTGTTTGTTTTTTTTTTTTTTTTTTTTGGGGTTTTTTTTGTTTTTTTTTTAACTATCCATTTCATGTCCCTCATATCTTCCCCTCCAAGTTGTGTCTGCCTCCTTGATTTTTGCCCTGCTTTTGCAACAGCTGGGAGGTGAGTTTTGGCCTCTTTTGGTCCTTTGCACTGCACCTCATTTTGTCCCAGACCACTTTCTTGTAGTTGCTAAATTTCAAAATTTTCTTTTTTTTCTCCTTCAATTTCATTTCCTTTGATGCTATCTCCATTCCCAAGTGGTCCTAAGTCCTTCTTATTTGTTTTGGCCTTCAGCGTGGGTCAGTTTTGGAAGCCTTGGTGTATGTTGTGCATGTCCCTGCACTTGATGGCATGCCATGCCTTTTGATGGTTTTGACTGTGGGACAGATTTTTTTTTCTTTTTTTTTTTTTTTTAAGTATCAAAGCTATGTCCCTCATTTCTTCCCCTCCAAGTTGTGTCTGCCTCCTTGATTTTTGCCCTGCTTTTGCAACAGCTGGGAGGTGAGTTTTGGCCTCTTTTGGTCCTTTGCACTTCACCTCATTTTGTCCCAGACCACTTTCTTGTAGTTGCTAAATTTCAAAATTTTCTTTTTTTTCTCCTTCAATTTCATTTCCCTTGATGCTATCTCCATTCCAATGTGGTCCTAAGTCCTTCTTATTTGTTTTGGCCTTCAGCGTGGGTCAGTTTTTGAAGCCTTGGTGTATGTAGTGCATGTCCCTGCACTTGATGGCATGCCATGCCTTTTGAAGGCTTTGACTGTGGGACAGATTTTTTTTTCTTTTTTTTTTTTTTTTAAGTATCGATGTCATGTCCCTCATATCTTCCCCTCCAAGTTGTGTCTGCCTCCTTGATTTTTGCCCTGCTTTTGCAACAGCTGGGAGGTGAGTTTTGGCCTCTTTTGGTCCTTTGCACTTCACTTCATTTTGTCCCAGACCACTTTCTTGTAGTTGCTAAATTTCAAAATTTTCCATTTTTTTGGGATTTTTTTCAGTTGCATTTCTTTTGATCATATCTCCTATCCAGAGTGTTTGTAAGCCTTTCTTTTCAGGGTCGCAAGATTTCGTTTCCCGTCCCGAAAGGAAATTTCATTTCCTTTCGGGACGGGAAACGAAATCTTGCGATTTCAATGGGAATCAATGGGGCAAGCTTTGGTGCAAGTCCCAGCACTTGATGGCATGACATGCCTTTTGATGGTTTTGAATTTGGGAGAGATTTTTTTTTCTTTTTTTTTTTTTTTAAGTATCCATGTCATGTCCCTCATTTCTTCCCCTCCAAGTTATGTCTGCCTCCTTGATTTTTGCCCTGCTTTTGCAACAGCTAGGAGGTGAGTTTTGGCCTCTTTTGGTCCTTTGCACTGCACCTCATTTTCTCCCAGACCACTTTCTTGTAGTTGCTAAATTTTAAAATTTTCTTTTTTTTCTCCTTCAATTTCATTTCCCTTGATGCTATCTCCATTCCAAAGTGGTCCTAAGTCCTTCTTATTTGTTTTGGCCTTCAGCGTGGGTCAGTTTTGGAAGCCTTGGTGTATGTTGTGCATGTCCCTGCACTTGATGGCGTGCCTTGCCTTTTGATGGCTTTGACTTTGGGAGTGTTTGTTTGTTGTTTTTTTTTTTTTTGGGTTTTTTTTTGTTTTTTTTTTAACTATCCATTTCATGTCCCTCATGTCTTCCCCTCCAAGTTGTGTCTGCCTCCTTGATTTTTGCCCTGCTTTTGCAACAGCTGGGAGGTGAGTTTTGGCCTCTTTTGGTCCTTTGCACTGCACCTCATTTTGTCCCAGACCACTTTCTTGTAGTTGCTAAATTTCAAAATTTTCTTTTTTTCCTCCTTCAATTTCATTTCCTTTGATGCTATCTCCATTCCCAAGTGTTCCTAAGTCCTTCTTATTTGTTTTGGCCTTCAGCGTGGGTCAGTTTTGGAAGCCTTGGTGTATGTAGTGCATGTCCCTGCACTTGATGGCATGCCATGCCTTTTGAAGGCTTTGACTGTGGGACAGATTTTTTTTTCTTTTTTTTTTTTTTTAAGTATCGATGTCATGTCCCTCATATCTTCCCCTCCAAGTTGTGTCTGCCTCCTTGATTTTTGCCCTGCTTTTGCAACAGCTGGGAGGTGAGTTTTGGCCTCTTTTGGTCCTTTGCACTTCACTTCATTTTGTCCCAGACCACTTTCTTGTAGTTGCTAAATTTCAAAATTTTCCATTTTTTTGGGATTTTTTTCAGTTGCATTTCTTTTGATCATATCTCCTATCCAGAGTGTTTGTAAGCCTTTCTTTTCAGGGTCGCAAGATTTCGTTTCCCGTCCCGAAAGGAAATTTCATTTCCTTTCGGGACGGGAAACGAAATCTTGCGATTTCAATGGGAATCAATGGGGCAAGCTTTGGTGCAAGTCCCAGCACTTGATGGCATGACATGCCTTTTGATGGTTTTGAATTTGGGAGAGATTTTTTTTTCTTTTTTTTTTTTTTTAAGTATCCATGTCATGTCCCTCATTTCTTCCCCTCCAAGTTATGTCTGCCTCCTTGATTTTTGCCCTGCTTTTGCAACAGCTAGGAGGTGAGTTTTGGCCTCTTTTGGTCCTTTGCACTGCACCTCATTTTCTCCCAGACCACTTTCTTGTAGTTGCTAAATTTCAAAATTTTCTTTTTTTTCTCCTTCAATTTCATTTCCCTTGATGCTATCTCCATTCCAAAGTGGTCCTAAGTCCTTCTTATTTGTTTTGGCCTTCAGCGTGGGTCAGTTTTGGAAGCCTTGGTGTATGTTGTGCATGTCCCTGCACTTGATGGCATGCCTTGCCTTTTGATGGCTTTGACTTTGGGAGTGTTTGTTTGTTTTTTTTTTTTTTTTTTTTGGGGTTTTTTTTGTTTTTTTTTTAACTATCCATTTCATGTCCCTCATATCTTCCCCTCCAAGTTGTGTCTGCCTCCTTGATTTTTGCCCTGCTTTTGCAACAGCTGGGAGGTGAGTTTTGGCCTCTTTTGGTCCTTTGCACTGCACCTCATTTTGTCCCAGACCACTTTCTTGTAGTTGCTAAATTTCAAAATTTTCTTTTTTTTCTCCTTCAATTTCATTTCCTTTGATGCTATCTCCATTCCCAAGTGGTCCTAAGTCCTTCTTATTTGTTTTGGCCTTAACCGTGGGTCAGTTTTTGAAGCCTTGGTGTATGTTGTGCATGTCCCTGCACTTGATGGCATGCCATGCCTTTTGATGGTTTTGACTGTGGGACAGATTTTTTTTTCTTTTTTTTTTTTTTTTAAGTATCAAAGCTATGTCCCTCATTTCTTCCCCTCCAAGTTGTGTCTGCCTCCTTGATTTTTGCCCTGCTTTTGCAACAGCTGGGAGGTGAGTTTTGGCCTCTTTTGGTCCTTTGCACTTCACCTCATTTTGTCCCAGACCACTTTCTTGTAGTTGCTAAATTTCAAAATTTTCTTTTTTTTCTCCTTCAATTTCATTTCCCTTGATGCTATCTCCATTCCAATGTGGTCCTAAGTCCTTCTTATTTGTTTTGGCCTTCAGCGTGGGTCAGTTTTTGAAGCCTTGGTGTATGTAGTGCATGTCCCTGCACTTGATGGCATGCCATGCCTTTTGAAGGCTTTGACTGTGGGACAGATTTTTTTTTCTTTTTTTTTTTTTTTTAAGTATCGATGTCATGTCCCTCATATCTTCCCCTCCAAGTTGTGTCTGCCTCCTTGATTTTTGCCCTGCTTTTGCAACAGCTGGGAGGTGAGTTTTGGCCTCTTTTGGTCCTTTGCACTTCACTTCATTTTGTCCCAGACCACTTTCTTGTAGTTGCTAAATTTCAAAATTTTCCATTTTTTTGGGATTTTTTTCAGTTGCATTTCTTTTGATCATATCTCCTATCCAGAGTGTTTGTAAGCCTTTCTTTTCAGGGTCGCAAGATTTCGTTTCCCGTCCCGAAAGGAAATTTCATTTCCTTTCGGGACGGGAAACGAAATCTTGCGATTTCAATGGGAATCAATGGGGCAAGCTTTGGTGCAAGTCCCAGCACTTGATGGCATGACATGCCTTTTGATGGTTTTGAATTTGGGAGAGATTTTTTTTTCTTTTTTTTTTTTTTTAAGTATCCATGTCATGTCCCTCATTTCTTCCCCTCCAAGTTATGTCTGCCTCCTTGATTTTTGCCCTGCTTTTGCAACAGCTAGGAGGTGAGTTTTGGCCTCTTTTGGTCCTTTGCACTGCACCTCATTTTCTCCCAGACCACTTTCTTGTAGTTGCTAAATTTCAAAATTTTCTTTTTTTTCTCCTTCAATTTCATTTCCCTTGATGCTATCTCCATTCCAAAGTGGTCCTAAGTCCTTCTTATTTGTTTTGGCCTTCAGCGTGGGTCAGTTTTGGAAGCCTTGGTGTATGTTGTGCATGTCCCTGCACTTGATGGCGTGCCTTGCCTTTTGATGGCTTTGACTTTGGGAGTGTTTGTTTGTTGTTTTTTTTTTTTTTTTGGGTTTTTTTTTGTTTTTTTTTTAACTATCCATTTCATGTCCCTCATGTCTTCCCCTCCAAGTTGTGTCTGCCTCCTTGATTTTTGCCCTGCTTTTGCAACAGCTGGGAGGTGAGTTTTGGCCTCTTTTGGTCCTTTGCACTGCACCTCATTTTGTCCCAGACCACTTTCTTGTAGTTGCTAAATTTCAAAATTTTCTTTTTTTCCTCCTTCAATTTCATTTCCTTTGATGCTATCTCCATTCCCAAGTGTTCCTAAGTCCTTCTTATTTGTTTTGGCCTTCAGCGTGGGTCAGTTTTTGAAGCCTTGGTGTATGTAGTGCATGTCCCTGCACTTGATGGCATGCCATGCCTTTTGAAGGCTTTGACTGTGGGACAGATTTTTTTTTCTTTTTTTTTTTTTTTAAGTATCGATGTCATGTCCCTCATATCTTCCCCTCCAAGTTGTGTCTGCCTCCTTGATTTTTGCCCTGCTTTTGCAACAGCTGGGAGGTGAGTTTTGGCCTCTTTTGGTCCTTTGCACTTCACTTCATTTTGTCCCAGACCACTTTCTTGTAGTTGCTAAATTTCAAAATTTTCCATTTTTTTGGGATTTTTTTCAGTTGCATTTCTTTTGATCATATCTCCTATCCAGAGTGTTTGTAAGCCTTTCTTTTCAGGGTCGCAAGATTTCGTTTCCCGTCCCGAAAGGAAATTTCATTTCCTTTCGGGACGGGAAACGAAATCTTGCGATTTCAATGGGAATCAATGGGGCAAGCTTTGGTGCAAGTCCCAGCACTTGATGGCATGACATGCCTTTTGATGGTTTTGAATTTGGGAGAGATTTTTTTTTCTTTTTTTTTTTTTTTAAGTATCCATGTCTTGTCCCTCATTTCTTCCCCTCCAAGTTATGTCTGCCTCCTTGATTTTTGCCCTGCTTTTGCAACAGCTAGGAGGTGAGTTTTGGCCTCTTTTGGTCCTTTGCACTGCACCTCATTTTGTCCCAGACCACTTTCTTGTAATTGCTAAATTTCAAAATTTTCTTTTTTTTCTCCTTCAATTTCATTTCCCTTGATGCTATCTCCATTCCAAAGTGGTCCTAAGTCCTTCTTATTTGTTTTGGCCTTCAGCGTGGGTCAGTTTTTGAAGCCTTGGTGTATGTTGTGCATGTCCCTGCACTTGATGGCATGCCTTGCCTTTTGATGGCTTTGACTTTGGGAGTGTTTGTTTGTTTTTTTTTTTTTTTTTTGGGGTTTTTTTTGTTTTTTTTTTAACTATCCATTTCATGTCCCTCATATCTTCCCCTCCAAGTTGTGTCTGCCTCCTTGATTTTTGCCCTGCTTTTGCAACAGCTGGGAGGTGAGTTTTGGCCTCTTTTGGTCCTTTGCACTGCACCTCATTTTGTCCCAGACCACTTTCTTGTAGTTGCTAAATTTCAAAATTTTCTTTTTTTTCTCCTTCAATTTCATTTCCTTTGATGCTATCTCCATTCCAAAGTGGTCCTAAGTCCTTCTTATTTGTTTTGGCCTTCAGCGTGGGTCAGTTTTGGAAGCCTTGGTGTATGTAGTGCATGTCCCTGCACTTGATGGCATGCCATGCCTTTTGAAGGCTTTGACTGTGGGACAGATTTTTTTTTCTTTTTTTTTTTTTTTAAGTATCAAAGCTATGTCCCTCATATCTTCCCCTCCAAGTTGTGTCTGCCTCCTTGATTTTTGCCCTGCTTTTGCAACAGCTGGGAGGTGAGTTTTGGCCTCTTTTGGTCCTTTGCACTGCACCTCATTTTGTCCCAGACCACTTTCTTGTAGTTGCTAAATTTCAAAATTTTCTTTTTTTTCTCCTTCAATTTCATTTCCCTTGATGCTATCTCCATTCCAATGTGGTCCTAAGTCCTTCTTATTTGTTTTGGCCTTCAGCGTGGGTCAGTTTTTGAAGCCTTGGTGTATGTAGTGCATGTCCCTGCACTTGATGGCATGCCATGCCTTTTGAAGGCTTTGACTGTGGGACAGATTTTTTTTTCTTTTTTTTTTTTTTTAAGTATCGATGTCATGTCCCTCATATCTTCCCCTCCAAGTTGTGTCTGCTTCCTTGATTTTTGCCCTGCTTTTGCAACAGCTGGGAGGTGAGTTTTGGCCTCTTTTGGTCCTTTGCACTTCACTTCATTTTGTCCCAGACCACTTTCTTGTAGTTGCTAAATTTCAAAATTTTCCATTTTTCTGGGATTTTTTTCAGTTGCATTTCTTTTGATCATATCTCCTATCCAGAGTGTTTGTAAGCCTTTCTTTTCAGGGTCGCAAGATTTCGTTTCCCGTCCCGAAAGGAAATTTCATTTCCTTTCGGGACGGGAAACGAAATCTTGCGATTTCAATGGGAATCAATGTGGCAAGCTTTGGTGCAAGTCCCAGCACTTGATGGCATGACATGCCTTTTGATGGTTTTGAATTTGGGAGAGATTTTTTTTTCTTTTTTTTTTTTTTTAAGTATCCATGTCATGTCCCTCATTTCTTCCCCTCCAAGTTATGTCTGCCTCCTTGATTTTTGCCCTGCTTTTGCAACAGCTAGGAGGTGAGTTTTGGCCTCTTTTGGTCCTTTGCACTGCACCTCATTTTCTCCCAGACCACTTTCTTGTAGTTGCTAAATTTCAAAATTTTCTTTTTTTTCTCCTTCAATTTCATTTCCCTTGATGCTATCTCCATTCCAAAGTGGTCCTAAGTCCTTTCTATTTGTTTTGGCCTTCAGCGTGGGTCAGTTTTGGAAGCCTTGGTGTATGTTGTGCATATCCCTGCACTTGATGGCATGCCTTGCCTTTTGATGGCTTTGACTTTGGGAGTGTTTGTTTGTTGTTTTTTTTTTTTTTTTGGGTTTTTTTTTGTTTTTTTTTTAACTATCCATTTCATGTCCCTCATATCTTCCCCTCCAAGTTGTGTCTGCCTCCTTGATTTTTGCCCTGCTTTTGCAACAGCTGGGAGGTGAGTTTTGGCCTCTTTTGGTCCTTTGCACTGCACCTCATTTTGTCCCAGACCACTTTCTTGTAGTTGCTAAATTTCAAAATTTTCTTTTTTTTCTCCTTCAATTTCATTTCCTTTGATGCTATCTCCATTCCAAAGTGGTCCTAAGTCCTTCTTATTTGTTTTGGTCTTCAGCGTGGGTCAGTTTTGGAAGCCTTGGTGTATGTTGTGCATGTCCCTGCACTTGATGGCATGCCATGCCTTTTGAAGGCTTTGACTGTGGGACAGATTTTTTTTTCTTTTTTTTTTTTTTTAAGTATCAAAGCTATGTCCCTCATTTCTTCCCCTCCAAGTTGTGTCTGCCTCCTTGATTTTTGCCCTGCTTTTGCAACAGCTGGGAGGTGAGTTTTGGCCTCTTTTGGTCCTTTGCACTGCACCTCATTTTGTCCCAGACCACTTTCTTGTAATTGCTAAATTTCAAAATTTTCCATATTTTTGGGATTTTTTTCAGTTGCATTTCTTTTGATCATATCTCCTATCCAGAGTATTTGTAAGCCTTTCTTTTCAGGGTCGCAAGATTTCGTTTCCCGTCCCGAAAGGAAATTTCATTTCCTTTCGGGACGGGAAACGAAATCTTGCGATTTCAATGGGAATCAATGGGGCAAGCTTTGGTGCAAGTCCCAGCACTTGATGGCATGACATGCCTTTTGATGGTTTTGACTTTGGGAGAGATTTTTTTTTTCTTTTTTTTTTTTTTTAACTATCCATGTCATGTCCCTCATATCTTCCCCTCCAAGTTGTGTCTGCCTCCTTGATTTTTGCCCTGCTTTTGCAACAGCTGGGAGGTGAGTTTTGGCCTCTTTTGGTCCTTTGCACTGCACCTCATTTTGTCCCAGACCACTTTCTTGTAGTGGCTAAATTTCAAAATTTTCTTTTTTTTCTCCTTCAATTTCATTTCCTTTGATGCTATCTCCATTCCCAAGTGGTCCTAAGTCCTTCTTATTTGTTTTGGCCTTCAGCGTGGGTCAGTTTTTGAAGCCTTGGTGTATGTAGTGCATGTCCCTGCACTTGATGGCATGCCATGCCTTTTGAAGGCTTTGACTGTGGGACAGATTTTTTTTTCTTTTTTTTTTTTTTTTTTAAGTATCGATGTCATGTCCCTCATATCTTCCCCTCCAAGTTGTGTCTGCCTCCTTGATTTTTGCCCTGCTTTTGCAACAGCTGGGAGGTGAGTTTTGGCCTCTTTTGGTCCTTTGCACTGCACCTCATTTTGTCCCAGACCACTTTCTTGTAGTTGCTAAATTTCAAAATTTTCTTTTTTTTCTCCTTCAATTTCATTTCCCTTGATGCTATCTCCATTCCAATGTGGTCCTAAGTCCTTCTTATTTGTTTTGGCCTTCAGCGTGGGTCAGTTTTTGAAGCCTTGGTGTATGTAGTGCATGTCCCTGCACTTGATGGCATGCCATGCCTTTTGAAGGCTTTGACTGTGGGACAGATTTTTTTTTCTTTTTTTTTTTTTTTAAGTATCGATGTCATGTCCCTCATATCTTCCCCTCCAAGTTGTGTCTGCCTCCTTGATTTTTGCCCTGCTTTTGCAACAGCTGGGAGGTGAGTTTTGGCCTCTTTTGGTCCTTTGCACTTCACTTCATTTTGTCCCAGACCACTTTCTTGTAGTTGCTAAATTTCAAAATTTTCCATTTTTTTGGGATTTTTTTCAGTTGCATTTCTTTTGATCATATCTCCTATCCAGAGTGTTTGTAAGCCTTTCTTTTCAGGGTCGCAAGATTTCGTTTCCCGTCCCGAAAGGAAATTTCATTTCCTTTCGGGACGGGAAACGAAATCTTGCGATTTCAATGGGAATCAATGTGGCAAGCTTTGGTGCAAGTCCCAGCACTTGATGGCATGACATGCCTTTTGATGGTTTTGAATTTGGGAGAGATTTTTTTTTCTTTTTTTTTTTTTTTTAGTATCCATGTCATGTCCCTCATTTCTTCCCCTCCAAGTTATGTCTGCCTCCTTGATTTTTGCCCTGCATTTGCAACAGCTAGGAGGTGAGTTTTGGCCTCTTTTGGTCCTTTGCACTGCACCTCATTTTCTCCCAGACCACTTTCTTGTAGTTGCTAAATTTCAAAATTTTCTTTTTTTTCTCCTTCAATTTCATTTCCCTTGATGCTATCTCCATTCCAAAGTGGTCCTAAGTCCTTCTTATTTGTTTTGGCCTTCAGCGTGGGTCAGTTTTGGAAGCCTTGGTGTATGTTGTGCATATCCCTGCACTTGATGGCATGCCTTGCCTTTTGGTGGCTTTGACTTTGGGAGTGTTTGTTTGTTGGTTTTTTTTTTTTTTGGGGGTTTTTTTTTGTTTTTTTTTTAATAATCCATTTCATGTCCCTCATATCTTCCCCTCCAAGTTGTGTCTGCCTCCTTGATTTTTGCCCTGCTTTTGCAACAGCTGGGAGGTGAGTTTTGGCCTCTTTTGGTCCTTTGCACTGCACCTCATTTTGTCCCAGACCACTTTCTTGTAGTTGCTAAATTTCAAAATTTTCTTTTTTTTCTCCTTCAATTTCATTTCCTTTGATGCTATCTCCATTCCAAAGTGGTCCTAAGTCCTTCTTATTTGTTTTGGTCTTCAGCGTGGGTCAGTTTTGGAAGCCTTGGTGTATGTTGTGCATGTCCCTGCACTTGATGGCATGCCATGCCTTTTGAAGGCTTTGACTGTGGGACAGATTTTTTTTTCTTTTTTTTTTTTTTTAAGTATCAAAGCTATGTCCCTCATTTCTTCCCCTCCAAGTTGTGTCTGCCTCCTTGATTTTTGCCCTGCTTTTGCAACAGCTGGGAGGTGAGTTTTGGCCTCTTTTGGTCCTTTGCACTGCACCTCATTTTGTCCCAGACCACTTTCTTGTAGTTGCTAAATTTCAAAATTTTCTTTTTTTTCTCCTTCAATTTCATTTCCTTTGATGCTATCTCCATTCCAAAGTGGTCCTAAGTCCTTCTCATTTGTTTTGGTCTTCAGCGTGGGTCAGTTTTGGAAGCCTTGGTGTATGTTGTGCATGTCCCTGCACTTGATGGCATGCCATGCCTTTTGATGGCTTTGACTGTGGGACAGATTTTTTTTTCTTTTTTTTTTTTTTAAGTATCAAAGCTATGTCCCTCATTTCTTCCCCTCCAAGTTGTGTCTGCCTCCTTGATTTTTGCCCTGCTTTTGCAACAGCTGGGAGGTGAGTTTTGGCCTCTTTTGGTCCTTTGCACTGCACCTCATTTTGTCCCAGACCACTTTCTTGTAATTGCTAAATTTCTAAATTTTCCATTTTTTTGGGATTTTTTTCAGTTGCATTTCTTTTGATCATATCTCCTATCCAGAGTATTTGTAAGCCTTTCTTTTCAGGGTCTCAAGATTTCGTTTCCCGTCCCGAAAGGAAATTTCATTTCCTTTCGGGACGGGAAACGAAATCTTGCGATTTCAATGGGAATCAATGGGGCAAGCTTTGGTGCAAGTCCCAGCACTTGATGGCATGACATGCCTTTTGATGGTTTTGACTTTGGGAGAGATTTTTTTTTTCTTTTTTTTTTTTTTTAAGTATCGATGTCATGTCCCTCATATCTTCCCCTCCAAGTTGTGTCTGCCTCCTTGATTTTTGCCCTGCTTTTGCAACAGCTGGGAGGTGAGTTTTGGCCTTTTTTGGTCCTTTGCACTTCACTTCATTTTGTCCCAGACCACTTTCTTGTAGTTGCTAAATTTCAAAATTTTCCATTTTTTTGGGATTTTTTTCAGTTGCATTTCTTTTGATCATATCTCCTATCCAGAGTGTTTGTAAGCCTTTCTTTTCAGGGTCGCAAGATTTCGTTTCCCGTCCCGAAAGGAAATTTCATTTCCTTTCGGGACGGGAAACGAAATCTTGCGATTTCAATGGGAATCAATGTGGCAAGCTTTGGTGCAAGTCCCAGCACTTGATGGCATGACATGCCTTTTGATGGTTTTGAATTTGGGAGAGATTTTTTTTTCTTTTTTTTTTTTTTTAAGTATCCATGTCATGTCCCTCATTTCTTCCCCTCCAAGTTATGTCTGCCTCCTTGATTTTTGCCCTGCTTTTGCAACAGCTAGGAGGTGAGTTTTGGCCTCTTTTGGTCCTTTGCACTGCACCTCATTTTCTCCCAGACCACTTTCTTGTAGTTGCTAAATTTCAAAATTTTCTTTTTTTTCTCCTTCAATTTCATTTCCCTTGATGCTATCTCCATTCCAAAGTGGTCCTAAGTCCTTCTTATTTGTTTTGGCCTTCAGCGTGGGTCAGTTTTGGAAGCCTTGGTGTATGTTGTGCATATCCCTGCACTTGATGGCATGCCTTGCCTTTTGATGGCTTTGACTTTGGGAGTGTTTGTTTGTTGGTTTTTTTTTTTTTTTGGGGGTTTTTTTTGTTTTTTTTTTAATAATCCATTTCATGTCCCTCATATCTTCCCCTCCAAGTTGTGTCTGCCTCCTTGATTTTTGCCCTGCTTTTGCAACAGCTGGGAGGTGAGTTTTGGCCTCTTTTGGTCCTTTGCACTGCACCTCATTTTGTCCCAGACCACTTTCTTGTAGTTGCTAAATTTCAAAATTTTCTTTTTTTTCTCCTTCAATTTCATTTCCTTTGATGCTATCTCCATTCCAAAGTGGTCCTAAGTCCTTCTTATTTGTTTTGGTCTTCAGCGTGGGTCAGTTTTGGAAGCCTTGGTGTATGTTGTGCATGTCCCTGCACTTGATGGCATGCCATGCCTTTTGAAGGCTTTGACTGTGGGACAGATTTTTTTTTCTTTTTTTTTTTTTTAAGTATCAAAGCTATGTCCCTCATTTCTTCCCCTCCAAGTTGTGTCTGCCTCCTTGATTTTTGCCCTGCTTTTGCAACAGCTGGGAGGTGAGTTTTGGCCTCTTTTGGTCCTTTGCACTTAACTTCATTTTGTCCCAGACCACTTTCTTGTAATTGCTAAATTTCAAAATTTTCCATTTTTTTGGGATTTTTTTCAGTTGCATTTCTTTTGATCATATCTCCTATCCAGAGTATTTGTAAGCCTTTCTTTTCAGGGTCTCAAGATTTCGTTTCCCGTCCCGAAAGGAAATTTCATTTCCTTTCGGGACGGGAAACGAAATCTTGCGATTTCAATGGGAATCAATGGGGCAAGCTTTGGTGCAAGTCCCAGCACTTGATGGCATGACATGCCTTTTGATGGTTTTGACTTTGGGAGAGATTTTTTTTTTCTTTTTTTTTTTTTTTTAACTATCCATGTCATGTCCCTCATTTCTTCCCCTCCAAGTTGTGTCTGCCTCCTTGATTTTTGCCCTGCTTTTGCAACAGCTGGGAGGTGAGTTTTGGCCTCTTTTGGTCCTTTGCACTGCACCTCATTTTGTCCCAGACCACTTTCTTGTAGTTGCTAAATTTCAAAATTTTCTTTTTTTTCTCCTTCAATTTCATTTCCTTTGATGCTATCTCCATTCCCAAGTGGTCCTAAGTCCTTCTTATTTGTTTTGGCCTTCAGCGTGGGTCAGTTTTTGAAGCCTTGCTGTATGTAGTGCATGTCCCTGCACTTGATGGCATGCCATGCCTTTTGAAGGCTTTGACTGTGGGACAGATTTTTTTTTCTTTTTTTTTTTTTTTTTTAAGTATCGATGTCATGTCCCTCATATCTTCCCCTCCAAGTTGTGTCTGCCTCCTTGATTTTTGCCCTGCTTTTGCAACAGCTGGGAGGTGAGTTTTGGCCTCTTTTGGTCCTTTGCACTTCACTTCATTTTGTCCCAGACCACTTTCTTGTAATTGCTAAATTTCAAAATTTTCCATTTTTTTGGGATTTTTTTCAGTTGCATTTCTTTTGATCATATCTCCTATCCAGAGTGTTTGTAAGCCTTTCTTTTCAGGGTCGCAAGATTTCGTTTCCCGTCCCGAAAGGAAATTTCATTTCCTTTCGGGACGGGAAACGAAATCTTGCGATTTCAATGGGAATCAATGGGGCAAGCTTTGGTGCAAGTCCCAGCACTTGATGGCATGCCATGCCTTTTGATGGTTTTGACTTTGGGAGAGATTTTTTTTTTCTTTTTTTTTTTTTTTAACTATCCATGTCATGTCCCTCATTTCTTCCCCTCCAAGTTGTGTCTGCCTCCTTGATTTTTGCCCTGCTTTTGCAACAGATGGGAGGTGAGTTTTGGCCTCTTTTGGTCCTTTGCACTGCAACTCATTTTGTCCCAGACCACTTTCTTGTAGTGGCTAAATTTCAAAATTTTCTTTTTTTTCTCCTTCAATTTCATTTCCTTTGATGCTATCTCCATTCCAGAGTGTTCATATGTCCTTCTCATTTGTTTTGGCCTTCAGCGTGGGTCAGTTTTGGAAGCCTTGGTGTATGTTGTGCATGTCCCTGCACTTGATGGCATGCCATGCCTTCTGATGGTTTTGAATTTGGGAGATTTTTTTTTTCTTTTTTTTTTTTTTTAAGTATCCATGTCATGTCCCTCATATCTTCCCCTCCAAGTTGTGTCTGCCTCCTTGATTTTTGCCCTGCTTTTGCAACAGCTGGGAGGTGAGTTTTGGCCTCTTTTGGTCCTTTGCACTGCACCTCATTTTGTCCCAGACCACTTTCTTGTAGTTGCTAAATTTCAAAATTTTCTTTTTTTTCTCCTTCAATTTCATTTCCTTTGATGCTATCTCCATTCCAGAGTGTTCATATGTCCTTCTTATTTGTTTTGGCCTTCAGCGTGGGTCAGTTTTGGAAGTCTTGGTGTATGTTGTGCATGTCCCTGCACTTGATGGCATGCCATGCCTTCTGATGGTTTTGAATTTGGGAGATTTTTTTTTTCTTTTTTTTTTTTTTTAAGTATCCATGTCATGTCCCTCATTTCTTCCCATCCAAGTTGTGTCTGCCTCCTTGATTTTTGCCCTGCTTTTGCAACAGCTGGGAGGTGAGTTTTGGCCTCTTTTGGTCCTTTGCACTGCACCTCATTTTGTCCCAGACCACTTTCTTGTAGTGGCTAAATTTCAAAATTTTCTTTTTTTTCTCCTTCAATTTCATTTCCCTTGATGCTATCTCCATTCCAGAGTGTTCATATGTCCTTCTTATTTGTTTTGGCCTTCAGCGTGGGTCAGTTTTTGAAGCCTTGGTGTATGATGTGCATGTCCCTGCACTTGATGGCATGCCATGCCTTCTGATGGTTTTGAATTTGGGAGAGTTGTTTGTTTTTTTTTTTTTTTTTTTAAGTATCGATGTCATGTCCCTCATATCTTCCCATCCAAGTTGTGTCTGCCTCCTTGATTTTTGCCCTGCTTTTGCAACAGCTGGGAGGTGAGTTTTGGCCTCTTTTGGTCCTTTGCACTGCACCTCATTTTGTCCCAGACCACTTTCTTGTAGTTGCTAAATTTCAAAATTTTCTTTTTTTTCTCCTTCAATTTCATTTCCCTTGATGCTATCTCCATTCCAAAGTGGTCCTAAGTCCTTCTTATTTGTTTTGGCCTTCAGCGTGGGTCAGTTTTAGAAGCCTTGGTGTATGTTGTGCATGTCCCTGCACTTGATGGCATGCCATGCCTTTTGAAGGCTTTGACTGTGGGACAGATTTTTTTTTCTTTTTTTTTTTTTTTAAGTATCCATGTCATGTCCCTCATATCTTCCCCTCCAAGTTGTGTCTGCCTCCTTGATTTTTGCCCTGCTTTTGCAACAGCTGGGAGGTGAGTTTTGGCCTCTTTTGATCCTTTGCACTTCACTTCATTTTGTCCCAGGCCACTTTCTTGTAATTGCTAAATTTCAAAATTTTCCATTTTTTTGGGATTTCTTTCAGTTGCATTTCTTTTGATCATATCTCCTATCCAGAGTGTTTGTAAGCCTTTCTTTTCAGGGTCGCAAGATTTCGTTTCCCTTCCCGAAAGGAAATTTCATTTCCTTTCGGGAAGGGAAACGAAATCTTGCGATTTCAATGGGAATCAATGGGGCAAGCTTTGGTGCAAGTCCCAGCACTTGATGGCATGCCATGCCTTTTGATGGTTTTGACTTTGGGAGAGATTTTTTTTTTCTTTTTTTTTTTTTTTAAGTATCCATGTCATGTCCCTCATATCTTCCCCTCCAAGTTGTGTCTGCCTCCTTGATTTTTGCCCTGCTTTTGCAACAGCTGGGAGGTGAGTTTTGGCCTCTTTTGGTCCTTTGCACTGCACCTCATTTTGTCCCAGACCACTTTCTTGTAGTTGCTAAATTTCAAAATTTTCTTTTTTTTCTCCTTCAATTTCATTTCCCTTGATGCTATCTCCATTCCAGAGTGTTCATATGTCCTTCTTATTTGTTTTGGCCTTCAGCGTGGGTCAGTTTTTGAAGCCTTGGTGTATGTAGTGCATGTCCCTGCACTTGATGGCATGCCATGCCTTCTGATGGTTTTGAATTTGGGAGAGTTTTTTTTTGTTTTTTATTTTTTTTTTAAACTATCGATGTCATGTCCCTCATATCTTCCCCTCCAAGTTGTGTCTGCCTCCTTGATTTTTGCCCTGCTTTTGCAACAGCTGGGAGGTGAGTTTTGGCCTCTTTTGGTCCTTTGCACTGCACCTCATTTTGTCCCAGACCACTTTCTTGTAGTTGCTAAATTTCAAAATTTTCTTTTTTTTCTCCTTCAATTTCATTTCCCTTGATGCTATCTCCATTCCAGAGTGTTCATATGTCCTTCTTATTTGTTTTGGCCTTCAGCGTGGGTCAGTTTTGGAAGTCTTGGTGTATGTTGTGCATGTCCCTGCACTTGATGGCATGCCATGCCTTTTGAAGGCTTTGACTGTGGGACAGATTTTTTTTTCTTTTTTTTTTTTTTTAAAGTATCCATGTCATGTCCCTCATATCTTCCCCTCCAAGTTGTGTCTGCCTCCTTGATTTTTGCCCTGCTTTTGCAACAGCTGGGAGGTGAGTTTTGGCCTCTTTTGGTCCTTTGCACTTAACTTCATTTTGTTCCAGACCACTTTCTTGTAATTGCTAAATTTCAAAATTTTCCATTTTTTTGGGATTTTTTTCAGTTGCATTTCTTTTGATCATATCTCCTATGCAGAGTGTTTGTAAGCCTTTCTTTTCAGGGTCGCAAGATTTCGTTTCCCGTCCCGAAAGGAAATTTCATTTCCTTTCGGGACGGGAAACGAAATCTTGCGATTTCAATGGGAATCAATGGGGCAAGCTTTGGTGCAAGTCCCAGCACTTGATGGCATGCCATGCCTTTTGATGGTTTTGACTTTGGGAGAGATTTTTTTTTTCTTTTTTTTTTTTTTTAAGTATCCATGTCATGTCCCTCATATCTTCCCCTCCAAGTTGTGTCTGCCTCCTTGATTTTTGCCCTGCTTTTGCAACAGCTGGGAGGTGAGTTTTGGCCTCTTTTGGTCCTTTGCACTGCACCTCATTTTGTCCCAGACCACTTTCTTGTAGTTGCTAAATTTCAAAATTTTCTTTTTTTTCTCCTTCAATTTCATTTCCCTTGATGCTATCTCCATTCCAAAGTGGTCCTAAGTCCTTCTTATTTGTTTTGGCCTTCAGCGTGGGTCAGTTTTGGAAGCCTTGGTGTATGTTGTGCATGTCCCTGCACTTGATGGCATGCCATGCCTTTTGAAGGCTTTGACTGTGGGACAGATTTTTTTTTCTTTTTTTTTTTTTTTAACTATCCATGTCATGTCCCTCATTTCTTCCCCTCCAAGTTGTGTCTGCCTCCTTGATTTTTGCCCTGCTTTTGCAACAGCTGGGAGGTGAGTTTTGGCCTCTTTTGGTCCTTTGCACTGCACCTCATTTTGTCCCAGACCACTTTCTTGTAGTTGCTAAATTTCAAAATTTTCTTTTTTTTCTCCTTCAATTTCATTTCCTTTGATGCTATCTCCATTCCAGAGTGTTCATATGTCCTTCTTATTTGTTTTGGCCTTCAGCGTGGGTCAGTTTTTGAAGCCTTGGTGTATGATGTGCATGTCCCTGCACTTGATGGCATGCCATGCCTTCTGATGGTTTAGAATTATGGAGAGTTTTTTTTTTTTTTTTTTTTTTAACTATCGATGTCATGTCCCTCATATCTTCTCCTCCAAGTTGTGTCTGCCTCCTTGATTTTTGCCCTGCTTTTGCAACAGCTGGGAGGTGAGTTTTGGCCTCTTTTGGTCCTTTGCACTGCACCTCATTTTGTCCCAGACCACTTTCTTGTAGTTGCTAAATTTCAAAATTTTCTTTTTTTTCTCCTTCAATTTCATTTCCCTTGATGCTATCTCCATTCCAAAGTGGTCCTAAGTCCTTCTTATTTGTTTTGGCCTTCAGCGTGGGTCAGTTTTGGAAGCCTTGGTGTATGTTGTGCATGTCCCTGCACTTGATGGCATGCCATGCCTTCTGATGGTTTTGAATTTGGGAGATTTTTTTTTTCTTTTTTTTTTTTTTTAAGTATCCATGTCATGTCCCTCATTTCTTCCCATCCAAGTTGTGTCTGCCTCCTTGATTTTTGCCCTGCTTTTGCAACAGCTGGGAGGTGAGTTTTGGCCTCTTTTGGTCCTTTGCACTGCACCTCATTTTGTCCCAGACCACTTTCTTGTAGTTGCTAAATTTCAAAATTTTCTTTTTTTTCTCCTTCAATTTCATTTCCCTTGATGCTATCTCCATTGCAGAGTGTTCATATGTCCTTCTTATTTGTTTTGGCCTTCAGCGTGGGTCAGTTTTTGAAGCCTTGGTGTATGTAGTGCATGTCCCTGCACTTGATGGCATGCCATGCCTTCTGATGGTTTTGAATTTGGGAGAGTTTTTTTTTTTTTTTTTTTTTTTTTAAACTATCGATGTCATGTCCCTCATATCTTCCCCTCCAACTTGTGTCTGCCTCCTTGATTTTTGCCCTGCTTTTGCAACAGCTGGGAGGTGAGTTTTGGCCTCTTTTGGTCCTTTGCACTGCACCTCATTTTGTCCCAGACCACTTTCTTGTAGTTGCTAAATTTCAAAATTTTCTTTTTTTTCTCCTTCAATTTCATTTCCCTTGATGCTATCTCCATTCCAAAGTGGTCCTAAGTCCTTCTTATTTGTTTTGGCCTTCAGCGTGGGTCAGTTTTGGAAGTCTTGGTGTATGTTGTGCATGTCCCTGCACTTGATGGCATGCCATGCCTTTTGAAGGCTTTGACTGTGGGACAGATTTTTTTTTCTATTTTTTTTTTTTTTAAGTATCCATGTCATGTCCCTCATATCTTCCCCTCCAAGTTGTGTCTGCCTCCTTGATTTTTGCCCTGCTTTTGCAACAGCTGGGAGGTGAGTTTTGGCCTCTTTTGGTCCTTTGCACTTCACTTCATTTTGTCCCAGACCACTTTCTTGTAATTGCTAAATTTCAAAATTTTCCATTTTTTTGGGATTTTTTTCAGTTGCATTTCTTTTGATCATATCTCCTATCCAGAGTGTTTGTAAGCCTTTCTTTTCAGGGTCGCAAGATTTCGTTTCCCGTCCCGAAAGGAAATTTCATTTCCTTTCGGGACGGGAAACGAAATCTTGCGATTTCAATGGGAATCAATGGGGCAAGCTTTGGTGCAAGTCCCAGCACTTGATGGCATGACATGCCTTTTGATGGTTTTGAATTTGGGAGAGATTTTTTTTTCTTTTTTTTTTTTTTTAAGTATCCATGTCATGTCCCTCATTTCTTCCCCTCCAAGTTATGTCTGCCTCCTTGATTTTTGCCCTGCTTTTGCAACAGCTAGGAGGTGAGTTTTGGCCTCTTTTGGTCCTTTGCACTGCACCTCATTTTCTCCCAGACCACTTTCTTGTAGTTGCTAAATTTCAAAATTTTCTTTTTTTTCTCCTTCAATTTCATTTCCCTTGATGCTATCTCCATTCCAAAGTGGTCCTAAGTCCTTCTTATTTGTTTTGGCCTTCAGCGTGGGTCAGTTTTGGAAGCCTTGGTGTATGTTGTGCATGTCCCTGCACTTGATGGCATGCCTTGCCTTTTGATGGCTTTGACTTTGGGAGTGTTTGTTTGTTTTTTTTTTTTTTTTTTTTGGGGTTTTTTTTGTTTTTTTTTTAACTATCCATTTCATGTCCCTCATATCTTCCCCTCCAAGTTGTGTCTGCCTCCTTGATTTTTGCCCTGCTTTTGCAACAGCTGGGAGGTGAGTTTTGGCCTCTTTTGGTCCTTTGCACTGCACCTCATTTTGTCCCAGACCACTTTCTTGTAGTTGCTAAATTTCAAAATTTTCTTTTTTTTCTCCTTCAATTTCATTTCCTTTGATGCTATCTCCATTCCCAAGTGGTCCTAAGTCCTTCTTATTTGTTTTGGCCTTCAGCGTGGGTCAGTTTTTGAAGCCTTGGTGTATGTAGTGCATGTCCCTGCACTTGATGGCATGCCATGCCTTTTGAAGGCTTTGACTGTGGGACAGATTTTTTTTTCTTTTTTTTTTTTTTTTAAGTATCGATGTCATGTCCCTCATATCTTCCCCTCCAAGTTGTGTCTGCCTCCTTGATTTTTGCCCTGCTTTTGCAACAGCTGGGAGGTGAGTTTTGGCCTCTTTTGGTCCTTTGCACTTCACTTCATTTTGTCCCAGACCACTTTCTTGTAGTTGCTAAATTTCAAAATTTTCCATTTTTTTGGGATTTTTTTCAGTTGCATTTCTTTTGATCATATCTCCTATCCAGAGTGTTTGTAAGCCTTTCTTTTCAGGGTCGCAAGATTTCGTTTCCCGTCCCGAAAGGAAATTTCATTTCCTTTCGGGACGGGAAACGAAATCTTGCGATTTCAATGGGAATCAATGGGGCAAGCTTTGGTGCAAGTCCCAGCACTTGATGGCATGACATGCCTTTTGATGGTTTTGAATTTGGGAGAGATTTTTTTTTCTTTTTTTTTTTTTTTAAGTATCCATGTCATGTCCCTCATTTCTTCCCCTCCAAGTTATGTCTGCCTCCTTGATTTTTGCCCTGCTTTTGCAACAGCTAGGAGGTGAGTTTTGGCCTCTTTTGGTCCTTTGCACTGCACCTCATTTTCTCCCAGACCACTTTCTTGTAGTTGCTAAATTTCAAAATTTTCTTTTTTTTCTCCTTCAATTTCATTTCCCTTGATGCTATCTCCATTCCAAAGTGGTCCTAAGTCCTTCTTATTTGTTTTGGCCTTCAGCGTGGGTCAGTTTTGGAAGCCTTGGTGTATGTTGTGCATGTCCCTGCACTTGATGGCGTGCCTTGCCTTTTGATGGCTTTGACTTTGGGAGTGTTTGTTTGTTGTTTTTTTTTTTTTTTTGGGTTTTTTTTTGTTTTTTTTTTAACTATCCATTTCATGTCCCTCATGTCTTCCCCTCCAAGTTGTGTCTGCCTCCTTGATTTTTGCCCTGCTTTTGCAACAGCTGGGAGGTGAGTTTTGGCCTCTTTTGGTCCTTTGCACTGCACCTCATTTTGTCCCAGACCACTTTCTTGTAGTTGCTAAATTTCAAAATTTTCTTTTTTTCCTCCTTCAATTTCATTTCCTTTGATGCTATCTCCATTCCCAAGTGTTCCTAAGTCCTTCTTATTTGTTTTGGCCTTCAGCGTGGGTCAGTTTTTGAAGCCTTGGTGTATGTAGTGCATGTCCCTGCACTTGATGGCATGCCATGCCTTTTGAAGGCTTTGACTGTGGGACAGATTTTTTTTTCTTTTTTTTTTTTTTTAAGTATCGATGTCATGTCCCTCATATCTTCCCCTCCAAGTTGTGTCTGCCTCCTTGATTTTTGCCCTGCTTTTGCAACAGCTGGGAGGTGAGTTTTGGCCTCTTTTGGTCCTTTGCACTTCACTTCATTTTGTCCCAGACCACTTTCTTGTAGTTGCTAAATTTCAAAATTTTCCATTTTTTTGGGATTTTTTTCAGTTGCATTTCTTTTGATCATATCTCCTATCCAGAGTGTTTGTAAGCCTTTCTTTTCAGGGTCGCAAGATTTCGTTTCCCGTCCCGAAAGGAAATTTCATTTCCTTTCGGGACGGGAAACGAAATCTTGCGATTTCAATGGGAATCAATGGGGCAAGCTTTGGTGCAAGTCCCAGCACTTGATGGCATGACATGCCTTTTGATGGTTTTGAATTTGGGAGAGATTTTTTTTTCTTTTTTTTTTTTTTTAAGTATCCATGTCTTGTCCCTCATTTCTTCCCCTCCAAGTTATGTCTGCCTCCTTGATTTTTGCCCTGCTTTTGCAACAGCTAGGAGGTGAGTTTTGGCCTCTTTTGGTCCTTTGCACTGCACCTCATTTTGTCCCAGACCACTTTCTTGTAATTGCTAAATTTCAAAATTTTCTTTTTTTTCTCCTTCAATTTCATTTCCCTTGATGCTATCTCCATTCCAAAGTGGTCCTAAGTCCTTCTTATTTGTTTTGGCCTTCAGCGTGGGTCAGTTTTTGAAGCCTTGGTGTATGTTGTGCATGTCCCTGCACTTGATGGCATGCCTTGCCTTTTGATGGCTTTGACTTTGGGAGTGTTTGTTTGTTTTTTTTTTTTTTTTTTGGGGTTTTTTTTGTTTTTTTTTTAACTATCCATTTCATGTCCCTCATATCTTCCCCTCCAAGTTGTGTCTGCCTCCTTGATTTTTGCCCTGCTTTTGCAACAGCTGGGAGGTGAGTTTTGGCCTCTTTTGGTCCTTTGCACTGCACCTCATTTTGTCCCAGACCACTTTCTTGTAGTTGCTAAATTTCAAAATTTTCTTTTTTTTCTCCTTCAATTTCATTTCCTTTGATGCTATCTCCATTCCAAAGTGGTCCTAAGTCCTTCTTATTTGTTTTGGCCTTCAGCGTGGGTCAGTTTTGGAAGCCTTGGTGTATGTAGTGCATGTCCCTGCACTTGATGGCATGCCATGCCTTTTGAAGGCTTTGACTGTGGGACAGATTTTTTTTTCTTTTTTTTTTTTTTTAAGTATCAAAGCTATGTCCCTCATATCTTCCCCTCCAAGTTGTGTCTGCCTCCTTGATTTTTGCCCTGCTTTTGCAACAGCTGGGAGGTGAGTTTTGGCCTCTTTTGGTCCTTTGCACTGCACCTCATTTTGTCCCAGACCACTTTCTTGTAGTTGCTAAATTTCAAAATTTTCTTTTTTTTCTCCTTCAATTTCATTTCCCTTGATGCTATCTCCATTCCAATGTGGTCCTAAGTCCTTCTTATTTGTTTTGGCCTTCAGCGTGGGTCAGTTTTTGAAGCCTTGGTGTATGTAGTGCATGTCCCTGCACTTGATGGCATGCCATGCCTTTTGAAGGCTTTGACTGTGGGACAGATTTTTTTTTCTTTTTTTTTTTTTTTAAGTATCGATGTCATGTCCCTCATATCTTCCCCTCCAAGTTGTGTCTGTTTCCTTGATTTTTGCCCTGCTTTTGCAACAGCTGGGAGGTGAGTTTTGGCCTCTTTTGGTCCTTTGCACTTCACTTCATTTTGTCCCAGACCACTTTCTTGTAGTTGCTAAATTTCAAAATTTTCCATTTTTCTGGGATTTTTTTCAGTTGCATTTCTTTTGATCATATCTCCTATCCAGAGTGTTTGTAAGCCTTTCTTTTCAGGGTCGCAAGATTTCGTTTCCCGTCCCGAAAGGAAATTTCATTTCCTTTCGGGACGGGAAACGAAATCTTGCGATTTCAATGGGAATCAATGTGGCAAGCTTTGGTGCAAGTCCCAGCACTTGATGGCATGACATGCCTTTTGATGGTTTTGAATTTGGGAGAGATTTTTTTTTCTTTTTTTTTTTTTTTAAGTATCCATGTCATGTCCCTCATTTCTTCCCCTCCAAGTTATGTCTGCCTCCTTGATTTTTGCCCTGCTTTTGCAACAGCTAGGAGGTGAGTTTTGGCCTCTTTTGGTCCTTTGCACTGCACCTCATTTTCTCCCAGACCACTTTCTTGTAGTTGCTAAATTTCAAAATTTTCTTTTTTTTCTCCTTCAATTTCATTTCCCTTGATGCTATCTCCATTCCAAAGTGGTCCTAAGTCCTTTCTATTTGTTTTGGCCTTCAGCGTGGGTCAGTTTTGGAAGCCTTGGTGTATGTTGTGCATATCCCTGCACTTGATGGCATGCCTTGCCTTTTGATGGCTTTGACTTTGGGAGTGTTTGTTTGTTGTTTTTTTTTTTTTTTTGGGTTTTTTTTTGTTTTTTTTTTAACTATCCATTTCATGTCCCTCATATCTTCCCCTCCAAGTTGTGTCTGCCTCCTTGATTTTTGCCCTGCTTTTGCAACAGCTGGGAGGTGAGTTTTGGCCTCTTTTGGTCCTTTGCACTGCACCTCATTTTGTCCCAGACCACTTTCTTGTAGTTGCTAAATTTCAAAATTTTCTTTTTTTTCTCCTTCAATTTCATTTCCTTTGATGCTATCTCCATTCCAAAGTGGTCCTAAGTCCTTCTTATTTGTTTTGGTCTTCAGCGTGGGTCAGTTTTGGAAGCCTTGGTGTATGTTGTGCATGTCCCTGCACTTGATGGCATGCCATGCCTTTTGAAGGCTTTGACTGTGGGACAGATTTTTTTTTCTTTTTTTTTTTTTTTAAGTATCAAAGCTATGTCCCTCATTTCTTCCCCTCCAAGTTGTGTCTGCCTCCTTGATTTTTGCCCTGCTTTTGCAACAGCTGGGAGGTGAGTTTTGGCCTCTTTTGGTCCTTTGCACTGCACCTCATTTTGTCCCAGACCACTTTCTTGTAATTGCTAAATTTCAAAATTTTCCATATTTTTGGGATTTTTTTCAGTTGCATTTCTTTTGATCATATCTCCTATCCAGAGTATTTGTAAGCCTTTCTTTTCAGGGTCGCAAGATTTCGTTTCCCGTCCCGAAAGGAAATTTCATTTCCTTTCGGGACGGGAAACGAAATCTTGCGATTTCAATGGGAATCAATGGGGCAAGCTTTGGTGCAAGTCCCAGCACTTGATGGCATGACATGCCTTTTGATGGTTTTGACTTTGGGAGAGATTTTTTTTTTCTTTTTTTTTTTTTTTAACTATCCATGTCATGTCCCTCATATCTTCCCCTCCAAGTTGTGTCTGCCTCCTTGATTTTTGCCCTGCTTTTGCAACAGCTGGGAGGTGAGTTTTGGCCTCTTTTGGTCCTTTGCACTGCACCTCATTTTGTCCCAGACCACTTTCTTGTAGTGGCTAAATTTCAAAATTTTCTTTTTTTTCTCCTTCAATTTCATTTCCTTTGATGCTATCTCCATTCCCAAGTGGTCCTAAGTCCTTCTTATTTGTTTTGGCCTTCAGCGTGGGTCAGTTTTTGAAGCCTTGGTGTATGTAGTGCATGTCCCTGCACTTGATGGCATGCCATGCCTTTTGAAGGCTTTGACTGTGGGACAGATTTTTTTTTCTTTTTTTTTTTTTTTTTTAAGTATCGATGTCATGTCCCTCATATCTTCCCCTCCAAGTTGTGTCTGCCTCCTTGATTTTTGCCCTGCTTTTGCAACAGCTGGGAGGTGAGTTTTGGCCTCTTTTGGTCCTTTGCACTGCACCTCATTTTGTCCCAGACCACTTTCTTGTAGTTGCTAAATTTCAAAATTTTCTTTTTTTTCTCCTTCAATTTCATTTCCCTTGATGCTATCTCCATTCCAATGTGGTCCTAAGTCCTTCTTATTTGTTTTGGCCTTCAGCGTGGGTCAGTTTTTGAAGCCTTGGTGTATGTAGTGCATGTCCCTGCACTTGATGGCATGCCATGCCTTTTGAAGGCTTTGACTGTGGGACAGATTTTTTTTTCTTTTTTTTTTTTTTTAAGTATCGATGTCATGTCCCTCATATCTTCCCCTCCAAGTTGTGTCTGCCTCCTTGATTTTTGCCCTGCTTTTGCAACAGCTGGGAGGTGAGTTTTGGCCTCTTTTGGTCCTTTGCACTTCACTTCATTTTGTCCCAGACCACTTTCTTGTAGTTGCTAAATTTCAAAATTTTCCATTTTTTTGGGATTTTTTTCAGTTGCATTTCTTTTGATCATATCTCCTATCCAGAGTGTTTGTAAGCCTTTCTTTTCAGGGTCGCAAGATTTCGTTTCCCGTCCCGAAAGGAAATTTCATTTCCTTTCGGGACGGGAAACGAAATCTTGCGATTTCAATGGGAATCAATGTGGCAAGCTTTGGTGCAAGTCCCAGCACTTGATGGCATGACATGCCTTTTGATGGTTTTGAATTTGGGAGAGATTTTTTTTTCTTTTTTTTTTTTTTTTAGTATCCATGTCATGTCCCTCATTTCTTCCCCTCCAAGTTATGTCTGCCTCCTTGATTTTTGCCCTGCATTTGCAACAGCTAGGAGGTGAGTTTTGGCCTCTTTTGGTCCTTTGCACTGCACCTCATTTTCTCCCAGACCACTTTCTTGTAGTTGCTAAATTTCAAAATTTTCTTTTTTTTCTCCTTCAATTTCA
Source organism: Haemorhous mexicanus (assembly GCF_027477595.1). NCBI lineage: Eukaryota > Metazoa > Chordata > Aves > Passeriformes > Fringillidae > Haemorhous > Haemorhous mexicanus. The sequence goes on from NC_082344.1 coordinate 39,986,418, forward strand.
TTTCCCTTGATGCTATCTCCATTCCAAAGTGGTCCTAAGTCCTTCTTATTTGTTTTGGCCTTCAGCGTGGGTCAGTTTTGGAAGCCTTGGTGTATGTTGTGCATATCCCTGCACTTGATGGCATGCCTTGCCTTTTGGTGGCTTTGACTTTGGGAGTGTTTGTTTGTTGGTTTTTTTTTTTTTTGGGGGTTTTTTTTTGTTTTTTTTTTAATAATCCATTTCATGTCCCTCATATCTTCCCCTCCAAGTTGTGTCTGCCTCCTTGATTTTTGCCCTGCTTTTGCAACAGCTGGGAGGTGAGTTTTGGCCTCTTTTGGTCCTTTGCACTGCACCTCATTTTGTCCCAGACCACTTTCTTGTAGTTGCTAAATTTCAAAATTTTCTTTTTTTTCTCCTTCAATTTCATTTCCTTTGATGCTATCTCCATTCCAAAGTGGTCCTAAGTCCTTCTTATTTGTTTTGGTCTTCAGCGTGGGTCAGTTTTGGAAGCCTTGGTGTATGTTGTGCATGTCCCTGCACTTGATGGCATGCCATGCCTTTTGAAGGCTTTGACTGTGGGACAGATTTTTTTTTCTTTTTTTTTTTTTTTAAGTATCAAAGCTATGTCCCTCATTTCTTCCCCTCCAAGTTGTGTCTGCCTCCTTGATTTTTGCCCTGCTTTTGCAACAGCTGGGAGGTGAGTTTTGGCCTCTTTTGGTCCTTTGCACTGCACCTCATTTTGTCCCAGACCACTTTCTTGTAGTTGCTAAATTTCAAAATTTTCTTTTTTTTCTCCTTCAATTTCATTTCCTTTGATGCTATCTCCATTCCAAAGTGGTCCTAAGTCCTTCTCATTTGTTTTGGTCTTCAGCGTGGGTCAGTTTTGGAAGCCTTGGTGTATGTTGTGCATGTCCCTGCACTTGATGGCATGCCATGCCTTTTGATGGCTTTGACTGTGGGACAGATTTTTTTTTCTTTTTTTTTTTTTTAAGTATCAAAGCTATGTCCCTCATTTCTTCCCCTCCAAGTTGTGTCTGCCTCCTTGATTTTTGCCCTGCTTTTGCAACAGCTGGGAGGTGAGTTTTGGCCTCTTTTGGTCCTTTGCACTGCACCTCATTTTGTCCCAGACCACTTTCTTGTAATTGCTAAATTTCTAAATTTTCCATTTTTTTGGGATTTTTTTCAGTTGCATTTCTTTTGATCATATCTCCTATCCAGAGTATTTGTAAGCCTTTCTTTTCAGGGTCTCAAGATTTCGTTTCCCGTCCCGAAAGGAAATTTCATTTCCTTTCGGGACGGGAAACGAAATCTTGCGATTTCAATGGGAATCAATGGGGCAAGCTTTGGTGCAAGTCCCAGCACTTGATGGCATGACATGCCTTTTGATGGTTTTGACTTTGGGAGAGATTTTTTTTTTCTTTTTTTTTTTTTTTAAGTATCGATGTCATGTCCCTCATATCTTCCCCTCCAAGTTGTGTCTGCCTCCTTGATTTTTGCCCTGCTTTTGCAACAGCTGGGAGGTGAGTTTTGGCCTTTTTTGGTCCTTTGCACTTCACTTCATTTTGTCCCAGACCACTTTCTTGTAGTTGCTAAATTTCAAAATTTTCCATTTTTTTGGGATTTTTTTCAGTTGCATTTCTTTTGATCATATCTCCTATCCAGAGTGTTTGTAAGCCTTTCTTTTCAGGGTCGCAAGATTTCGTTTCCCGTCCCGAAAGGAAATTTCATTTCCTTTCGGGACGGGAAACGAAATCTTGCGATTTCAATGGGAATCAATGTGGCAAGCTTTGGTGCAAGTCCCAGCACTTGATGGCATGACATGCCTTTTGATGGTTTTGAATTTGGGAGAGATTTTTTTTTCTTTTTTTTTTTTTTTAAGTATCCATGTCATGTCCCTCATTTCTTCCCCTCCAAGTTATGTCTGCCTCCTTGATTTTTGCCCTGCTTTTGCAACAGCTAGGAGGTGAGTTTTGGCCTCTTTTGGTCCTTTGCACTGCACCTCATTTTCTCCCAGACCACTTTCTTGTAGTTGCTAAATTTCAAAATTTTCTTTTTTTTCTCCTTCAATTTCATTTCCCTTGATGCTATCTCCATTCCAAAGTGGTCCTAAGTCCTTCTTATTTGTTTTGGCCTTCAGCGTGGGTCAGTTTTGGAAGCCTTGGTGTATGTTGTGCATATCCCTGCACTTGATGGCATGCCTTGCCTTTTGATGGCTTTGACTTTGGGAGTGTTTGTTTGTTGGTTTTTTTTTTTTTTTGGGGGTTTTTTTTGTTTTTTTTTTAATAATCCATTTCATGTCCCTCATATCTTCCCCTCCAAGTTGTGTCTGCCTCCTTGATTTTTGCCCTGCTTTTGCAACAGCTGGGAGGTGAGTTTTGGCCTCTTTTGGTCCTTTGCACTGCACCTCATTTTGTCCCAGACCACTTTCTTGTAGTTGCTAAATTTCAAAATTTTCTTTTTTTTCTCCTTCAATTTCATTTCCTTTGATGCTATCTCCATTCCAAAGTGGTCCTAAGTCCTTCTTATTTGTTTTGGTCTTCAGCGTGGGTCAGTTTTGGAAGCCTTGGTGTATGTTGTGCATGTCCCTGCACTTGATGGCATGCCATGCCTTTTGAAGGCTTTGACTGTGGGACAGATTTTTTTTTCTTTTTTTTTTTTTTAAGTATCAAAGCTATGTCCCTCATTTCTTCCCCTCCAAGTTGTGTCTGCCTCCTTGATTTTTGCCCTGCTTTTGCAACAGCTGGGAGGTGAGTTTTGGCCTCTTTTGGTCCTTTGCACTTAACTTCATTTTGTCCCAGACCACTTTCTTGTAATTGCTAAATTTCAAAATTTTCCATTTTTTTGGGATTTTTTTCAGTTGCATTTCTTTTGATCATATCTCCTATCCAGAGTATTTGTAAGCCTTTCTTTTCAGGGTCTCAAGATTTCGTTTCCCGTCCCGAAAGGAAATTTCATTTCCTTTCGGGACGGGAAACGAAATCTTGCGATTTCAATGGGAATCAATGGGGCAAGCTTTGGTGCAAGTCCCAGCACTTGATGGCATGACATGCCTTTTGATGGTTTTGACTTTGGGAGAGATTTTTTTTTTCTTTTTTTTTTTTTTTTAACTATCCATGTCATGTCCCTCATTTCTTCCCCTCCAAGTTGTGTCTGCCTCCTTGATTTTTGCCCTGCTTTTGCAACAGCTGGGAGGTGAGTTTTGGCCTCTTTTGGTCCTTTGCACTGCACCTCATTTTGTCCCAGACCACTTTCTTGTAGTTGCTAAATTTCAAAATTTTCTTTTTTTTCTCCTTCAATTTCATTTCCTTTGATGCTATCTCCATTCCCAAGTGGTCCTAAGTCCTTCTTATTTGTTTTGGCCTTCAGCGTGGGTCAGTTTTTGAAGCCTTGCTGTATGTAGTGCATGTCCCTGCACTTGATGGCATGCCATGCCTTTTGAAGGCTTTGACTGTGGGACAGATTTTTTTTTCTTTTTTTTTTTTTTTTTTAAGTATCGATGTCATGTCCCTCATATCTTCCCCTCCAAGTTGTGTCTGCCTCCTTGATTTTTGCCCTGCTTTTGCAACAGCTGGGAGGTGAGTTTTGGCCTCTTTTGGTCCTTTGCACTTCACTTCATTTTGTCCCAGACCACTTTCTTGTAATTGCTAAATTTCAAAATTTTCCATTTTTTTGGGATTTTTTTCAGTTGCATTTCTTTTGATCATATCTCCTATCCAGAGTGTTTGTAAGCCTTTCTTTTCAGGGTCGCAAGATTTCGTTTCCCGTCCCGAAAGGAAATTTCATTTCCTTTCGGGACGGGAAACGAAATCTTGCGATTTCAATGGGAATCAATGGGGCAAGCTTTGGTGCAAGTCCCAGCACTTGATGGCATGCCATGCCTTTTGATGGTTTTGACTTTGGGAGAGATTTTTTTTTTCTTTTTTTTTTTTTTTAACTATCCATGTCATGTCCCTCATTTCTTCCCCTCCAAGTTGTGTCTGCCTCCTTGATTTTTGCCCTGCTTTTGCAACAGATGGGAGGTGAGTTTTGGCCTCTTTTGGTCCTTTGCACTGCAACTCATTTTGTCCCAGACCACTTTCTTGTAGTGGCTAAATTTCAAAATTTTCTTTTTTTTCTCCTTCAATTTCATTTCCTTTGATGCTATCTCCATTCCAGAGTGTTCATATGTCCTTCTCATTTGTTTTGGCCTTCAGCGTGGGTCAGTTTTGGAAGCCTTGGTGTATGTTGTGCATGTCCCTGCACTTGATGGCATGCCATGCCTTCTGATGGTTTTGAATTTGGGAGATTTTTTTTTTCTTTTTTTTTTTTTTTAAGTATCCATGTCATGTCCCTCATATCTTCCCCTCCAAGTTGTGTCTGCCTCCTTGATTTTTGCCCTGCTTTTGCAACAGCTGGGAGGTGAGTTTTGGCCTCTTTTGGTCCTTTGCACTGCACCTCATTTTGTCCCAGACCACTTTCTTGTAGTTGCTAAATTTCAAAATTTTCTTTTTTTTCTCCTTCAATTTCATTTCCTTTGATGCTATCTCCATTCCAGAGTGTTCATATGTCCTTCTTATTTGTTTTGGCCTTCAGCGTGGGTCAGTTTTGGAAGTCTTGGTGTATGTTGTGCATGTCCCTGCACTTGATGGCATGCCATGCCTTCTGATGGTTTTGAATTTGGGAGATTTTTTTTTTCTTTTTTTTTTTTTTTAAGTATCCATGTCATGTCCCTCATTTCTTCCCATCCAAGTTGTGTCTGCCTCCTTGATTTTTGCCCTGCTTTTGCAACAGCTGGGAGGTGAGTTTTGGCCTCTTTTGGTCCTTTGCACTGCACCTCATTTTGTCCCAGACCACTTTCTTGTAGTGGCTAAATTTCAAAATTTTCTTTTTTTTCTCCTTCAATTTCATTTCCCTTGATGCTATCTCCATTCCAGAGTGTTCATATGTCCTTCTTATTTGTTTTGGCCTTCAGCGTGGGTCAGTTTTTGAAGCCTTGGTGTATGATGTGCATGTCCCTGCACTTGATGGCATGCCATGCCTTCTGATGGTTTTGAATTTGGGAGAGTTGTTTGTTTTTTTTTTTTTTTTTTTAAGTATCGATGTCATGTCCCTCATATCTTCCCATCCAAGTTGTGTCTGCCTCCTTGATTTTTGCCCTGCTTTTGCAACAGCTGGGAGGTGAGTTTTGGCCTCTTTTGGTCCTTTGCACTGCACCTCATTTTGTCCCAGACCACTTTCTTGTAGTTGCTAAATTTCAAAATTTTCTTTTTTTTCTCCTTCAATTTCATTTCCCTTGATGCTATCTCCATTCCAAAGTGGTCCTAAGTCCTTCTTATTTGTTTTGGCCTTCAGCGTGGGTCAGTTTTAGAAGCCTTGGTGTATGTTGTGCATGTCCCTGCACTTGATGGCATGCCATGCCTTTTGAAGGCTTTGACTGTGGGACAGATTTTTTTTTCTTTTTTTTTTTTTTTAAGTATCCATGTCATGTCCCTCATATCTTCCCCTCCAAGTTGTGTCTGCCTCCTTGATTTTTGCCCTGCTTTTGCAACAGCTGGGAGGTGAGTTTTGGCCTCTTTTGATCCTTTGCACTTCACTTCATTTTGTCCCAGGCCACTTTCTTGTAATTGCTAAATTTCAAAATTTTCCATTTTTTTGGGATTTCTTTCAGTTGCATTTCTTTTGATCATATCTCCTATCCAGAGTGTTTGTAAGCCTTTCTTTTCAGGGTCGCAAGATTTCGTTTCCCTTCCCGAAAGGAAATTTCATTTCCTTTCGGGAAGGGAAACGAAATCTTGCGATTTCAATGGGAATCAATGGGGCAAGCTTTGGTGCAAGTCCCAGCACTTGATGGCATGCCATGCCTTTTGATGGTTTTGACTTTGGGAGAGATTTTTTTTTTCTTTTTTTTTTTTTTTAAGTATCCATGTCATGTCCCTCATATCTTCCCCTCCAAGTTGTGTCTGCCTCCTTGATTTTTGCCCTGCTTTTGCAACAGCTGGGAGGTGAGTTTTGGCCTCTTTTGGTCCTTTGCACTGCACCTCATTTTGTCCCAGACCACTTTCTTGTAGTTGCTAAATTTCAAAATTTTCTTTTTTTTCTCCTTCAATTTCATTTCCCTTGATGCTATCTCCATTCCAGAGTGTTCATATGTCCTTCTTATTTGTTTTGGCCTTCAGCGTGGGTCAGTTTTTGAAGCCTTGGTGTATGTAGTGCATGTCCCTGCACTTGATGGCATGCCATGCCTTCTGATGGTTTTGAATTTGGGAGAGTTTTTTTTTGTTTTTTATTTTTTTTTTAAACTATCGATGTCATGTCCCTCATATCTTCCCCTCCAAGTTGTGTCTGCCTCCTTGATTTTTGCCCTGCTTTTGCAACAGCTGGGAGGTGAGTTTTGGCCTCTTTTGGTCCTTTGCACTGCACCTCATTTTGTCCCAGACCACTTTCTTGTAGTTGCTAAATTTCAAAATTTTCTTTTTTTTCTCCTTCAATTTCATTTCCCTTGATGCTATCTCCATTCCAGAGTGTTCATATGTCCTTCTTATTTGTTTTGGCCTTCAGCGTGGGTCAGTTTTGGAAGTCTTGGTGTATGTTGTGCATGTCCCTGCACTTGATGGCATGCCATGCCTTTTGAAGGCTTTGACTGTGGGACAGATTTTTTTTTCTTTTTTTTTTTTTTTAAAGTATCCATGTCATGTCCCTCATATCTTCCCCTCCAAGTTGTGTCTGCCTCCTTGATTTTTGCCCTGCTTTTGCAACAGCTGGGAGGTGAGTTTTGGCCTCTTTTGGTCCTTTGCACTTAACTTCATTTTGTTCCAGACCACTTTCTTGTAATTGCTAAATTTCAAAATTTTCCATTTTTTTGGGATTTTTTTCAGTTGCATTTCTTTTGATCATATCTCCTATGCAGAGTGTTTGTAAGCCTTTCTTTTCAGGGTCGCAAGATTTCGTTTCCCGTCCCGAAAGGAAATTTCATTTCCTTTCGGGACGGGAAACGAAATCTTGCGATTTCAATGGGAATCAATGGGGCAAGCTTTGGTGCAAGTCCCAGCACTTGATGGCATGCCATGCCTTTTGATGGTTTTGACTTTGGGAGAGATTTTTTTTTTCTTTTTTTTTTTTTTTAAGTATCCATGTCATGTCCCTCATATCTTCCCCTCCAAGTTGTGTCTGCCTCCTTGATTTTTGCCCTGCTTTTGCAACAGCTGGGAGGTGAGTTTTGGCCTCTTTTGGTCCTTTGCACTGCACCTCATTTTGTCCCAGACCACTTTCTTGTAGTTGCTAAATTTCAAAATTTTCTTTTTTTTCTCCTTCAATTTCATTTCCCTTGATGCTATCTCCATTCCAAAGTGGTCCTAAGTCCTTCTTATTTGTTTTGGCCTTCAGCGTGGGTCAGTTTTGGAAGCCTTGGTGTATGTTGTGCATGTCCCTGCACTTGATGGCATGCCATGCCTTTTGAAGGCTTTGACTGTGGGACAGATTTTTTTTTCTTTTTTTTTTTTTTTAACTATCCATGTCATGTCCCTCATTTCTTCCCCTCCAAGTTGTGTCTGCCTCCTTGATTTTTGCCCTGCTTTTGCAACAGCTGGGAGGTGAGTTTTGGCCTCTTTTGGTCCTTTGCACTGCACCTCATTTTGTCCCAGACCACTTTCTTGTAGTTGCTAAATTTCAAAATTTTCTTTTTTTTCTCCTTCAATTTCATTTCCTTTGATGCTATCTCCATTCCAGAGTGTTCATATGTCCTTCTTATTTGTTTTGGCCTTCAGCGTGGGTCAGTTTTTGAAGCCTTGGTGTATGATGTGCATGTCCCTGCACTTGATGGCATGCCATGCCTTCTGATGGTTTAGAATTATGGAGAGTTTTTTTTTTTTTTTTTTTTTTAACTATCGATGTCATGTCCCTCATATCTTCTCCTCCAAGTTGTGTCTGCCTCCTTGATTTTTGCCCTGCTTTTGCAACAGCTGGGAGGTGAGTTTTGGCCTCTTTTGGTCCTTTGCACTGCACCTCATTTTGTCCCAGACCACTTTCTTGTAGTTGCTAAATTTCAAAATTTTCTTTTTTTTCTCCTTCAATTTCATTTCCCTTGATGCTATCTCCATTCCAAAGTGGTCCTAAGTCCTTCTTATTTGTTTTGGCCTTCAGCGTGGGTCAGTTTTGGAAGCCTTGGTGTATGTTGTGCATGTCCCTGCACTTGATGGCATGCCATGCCTTCTGATGGTTTTGAATTTGGGAGATTTTTTTTTTCTTTTTTTTTTTTTTTAAGTATCCATGTCATGTCCCTCATTTCTTCCCATCCAAGTTGTGTCTGCCTCCTTGATTTTTGCCCTGCTTTTGCAACAGCTGGGAGGTGAGTTTTGGCCTCTTTTGGTCCTTTGCACTGCACCTCATTTTGTCCCAGACCACTTTCTTGTAGTTGCTAAATTTCAAAATTTTCTTTTTTTTCTCCTTCAATTTCATTTCCCTTGATGCTATCTCCATTGCAGAGTGTTCATATGTCCTTCTTATTTGTTTTGGCCTTCAGCGTGGGTCAGTTTTTGAAGCCTTGGTGTATGTAGTGCATGTCCCTGCACTTGATGGCATGCCATGCCTTCTGATGGTTTTGAATTTGGGAGAGTTTTTTTTTTTTTTTTTTTTTTTTTAAACTATCGATGTCATGTCCCTCATATCTTCCCCTCCAACTTGTGTCTGCCTCCTTGATTTTTGCCCTGCTTTTGCAACAGCTGGGAGGTGAGTTTTGGCCTCTTTTGGTCCTTTGCACTGCACCTCATTTTGTCCCAGACCACTTTCTTGTAGTTGCTAAATTTCAAAATTTTCTTTTTTTTCTCCTTCAATTTCATTTCCCTTGATGCTATCTCCATTCCAAAGTGGTCCTAAGTCCTTCTTATTTGTTTTGGCCTTCAGCGTGGGTCAGTTTTGGAAGTCTTGGTGTATGTTGTGCATGTCCCTGCACTTGATGGCATGCCATGCCTTTTGAAGGCTTTGACTGTGGGACAGATTTTTTTTTCTATTTTTTTTTTTTTTAAGTATCCATGTCATGTCCCTCATATCTTCCCCTCCAAGTTGTGTCTGCCTCCTTGATTTTTGCCCTGCTTTTGCAACAGCTGGGAGGTGAGTTTTGGCCTCTTTTGGTCCTTTGCACTTCACTTCATTTTGTCCCAGACCACTTTCTTGTAATTGCTAAATTTCAAAATTTTCCATTTTTTTGGGATTTTTTTCAGTTGCATTTCTTTTGATCATATCTCCTATCCAGAGTGTTTGTAAGCCTTTCTTTTCAGGGTCGCAAGATTTCGTTTCCCGTCCCGAAAGGAAATTTCATTTCCTTTCGGGACGGGAAACGAAATCTTGCGATTTCAATGGGAATCAATGGGGCAAGCTTTGGTGCAAGTCCCAGCACTTGATGGCATGCCATGCCTTTTGATGGTTTTGACTTTGGGAGAGATTTTTTTTTTCTTTTTTTTTTTTTTTAAGTATCGATGTCATGTCCCTCATATCTTCCCCTCCAAGTTGTGTCTGCCTCCTTGATTTTTGCCCTGCTTTTGCAACAGCTGGGAGGTGAGTTTTGGCCTCTTTTGGTCCTTTGCACTGCACCTCATTTTGTCCCAGACCACTTTCTTGTAGTTGCTAAATTTCAAAATTTTCTTTTTTTTCTCCTTCAATTTCATTTCCCTTGATGCTATCTCCATTCCAGAGTGTTCATATGTCCTTCTTATTTGTTTTGGCCTTCAGCGTGGGTCAGTTTTTGAAGCCTTGGTGTATGTAGTGCATGTCCCTGCACTTGATGGCATGCCATGCCTTCTGATGGTTTTGAATTTGGGAGAGTTTTTTTTTTTTTTTTTTTTTTTTTTTTTAAACTATCGATGTCATGTCCCTCATATCTTCCCCTCCAAGTTGTGTCTGCCTCCTTGATTTTTGCCCTGCTTTTGCAACAGCTGGGAGGTGAGTTTTGGCCTCTTTTGGTCCTTTGCACTGCACCTCATTTTGTCCCAGACCACTTTCTTGTAGTTGCTAAATTTCAAAATTTTCTTTTTTTTCTCCTTCAATTTCATTTCCCTTGATGCTATCTCCATTCCAAAGTGGTCCTAAGTCCTTCTTATTTGTTTTGGCCTTCAGCGTGGGTCAGTTTTGGAAGTCTTGGTGTATGTTGTGCATGTCCCTGCACTTGATGGCATGCCATGCCTTTTGAAGGCTTTGACTGTGGGACAGATTTTTTTTTCTTTTTTTTTTTTTTTAAGTATCCATGTCATGTCCCTCATATCTTCCCCTCCAAGTTGTGTCTGCCTCCTTGATTTTTGCCCTGCTTTTGCATCAGCTGGGAGGTGACTTTTGGCCTCTTTTGGTCCTTTGCACTTCACTTCATTTTGTCCCAGGCCACTTTCTTGTAATTGCTAAATTTCAAAATTTTCCATTTTTTTGGGATTTTTTTCAGTTGCATTTCTTTTGATCATATCTCCTATCCAGAGTGTTTGTAAGCCTTTCTTTTCAGGGTCGCAAGATTTCGTTTCCCGTCCCGAAAGGAAATTTCATTTCCTTTCGGGACGGGAAACGAAATCTTGCGATTTCAATGGGAATCAATGGGGCAAGCTTTGGTGCAAGTCCCAGCACTTGATGGCATGCCATGCCTTTTGATGGTTTTGACTTTGGGAGAGATTTTTTTTTTCTTTTTTTTTTTTTTTAAGTATCCATGTCATGTCCCTCATATCTTCCCCTCCAAGTTGTGTCTGCCTCCTTGATTTTTGCCCTGCTTTTGCAACAGCTGGGAGGTGAGTTTTGGCCTCTTTTGGTCCTTTGCACTGCACCTCATTTTGTCCCAGACCACTTTGTTGTAGTTGCTAAATTTCAAAATTTTCTTTTTTTTCTCCTTCAATTTCATTTCCTTTGATGCTATCTCCATTCCAGAGTGTTCATATGTCCTTCTTATTTGTTTTGGCCTTCAGCGTGGGTCAGTTTTGGAAGCCTTGGTGTATGTAGTGCATGTCCCTGCACTTGATGGCATGCCATGCCTTCTGATGGTTTTGAATTTGGGAGAGTTTTTTTTTTTTTTTTTTTTTTTTTTTTAAACTATCGATGTCATGTCCCTCATTTCTTCCCATCCAAGTTGTGTCTGCCTCCTTGATTTTTGCCCTGCTTTTGCAACAGCTGGGAGGTGAGTTTTGGCCTCTTTTGGTCCTTTGCACTGCACCTCATTTTGTCCCAGACCACTTTCTTGTAGTTGCTAAATTTCAAAATTTTCTTTTTTTTCTCCTTCAATTTCATTTCCCTTGATGCTATCTCCATTCCAAAGTGGTCCTAAGTCCTTCTTATTTGTTTTGGCCTTCAGCGTGGGTCAGTTTTGGAAGCCTTGGTGTATGTTGTGCATATCCCTGCACTTGATGGCATGCCTTGCCTTTTGGTGGCTTTGACTTTGGGAGTGTTTGTTTGTTGGTTTTTTTTTTTTTTGGGGGTTTTTTTTTGTTTTTTTTTTAATAATCCATTTCATGTCCCTCATATCTTCCCCTCCAAGTTGTGTCTGCCTCCTTGATTTTTGCCCTGCTTTTGCAACAGCTGGGAGGTGAGTTTTGGCCTCTTTTGGTCCTTTGCACTGCACCTCATTTTGTCCCAGACCACTTTCTTGTAGTTGCTAAATTTCAAAATTTTCTTTTTTTTCTCCTTCAATTTCATTTCCTTTGATGCTATCTCCATTCCAGAGTGTTCATATGTCCTTCTTATTTGTTTTGGCCTTCAGCGTGGGTCAGTTTTGGAAGCCTTGGTGTATGTTGTACATGTCCCTGCACTTGATGGCATGCCATGCCTTCTGATGGTTTTGAATTTGGGAGTTTTTTTTTTCTTTTTTTTTTTTTTCAAGTATCCATGTCATGTCCCTCATATCTTCCCATCCAAGTTGTGTCTGCCTCCTTGATTTTTGCCCTGCATTTGCAACAGCTGGGAGGTGAGTTTTGGCCTCTTTTGGTCCTTTGCACTGCACCTCATTTTGTCCCAGACCACTTTCTTGTAGTTGCTAAATTTCAAAATTTTCTTTTTTTTCTCCTTCAATTTCATTTCCCTTGATGCTATCTCCATTCCAAAGTGGTCCTAAGTCCTTCTTATTTGTTTTGGCCTTCAGCGTGGGTCAGTTTTGGAAGCCTTGGTGTATGTTGTGCATGTCCCTGCACTTGATGGCATGCCATGCCTTTTGAAGGCTTTGACTGTGGGACAGATTTTTTTTTCTTTTTTTTTTTTTTTTTTAAGTATCGATGTCATGTCCCTCATATCTTCCCCTCCAAGTTGCGTCTGCCTCCTTGATTTTTGCCCTGCTTTTGCAACAGCTGGGAGGTGAGTTTTGGCCTCTTTTGATCCTTTGCACTTCACTTCATTTTGTCCCAGGCCACTTTCTTGTAATTGCTAAATTTCAAAATTTTCCATTTTTTTGGGATTTTTTTCAGTTGCATTTCTTTTGACCATATCTCCTATCCAGAGTGTTTGTAAGCCTTTCTTTTCAGGGTCGCAAGATTTCGTTTCCCGTCCCGAAAGGAAATTTCATTTCCTTTCGGGACGGGAAACGAAATCTTGCGATTTCAATGGGAATCAATGGGGCAAGCTTTGGTGCAAGTCCCAGCACTTGATGGCATGCCATGCCTTTTGATGGTTTTGACTTTGGGAGAGATTTTTTTTTTCTTTTTTTTTTTTTTTTAAGTATCGATGTCATGTCCCTCATATCTTCCCCTCCAAGTTGTGTCTGCCTCCTTGATTTTTGCCCTGCTTTTGCAACAGCTGGGAGGTGAGTTTTGGCCTCTTTTGATCCTTTGCACTGCACCTCATTTTGTCCCAGACCACTTTCTTGTAGTTGCGAAATTTCAAAATTTTCTTTTTTTACTCCTTCAATTTCATTTCCCTTGATGCTATCTCCATTCCAGAGTGTTCATATGTCCTTCTTATTTGTTTTGGCCTTCAGCGTGGGTCAGTTTTTGAAGCCTTGGTGTATGTAGTGCATGTCCCTGCACTTGATGGCATGCCATGCCTTCTGATGGTTTTGAATTTGGGAGAGTTTTTTTTTTTTTTTTTTTTTTTTTAAACTATCGATGTCATGTCCCTCATATCTTCCCCTCCAACTTGTGTCTGCCTCCTTGATTTTTGCCCTGCTTTTGCAACAGCTGGGAGGTGAGTTTTGGCCTCTTTTGGTCCTTTGCACTGCACCTCATTTTGTCCCAGACCACTTTCTTGTAGTTGCTAAATTTCAAAATTTTCTTTTTTTCTCCTTCAATTTCATTTCCCTTGATGCTATCTCCATTCCAAAGTGGTCCTAAGTCCTTCTTATTTGTTTTGGCCTTCAGCGTGGGTCAGTTTTGGAAGTCTTGGTGTATGTTGTGCATGTCCCTGCACTTGATGGCATGCCATGCCTTTTGAAGGCTTTGACTGTGGGACAGATTTTTTTTTCTTTTTTTTTTTTTTTTAAGTATCCATGTCATGTCCCTCATATCTTCCCCTCCAAGTTGTGTCTGCCTCCTTGATTTTTGCCCTGCTTTTGCAACAGCTGGGAGGTGAGTTTTGGCCTCTTTTGGTCCTTTGCACTTCACTTCATTTTGTCCCAGACCACTTTCTTGTAATTGCTAAATTTCAAAATTTTCCATTTTTTTGGGATTTTTTTCAGTTGCATTTCTTTTGATCATATCTCCTATCCAGAGTGTTTGTAAGCCTTTCTTTTCAGGGTCGCAAGATTTCGTTTCCCGTCCCGAAAGGAAATTTCATTTCCTTTCGGGACGGGAAACGAAATCTTGCGATTTCAATGGGAATCAATGGGGCAAGCTTTGGTGCAAGTCCCAGCACTTGATGGCATGCCATGCCTTTTGATGGTTTTGACTTTGGGAGAGATTTTTTTTTTCTTTTTTTTTTTTTTTAAGTATCCATATCATGTCCCTCATATCTTCCCCTCCAAGTTGTGTCTGCCTCCTTGATTTTTGCCCTGCTTTTGCAACAGCTGGGAAGTGAGTTTTGGCCTCTTTTGGTCCTTTGCACTGCACCTCATTTTGTCCCAGACCACTTTCTTGTAGTTGCTAAATTTCAAAATTTTCTTTTTTTTCTCCTTCAATTTCATTTCCCTTGATGCTATCTCCATTCCAGAGTGTTCATATGTCCTTCTTATTTGTTTTGGCCTTCAGCGTGGGTCAGTTTTTGAAGCCTTGGTGTATGTAGTGCATGTCCCTGCACTTGATGGCATGCCATGCCTTCTGATGGTTTTGAATTTGGGAGAGTTTTTTTTTTTTTTTTTTTCTTTTTTTTTAAACTATCGATGTCATGTCCCTCATATCTTCCCCTCCAAGTTGTGTCTGCCTCCTTGATTTTTGCCCTGCTTTTGCAACAGCTGGGAGGTGAGTTTTGGCCTCTTTTGGTCCTTTGCACTGCACCTCATTTTGTCCCAGACCACTTTCTTGTAGTTGCTAAATTTCAAAATTTTCTTTTTTTTCTCCTTCAATTTCATTTCCCTTGATGCTATCTCCATTCCAAAGTGGTCCTAAGTCCTTCTTATTTGTTTTGGCCTTCAGCGTGGGTCAGTTTTGGAAGTCTTGGTGTATGTTGTGCATGTCCCTGCACTTGATGGCATGCCATGCCTTTTGAAGGCTTTGACTGTGGGACAGATTTTTTTTTCTTTTTTTTTTTTTTTAAGTATCCATGTCATGTCCCTCATATCTTCCCCTCCAAGTTGTGTCTGCCTCCTTGATTTTTGCCCTGCTTTTGCATCAGCTGGGAGGTGACTTTTGGCCTCTTTTGGTCCTTTGCACTTCACTTCATTTTGTCCCAGACCACTTTCTTGTAATTGCTAAATTTCAAAATTTTCCATTTTTTTGGGATTTTTTTCAGTTGCATTTCTTTTGATCATATCTCCTATCCAGAGTGTTTGTAAGCCTTTCTTTTCAGGGTCGCAAGATTTCGTTTCCCGTCCCGAAAGGAAATTTCATTTCCTTTCGGGACGGGAAACGAAATCTTGCGATTTCAATGGGAATCAATGGGGCAAGCTTTGGTGCAAGTCCCAGCACTTGATGGCATGCCATGCCTTTTGATGGTTTTGACTTTGGGAGAGATTTTTTTTTTCTTTTTTTTTTTTTTTAAGTATCCATGTCATGTCCCTCATATCTTCCCCTCCAAGTTGTGTCTGCCTCCTTGATTTTTGCCCTGCTTTTGCAACAGCTGGGAGGTGAGTTTTGGCCTCTTTTGGTCCTTTGCACTGCACCTCATTTTGTCCCAGACCACTTTCTTGTAGTTGCTAAATTTCAAAATTTTCTTTTTTTTCTCCTTCAATTTCATTTCCCTTGATGCTATCTCCATTCCAGAGTGTTCATATGTCCTTCTTATTTGTTTTGGCCTTCAGCGTGGGTCAGTTTTTGAAGCCTTGGTGTATGTAGTGCATGTCCCTGCACTTGATGGCATGCCATGCCTTCTGATGGTTTTGAATTTGGGAGAGTTTTTTTTTTTTTTTTTTTTTTTTTTTTTAAACTATCGATGTCATGTCCCTCATTTCTTCCCATCCAAGTTGTGTCTGCCTCCTTGATTTTTGCCCTGCTTTTGCAACAGCTGGGAGGTGAGTTTTGGCCTCTTTTGGTCCTTTGCACTGCACCTCATTTTGTCCCAGACCACTTTCTTGTAGTGGCTAAATTTCAAAATTTTCTTTTTTTTCTCCTTCAATTTCATTTCCCTTGATGCTATCTCCATTCCAAAGTGGTCCTAAGTCCTTCTTATTTGTTTTGGCCTTCAGCGTGGGTCAGTTTTGGAAGTCTTGGTGTATGTTGTGCATGTCCCTGCACTTGATGGCATGCCATGCCTTTTGAAGGCTTTGACTGTGGGACAGATTTTTTTTTCTTTTTTTTTTTTTTTAAGTATCCATGTCATGTCCCTCATATCTTCCCCTCCAAGTTGTGTCTGCCTCCTTGATTTTTGCCCTGCTTTTGCAACAGCTGGGAGGTGAGTTTTGGCCTCTTTTGATCCTTTGCACTTCACTTCATTTTGTCCCAGGCCACTTTCTTGTAATTGCTAAATTTCAAAATTTTCCATTTTTTTGGGATTTTTTTCAGTTGCATTTCTTTTGATCATATCTCCTATCCAGAGTGTTTGTAAGCCTTTCTTTTCAGGGTCGCAAGATTTCGTTTCCCGTCCCGAAAGGAAATTTCATTTCCTTTCGGGACGGGAAACGAAATCTTGCGATTTCAATGGGAATCAATGGGGCAAGCTTTGGTGCAAGTCCCAGCACTTGATGGCATGCCATGCCTTTTGATGGTTTTGACTTTGGGAGAGATTTTTTTTTTCTTTTTTTTTTTTTTTTAAGTATCGATGTCATGTCCCTCATATCTTCCCCTCCAAGTTGTGTCTGCCTCCTTGATTTTTGCCCTGCTTTTGCAACAGCTGGGAGGTGAGTTTTGGCCTCTTTTGATCCTTTGCACTGCACCTCATTTTGTCCCAGACCACTTTCTTGTAGTTGCGAAATTTCAAAATTTTCTTTTTTTTCTCCTTCAATTTCATTTCCCTTGATGCTATCTCCATTCCAAAGTGGTCCTAAGTCCTTCTTATTTGTTTTGGCCTTCAGCGTGGGTCAGTTTTGGAAGCCTTGGTGTATGTTGTGCATGTCCCTGCACTTGATGGCATGCCATGCCTTCTGATGGTTTTGAATTTGGGAGTTTTTTTTTTCTTTTTTTTTTTTTTCAAGTATCCATGTCATGTCCCTCATATCTTCCCATCCAAGTTGTGTCTGCCTCCTTGATTTTTGCCCTGCTTTTGCAACAGCTGGGAGGTGAGTTTTGGCCTCTTTTGGTCCTTTGCACTGCACCTCATTTTGTCCCAGACCACTTTCTTGTAGTTGCTAAATTTCAAAATTTTCTTTTTTTTCTCCTTCAATTTCATTTCCCTTGATGCTATCTCCATTCCAAAGTGGTCCTAAGTCCTTCTTATTTGTTTTGGCCTTCAGCGTGGGTCAGTTTTTGAAGCCTTGGTGTATGTTGTGCATGTCCCTGCACTTGATGGCATGCCATGCCTTTTGAAGGCTTTGACTGTGGGACAGATTTTTTTTTCTTTTTTTTTTTTTTTTTTAAGTATCGATGTCATGTCCCTCATATCTTCCCCTCCAAGTTGTGTCTGCCTCCTTGATTTTTGCCCTGCTTTTGCAACAGCTGGGAGGTGAGTTTTGGCCTCTTTTGATCCTTTGTACTTCACTTCATTTTGTCCCAGGCCACTTTCTTGTAATTGCTAAATTTCAAAATTTTCCATTTTTTTGGGATTTTTTTCAGTTGCATTTCTTTTGATCATATCTCCTATCCAGAGTGTTTGTAAGCCTTTCTTTTCAGGGTCGCAAGATTTCGTTTCCCGTCCCGAAAGGAAATTTCATTTCCTTTCGGGACGGGAAACGAAATCTTGCGATTTCAATGGGAATCAATGGGGAAAGCTTTGGTGCAAGTCCCAGCACTTGATGGCATGCCATGCCTTTTGATGGTTTTGACTTTGGGAGAGATTTTTTTTTTCTTTTTTTTTTTTTTTAACTATCCATGTCATGTCCCTCATTTCTTCCCATCCAAGTTGTGTCTGCCTCCTTGATTTTTGCCCTGCTTTTGCAACAGCTGGGAGGTGAGTTTTGGCCTCTTTTGGTCCTTTGCACTGCACCTCATTTTGTCCCAGACCACTTTCTTGTAGTTGCTAAATTTCAAAATTTTCTTTTTTTTCTCCTTCAATTTCATTTCCTTTGATGCTATCTCCATTCCAGAGTGTTCATATGTCCTTCTTATTTGTTTTGGCCTTCAGCGTGGGTCAGTTTTTGAAGCCTTGCTGTATGATGTGCATGTCCCTGCACTTGATGGCATGCCATGCCTTCTGATGGTTTTGAATTTGGGAGATTTTTTTTTTCTTTTTTTTTTTTTTTTTTAAGTATCGATGTCATGTCCCTCATATCTTCCCCTCCAAGTTGTGTCTGCCTCCTTGATTTTTGCCCTGCTTTTGCAACAGCTGGGAGGTGAGTTTTGGCCTCTTTTGATCCTTTGCACTTCACTTCATTTTGTCCCAGGCCACTTTCTTGTAATTGCTAAATTTCAAAATTTTCCATTTTTTTGGGATTTTTTTCAGTTGCATTTCTTTTGATCATATCTCCTATCCAGAGTGTTTGTAAGCCTTTCTTTTCAGGGTCGCAAGATTTCGTTTCCCGTCCCGAAAGGAAATTTCATTTCCTTTCGGGACGGGAAACGAAATCTTGCGATTTCAATGGGAATCAATGGGGCAAGCTTTGGTGCAAGTCCCAGCACTTGATGGCATGCCATGCCTTTTGATGGTTTTGACTTTGGGAGAGATTTTTTTTTTCTTTTTTTTTTTTTTTTAAGTATCGATGTCATGTCCCTCATATCTTCCCCTCCAAGTTGTGTCTGCCTCCTTGATTTTTGCCCTGCTTTTGCAACAGCTGGGAGGTGAGTTTTGGCCTCTTTTGATCCTTTGCACTGCACCTCATTTTGTCCCAGACCACTTTCTTGTAGTTGCGAAATTTCAAAATTTTCTTTTTTTTCTCCTTCAATTTCATTTCCCTTGATGCTATCTCCATTCCAGAGTGTTCATATGTCCTTCTTATTTGTTTTGGCCTTCAGCGTGGGTCAGTTTTTGAAGCCTTGGTGTATGTAGTGCATGTCCCTGCACTTGATGGCATGCCATGCCTTCTGATGGTTTTGAATTTGGGAGAGTTTTTTTTTTTTTTTTTTTTTTTTTAAACTATCGATGTCATGTCCCTCATATCTTCCCCTCCAAGTTGTGTCTGCCTCCTTGATTTTTGCCCTGCTTTTGCAACAGCTGGGAGGTGAGTTTTGGCCTCTTTTGGTCCTTTGCACTGCACCTCATTTTGTCCCAGACCACTTTCTTGTAGTTGCTAAATTTCAAAATTTTCTTTTTTTTCTCCTTCAATTTCATTTCCCTTGATGCTATCTCCATTCCAAAGTGGTCCTAAGTCCTTCTTATTTGTTTTGGCCTTCAGCGTGGGTCAGTTTTGGAAGTCTTGGTGTATGTTGTGCATGTCCCTGCACTTGATGGCATGCCATGCCTTTTGAAGGCTTTGACTGTGGGACAGATTTTTTTTTCTTTTTTTTTTTTTTTAAGTATCGATGTCATGTCCCTCATATCTTCCCCTCCAAGTTGTGTCTGCCTCCTTGATTTTTGCCCTGCTTTTCCATCAGCTGGGAGGTGACTTTTGGCCTCTTTTGGTCCTTTGCACTTCACTTCATTTTGTCCCAGACCACTTTCTTGTAATTGCTAAATTTCAAAATTTTCCATTTTTTTGGGATTTTTTTCAGTTGCATTTCTTTTGATCATATCTCCTATCCAGAGTGTTTGTAAGCCTTTCTTTTCAGGGTCGCAAGATTTCGTTTCCCGTCCCGAAAGGAAATTTCATTTCCTTTCGGGACGGGAAACGAAATCTTGCGATTTCAATGGGAATCAATGGGGCAAGCTTTGGTGCAAGTCCCAGCACTTGATGGCATGCCATGCCTTTTGATGGTTTTGACTTTGGGAGAGATTTTTTTTTTCTTTTTTTTTTTTTTTAAGTATCCATGTCATGTCCCTCATATCTTCCCCTCCAAGTTGTGTCTGCCTCCTTGATTTTTGCCCTGCTTTTGCAACAGCTGGGAGGTGAGTTTTGGCCTCTTTTGGTCCTTTGCACTGCACCTCATTTTGTCCCAGACCACTTTCTTGTAGTTGCTAAATTTCAAAATTTTCTTTTTTTTCTCCTTCAATTTCATTTCCCTTGATGCTATCTCCATTCCAGAGTGTTCATATGTCCTTCTTATTTGTTTTGGCCTTCAGCGTGGGTCAGTTTTTGAAGCCTTGGTGTATGTAGTGCATGTCCCTGCACTTGATGGCATGCCATGCCTTCTGATGGTTTTGAATTTGGGAGAGTTTTTTTTTTTTTTTTTTTTTTTTTTTTTAAACTATCGATGTCATGTCCCTCATTTCTTCCCATCCAAGTTGTGTCTGCCTCCTTGATTTTTGCCCTGCTTTTGCAACAGCTGGGAGGTGAGTTTTGGCCTCTTTTGGTCCTTTGCACTGCACCTCATTTTGTCCCAGACCACTTTCTTGTAGTGGCTAAATTTCAAAATTTTCTTTTTTTTCTCCTTCAATTTCATTTCCCTTGATGCTATCTCCATTCCAAAGTGGTCCTAAGTCCTTCTTATTTGTTTTGGCCTTCAGCGTGGGTCAGTTTTGGAAGTCTTGGTGTATGTTGTGCATGTCCCTGCACTTGATGGCATGCCATGCCTTTTGAAGGCTTTGACTGTGGGACAGATTTTTTTTTCTTTTTTTTTTTTTTTAAGTATCCATGTCATGTCCCTCATATCTTCCCCTCCAAGTTGTGTCTGCCTCCTTGATTTTTGCCCTGCTTTTGCAACAGCTGGGAGGTGACTTTTGGCCTCTTTTGGTCCTTTGCACTGCACCTCATTTTGTCCCAGACCACTTTCTTGTAGTTGCTAAATTTCAAAATTTTCTTTTTTTTCTCCTTCAATTTCATTTCCTTTGATGCTATCTCCATTCCAGAGTGTTCATATGTCCTTCTTATTTGTTTTGGCCTTCAGCGTGGGTCAGTTTTGGAAGCCTTGGTGTATGTTGTACATGTCCCTGCACTTGATGGCATGCCATGCCTTCTGATGGTTTTGAATTTGGGAGTTTTTTTTTTCTTTTTTTTTTTTTTCAAGTATCCATGTCATGTCCCTCATATCTTCCCCTCCAAGTTGTGTCTGCCTCCTTGATTTTTGCCCTGCATTTGCAACAGCTGGGAGGTGAGTTTTGGCCTCTTTTGGTCCTTTGCACTGCACCTCATTTTGTCCCCGACCACTTTCTTGTAGTTGCTAAATTTCAAAATTTTCTTTTTTTTCTCCTTCAATTTCATTTCCCTTGATGCTATCTCCATTCCAAAGTGGTCCTAAGTCCTTCTTATTTGTTTTGGCCTACAGCGTGGGTCAGTTTTTGAAGCCTTGGTGTATGTTGTGCATGTCCCTGCACTTGATGGCATGCCATGCCTTTTGAAGGCTTTGACTGTGGGACAGATTTTTTTTTCTTTTTTTTTTTTTTTTTTAAGTATCGATGTCATGTCCCTCATATCTTCCCCTCCAAGTTGTGTCTGCCTCCTTGATTTTTGCCCTGCTTTTGCAACAGCTGGGAGGTGAGTTTTGGCCTCTTTTGATCCTTTGCACTTCACTTCATTTTGTCCCAGGCCACTTTCTTGTAATTGCTAAATTTCAAAATTTTCCATTTTTTTGGGATTTTTTTCAGTTGCATTTCTTTTGATCATATCTCCTATCCAGAGTGTTTGTAAGCCTTTCTTTTCAGGGTCGCAAGATTTCGTTTCCCGTCCCGAAAGGAAATTTCATTTCCTTTCGGGACGGGAAACGAAATCTTGCGATTTCAATGGGAATCAATGGGGCAAGCTTTGGTGCAAGTCCCAGCACTTGATGGCATGCCATGCCTTTTGATGGTTTTGACTTTGGGAGAGATTTTTTTTTTCTTTTTTTTTTTTTTTTAAGTATCGATGTCATGTCCCTCATATCTTCCCCTCCAAGTTGTGTCTGCCTCCTTGATTTTTGCCCTGCTTTTGCAACAGCTGGGAGGTGAGTTTTGGCCTCTTTTGATCCTTTGCACTGCACCTCATTTTGTCCCAGACCACTTTCTTGTAGTTGCGAAATTTCAAAATTTTCTTTTTTTTCTCCTTCAATTTCATTTCCCTTGATGCTATCTCCATTCCAGAGTGTTCATATGTCCTTCTTATTTGTTTTGGCCTTCAGCGTGGGTCAGTTTTTGAAGCCTTGGTGTATGTAGTGCATGTCCCTGCACTTGATGGCATGCCATGCCTTCTGATGGTTTTGAATTTGGGAGAGATTTTTTTTTTTTTTTTTTTTTTTTAAACTATCGATGTCATGTCCCTCATATCTTCCCCTCCAACTTGTGTCTGCCTCCTTGATTTTTGCCCTGCTTTTGCAACAGCTGGGAGGTGAGTTTTGGCCTCTTTTGGTCCTTTGCACTGCACCTCATTTTGTCCCAGACCACTTTCTTGTAGTTGCTAAATTTCAAAATTTTCTTTTTTTTCTCCTTCAATTTCATTTCCCTTGATGCTATCTCCATTCCAAAGTGGTCCTAAGTCCTTCTTATTTGTTTTGGCCTTCAGCGTGGGTCAGTTTTTGAAGCCTTGGTGTATGTTGTGCATGTCCCTGCACTTGATGGCATGCCATGCCTTTTGAAGGCTTTGACTGTGGGACAGATTTTTTTTTCTTTTTTTTTTTTTTTTTTAAGTATCGATGTCATGTCCCTCATATCTTCCCCTCCAAGTTGTGTCTGCCTCCTTGATTTTTGCCCTGCATTTGCAACAGCTGGGAGGTGAGTTTTGGCCTCTTTTGGTCCTTTGCACTGCACCTCATTTTGTCCCAGACCACTTTCTTGTAGTTGCTAAATTTCAAAATTTTCTTTTTTTTCTCCTTCAATTTCATTTCCCTTGATGCTATCTCCATTCCAAAGTGGTCCTAAGTCCTTCTTATTTGTTTTGGCCTTCAGCGTGGGTCAGTTTTTGAAGCCTTGGTGTATGTAGTGCATGTCCCTGCACTTGATGGCATGCCATGCCTTCTGATGGTTTTGAATTTGGGAGAGATTTTTTTTTCTTTTTTTTTTTTTTAAACTATCGATGTCATGTCCCTCATATCTTCCCCTCCAACTTGTGTCTGCCTCCTTGATTTTTGCCCTGCTTTTGCAACAGCTGGGAGGTGAGTTTTGGCCTCTTTTGGTCCTTTGCACTGCACCTCATTTTGTCCCAGACCACTTTCTTGTAGTTGCTAAATTTCAAAATTTTCTTTTTTTTCTCCTTCAATTTCATTTCCCTTGATGCTATCTCCATTCCAAAGTGGTCCTAAGTCCTTCTTATTTGTTTTGGCCTTCAGCGTGGGTCAGTTTTTGAAGCCTTGGTGTATGTTGTGCATGTCCCTGCACTTGATGGCATGCCATGCCTTTTGAAGGCTTTGACTGTGGGACAGATTTTTTTTTCTTTTTTTTTTTTTTTTTTAAGTATCGATGTCATGTCCCTCATATCTTCCCCTCCAAGTTGTGTCTGCCTCCTTGATTTTTGCCCTGCATTTGCAACAGCTGGGAGGTGAGTTTTGGCCTCTTTTGGTCCTTTGCACTGCACCTCATTTTGTCCCAGACCACTTTCTTGTAGTTGCTAAATTTCAAAATTTTCTTTTTTTTCTCCTTCAATTTCATTTCCCTTGATGCTATCTCCATTCCAAAGTGGTCCTAAGTCCTTCTTATTTGTTTTGGCCTTCAGCGTGGGTCAGTTTTTGAAGCCTTGGTGTATGTTGTGCATGTCCCTGCACTTGATGGCATGCCATGCCTTTTGAAGGCTTTGACTGTGGGACAGATTTTTTTTTCTTTTTTTTTTTTTTTTTTAAGTATCGATGTCATGTCCCTCATATCTTCCCCTCCAAGTTGTGTCTGCCTCCTTGATTTTTGCCCTGCTTTTGCAACAGCTGGGAGGTGAGTTTTGGCCTCTTTTGGTCCTTTGCACTTCACTTCATTTTGTCCCAGACCACTTTCTTGTAATTGCTAAATTTCAAAATTTTCCATTTTTTTGGGATTTTTTTCAGTTGCATTTCTTTTGATCATATCTCCTATCCAGAGTGTTTGTAAGCCTTTCTTTTCAGGGTTGCAAGATTTCGTTTCCCGTCCCGAAAGGAAATTTCATTTCCTTTCGGGACGGGAAACGAAATCTTGCGATTTCAATGGGAATCAATGGGGCAAGCTTTGGTGCAAGTCCCAGCACTTGATGGCATGCCATGCCTTTTGATGGTTTTGACTTTGGGAGAGATTTTTTTTTTCTTTTTTTTTTTTTTTAAGTATCCATATCATGTCCCTCATATCTTCCCCTCCAAGTTGTGTCTGCCTCCTTGATTTTTGCCCTGCTTTTGCAACAGCTGGGAAGTGAGTTTTGGCCTCTTTTGGTCCTTTGCACTGCACCTCATTTTGTCCCAGACCACTTTCTTGTAGTTGCTAAATTTCAAAATTTTCTTTTTTTTCTCCTTCAATTTCATTTCCCTTGATGCTATCTCCATTCCAGAGTGTTCATATGTCCTTCTTATTTGTTTTGGCCTTCAGCGTGGGTCAGTTTTTGAAGCCTTGGTGTATGTAGTGCATGTCCCTGCACTTGATGGCATGCCATGCCTTCTGATGGTTTTGAATTTGGGAGAGTTTTTTTTTTTTTTTTTTTTCTTTTTTTTTAAACTATCGATGTCATGTCCTTCATATCTTCCCCTCCAAGTTGTGTCTGCCTCCTTGATTTTTGCCCTGCTTTTGCAACAGCTGGGAGGTGAGTTTTGGCCTCTTTTGGTCCTTTGCACTGCACCTCATTTTGTCCCAGACCACTTTCTTGTAGTTGCTAAATTTCAAAATTTTCTTTTTTTTCTCCTTCAATTTCATTTCCCTTGATGCTATCTCCATTCCAAAGTGGTCCTAAGTCCTTCTTATTTGTTTTGGCCTTCAGCGTGGGTCAGTTTTGGAAGTCTTGGTGTATGTAGTGCATGTCCCTGCACTTGATGGCATGCCATGCCTTTTGAAGGCTTTGACTGTGGGACAGATTTTTTTTTCTTTTTTTTTTTTTTTAAGTATCCATGTCATGTCCCTCATATCTTCCCCTCCAAGTTGTGTCTGCCTCCTTGATTTTTGCCCTGCTTTTGCATCAGCTGGGAGGTGACTTTTGGCCTCTTTTGGTCCTTTGCACTTCACTTCATTTTGTCCCAGACCACTTTCTTGTAATTGCTAAATTTCAAAATTTTCCATTTTTTTGGGATTTTTTTCAGTTGCATTTCTTTTGATCATATCTCCTATCCAGAGTGTTTGTAAGCCTTTCTTTTCAGGGTCGCAAGATTTCGTTTCCCGTCCCGAAAGGAAATTTCATTTCCTTTCGGGACGGGAAACGAAATCTTGCGATTTCAATGGGAATCAATGGGGCAAGCTTTGGTGCAAGTCCCAGCACTTGATGGCATGCCATGCCTTTTGATGGTTTTGACTTTGGGAGAGATTTTTTTTTTCTTTTTTTTTTTTTTTAAGTATCCATGTCATGTCCCTCATATCTTCCCCTCCAAGTTGTGTCTGCCTCCTTGATTTTTGCCCTGCTTTTGCAACAGCTGGGAGGTGAGTTTTGGCCTCTTTTGGTCCTTTGCACTGCACCTCATTTTGTCCCAGACCACTTTCTTGTAGTTGCTAAATTTCAAAATTTTCTTTTTTTTCTCCTTCAATTTCATTTCCCTTGATGCTATCTCCATTCCAGAGTGTTCATATGTCCTTCTTATTTGTTTTGGCCTTCAGCGTGGGTCAGTTTTTGAAGCCTTGGTGTATGTAGTGCATGTCCCTGCACTTGATGGCATGCCATGCCTTCTGATGGTTTTGAATTTGGGAGAGTTTTTTTTTTTTTTTTTTTTTTTTTTTTTAAACTATCGATGTCATGTCCCTCATTTCTTCCCATCCAAGTTGTGTCTGCCTCCTTGATTTTTGCCCTGCTTTTGCAACAGCTGGGAGGTGAGTTTTGGCCTCTTTTGGTCCTTTGCACTGCACCTCATTTTGTCCCAGACCACTTTCTTGTAGTGGCTAAATTTCAAAATTTTCTTTTTTTTCTCCTTCAATTTCATTTCCCTTGATGCTATCTCCATTCCAAAGTGGTCCTAAGTCCTTCTTATTTGTTTTGGCCTTCAGCGTGGGTCAGTTTTGGAAGTCTTGGTGTATGTTGTGCATGTCCCTGCACTTGATGGCATGCCATGCCTTTTGAAGGCTTTGACTGTGGGACAGATTTTTTTTTCTTTTTTTTTTTTTTTAAGTATCCATGTCATGTCCCTCATATCTTCCCCTCCAAGTTGTGTCTGCCTCCTTGATTTTTGCCCTGCTTTTGCAACAGCTGGGAGGTGAGTTTTGGCCTCTTTTGGTCCTTTGCACTGCACCTCATTTTGTCCCAGACCACTTTCTTGTAGTTGCTAAATTTCAAAATTTTCTTTTTTTTCTCCTTCAATTTCATTTCCTTTGATGCTATCTCCATTCCAGAGTGTTCATATGTCCTTCTTATTTGTTTTGGCCTTCAGCGTGGGTCAGTTTTGGAAGCCTTGGTGTATGTTGTGCATGTCCCTGCACTTGATGGCATGCCATGCCTTCTGATGGTTTTGAATTTGGGAGTTTTTTTTTTCTTTTTTTTTTTTTTCAAGTATCCATGTCATGTCCCTCATATCTTCCCATCCAAGTTGTGTCTGCCTCCTTGATTTTTGCCCTGCTTTTGCAACAGCTGGGAGGTGAGTTTTGGCCTCTTTTGGTCCTTTGCACTGCACCTCATTTTGTCCCAGACCACTTTCTTGTAGTTGCTAAATTTCAAAATTTTCTTTTTTTTCTCCTTCAATTTCATTTCCTTTGATGCTATCTCCATTCCAGAGTGTTCATATGTCCTTCTTATTTGTTTTGGCCTTCAGCGTGGGTCAGTTTTTGAAGCCTTGCTGTATGATGTGCATGTCCCTGCACTTGATGGCATGCCATGCCTTCTGATGGTTTTGAATTTGGGAGATTTTTTTTTTCTTTTTTTTTTTTTTTTTTAAGTATCGATGTCATGTCCCTCATATCTTCCCCTCCAAGTTGTGTCTGCCTCCTTGATTTTTGCCC
The DNA here is from genome assembly GCF_027477595.1 of Haemorhous mexicanus. Taxonomy (NCBI): domain Eukaryota; kingdom Metazoa; phylum Chordata; class Aves; order Passeriformes; family Fringillidae; genus Haemorhous; species Haemorhous mexicanus. The sequence continues at coordinate 40,013,019 of NC_082344.1, forward strand.
TGCTTTTGCAACAGCTGGGAGGTGAGTTTTGGCCTCTTTTGATCCTTTGCACTTCACTTCATTTTGTCCCAGGCCACTTTCTTGTAATTGCTAAATTTCAAAATTTTCCATTTTTTTGGGATTTTTTTCAGTTGCATTTCTTTTGATCATATCTCCTATCCAGAGTGTTTGTAAGCCTTTCTTTTCAGGGTCGCAAGATTTCGTTTCCCGTCCCGAAAGGAAATTTCATTTCCTTTCGGGACGGGAAACGAAATCTTGCGATTTCAATGGGAATCAATGGGGCAAGCTTTGGTGCAAGTCCCAGCACTTGATGGCATGCCATGCCTTTTGATGGTTTTGACTTTGGGAGAGATTTTTTTTTTCTTTTTTTTTTTTTTTTAAGTATCGATGTCATGTCCCTCATATCTTCCCCTCCAAGTTGTGTCTGCCTCCTTGATTTTTGCCCTGCTTTTGCAACAGCTGGGAGGTGAGTTTTGGCCTCTTTTGGTCCTTTGCACTGCACCTCATTTTGTCCCAGACCACTTTCTTGTAGTTGCTAAATTTCAAAATTTTCTTTTTTTTCTCCTTCAATTTCATTTCCTTTGATGCTATCTCCATTCCAGAGTGTTCATATGTCCTTCTTATTTGTTTTGGCCTTCAGCGTGGGTCAGTTTTTGAAGCCTTGCTGTATGATGTGCATGTCCCTGCACTTGATGGCATGCCATGCCTTCTGATGGTTTTGAATTTGGGAGATTTTTTTTTTCTTTTTTTTTTTTTTTTTTAAGTATCGATGTCATGTCCCTCATATCTTCCCCTCCAAGTTGTGTCTGCCTCCTTGATTTTTGCCCTGCTTTTGCAACAGCTGGGAGGTGAGTTTTGGCCTCTTTTGATCCTTTGCACTTCACTTCATTTTGTCCCAGGCCACTTTCTTGTAATTGCTAAATTTCAAAATTTTCCATTTTTTTGGGATTTTTTTCAGTTGCATTTCTTTTGATCATATCTCCTATCCAGAGTGTTTGTAAGCCTTTCTTTTCAGGGTCGCAAGATTTCGTTTCCCGTCCCGAAAGGAAATTTCATTTCCTTTCGGGACGGGAAACGAAATCTTGCGATTTCAATGGGAATCAATGGGGCAAGCTTTGGTGCAAGTCCCAGCACTTGATGGCATGCCATGCCTTTTGATGGTTTTGACTTTGGGAGAGATTTTTTTTTTCTTTTTTTTTTTTTTTTAAGTATCGATGTCATGTCCCTCATATCTTCCCCTCCAAGTTGTGTCTGCCTCCTTGATTTTTGCCCTGCTTTTGCAACAGCTGGGAGGTGAGTTTTGGCCTCTTTTGATCCTTTGCACTGCACCTCATTTTGTCCCAGACCACTTTCTTGTAGTTGCGAAATTTCAAAATTTTCTTTTTTTTCTCCTTCAATTTCATTTCCCTTGATGCTATCTCCATTCCAGAGTGTTCATATGTCCTTCTTATTTGTTTTGGCCTTCAGCGTGGGTCAGTTTTTGAAGCCTTGGTGTATGTAGTGCATGTCCCTGCACTTGATGGCATGCCATGCCTTCTGATGGTTTTGAATTTGGGAGAGTTTTTTTTTTTTTTTTTTTCTTTTTTTTTAAACTATCGATGTCATGTCCCTCATATCTTCCCCTCCAAGTTGTGTCTGCCTCCTTGATTTTTGCCCTGCTTTTGCAACAGCTGGGAGGTGAGTTTTGGCCTCTTTTGGTCCTTTGCACTGCACCTCATTTTGTCCCAGACCACTTTCTTGTAGTTGCTAAATTTCAAAATTTTCTTTTTTTTCTCCTTCAATTTCATTTCCCTTGATGCTATCTCCATTCCAAAGTGGTCCTAAGTCCTTCTTATTTGTTTTGGCCTTCAGCGTGGGTCAGTTTTGGAAGTCTTGGTGTATGTTGTGCATGTCCCTGCACTTGATGGCATGCCATGCCTTTTGAAGGCTTTGACTGTGGGACAGATTTTTTTTTCTTTTTTTTTTTTTTTAAGTATCCATGTCATGTCCCTCATATCTTCCCCTCCAAGTTGTGTCTGCCTCCTTGATTTTTGCCCTGCTTTTGCATCAGCTGGGAGGTGACTTTTGGCCTCTTTTGGTCCTTTGCACTTCACTTCATTTTGTCCCAGACCACTTTCTTGTAATTGCTAAATTTCAAAATTTTCCATTTTTTTGGGATTTTTTTCAGTTGCATTTCTTTTGATCATATCTCCTATCCAGAGTGTTTGTAAGCCTTTCTTTTCAGGGTCGCAAGATTTCGTTTCCCGTCCCGAAAGGAAATTTCATTTCCTTTCGGGACGGGAAACGAAATCTTGCGATTTCAATGGGAATCAATGGGGCAAGCTTTGGTGCAAGTCCCAGCACTTGATGGCATGCCATGCCTTTTGATGGTTTTGACTTTGGGAGAGATTTTTTTTTTCTTTTTTTTTTTTTTTAAGTATCCATGTCATGTCCCTCATATCTTCCCCTCCAAGTTGTGTCTGCCTCCTTGATTTTTGCCCTGCTTTTGCAACAGCTGGGAGGTGAGTTTTGGCCTCTTTTGGTCCTTTGCACTGCACCTCATTTTGTCCCAGACCACTTTCTTGTAGTTGCTAAATTTCAAAATTTTCTTTTTTTTCTCCTTCAATTTCATTTCCCTTGATGCTATCTCCATTCCAGAGTGTTCATATGTCCTTCTTATTTGTTTTGGCCTTCAGCGTGGGTCAGTTTTTGAAGCCTTGGTGTATGTAGTGCATGTCCCTGCACTTGATGGCATGCCATGCCTTCTGATGGTTTTGAATTTGGGAGAGTTTTTTTTTTTTTTTTTTTTTTTTTTTTAAACTATCGATGTCATGTCCCTCATTTCTTCCCATCCAAGTTGTGTCTGCCTCCTTGATTTTTGCCCTGCTTTTGCAACAGCTGGGAGGTGAGTTTTGGCCTCTTTTGGTCCTTTGCACTGCACCTCATTTTGTCCCAGACCACTTTCTTGTAGTTGCTAAATTTCAAAATTTTCTTTTTTTTCTCCTTCAATTTCATTTCCCTTGATGCTATCTCCATTCCAAAGTGGTCCTAAGTCCTTCTTATTTGTTTTGGCCTTCAGCGTGGGTCAGTTTTGGAAGTCTTGGTGTATGTTGTGCATGTCCCTGCACTTGATGGCATGCCATGCCTTTTGAAGGCTTTGACTGTGGGACAGATTTTTTTTTCTTTTTTTTTTTTTTAAGTATCCATGTCATGTCCCTCATATCTTCCCCTCCAAGTTGTGTCTGCCTCCTTGATTTTTGCCCTGCTTTTGCATCAGCTGGGAGTTGACTTTTGGCCTCTTTTGGTCCTTTGCACTTCACTTCATTTTGTCCCAGACCACTTTCTTGTAATTGCTAAATTTCAAAATTTTCCATTTTTTTGGGATTTTTTTCAGTTGCATTTCTTTTGATCATATCTCCTATCCAGAGTGTTTGTAAGCCTTTCTTTTCAGGGTCGCAAGATTTCGTTTCCCGTCCCGAAAGGAAATTTCATTTCCTTTCGGGACGGGAAACGAAATCTTGCGATTTCAATGGGAATCAATGGGGCAAGCTTTGGTGCAAGTCCCAGCACTTGATGGCATGCCATGCCTTTTGATGGTTTTGACTTTGGGAGAGATTTTTTTTTTCTTTTTTTTTTTTTTTAAGTATCCATGTCATGTCCCTCATATCTTCCCCTCCAAGTTGTGTCTGCCTCCTTGATTTTTGCCCTGCTTTTGCAACAGCTGGGAGGTGAGTTTTGGCCTCTTTTGGTCCTTTGCACTGCACCTCATTTTGTCCCAGACCACTTTCTTGTAGTTGCTAAATTTCAAAATTTTCTTTTTTTTCTCCTTCAATTTCATTTCCCTTGATGCTATCTCCATTCCAGAGTGTTCATATGTCCTTCTTATTTGTTTTGGCCTTCAGCGTGGGTCAGTTTTTGAAGCCTTGGTGTATGTAGTGCATGTCCCTGCACTTGATGGCATGCCATGCCTTCTGATGGTTTTGAATTTGGGAGAGTTTTTTTTTTTTTTTTTTTTTTTTTTTTAAACTATCGATGTCATGTCCCTCATTTCTTCCCATCCAAGTTGTGTCTGCCTCCTTGATTTTTGCCCTGCTTTTGCAACAGCTGGGAGGTGAGTTTTGGCCTCTTTTGGTCCTTTGCACTGCACCTCATTTTGTCCCAGACCACTTTCTTGTAGTTGCTAAATTTCAAAATTTTCTTTTTTTTCTCCTTCAATTTCATTTCCCTTGATGCTATCTCCATTCCAAAGTGGTCCTAAGTCCTTCTTATTTGTTTTGGCCTTCAGCGTGGGTCAGTTTTGGAAGTCTTGGTGTATGTTGTGCATGTCCCTGCACTTGATGGCATGCCATGCCTTTTGAAGGCTTTGACTGTGGGACAGATTTTTTTTTCTTTTTTTTTTTTTTTAAGTATCCATGTCATGTCCCTCATATCTTCCCCTCCAAGTTGTGTCTGCCTCCTTGATTTTTGCCCTGCTTTTGCAACAGCTGGGAGGTGAGTTTTGGCCTCTTTTGGTCCTTTGCACTGCACCTCATTTTGTCCCAGACCACTTTCTTGTAGTTGCTAAATTTCAAAATTTTCTTTTTTTTCTCCTTCAATTTCATTTCCCTTGATGCTATCTCCATTCCAGAGTGTTCATATGTCCTTCTTATTTGTTTTGGCCTTCAGCGTGGGTCAGTTTTGGAAGCCTTGGTGTATGTTGTGCATGTCCCTGCACTTGATGGCATGCCATGCCTTCTGATGGTTTTGAATTTGGGAGTTTTTTTTTTCTTTTTTTTTTTTTTCAAGTATCCATGTCATGTCCCTCATATCTTCCCATCCAAGTTGTGTCTGCCTCCTTGATTTTTGCCCTGCTTTTGCAACAGCTGGGAGGTGAGTTTTGGCCTCTTTTGGTCCTTTGCACTGCACCTCATTTTGTCCCAGACCACTTTCTTGTAGTTGCTAAATTTCAAAATTTTCTTTTTTTTCTCCTTCAATTTCATTTCCCTTGATGCTATCTCCATTCCAAAGTGGTCCTAAGTCCTTCTTATTTGTTTTGGCCTTCAGCGTGGGTCAGTTTTGGAAGCCTTGGTGTATGTTGTGCATGTCCCTGCACTTGATGGCATGCCATGCCTTTTGAAGGCTTTGACTGTGGGACAGATTTTTTTTTCTTTTTTTTTTTTTTTTTTAAGTATCGATGTCATGTCCCTCATATCTTCCCCTCCAAGTTGTGTCTGCCTCCTTGATTTTTGCCCTGCTTTTGCAACAGCTGGGAGGTGAGTTTTGGCCTCTTTTGATCCTTTGCACTTCACTTCATTTTGTCCCCGGCCACTTTCTTGTAATTGCTAAATTTCAAAATTTTCCATTTTTTTGGGATTTTTTTCAGTTGCATTTCTTTTGATCATATCTCCTATCCAGAGTGTTTGTAAGCCTTTCTTTTCAGGGTCGCAAGATTTCGTTTCCCGTCCCGAAAGGAAATTTCATTTCCTTTCGGGACGGGAAACGAAATCTTGCGATTTCAATGGGAATCAATGGGGCAAGCTTTGGTGCAAGTCCCAGCACTTGATGGCATGCCATGCCTTTTGATGGTTTTGACTTTGGGAGAGATTTTTTTTTTCTTTTTTTTTTTTTTTAAGTATCGATGTCATGTCCCTCATATCTTCCCCTCCAAGTTGTGTCTGCCTCCTTGATTTTTGCCCTGCTTTTGCAACAGCTGGGAGGTGAGTTTTGGCCTCTTTTGGTCCTTTGCACTGCACCTCATTTTGTCCCAGACCACTTTCTTGTAGTTGCTAAATTTCAAAATTTTCTTTTTTTTCTCCTTCAATTTCATTTCCTTTGATGCTATCTCCATTCCAGAGTGTTCATATGTCCTTCTTATTTGTTTTGGCCTTCAGCGTGGGTCAGTTTTTGAAGCCTTGCTGTATGATGTGCATGTCCCTGCATTTGATGGCATGCCATGCCTTCTGATGGTTTTGAATTTGGGAGATTTTTTTTTTCTTTTTTTTTTTTTTTTTTACGTATCGATGTCATGTCCCTCATATCTTCCCCTCCAAGTTGTGTCTGCCTCCTTGATTTTTGCCCTGCTTTTGCAACAGCTGGGAGGTGAGTTTTGGCCTCTTTTGATCCTTTGCACTGCACCTCATTTTGTCCCAGACCACTTTCTTGTAGTTGCGAAATTTCAAAATTTTCTTTTTTTTCTCCTTCAATTTCATTTCCCTTGATGCTATCTCCATTCCAAAGTGGTCCTAAGTCCTTCTTATTTGTTTTGGCCTTCAGCGTGGGTCAGTTTTGGAAGCCTTGGTGTATGTAGTGCATGTCCCTGCACTTGATGGCATGCCATGCCTTCTGATGGTTTTGAATTTGGGAGATTTTTTTTTTCTTTTTTTTTTTTTTTTAAGTATCCATGTCATGTCCCTCATTTCTTCCCATCCAAGTTGTGTCTGCCTCCTTGATTTTTGCCCTGCTTTTGCAACAGCTGGGAGGTGAGTTTTGGCCTCTTTTGGTCCTTTGCACTGCACCTCATTTTGTCCCAGACCACTTTCTTGTAGGTGCTAAATTTCAAAATTTTCTTTTTTTTCTCCTTCAATTTCATTTCCCTTGATGCTATCTCCATTCCAAAGTGGTCCTAAGTCCTTCTTATTTGTTTTGGCCTTCAGCGTGGGTCAGTTTTTGAAGCCTTGGTGTATGTTGTGCATGTCCCTGCACTTGATGGCATGCCATGCCTTTTGAAGGCTTTGACTGTGGGACAGATTTTTTTTTCTTTTTTTTTTTTTTTAAGTATCGATGTCATGTCCCTCATATCTTCCCCTCCAAGTTGTGTCTGCCTCCTTGATTTTTGCCCTGCTTTTGCAACAGCTGGGAGGTGAGTTTTGGCCTCTTTTGATCCTTTGCACTTCACTTCATTTTGTCCCAGGCCACTTTCTTGTAATTGCTAAATTTCAAAATTTTCCATTTTTTTGGGATTTTTTTCAGTTGCATTTCTTTTGATCATATCTCCTATCCAGAGTGTTTGTAAGCCTTTCTTTTCAGGGTCGCAAGATTTCGTTTCCCGTCCCGAAAGGAAATTTCATTTCCTTTCGGGACGGGAAACGAAATCTTGCGATTTCAATGGGAATCAATGGGGCAAGCTTTGGTGCAAGTCCCAGCACTTGATGGCATGCCATGCCTTTTGATGGTTTTGACTTTGGGAGAGATTTTTTTTTTCTTTTTTTTTTTTTTTTAAGTATCGATGTCATGTCCCTCATATCTTCCCCTCCAAGTTGTGTCTGCCTCCTTGATTTTTGCCCTGCTTTTGCAACAGCTGGGAGGTGAGTTTTGGCCTCTTTTGGTCCTTTGCACTTAACTTCATTTTGTCCCAGACCACTTTCTTGTAGTTGCTAAATTTCAAAATTTTCCATTTTTTTGGGATTTTTTTCAGTTGCATTTCTTTTGATCATATCTCCTATCCAGAGTGTTTGTAAGCCTTTCTTTTCAGGGTCGCAAGATTTCGTTTCCCGTCCCGAAAGGAAATTTCATTTCCTTTCGGGACGGGAAACGAAATCTTGCGATTTCAATGGGAATCAATGGGGCAAGCTTTGGTGCAAGTCCCAGCACTTGATGGCATGCCATGCCTTTTGATGGTTTTGACTTTGGGAGAGATTTTTTTTTTCTTTTTTTTTTTTTTTAAGTATCCATGTCATGTCCCTCATATCTTCCCCTCCAAGTTGTGTCTGCCTCCTTGATTTTTGCCCTGCTTTTGCAACAGCTGGGAGGTGAGTTTTGGCCTCTTTTGGTCCTTTGCACTGCACCTCATTTTGTCCCAGACCACTTTCTTGTAGTTGCTAAATTTCAAAATTTTCTTTTTTTTCTCCTTCAATTTCATTTCCTTTGATGCTATCTCCATTCCAGAGTGTTCATATGTCCTTCTTATTTGTTTTGGCCTTCAGCGTGGGTCAGTTTTTGAAGCCTTGCTGTATGATGTGCATGTCCCTGCACTTGATGGCATGCCATGCCTTCTGATGGTTTTGAATTTGGGAGATTTTTTTTTTCTTTTTTTTTTTTTTTTTTACGTATCGATGTCATGTCCCTCATATCTTCCCCTCCAAGTTGTGTCTGCCTCCTTGATTTTTGCCCTGCTTTTGCAACAGCTGGGAGGTGAGTTTTGGCCTCTTTTGATCCTTTGCACTGCACCTCATTTTGTCCCAGACCACTTTCTTGTAGTTGCGAAATTTCAAAATTTTCTTTTTTTTCTCCTTCAATTTCATTTCCCTTGATGCTATCTCCATTCCAAAGTGGTCCTAAGTCCTTCTTATTTGTTTTGGCCTTCAGCGTGGGTCAGTTTTGGAAGCCTTGGTGTATGTAGTGCATGTCCCTGCACTTGATGGCATGCCATGCCTTCTGATGGTTTTGAATTTGGGAGATTTTTTTTTTCTTTTTTTTTTTTTTTTAAGTATCCATGTCATGTCCCTCATTTCTTCCCCTCCAAGTTGTGTCTGCCTCCTTGATTTTTGCCCTGCTTTTGCAACAGCTGGGAGGTGAGTTTTGGCCTCTTTTGGTCCTTTGCACTGCACCTCATTTTGTCCCAGACCACTTTCTTGTAGGTGCTAAATTTCAAAATTTTCTTTTTTTTCTCCTTCAATTTCATTTCCCTTGATGCTATCTCCATTCCAAAGTGGTCCTAAGTCCTTCTATTTGTTTTGGCCTTCAGCGTGGGTCAGTTTTTGAAGCCTTGGTGTATGTTGTGCATGTCCCTGCACTTGATGGCATGCCATGCCTTTTGAAGGCTTTGACTGTGGGACAGATTTTTTTTTCTTTTTTTTTTTTTTTAAGTATCCATGTCATGTCCCTCATATCTTCCCCTCCAAGTTGTGTCTGCCTCCTTGATTTTTGCCCTGCTTTTGCAACAGCTGGGAGTTGAGTTTTGGCCTCTTTTGGTCCTTTGCACTTAACTTCATTTTGTCCCAGACCACTTTCTTGTAATTGCTAAATTTCAAAATTTTCCATTTTTTTGGGATTTTTTTCAGTTGCATTTCTTTTGATCATATCTCCTATCCAGAGTGTTTGTAAGCCTTTCTTTTCAGGGTCGCAAGATTTCGTTTCCCGTCCCGAAAGGAAATTTCATTTCCTTTCGGGACGGGAAAGGAAATCTTGCGATTTCAATGGGAATCAATGGGGCAAGCTTTGGTGCAAGTCCCAGCACTTGATGGCATGCCATGCCTTTTGATGGTTTTGACTTTGGGAGAGATTTTTTTTTCTTTTTTTTTTTTTTTAAGTATCCATGTCATGTCCCTCATATCTTCCCCTCCAAGTTGTGTCTGCCTCCTTGATTTTTGCCCTGCTTTTGCAACAGCTGGGAGGTGAGTTTTGGCCTCTTTTGGTCCTTTGCACTGCACCTCATTTTGTCCCAGACCACTTTCTTGTAGTTGCTAAATTTCAAAATTTTCTTTTTTTTCTCCTTCAATTTCATTTCCCTTGATGCTATCTCCATTCCAGAGTGTTCATATGTCCTTCTTATTTGTTTTGGCCTTCAGCGTGGGTCAGTTTTTGAAGCCTTGGTGTATGTAGTGCATGTCCCTGCACTTGATGGCATGCCATGCCTTCTGATGGTTTTGAATTTGGGAGAGTTTTTTTTTTTTTTTTTTTTTTTTTTTTTAAACTATCGATGTCATGTCCCTCATATCTTCCCATCCAAGTTGTGTCTGCCTCCTTGATTTTTGCCCTGCTTTTGCAACAGCTGGGAGGTGAGTTTTGGCCTCTTTTGGTCCTTTGCACTGCACCTCATTTTGTCCCAGACCACTTTCTTGTAGTTGCTAAATTTCAAAATTTTCTTTTTTTTCTCCTTCAATTTCATTTCCCTTGATGCTATCTCCATTCCAAAGTGGTCCTAAGTCCTTCTTATTTGTTTTGGCCTTCAGCGTGGGTCAGTTTTTGAAGCCTTGGTGTATGTTGTGCATGTCCCTGCACTTGATGGCATGCCATGCCTTCTGATGGTTTTGAATTTGGGAGATTTTTTTTTTCTTTTTTTTTTTTTTTTTTAAGTATCGATGTCATGTCCCTCATATCTTCCCCTCCAAGTTGTGTCTGCCTCCTTGATTTTTGCCCTGCTTTTGCAACAGCTGGGAGGTGAGTTTTGGCCTCTTTTGGTCCTTTGCACTGCACCTCATTTTGTCCCAGACCACTTTCTTGTAGTTGCTAAATTTCAAAATTTTCTTTTTTTTCTCCTTCAATTTCATTTCCTTTGATGCTATCTCCATTCCAAAGTGGTCCTAAGTCCTTCTTATTTGTTTTGGCCTTCAGCGTGGGTCAGTTTTGGAAGTCTTGGTGTATGTTGTGCATGTCCCTGCACTTGATGGCATGCCATGCCTTTTGAAGGCTTTGACTGTGGGACAGATTTTTTTTTCTTTTTTTTTTTTTTTAAGTATCCATGTCATGTCCCTCATATCTTCTCCTCCAAGTTGTGTCTGCCTCCTTGATTTTTGCCCTGCTTTTGCAACAGCTGGGAGGTGAGTTTTGGCCTCTTTTGGTCCTTTGCACTGCACCTCATTTTGTCCCAGACCACTTTCTTGTAGTTGCTAAATTTCAAAATTTTCTTTTTTTTCTCCTTCAATTTCATTTCCCTTGATGCTATCTCCATTCCAGTGTGTTCATATGTCCTTCTTATTTGTTTTGGCCTTCAGCGTGGGTCAGTTTTGGAAGCCTTGGTGTATGTTGTGCATGTCCCTGCACTTGATGGCATGCCATGCCTTTTGAAGGCTTTGACTGTGGGACAGATTTTTTTTTCTTTTTTTTTTTTTTTTTTAAGTATCGATGTCATGTCCCTCATATCTTCCCCTCCAAGTTGTGTCTGCCTCCTTGATTTTTGCCCTGCTTTTGCAACAGCTGGGAGGTGAGTTTTGGCCTCTTTTGATCCTTTGCACTTCACTTCATTTTGTCCCAGGCCACTTTCTTGTAATTGCTAAATTTCAAAATTTTCCATTTTTTTGGGATTTTTTTCAGTTGCATTTCTTTTGATCATATCTCCTATCCAGAGTGTTTGTAAGCCTTTCTTTTCAGGGTCGCAAGATTTCGTTTCCCGTCCCGAAAGGAAATTTCATTTCCTTTCGGGACGGGAAACGAAATCTTGCGATTTCAATGGGAATCAATGGGGCAAGCTTTGGTGCAAGTCCCAGCACTTGATGGCATGCCATGCCTTTTGATGGTTTTGACTTTGGGAGAGATTTTTTTTTTCTTTTTTTTTTTTTTTTACGTATCGATGTCATGTCCCTCATTTCTTCCCCTCCAAGTTGTGTCTGCCTCCTTGATTTTTGCCCTGCTTTTGCAACAGCTGGGAGGTGAGTTTTGGCCTCTTTTGGTCCTTTGCACTGCACCTCATTTTGTCCCAGACCACTTTCTTGTAGTTGCTAAATTTCAAAATTTTCTTTTTTTTCTCCTTCAATTTCATTTCCTTTGATGCTATCTCCATTCCAGAGTGTTCATATGTCCTTCTTATTTGTTTTGGCCTTCAGCGTGGGTCAGTTTTTGAAGCCTTGCTGTATGATGTGCATGTCCCTGCACTTGATGGCATGCCATGCCTTCTGATGGTTTTGAATTTGGGAGATTTTTTTTTTCTTTTTTTTTTTTTTTTTTAAGTATCGATGTCATGTCCCTCATATCTTCCCCTCCAAGTTGTGTCTGCCTCCTTGATTTTTGCCCTGCTTTTGCAACAGCTGGGAGGTGAGTTTTGGCCTCTTTTGGTCCTTTGCACTGCACCTCATTTTGTCCCAGACCACTTTCTTGTAGTTGCTAAATTTCAAAATTTTCTTTTTTTTCTCCTTCAATTTCATTTCCTTTGATGCTATCTCCATTCCAAAGTGGTCCTAAGTCCTTCTTATTTGTTTTGGCCTTCAGCGTGGGTCAGTTTTGGAAGTCTTGGTGTATGTTGTGCATGTCCCTGCACTTGATGGCATGCCATGCCTTTTGAAGGCTTTGACTGTGGGACAGATTTTTTTTTCTTTTTTTTTTTTTTTAAGTATCCATGTCATGTCCCTCATATCTTCTCCTCCAAGTTGTGTCTGCCTCCTTGATTTTTGCCCTGCTTTTGCAACAGCTGGGAGGTGAGTTTTGGCCTCTTTTGGTCCTTTGCACTGCACCTCATTTTGTCCCAGACCACTTTCTTGTAGTTGCTAAATTTCAAAATTTTCTTTTTTTTCTCCTTCAATTTCATTTCCCTTGATGCTATCTCCATTCCAGTGTGTTCATATGTCCTTCTTATTTGTTTTGGCCTTCAGCGTGGGTCAGTTTTGGAAGCCTTGGTGTATGTTGTACATGTCCCTGCACTTGATGGCATGCCATGCCTTCTGATGGTTTTGAATTTGGGAGTTTTTTTTTTCTTTTTTTTTTTTTTTAACTATCCATGTCATGTCCCTCATTTCTTCCCCTCCAAGTTGTGTCTGCCTCCTTGATTTTTGCCCTGCTTTTGCAACAGCTGGGAGGTGAGTTTTGGCCTCTTTTGGTCCTTTGCACTGCACCTCATTTTGTCCCAGACCACTTTCTTGTAGTTGCTAAATTTCAAAATTTTCTTTTTTTTCTCCTTCAATTTCATTTCCTTTGATGCTATCTCCATTCCAGAGTGTTCATATGTCCTTCTTATTTGTTTTGGCCTTCAGCGTGGGTCAGTTTTTGAAGCCTTGCTGTATGATGTGCATGTCCCTGCACTTGATGGCATGCCATGCCTTTTGAAGGCTTTGACTGTGGGAGAGATTTTTTTTTCTTTTTTTTTTCTTTTTTTAAGTATCGATGTCATGTCCCTCATATCTTCCCCTCCAAGTTGTGTCTGCCTCCTTGATTTTTGCCCTGCTTTTGCAACAGCTGGGAGGTGAGTTTTGGCCTCTTTTGATCCTTTGCACTTCACTTCATTTTGTCCCAGGCCACTTTCTTGTAATTGCTAAATTTCAAAATTTTCCATTTTTTTGGGATTTTTTTCAGTTGCATTTCTTTTGATCATATCTCCTATCCAGAGTGTTTGTAAGCCTTTCTTTTCAGGGTCGCAAGATTTCGTTTCCCGTCCCGAAAGGAAATTTCATTTCCTTTCGGGACGGGAAACGAAATCTTGCGATTTCAATGGGAATCAATGGGGCAAGCTTTGGTGCAAGTCCCAGCACTTGATGGCATGCCATGCCTTTTGATGGTTTTGACTTTGGGAGAGATTTTTTTTTTCTTTTTTTTTTTTTTTAACTATCCATGTCATGTCCCTCATTTCTTCCCCTCCAAGTTGTGTCTGCCTCCTTGATTTTTGCCCTGCTTTTGCAACAGCTGGGAGGTGAGTTTTGGCCTCTTTTGGTCCTTTGCACTGCACCTCATTTTGTCCCAGGCCACTTTCTTGTAGTTGCTAAATTTCAAAATTTTCTTTTTTTTCTCCTTCAATTTCATTTCCCTTGATGCTATCTCCATTCCAAAGTGGTCCTAAGTCCTTCTTATTTGTTTTGGCCTTCAGCGTGGGTCAGTTTTGGAAGCCTTGGTGTATGATGTGCATGTCCCTGCACTTGATGGCATGCCATGCCTTCTGATGGTTTTGACTTTGGGAGAGATTTTTTTTTTCTTTTTTTTTTTTTTTTAAGTATCCATGTCATGTCCCTCATTTCTTCCCATCCAAGTTGTGTCTGCCTCCTTGATTTTTGCCCTGCGTTTGCAACAGCTGGGAGGTGAGTTTTGGCCTCTTTTGGTCCTTTGCACTGCACCTCATTTTGTCCCAGACCACTTTCTTGTAGTTGCTAAATTTCAAAATTTTCTTTTTTTTCTCCTTCAATTTCATTTCCCTTGATGCTATCTCCATTCCAGAGTGTTCATATGTCCTTCTTATTTGTTTTGGCCTTCAGCGTGGGTCAGTTTTTGAAGCCTTGGTGTATGTAGTGCATGTCCCTGCACTTGATGGCATGCCATGCCTTCTGATGGTTTTGAATTTGGGAGAGTTTTTTTTTTTTTTTTTTTTTTTTAAACTATCGATGTCATGTCCCTCATATCTTCCCCTCCAAGTTGTGTCTGCCTCCTTGATTTTTGCCCTGCTTTTGCAACAGCTGGGAGGTGAGTTTTGGCCTCTTTTGGTCCTTTGCACTGCACCTCATTTTGTCCCAGACCACTTTCTTGTAGTTGCTAAATTTCAAAATTTTCTTTTTTTTCTCCTTCAATTTCATTTCCCTTGATGCTATCTCCATTCCAAAGTGGTCCTAAGTCCTTCTTATTTGTTTTGGCCTTCAGCGTGGGTCAGTTTTTGAAGCCTTGGTGTATGTTGTGCATGTCCCTGCACTTGATGGCATGCCATGCCTTCTGATGGTTTTGAATTTGGGAGAGTTTTTTTTTTTTTTTTTTTTTTTTTTAAACTATCGATGTCATGTCCCTCATATCTTCCCCTCCAAGTTGTGTCTGCCTCCTTGATTTTTGCCCTGCTTTTGCAACAGCTGGGAGGTGAGTTTTGGCCTCTTTTGGTCCTTTGCACTGCACCTCATTTTGTCCCAGACCACTTTCTTGTAGTTGCTAAATTTCAAAATTTTCTTTTTTTTCTCCTTCAATTTCATTTCCCTTGATGCTATCTCCATTCCAAAGTGGTCCTAAGTCCTTCTTATTTGTTTTGGCCTTCAGCGTGGGTCAGTTTTGGAAGTCTTGGTGTATGTTGTGCATGTCCCTGCACTTGATGGCATGCCATGCCTTTTGAAGGCTTTGACTGTGGGACAGATTTTTTTTTCTTTTTTTTTTTTTTTAAGTATCCATGTCATGTCCCTCATATCTTCCCCTCCAAGTTGTGTCTGCCTCCTTGATTTTTGCCCTGCTTTTGCAACAGCTGGGAGGTGAGTTTTGGCCTCTTTTGGTCCTTTGCACTGCACCTCATTTTGTCCCAGACCACTTTCTTGTAGTGTCTAAATTTCAAAATTTTCTTTTTTTTCTCCTTCAATTTCATTTCCCTTGATGCTATCTCCATTCCAAAGTGGTCCTAAGTCCTTCTTATTTGTTTTGGCCTTCAGCGTGGGTCAGTTTTGGAAGCCTTGGTGTATGATGTGCATGTCCCTGCACTTGATGGCATGCCATGCCTTCTGATGGTTTTGAATTTGGGAGTTTTTTTTTTCTTTTTTTTTTTTTTCAAGTATCCATGTCATGTCCCTCATATCTTCCCCTCCAAGTTGTGTCTGCCTCCTTGATTTTTGCCCTGCTTTTGCAACAGCTGGGAGGTGAGTTTTGGCCTCTTTTGATCCTTTGCACTTCACTTCATTTTGTCCCAGGCCACTTTCTTGTAATTGCTAAATTTCAAAATTTTCCATTTTTTTGGGATTTTTTTCAGTTGCATTTCTTTTGATCATATCTCCTATCCAGAGTGTTTGTAAGCCTTTCTTTTCAGGGTCGCAAGATTTCGTTTCCCGTCCCGAAAGGAAATTTCATTTCCTTTCGGGACGGGAAACGAAATCTTGCGATTTCAATGGGAATCAATGGGGCAAGCTTTAGTGCAAGTCCCAGCACTTGATGGCATGCCATGCCTTTTGATGGTTTTGACTTTGGGAGATTTTTTTTTTCTTTTTTTTTTTTTTTTTTACGTATCGATGTCATGTCCCTCATTTCTTCCCCTCCAAGTTGTGTCTGCCTCCTTGATTTTTGCCCTGCTTTTGCAACAGCTGGGAGGTGAGTTTTGGCCTCTTTTGGTCCTTTGCACTGCACTTCATTTTGTCCCAGACCACTTTCTTGTAGTTGCTAAATTTCAAAATTTTCTTTTTTTTCTCCTTCAATTTCATTTCCCTTGATGCTATCTCCATTCCAGAGTGTTCATATGTCCTTCTTATTTGTTTTGGCCTTCAGCGTGGGTCAGTTTTTGAAGCCTTGGTGTATGTAGTGCATGTCCCTGCACTTGATGGCATGCCATGCCTTCTGATGGTTTTGAATTTGGGAGAGTTTTTTTTTTTTTTTTTTTTTTTTAAACTATCGATGTCATGTCCCTCATATCTTCCCCTCCAAGTTGTGTCTGCCTCCTTGATTTTTGCCCTGCTTTTGCAACAGCTGGGAGGTGAGTTTTGGCCTCTTTTGGTCCTTTGCACTGCACCTCATTTTGTCCCAGACCACTTTCTTGTAGTTGCTAAATTTCAAAATTTTCTTTTTTTTCTCCTTCAATTTCATTTCCCTTGATGCTATCTCCATTCCAAAGTGGTCCTAAGTCCTTCTTATTTGTTTTGGCCTTCAGCGTGGGTCAGTTTTTGAAGCCTTGGTGTATGTAGTGCATGTCCCTGCACTTGATGGCATGCCATGCCTTCTGATGGTTTTGAATTTGGGAGAGTTTTTTTTTTTTTTTTTTTTTTTTTTTAAACTATCGATGTCATGTCCCTCATATCTTCCCCTCCAAGTTGTGTCTGCCTCCTTGATTTTTGCCCTGCTTTTGCAACAGCTGGGAGGTGAGTTTTGGCCTCTTTTGGTCCTTTGCACTGCACCTCATTTTGTCCCAGACCACTTTCTTGTAGTTGCTAAATTTCAAAATTTTCTTTTTTTTCTCCTTCAATTTCATTTCCCTTGATGCTATCTCCATTCCAAAGTGGTCCTAAGTCCTTCTTATTTGTTTTGGCCTTCAGCGTGGGTCAGTTTTGGAAGTCTTGGTGTATGTTGTGCATGTCCCTGCACTTGATGGCATGCCATGCCTTTTGAAGGCTTTGACTGTGGGACAGATTTTTTTTTCTTTTTTTTTTTTTTTAAGTATCCATGTCATGTCCCTCATATCTTCCCCTCCAAGTTGTGTCTGCCTCCTTGATTTTTGCCCTGCTTTTGCAACAGCTGGGAGGTGAGTTTTGGCCTCTTTTGGTCCTTTGCACTGCACCTCATTTTGTCCCAGACCACTTTCTTGTAGTGTCTAAATTTCAAAATTTTCTTTTTTTTCTCCTTCAATTTCATTTCCCTTGATGCTATCTCCATTCCAAAGTGGTCCTAAGTCCTTCTTATTTGTTTTGGCCTTCAGCGTGGGTCAGTTTTGGAAGCCTTGGTGTATGATGTGCATGTCCCTGCACTTGATGGCATGCCATGCCTTCTGATGGTTTTGAATTTGGGAGTTTTTTTTTTCTTTTTTTTTTTTTTCAAGTATCCATGTCATGTCCCTCATATCTTCCCATCCAAGTTGTGTCTGCCTCCTTGATTTTTGCCCTGCTTTTGCAACAGCTGGGAGGTGAGTTTTGGCCTCTTTTGGTCCTTTGCACTGCACCTCATTTTGTCCCAGACCACTTTCTTGTAGTTGCTAAATTTCAAAATTTTCTTTTTTTTCTCCTTCAATTTCATTTCCCTTGATGCTATCTCCATTCCAAAGTGGTCCTAAGTCCTTCTTATTTGTTTTGGCCTTCAGCGTGGGTCAGTTTTTGAAGCCTTGGTGTATGTTGTGCATGTCCCTGCACTTGATGGCATGCCATGCCTTTTGAAGGCTTTGACTGTGGGAGAGATTTTTTTTTCTTTTTTTTTTTTTTTTTTAAGTATCGATGTCATGTCCCTCATATCTTCCCCTCCAAGTTGTGTCTGCCTCCTTGATTTTTGCCCTGCTTTTGCAACAGCTGGGAGGTGAGTTTTGGCCTCTTTTGATCCTTTGCACTTCACTTCATTTTGTCCCAGGCCACTTTCTTGTAATTGCTAAATTTCAAAATTTTCCATTTTTTTGGGATTTTTTTCAGTTGCATTTCTTTTGATCATATCTCCTATCCAGAGTGTTTGTAAGCCTTTCTTTTCAGGGTCGCAAGATTTCGTTTCCCGTCCCGAAAGGAAATTTCATTTCCTTTCGGGACGGGAAACGAAATCTTGCGATTTCAATGGGAATCAATGGGGCAAGCTTTGGTGCAAGTCCCAGCACTTGATGGCATGCCATGCCTCTTGATGGTTTTGACTTTGGGAGAGATTTTTTTTTTCTTTTTTTTTTTTTTTAACTATCCATGTCATGTCCCTTATTTCTTCCCCTCCAAGTTGTGTCTGCCTCCTTGATTTTTGCCCTGCTTTTGCAACAGCTGGGAGGTGAGTTTTGGCCTCTTTTGGTCCTTTGCACTGCACCTCATTTTGTCCCAGACCACTTTCTTGTAGTTGCTAAATTTCAAAATTTTCTTTTTTTTCTCCTTCAATTTCATTTCCCTTGATGCTATCTCCATTCCAAAGTGGTCCTAAGTCCTTCTTATTTGTTTTGGCCTTCAGCGTGGGTCAGTTTTTGAAGCCTTGGTGTATGTAGTGCATGTCCCTGCACTTGATGGCATGCCATGCCTTCTGATGGTTTTGAATTTGGGAGAGTTTTTTTTTTTTTTTTTTTTTTTTTTAAACTATCGATGTCATGTCCCTCATATCTTCCCCTCCAAGTTGTGTCTGCCTCCTTGATTTTTGCCCTGCTTTTGCAACAGCTGGGAGGTGAGTTTTGGCCTCTTTTGGTCCTTTGCACTGCACCTCATTTTGTCCCAGACCACTTTCTTGTAGTTGCTAAATTTCAAAATTTTCTTTTTTTTCTCCTTCAATTTCATTTCCCTTGATGCTATCTCCATTACAGAGTGTTCATATGTCCTTCTTATTTGTTTTGGCCTTCAGCGTGGGTCAGTTTTTGAAGCCTTGGTGTATGTAGTGCATGTCCCTGCACTTGATGGCATGCCATGCCTTCTGATGGTTTTGAATTTGGGAGAGTTTTTTTTTTTTTTTTTTTTTTTTAAACTATCGATGTCATGTCCCTCATATCTTCCCCTCCAAGTTGTGTCTGCCTCCTTGATTTTTGCCCTGCTTTTGCAACAGCTGGGAGGTGAGTTTTGGCCTCTTTTGGTCCTTTGCACTGCACCTCATTTTGTCCCAGACCACTTTCTTGTAGTTGCTAAATTTCAAAATTTTCTTTTTTTTCTCCTTCAATTTCATTTCCCTTGATGCTATCTCCATTCCAAAGTGGTCCTAAGTCCTTCTTATTTGTTTTGGCCTTCAGCGTGGGTCAGTTTTTGAAGCCTTGGTGTATGTTGTGCATGTCCCTGCACTTGATGGCATGCCATGCCTTCTGATGGTTTTGAATTTGGGAGAGTTTTTTTTTTTTTTTTTTTTTTTTTTAAACTATCGATGTCATGTCCCTCATATCTTCCCCTCCAAGTTGTGTCTGCCTCCTTGATTTTTGCCCTGCTTTTGCAACAGCTGGGAGGTGAGTTTTGGCCTCTTTTGGTCCTTTGCACTGCACCTCATTTTGTCCCAGACCACTTTCTTGTAGTTGCTAAATTTCAAAATTTTCTTTTTTTTCTCCTTCAATTTCATTTCCCTTGATGCTATCTCCATTCCAAAGTGGTCCTAAGTCCTTCTTATTTGTTTTGGCCTTCAGCGTGGGTCAGTTTTGGAAGTCTTGGTGTATGTTGTGCATGTCCCTGCACTTGATGGCATGCCATGCCTTTTGAAGGCTTTGACTGTGGGACAGATTTTTTTTTCTTTTTTTTTTTTTTTAAGTATCCATGTCATGTCCCTCATATCTTCCCCTCCAAGTTGTGTCTGCCTCCTTGATTTTTGCCCTGCTTTTGCAACAGCTGGGAGGTGAGTTTTGGCCTCTTTTGGTCCTTTGCACTGCACCTCATTTTGTCCCAGACCACTTTCTTGTAGTGTCTAAATTTCAAAATTTTCTTTTTTTTCTCCTTCAATTTCATTTCCCTTGATGCTATCTCCATTCCAAAGTGGTCCTAAGTCCTTCTTATTTGTTTTGGCCTTCAGCGTGGGTCAGTTTTGGAAGCCTTGGTGTATGATGTGCATGTCCCTGCACTTGATGGCATGCCATGCCTTCTGATGGTTTTGAATTTGGGAGTTTTTTTTTTCTTTTTTTTTTTTTTCAAGTATCCATGTCATGTCCCTCATATCTTCCCCTCCAAGTTGTGTCTGCCTCCTTGATTTTTGCCCTGCTTTTGCAACAGCTGGGAGGTGAGTTTTGGCCTCTTTTGATCCTTTGCACTTCACTTCATTTTGTCCCAGGCCACTTTCTTGTAATTGCTAAATTTCAAAATTTTCCATTTTTTTGGGATTTTTTTCAGTTGCATTTCTTTTGATCATATCTCCTATCCAGAGTGTTTGTAAGCCTTTCTTTTCAGGGTCGCAAGATTTCGTTTCCCGTCCCGAAAGGAAATTTCATTTCCTTTCGGGACGGGAAACGAAATCTTGCGATTTCAATGGGAATCAATGGGGCAAGCTTTAGTGCAAGTCCCAGCACTTGATGGCATGCCATGCCTTTTGATGGTTTTGACTTTGGGAGATTTTTTTTTTCTTTTTTTTTTTTTTTTTTACGTATCGATGTCATGTCCCTCATTTCTTCCCCTCCAAGTTGTGTCTGCCTCCTTGATTTTTGCCCTGCTTTTGCAACAGCTGGGAGGTGAGTTTTGGCCTCTTTTGGTCCTTTGCACTGCACCTCATTTTGTCCCAGACCACTTTCTTGTAGTTGCTAAATTTCAAAATTTTCTTTTTTTTCTCCTTCAATTTCATTTCCTTTGATGCTATCTCCATTCCAGAGTGTTCATATGTCCTTCTTATTTGTTTTGGCCTTCAGCGTGGGTCAGTTTTTGAAGCCTTGCTGTATGATGTGCATGTCCCTGCACTTGATGGCATGCCATGCCTTCTGATGGTTTTGAATTTGGGAGATTTTTTTTTTCTTTTTTTTTTTTTTTTTTACGTATCGATGTCATGTCCCTCATATCTTCCCCTCCAAGTTGTGTCTGCCTCCTTGATTTTTGCCCTGCTTTTGCAACAGCTGGGAGGTGAGTTTTGGCCTCTTTTGATCCTTTGCACTTCACTTCATTTTGTCCCAGGCCACTTTCTTGTAATTGCTAAATTTCAAAATTTTCCATTTTTTTGGGATTTTTTTCAGTTGCATTTCTTTTGATCATATCTCCTATCCAGAGTGTTTGTAAGCCTTTCTTTTCAGGGTCGCAAGATTTCGTTTCCCGTCCCGAAAGGAAATTTCATTTCCTTTCGGGACGGGAAACGAAATCTTGCGATTTCAATGGGAATCAATGGGGCAAGCTTTGGTGCAAGTCCCAGCACTTGATGGCATGACATGCCTCTTGATGGTTTTGACTTTGGGAGAGATTTTTTTTTTCTTTTTTTTTTTTTTTAACTATCCATGTCATGTCCCTCATTTCTTCCCCTCCAAGTTGTGTCTGCCTCCTTGATTTTTGCCCTGCTTTTGCAACAGCTGGGAGGTGAGTTTTGGCCTCTTTTGGTCCTTTGCACTGCACCTCATTTTGTCCCAGACCACTTTCTTGTAGTTGCTAAATTTCAAAATTTTCTTTTTTTTCTCCTTCAATTTCATTTCCCTTGATGCTATCTCCATTCCAAAGTGGTCCTAAGTCCTTCTTATTTGTTTTGGCCTTCAGCGTGGGTCAGTTTTGGAAGTCTTGGTGTATGTTGTGCATGTCCCTGCACTTGATGGCATGCCATGCCTTCTGATGGTTTTGAATTTGGGAGTTTTTTTTTTCTTTTTTTTTTTTTTCAAGTATCCATGTCATGTCCCTCATATCTTCCCATCCAAGTTGTGTCTGCCTCCTTGATTTTTGCCCTGCTTTTGCAACAGCTGGGAGGTGAGTTTTGGCCTCTTTTGGTCCTTTGCACTGCACCTCATTTTGTCCCAGACCACTTTCTTGTAGTTGCTAAATTTCAAAATTTTCTTTTTTTTCTCCTTCAATTTCATTTCCCTTGATGCTATCTCCATTCCAAAGTGGTCCTAAGTCCTTCTTATTTGTTTTGGCCTTCAGCGTGGGTCAGTTTTTGAAGCCTTGGTGTATGTTGTGCATGTCCCTGCACTTGATGGCATGCCATGCCTTTTGAAGGCTTTGACTGTGGGAGAGATTTTTTTTTCTTTTTTTTTTTTTTTTTAAGTATCGATGTCATGTCCCTCATATCTTCCCCTCCAAGTTGTGTCTGCCTCCTTGATTTTTGCCCTGCTTTTGCAACAGCTGGGAGGTGAGTTTTGGCCTCTTTTGATCCTTTGCACTTCACTTCATTTTGTCCCAGGCCACTTTCTTGTAATTGCTAAATTTCAAAATTTTCCATTTTTTTGGGATTTTTTTCAGTTGCATTTCTTTTGATCATATCTCCTATCCAGAGTGTTTGTAAGCCTTTCTTTTCAGGGTCGCAAGATTTCGTTTCCCGTCCCGAAAGGAAATTTCATTTCCTTTCGGGACGGGAAACGAAATCTTGCGATTTCAATGGGAATCAATGGGGCAAGCTTTGGTGCAAGTCCCAGCACTTGATGGCATGCCATGCCTCTTGATGGTTTTGACTTTGGGAGAGATTTTTTTTTTCTTTTTTTTTTTTTTTAACTATCCATGTCATGTCCCTCATTTCTTCCCCTCCAAGTTGTGTCTGCCTCCTTGATTTTTGCCCTGCTTTTGCAACAGCTGGGAGGTGAGTTTTGGCCTCTTTTGGTCCTTTGCACTGCACCTCATTTTGTCCCAGACCACTTTCTTGTAGTTGCTAAATTTCAAAATTTTCTTTTTTTTCTCCTTCAATTTCATTTCCCTTGATGCTATCTCCATTCCAAAGTGGTCCTAAGTCCTTCTTATTTGTTTTGGCCTTCAGCGTGGGTCAGTTTTTGAAGCCTTGGTGTATGTAGTGCATGTCCCTGCACTTGATGGCATGCCATGCCTTCTGATGGTTTTGAATTTGGGAGAGTTTTTTTTTTTTTTTTTTTTTTTTTTTAAACTATCGATGTCATGTCCCTCATATCTTCCCCTCCAAGTTGTGTCTGCCTCCTTGATTTTTGCCCTGCTTTTGCAACAGCTGGGAGGTGAGTTTTGGCCTCTTTTGGTCCTTTGCACTGCACCTCATTTTGTCCCAGACCACTTTCTTGTAGTTGCTAAATTTCAAAATTTTCTTTTTTTTCTCCTTCAATTTCATTTCCCTTGATGCTATCTCCATTCCAAAGTGGTCCTAAGTCCTTCTTATTTGTTTTGGCCTTCAGCGTGGGTCAGTTTTGGAAGTCTTGGTGTATGTTGTGCATGTCCCTGCACTTGATGGCATGCCATGCCTTTTGAAGGCTTTGACTGTGGGACAGATTTTTTTTTCTTTTTTTTTTTTTTTAAGTATCCATGTCATGTCCCTCATATCTTCCCCTCCAAGTTGTGTCTGCCTCCTTGATTTTTGCCCTGCTTTTGCAACAGCTGGGAGGTGAGTTTTGGCCTCTTTTGGTCCTTTGCACTGCACCTCATTTTGTCCCAGACCACTTTCTTGTAGTGTCTAAATTTCAAAATTTTCTTTTTTTTCTCCTTCAATTTCATTTCCCTTGATGCTATCTCCATTCCAAAGTGGTCCTAAGTCCTTCTTATTTGTTTTGGCCTTCAGCGTGGGTCAGTTTTGGAAGCCTTGGTGTATGATGTGCATGTCCCTGCACTTGATGGCATGCCATGCCTTCTGATGGTTTTGAATTTGGGAGTTTTTTTTTTCTTTTTTTTTTTTTTCAAGTATCCATGTCATGTCCCTCATATCTTCCCATCCAAGTTGTGTCTGCCTCCTTGATTTTTGCCCTGCTTTTGCAACAGCTGGGAGGTGAGTTTTGGCCTCTTTTGGTCCTTTGCACTGCACCTCATTTTGTCCCAGACCACTTTCTTGTAGTTGCTAAATTTCAAAATTTTCTTTTTTTTCTCCTTCAATTTCATTTCCCTTGATGCTATCTCCATTCCAAAGTGGTCCTAAGTCCTTCTTATTTGTTTTGGCCTTCAGCGTGGGTCAGTTTTGGAAGTCTTGGTGTATGTTGTGCATGTCCCTGCACTTGATGGCATGCCATGCCTTTTGAAGGCTTTGACTGTGGGACAGATTTTTTTTTCTTTTTTTTTTTTTTTAAGTATCCATGTCATGTCCCTCATATCTTCCCCTCCAAGTTGTGTCTGCCTCCTTGATTTTTGCCCTGCTTTTGCAACAGCTGGGAGGTGAGTTTTGGCCTCTTTTGGTCCTTTGCACTGCACCTCATTTTGTCCCAGACCACTTTCTTGTAGTGTCTAAATTTCAAAATTTTCTTTTTTTTCTCCTTCAATTTCATTTCCCTTGATGCTATCTCCATTCCAAAGTGGTCCTAAGTCCTTCTTATTTGTTTTGGCCTTCAGCGTGGGTCAGTTTTGGAAGCCTTGGTGTATGATGTGCATGTCCCTGCACTTGATGGCATGCCATGCCTTCTGATGGTTTTGAATTTGGGAGTTTTTTTTTTCTTTTTTTTTTTTTTCAAGTATCCATGTCATGTCCCTCATATCTTCCCATCCAAGTTGTGTCTGCCTCCTTGATTTTTGCCCTGCTTTTGCAACAGCTGGGAGGTGAGTTTTGGCCTCTTTTGGTCCTTTGCACTGCACCTCATTTTGTCCCAGACCACTTTCTTGTAGTTGCTAAATTTCAAAATTTTCTTTTTTTTCTCCTTCAATTTCATTTCCCTTGATGCTATCTCCATTCCAAAGTGGTCCTAAGTCCTTCTTATTTGTTTTGGCCTTCAGCGTGGGTCAGTTTTTGAAGCCTTGGTGTATGTTGTGCATGTCCCTGCACTTGATGGCATGCCATGCCTTTTGAAGGCTTTGACTGTGGGAGAGATTTTTTTTTCTTTTTTTTTTTTTTTTTTAAGTATCGATGTCATGTCCCTCATATCTTCCCCTCCAAGTTGTGTCTGCCTCCTTGATTTTTGCCCTGCTTTTGCAACAGCTGGGAGGTGAGTTTTGGCCTCTTTTGATCCTTTGCACTTCACTTCATTTTGTCCCAGGCCACTTTCTTGTAATTGCTAAATTTCAAAATTTTCCATTTTTTTGGGATTTTTTTCAGTTGCATTTCTTTTGATCATATCTCCTATCCAGAGTGTTTGTAAGCCTTTCTTTTCAGGGTCGCAAGATTTCGTTTCCCGTCCCGAAAGGAAATTTCATTTCCTTTCGGGACGGGAAACGAAATCTTGCGATTTCAATGGGAATCAATGGGGCAAGCTTTGGTGCAAGTCCCAGCACTTGATGGCATGCCATGCCTCTTGATGGTTTTGACTTTGGGAGAGATTTTTTTTTTCTTTTTTTTTTTTTTTAACTATCCATGTCATGTCCCTCATTTCTTCCCCTCCAAGTTGTGTCTGCCTCCTTGATTTTTGCCCTGCTTTTGCAACAGCTGGGAGGTGAGTTTTGGCCTCTTTTGGTCCTTTGCACTGCACCTCATTTTGTCCCAGACCACTTTCTTGTAGTTGCTAAATTTCAAAATTTTCTTTTTTTTCTCCTTCAATTTCATTTCCCTTGATGCTATCTCCATTCCAAAGTGGTCCTAAGTCCTTCTTATTTGTTTTGGCCTTCAGCGTGGGTCAGTTTTTGAAGCCTTGGTGTATGTAGTGCATGTCCCTGCACTTGATGGCATGCCATGCCTTCTGATGGTTTTGAATTTGGGAGAGTTTTTTTTTTTTTTTTTTTTTTTTTTTAAACTATCGATGTCATGTCCCTCATATCTTCCCCTCCAAGTTGTGTCTGCCTCCTTGATTTTTGCCCTGCTTTTGCAACAGCTGGGAGGTGAGTTTTGGCCTCTTTTGGTCCTTTGCACTGCACCTCATTTTGTCCCAGACCACTTTCTTGTAGTTGCTAAATTTCAAAATTTTCTTTTTTTTCTCCTTCAATTTCATTTCCCTTGATGCTATCTCCATTCCAAAGTGGTCCTAAGTCCTTCTTATTTGTTTTGGCCTTCAGCGTGGGTCAGTTTTTGAAGCCTTGGTGTATGTAGTGCATGTCCCTGCACTTGATGGCATGCCATGCCTTCTGATGGTTTTGAATTTGGGAGAGTTTTTTTTTTTTTTTTTTTTTTTTAAACTATCGATGTCATGTCCCTCATATCTTCCCCTCCAAGTTGTGTCTGCCTCCTTGATTTTTGCCCTGCTTTTGCAACAGCTGGGAGGTGAGTTTTGGCCTCTTTTGGTCCTTTGCACTGCACCTCATTTTGTCCCAGACCACTTTCTTGTAGTTGCTAAATTTCAAAATTTTCTTTTTTTTCTCCTTCAATTTCATTTCCCTTGATGCTATCTCCATTCCAAAGTGGTCCTAAGTCCTTCTTATTTGTTTTGGCCTTCAGCGTGGGTCAGTTTTGGAAGTCTTGGTGTATGTTGTGCATGTCCCTGCACTTGATGGCATGCCATGCCTTTTGAAGGCTTTGACTGTGGGACAGATTTTTTTTTCTTTTTTTTTTTTTTTAAGTATCCATGTCATGTCCCTCATATCTTCCCCTCCAAGTTGTGTCTGCCTCCTTGATTTTTGCCCTGCTTTTGCAACAGCTGGGAGGTGAGTTTTGGCCTCTTTTGGTCCTTTGCACTGCACCTCATTTTGTCCCAGACCACTTTCTTGTAGTGTCTAAATTTCAAAATTTTCTTTTTTTTCTCCTTCAATTTCATTTCCCTTGATGCTATCTCCATTCCAAAGTGGTCCTAAGTCCTTCTTATTTGTTTTGGCCTTCAGCGTGGGTCAGTTTTGGAAGCCTTGGTGTATGATGTGCATGTCCCTGCACTTGATGGCATGCCATGCCTTCTGATGGTTTTGAATTTGGGAGTTTTTTTTTTCTTTTTTTTTTTTTTCAAGTATCCATGTCATGTCCCTCATATCTTCCCATCCAAGTTGTGTCTGCCTCCTTGATTTTTGCCCTGCTTTTGCAACAGCTGGGAGGTGAGTTTTGGCCTCTTTTGGTCCTTTGCACTGCACCTCATTTTGTCCCAGACCACTTTCTTGTAGTTGCTAAATTTCAAAATTTTCTTTTTTTTCTCCTTCAATTTCATTTCCCTTGATGCTATCTCCATTCCAGAGTGTTCATATGTCCTTCTTATTTGTTTTGGCCTTCAGCGTGGGTCAGTTTTTGAAGCCTTGGTGTATGTAGTGCATGTCCCTGCACTTGATGGCATGCCATGCCTTCTGATGGTTTTGAATTTGGGAGAGTTTTTTTTTTTTTTTTTTTTTTTTAAACTATCGATGTCATGTCCCTCATATCTTCCCCTCCAAGTTGTGTCTGCCTCCTTGATTTTTGCCCTGCTTTTGCAACAGCTGGGAGGTGAGTTTTGGCCTCTTTTGGTCCTTTGCACTGCACCTCATTTTGTCCCAGACCACTTTCTTGTAGTTGCTAAATTTCAAAATTTTCTTTTTTTTCTCCTTCAATTTCATTTCCCTTGATGCTATCTCCATTCCAAAGTGGTCCTAAGTCCTTCTTATTTGTTTTGGCCTTCAGCGTGGGTCAGTTTTTGAAGCCTTGGTGTATGTTGTGCATGTCCCTGCACTTGATGGCATGCCATGCCTTTTGAAGGCTTTGACTGTGGGAGAGATTTTTTTTTCTTTTTTTTTTTTTTTTTTAAGTATCGATGTCATGTCCCTCATATCTTCCCCTCCAAGTTGTGTCTGCCTCCTTGATTTTTGCCCTGCTTTTGCAACAGCTGGGAGGTGAGTTTTGGCCTCTTTTGATCCTTTGCACTTCACTTCATTTTGTCCCAGGCCACTTTCTTGTAATTGCTAAATTTCAAAATTTTCCATTTTTTTGGGATTTTTTTCAGTTGCATTTCTTTTGATCATATCTCCTATCCAGAGTGTTTGTAAGCCTTTCTTTTCAGGGTCGCAAGATTTCGTTTCCCGTCCCGAAAGGAAATTTCATTTCCTTTCGGGACGGGAAACGAAATCTTGCGATTTCAATGGGAATCAATGGGGCAAGCTTTGGTGCAAGTCCCAGCACTTGATGGCATGCCATGCCTCTTGATGGTTTTGACTTTGGGAGAGAT
This sequence comes from Haemorhous mexicanus, assembly GCF_027477595.1. NCBI lineage: Eukaryota > Metazoa > Chordata > Aves > Passeriformes > Fringillidae > Haemorhous > Haemorhous mexicanus. The sequence goes on from NC_082344.1 coordinate 40,040,653, forward strand.
TTTTTTTTTCTTTTTTTTTTTTTTTAACTATCCATGTCATGTCCCTCATTTCTTCCCCTCCAAGTTGTGTCTGCCTCCTTGATTTTTGCCCTGCTTTTGCAACAGCTGGGAGGTGAGTTTTGGCCTCTTTTGGTCCTTTGCACTGCACCTCATTTTGTCCCAGACCACTTTCTTGTAGTTGCTAAATTTCAAAATTTTCTTTTTTTTCTCCTTCAATTTCATTTCCCTTGATGCTATCTCCATTCCAAAGTGGTCCTAAGTCCTTCTTATTTGTTTTGGCCTTCAGCGTGGGTCAGTTTTTGAAGCCTTGGTGTATGTAGTGCATGTCCCTGCACTTGATGGCATGCCATGCCTTCTGATGGTTTTGAATTTGGGAGAGTTTTTTTTTTTTTTTTTTTTTTTTTTTAAACTATCGATGTCATGTCCCTCATATCTTCCCCTCCAAGTTGTGTCTGCCTCCTTGATTTTTGCCCTGCTTTTGCAACAGCTGGGAGGTGAGTTTTGGCCTCTTTTGGTCCTTTGCACTGCACCTCATTTTGTCCCAGACCACTTTCTTGTAGTTGCTAAATTTCAAAATTTTCTTTTTTTTCTCCTTCAATTTCATTTCCCTTGATGCTATCTCCATTACAGAGTGTTCATATGTCCTTCTTATTTGTTTTGGCCTTCAGCGTGGGTCAGTTTTTGAAGCCTTGGTGTATGTAGTGCATGTCCCTGCACTTGATGGCATGCCATGCCTTCTGATGGTTTTGAATTTGGGAGAGTTTTTTTTTTTTTTTTTTTTTTTTAAACTATCGATGTCATGTCCCTCATATCTTCCCCTCCAAGTTGTGTCTGCCTCCTTGATTTTTGCCCTGCTTTTGCAACAGCTGGGAGGTGAGTTTTGGCCTCTTTTGGTCCTTTGCACTGCACCTCATTTTGTCCCAGACCACTTTCTTGTAGTTGCTAAATTTCAAAATTTTCTTTTTTTTCTCCTTCAATTTCATTTCCCTTGATGCTATCTCCATTCCAAAGTGGTCCTAAGTCCTTCTTATTTGTTTTGGCCTTCAGCGTGGGTCAGTTTTTGAAGCCTTGGTGTATGTTGTGCATGTCCCTGCACTTGATGGCATGCCATGCCTTCTGATGGTTTTGAATTTGGGAGAGTTTTTTTTTTTTTTTTTTTTTTTTTTAAACTATCGATGTCATGTCCCTCATATCTTCCCCTCCAAGTTGTGTCTGCCTCCTTGATTTTTGCCCTGCTTTTGCAACAGCTGGGAGGTGAGTTTTGGCCTCTTTTGGTCCTTTGCACTGCACCTCATTTTGTCCCAGACCACTTTCTTGTAGTTGCTAAATTTCAAAATTTTCTTTTTTTTCTCCTTCAATTTCATTTCCCTTGATGCTATCTCCATTCCAAAGTGGTCCTAAGTCCTTCTTATTTGTTTTGGCCTTCAGCGTGGGTCAGTTTTGGAAGTCTTGGTGTATGTTGTGCATGTCCCTGCACTTGATGGCATGCCATGCCTTTTGAAGGCTTTGACTGTGGGACAGATTTTTTTTTCTTTTTTTTTTTTTTTAAGTATCCATGTCATGTCCCTCATATCTTCCCCTCCAAGTTGTGTCTGCCTCCTTGATTTTTGCCCTGCTTTTGCAACAGCTGGGAGGTGAGTTTTGGCCTCTTTTGGTCCTTTGCACTGCACCTCATTTTGTCCCAGACCACTTTCTTGTAGTGTCTAAATTTCAAAATTTTCTTTTTTTTCTCCTTCAATTTCATTTCCCTTGATGCTATCTCCATTCCAAAGTGGTCCTAAGTCCTTCTTATTTGTTTTGGCCTTCAGCGTGGGTCAGTTTTGGAAGCCTTGGTGTATGTTGTGCATGTCCCTGCACTTGATGGCATGCCATGCCTTCTGATGGTTTTGAATTTGGGAGTTTTTTTTTTCTTTTTTTTTTTTTTCAAGTATCCATGTCATGTCCCTCATATCTTCCCCTCCAAGTTGTGTCTGCCTCCTTGATTTTTGCCCTGCTTTTGCAACAGCTGGGAGGTGAGTTTTGGCCTCTTTTGATCCTTTGCACTTCACTTCATTTTGTCCCAGGCCACTTTCTTGTAATTGCTAAATTTCAAAATTTTCCATTTTTTTGGGATTTTTTTCAGTTGCATTTCTTTTGATCATATCTCCTATCCAGAGTGTTTGTAAGCCTTTCTTTTCAGGGTCGCAAGATTTCGTTTCCCGTCCCGAAAGGAAATTTCATTTCCTTTCGGGACGGGAAACGAAATCTTGCGATTTCAATGGGAATCAATGGGGCAAGCTTTAGTGCAAGTCCCAGCACTTGATGGCATGCCATGCCTTTTGATGGTTTTGACTTTGGGAGATTTTTTTTTTCTTTTTTTTTTTTTTTTTTACGTATCGATATCATGTCCCTCATTTCTTCCCCTCCAAGTTGTGTCTGCCTCCTTGATTTTTGCCCTGCTTTTGCAACAGCTGGGAGGTGAGTTTTGGCCTCTTTTGGTCCTTTGCACTGCACCTCATTTTGTCCCAGACCACTTTCTTGTAGTTGCTAAATTTCAAAATTTTCTTTTTTTTCTCCTTCAATTTCATTTCCTTTGATGCTATCTCCATTCCAGAGTGTTCATATGTCCTTCTTATTTGTTTTGGCCTTCAGCGTGGGTCAGTTTTTGAAGCCTTGCTGTATGATGTGCATGTCCCTGCACTTGATGGCATGCCATGCCTTCTGATGGTTTTGAATTTGGGAGATTTTTTTTTTCTTTTTTTTTTTTTTTTTTACGTATCGATGTCATGTCCCTCATATCTTCCCCTCCAAGTTGTGTCTGCCTCCTTGATTTTTGCCCTGCTTTTGCAACAGCTGGGAGGTGAGTTTTGGCCTCTTTTGATCCTTTGCACTTCACTTCATTTTGTCCCAGGCCACTTTCTTGTAATTGCTAAATTTCAAAATTTTCCATTTTTTTGGGATTTTTTTCAGTTGCATTTCTTTTGATCATATCTCCTATCCAGAGTGTTTGTAAGCCTTTCTTTTCAGGGTCGCAAGATTTCGTTTCCCGTCCCGAAAGGAAATTTCATTTCCTTTCGGGACGGGAAACGAAATCTTGCGATTTCAATGGGAATCAATGGGGCAAGCTTTGGTGCAAGTCCCAGCACTTGATGGCATGACATGCCTCTTGATGGTTTTGACTTTGGGAGAGATTTTTTTTTTCTTTTTTTTTTTTTTTAACTATCCATGTCATGTCCCTCATTTCTTCCCCTCCAAGTTGTGTCTGCCTCCTTGATTTTTGCCCTGCTTTTGCAACAGCTGGGAGGTGAGTTTTGGCCTCTTTTGGTCCTTTGCACTGCACCTCATTTTGTCCCAGACCACTTTCTTGTAGTTGCTAAATTTCAAAATTTTCTTTTTTTTCTCCTTCAATTTCATTTCCTTTGATGCTATCTCCATTCCAGAGTGTTCATATGTCCTTCTTATTTGTTTTGGCCTTCAGCGTGGGTCAGTTTTTGAAGCCTTGCTGTATGATGTGCATGTCCCTGCACTTGATGGCATGCCATGCCTTTTGAAGGCTTTGACTGTGGGAGAGATTTTTTTTTCTTTTTTTTTTTTTTTTTTAAGTATCGATGTCATGTCCCTCATATCTTCCCCTCCAAGTTGTGTCTGCCTCCTTGATTTTTGCCCTGCTTTTGCAACAGCTGGGAGGTGAGTTTTGGCCTCTTTTGATCCTTTGCACTTCACTTCATTTTGTCCCAGGCCACTTTCTTGTAATTGCTAAATTTCAAAATTTTCCATTTTTTTGGGATTTTTTTCAGTTGCATTTCTTTTGATCATATCTCCTATCCAGAGTGTTTGTAAGCCTTTCTTTTCAGGGTCGCAAGATTTCGTTTCCCGTCCCGAAAGGAAATTTCATTTCCTTTCGGGACGGGAAACGAAATCTTGCGATTTCAATGGGAATCAATGGGGCAAGCTTTGGTGCAAGTCCCAGCACTTGATGGCATGCCATGCCTCTTGATGGTTTTGACTTTGGGAGAGATTTTTTTTTTCTTTTTTTTTTTTTTTAACTATCCATGTCATGTCCCTCATTTCTTCCCCTCCAAGTTGTGTCTGCCTCCTTGATTTTTGCCCTGCTTTTGCAACAGCTGGGAGGTGAGTTTTGGCCTCTTTTGGTCCTTTGCACTGCACCTCATTTTGTCCCAGACCACTTTCTTGTAGTTGCTAAATTTCAAAATTTTCTTTTTTTTCTCCTTCAATTTCATTTCCCTTGATGCTATCTCCATTCCAGAGTGTTCATATGTCCTTCTTATTTGTTTTGGCCTTCAGCGTGGGACAGTTTTTGAAGCCTTGGTGTATGTAGTGCATGTCCCTGCACTTGATGGCATGCCATGCCTTCTGATGGTTTTGAATTTGGGAGAGTTTTTTTTTTTTTTTTTTTTTTTTAAACTATCGATGTCATGTCCCTCATATCTTCCCCTCCAAGTTGTGTCTGCCTCCTTGATTTTTGCCCTGCTTTTGCAACAGCTGGGAGGTGAGTTTTGGCCTCTTTTGATCCTTTGCACTGCACCTCATTTTGTCCCAGACCACTTTCTTGTAGTTGCTAAATTTCAAAATTTTCTTTTTTTTCTCCTTCAATTTCATTTCCCTTGATGCTATCTCCATTCCAAAGTGGTCCTAAGTCCTTCTTATTTGTTTTGGCCTTCAGCGTGGGTCAGTTTTTGAAGCCTTGGTGTATGTAGTGCATGTCCCTGCACTTGATGGCATGCCATGCCTTCTGATGGTTTTGAATTTGGGAGAGTTTTTTTTTTTTTTTTTTTTTTTTTTTAAACTATCGATGTCATGTCCCTCATATCTTCCCCTCCAAGTTGTGTCTGCCTCCTTGATTTTTGCCCTGCTTTTGCAACAGCTGGGAGGTGAGTTTTGGCCTCTTTTGGTCCTTTGCACTGCACCTCATTTTGTCCCAGACCACTTTCTTGTAGTTGCTAAATTTCAAAATTTTCTTTTTTTTCTCCTTCAATTTCATTTCCCTTGATGCTATCTCCATTCCAAAGTGGTCCTAAGTCCTTCTTATTTGTTTTGGCCTTCAGCGTGGGTCAGTTTTGGAAGTCTTGGTGTATGTTGTGCATGTCCCTGCACTTGATGGCATGCCATGCCTTTTGAAGGCTTTGACTGTGGGACAGATTTTTTTTTCTTTTTTTTTTTTTTTAAGTATCCATGTCATGTCCCTCATATCTTCCCCTCCAAGTTGTGTCTGCCTCCTTGATTTTTGCCCTGCTTTTGCAACAGCTGGGAGGTGAGTTTTGGCCTCTTTTGGTCCTTTGCACTGCACCTCATTTTGTCCCAGACCACTTTCTTGTAGTGTCTAAATTTCAAAATTTTCTTTTTTTTCTCCTTCAATTTCATTTCCCTTGATGCTATCTCCATTCCAAAGTGGTCCTAAGTCCTTCTTATTTGTTTTGGCCTTCAGCGTGGGTCAGTTTTGGAAGCCTTGGTGTATGATGTGCATGTCCCTGCACTTGATGGCATGCCATGCCTTCTGATGGTTTTGAATTTGGGAGTTTTTTTTTTCTTTTTTTTTTTTTTCAAGTATCCATGTCATGTCCCTCATATCTTCCCATCCAAGTTGTGTCTGCCTCCTTGATTTTTGCCCTGCTTTTGCAACAGCTGGGAGGTGAGTTTTGGCCTCTTTTGGTCCTTTGCACTGCACCTCATTTTGTCCCAGACCACTTTCTTGTAGTTGCTAAATTTCAAAATTTTCTTTTTTTTCTCCTTCAATTTCATTTCCCTTGATGCTATCTCCATTCCAAAGTGGTCCTAAGTCCTTCTTATTTGTTTTGGCCTTCAGCGTGGGTCAGTTTTTGAAGCCTTGGTGTATGTTGTGCATGTCCCTGCACTTGATGGCATGCCATGCCTTTTGAAGGCTTTGACTGTGGGAGAGATTTTTTTTTCTTTTTTTTTTTTTTTTTAAGTATCGATGTCATGTCCCTCATATCTTCCCCTCCAAGTTGTGTCTGCCTCCTTGATTTTTGCCCTGCTTTTGCAACAGCTGGGAGGTGAGTTTTGGCCTCTTTTGATCCTTTGCACTTCACTTCATTTTGTCCCAGGCCACTTTCTTGTAATTGCTAAATTTCAAAATTTTCCATTTTTTTGGGATTTTTTTCAGTTGCATTTCTTTTGATCATATCTCCTATCCAGAGTGTTTGTAAGCCTTTCTTTTCAGGGTCGCAAGATTTCGTTTCCCGTCCCGAAAGGAAATTTCATTTCCTTTCGGGACGGGAAACGAAATCTTGCGATTTCAATGGGAATCAATGGGGCAAGCTTTGGTGCAAGTCCCAGCACTTGATGGCATGCCATGCCTCTTGATGGTTTTGACTTTGGGAGAGATTTTTTTTTTCTTTTTTTTTTTTTTTAACTATCCATGTCATGTCCCTCATTTCTTCCCCTCCAAGTTGTGTCTGCCTCCTTGATTTTTGCCCTGCTTTTGCAACAGCTGGGAGGTGAGTTTTGGCCTCTTTTGGTCCTTTGCACTGCACCTCATTTTGTCCCAGACCACTTTCTTGTAGTTGCTAAATTTCAAAATTTTCTTTTTTTTCTCCTTCAATTTCATTTCCCTTGATGCTATCTCCATTCCAAAGTGGTCCTAAGTCCTTCTTATTTGTTTTGGCCTTCAGCGTGGGTCAGTTTTTGAAGCCTTGGTGTATGTAGTGCATGTCCCTGCACTTGATGGCATGCCATGCCTTCTGATGGTTTTGAATTTGGGAGAGTTTTTTTTTTTTTTTTTTTTTTTTTTTAAACTATCGATGTCATGTCCCTCATATCTTCCCCTCCAAGTTGTGTCTGCCTCCTTGATTTTTGCCCTGCTTTTGCAACAGCTGGGAGGTGAGTTTTGGCCTCTTTTGGTCCTTTGCACTGCACCTCATTTTGTCCCAGACCACTTTCTTGTAGTTGCTAAATTTCAAAATTTTCTTTTTTTTCTCCTTCAATTTCATTTCCCTTGATGCTATCTCCATTCCAAAGTGGTCCTAAGTCCTTCTTATTTGTTTTGGCCTTCAGCGTGGGTCAGTTTTGGAAGTCTTGGTGTATGTTGTGCATGTCCCTGCACTTGATGGCATGCCATGCCTTTTGAAGGCTTTGACTGTGGGACAGATTTTTTTTTCTTTTTTTTTTTTTTTAAGTATCCATGTCATGTCCCTCATATCTTCCCCTCCAAGTTGTGTCTGCCTCCTTGATTTTTGCCCTGCTTTTGCAACAGCTGGGAGGTGAGTTTTGGCCTCTTTTGGTCCTTTGCACTGCACCTCATTTTGTCCCAGACCACTTTCTTGTAGTGTCTAAATTTCAAAATTTTCTTTTTTTTCTCCTTCAATTTCATTTCCCTTGATGCTATCTCCATTCCAAAGTGGTCCTAAGTCCTTCTTATTTGTTTTGGCCTTCAGCGTGGGTCAGTTTTGGAAGCCTTGGTGTATGATGTGCATGTCCCTGCACTTGATGGCATGCCATGCCTTCTGATGGTTTTGAATTTGGGAGTTTTTTTTTTCTTTTTTTTTTTTTTCAAGTATCCATGTCATGTCCCTCATATCTTCCCATCCAAGTTGTGTCTGCCTCCTTGATTTTTGCCCTGCTTTTGCAACAGCTGGGAGGTGAGTTTTGGCCTCTTTTGGTCCTTTGCACTGCACCTCATTTTGTCCCAGACCACTTTCTTGTAGTTGCTAAATTTCAAAATTTTCTTTTTTTTCTCCTTCAATTTCATTTCCCTTGATGCTATCTCCATTCCAAAGTGGTCCTAAGTCCTTCTTATTTGTTTTGGCCTTCAGCGTGGGTCAGTTTTGGAAGTCTTGGTGTATGTTGTGCATGTCCCTGCACTTGATGGCATGCCATGCCTTTTGAAGGCTTTGACTGTGGGACAGATTTTTTTTTCTTTTTTTTTTTTTTTAAGTATCCATGTCATGTCCCTCATATCTTCCCCTCCAAGTTGTGTCTGCCTCCTTGATTTTTGCCCTGCTTTTGCAACAGCTGGGAGGTGAGTTTTGGCCTCTTTTGGTCCTTTGCACTGCACCTCATTTTGTCCCAGACCACTTTCTTGTAGTGTCTAAATTTCAAAATTTTCTTTTTTTTCTCCTTCAATTTCATTTCCCTTGATGCTATCTCCATTCCAAAGTGGTCCTAAGTCCTTCTTATTTGTTTTGGCCTTCAGCGTGGGTCAGTTTTGGAAGCCTTGGTGTATGATGTGCATGTCCCTGCACTTGATGGCATGCCATGCCTTCTGATGGTTTTGAATTTGGGAGTTTTTTTTTTCTTTTTTTTTTTTTTCAAGTATCCATGTCATGTCCCTCATATCTTCCCATCCAAGTTGTGTCTGCCTCCTTGATTTTTGCCCTGCTTTTGCAACAGCTGGGAGGTGAGTTTTGGCCTCTTTTGGTCCTTTGCACTGCACCTCATTTTGTCCCAGACCACTTTCTTGTAGTTGCTAAATTTCAAAATTTTCTTTTTTTTCTCCTTCAATTTCATTTCCCTTGATGCTATCTCCATTCCAAAGTGGTCCTAAGTCCTTCTTATTTGTTTTGGCCTTCAGCGTGGGTCAGTTTTTGAAGCCTTGGTGTATGTTGTGCATGTCCCTGCACTTGATGGCATGCCATGCCTTTTGAAGGCTTTGACTGTGGGAGAGATTTTTTTTTCTTTTTTTTTTTTTTTTTTAAGTATCGATGTCATGTCCCTCATATCTTCCCCTCCAAGTTGTGTCTGCCTCCTTGATTTTTGCCCTGCTTTTGCAACAGCTGGGAGGTGAGTTTTGGCCTCTTTTGATCCTTTGCACTTCACTTCATTTTGTCCCAGGCCACTTTCTTGTAATTGCTAAATTTCAAAATTTTCCATTTTTTTGGGATTTTTTTCAGTTGCATTTCTTTTGATCATATCTCCTATCCAGAGTGTTTGTAAGCCTTTCTTTTCAGGGTCGCAAGATTTCGTTTCCCGTCCCGAAAGGAAATTTCATTTCCTTTCGGGACGGGAAACGAAATCTTGCGATTTCAATGGGAATCAATGGGGCAAGCTTTGGTGCAAGTCCCAGCACTTGATGGCATGCCATGCCTCTTGATGGTTTTGACTTTGGGAGAGATTTTTTTTTTCTTTTTTTTTTTTTTTAACTATCCATGTCATGTCCCTCATTTCTTCCCCTCCAAGTTGTGTCTGCCTCCTTGATTTTTGCCCTGCTTTTGCAACAGCTGGGAGGTGAGTTTTGGCCTCTTTTGGTCCTTTGCACTGCACCTCATTTTGTCCCAGACCACTTTCTTGTAGTTGCTAAATTTCAAAATTTTCTTTTTTTTCTCCTTCAATTTCATTTCCCTTGATGCTATCTCCATTCCAAAGTGGTCCTAAGTCCTTCTTATTTGTTTTGGCCTTCAGCGTGGGTCAGTTTTTGAAGCCTTGGTGTATGTAGTGCATGTCCCTGCACTTGATGGCATGCCATGCCTTCTGATGGTTTTGAATTTGGGAGAGTTTTTTTTTTTTTTTTTTTTTTTTTTTAAACTATCGATGTCATGTCCCTCATATCTTCCCCTCCAAGTTGTGTCTGCCTCCTTGATTTTTGCCCTGCTTTTGCAACAGCTGGGAGGTGAGTTTTGGCCTCTTTTGGTCCTTTGCACTGCACCTCATTTTGTCCCAGACCACTTTCTTGTAGTTGCTAAATTTCAAAATTTTCTTTTTTTTCTCCTTCAATTTCATTTCCCTTGATGCTATCTCCATTACAGAGTGTTCATATGTCCTTCTTATTTGTTTTGGCCTTCAGCGTGGGTCAGTTTTTGAAGCCTTGGTGTATGTAGTGCATGTCCCTGCACTTGATGGCATGCCATGCCTTCTGATGGTTTTGAATTTGGGAGAGTTTTTTTTTTTTTTTTTTTTTTTTAAACTATCGATGTCATGTCCCTCATATCTTCCCCTCCAAGTTGTGTCTGCCTCCTTGATTTTTGCCCTGCTTTTGCAACAGCTGGGAGGTGAGTTTTGGCCTCTTTTGGTCCTTTGCACTGCACCTCATTTTGTCCCAGACCACTTTCTTGTAGTTGCTAAATTTCAAAATTTTCTTTTTTTTCTCCTTCAATTTCATTTCCCTTGATGCTATCTCCATTCCAAAGTGGTCCTAAGTCCTTCTTATTTGTTTTGGCCTTCAGCGTGGGTCAGTTTTTGAAGCCTTGGTGTATGTTGTGCATGTCCCTGCACTTGATGGCATGCCATGCCTTCTGATGGTTTTGAATTTGGGAGAGTTTTTTTTTTTTTTTTTTTTTTTTTTAAACTATCGATGTCATGTCCCTCATATCTTCCCCTCCAAGTTGTGTCTGCCTCCTTGATTTTTGCCCTGCTTTTGCAACAGCTGGGAGGTGAGTTTTGGCCTCTTTTGGTCCTTTGCACTGCACCTCATTTTGTCCCAGACCACTTTCTTGTAGTTGCTAAATTTCAAAATTTTCTTTTTTTTCTCCTTCAATTTCATTTCCCTTGATGCTATCTCCATTCCAAAGTGGTCCTAAGTCCTTCTTATTTGTTTTGGCCTTCAGCGTGGGTCAGTTTTGGAAGTCTTGGTGTATGTTGTGCATGTCCCTGCACTTGATGGCATGCCATGCCTTTTGAAGGCTTTGACTGTGGGACAGATTTTTTTTTCTTTTTTTTTTTTTTTAAGTATCCATGTCATGTCCCTCATATCTTCCCCTCCAAGTTGTGTCTGCCTCCTTGATTTTTGCCCTGCTTTTGCAACAGCTGGGAGGTGAGTTTTGGCCTCTTTTGGTCCTTTGCACTGCACCTCATTTTGTCCCAGACCACTTTCTTGTAGTGTCTAAATTTCAAAATTTTCTTTTTTTTCTCCTTCAATTTCATTTCCCTTGATGCTATCTCCATTCCAAAGTGGTCCTAAGTCCTTCTTATTTGTTTTGGCCTTCAGCGTGGGTCAGTTTTGGAAGCCTTGGTGTATGATGTGCATGTCCCTGCACTTGATGGCATGCCATGCCTTCTGATGGTTTTGAATTTGGGAGTTTTTTTTTTCTTTTTTTTTTTTTTCAAGTATCCATGTCATGTCCCTCATATCTTCCCCTCCAAGTTGTGTCTGCCTCCTTGATTTTTGCCCTGCTTTTGCAACAGCTGGGAGGTGAGTTTTGGCCTCTTTTGATCCTTTGCACTTCACTTCATTTTGTCCCAGGCCACTTTCTTGTAATTGCTAAATTTCAAAATTTTCCATTTTTTTGGGATTTTTTTCAGTTGCATTTCTTTTGATCATATCTCCTATCCAGAGTGTTTGTAAGCCTTTCTTTTCAGGGTCGCAAGATTTCGTTTCCCGTCCCGAAAGGAAATTTCATTTCCTTTCGGGACGGGAAACGAAATCTTGCGATTTCAATGGGAATCAATGGGGCAAGCTTTAGTGCAAGTCCCAGCACTTGATGGCATGCCATGCCTTTTGATGGTTTTGACTTTGGGAGATTTTTTTTTTCTTTTTTTTTTTTTTTTTTACGTATCGATATCATGTCCCTCATTTCTTCCCCTCCAAGTTGTGTCTGCCTCCTTGATTTTTGCCCTGCTTTTGCAACAGCTGGGAGGTGAGTTTTGGCCTCTTTTGGTCCTTTGCACTGCACCTCATTTTGTCCCAGACCACTTTCTTGTAGTTGCTAAATTTCAAAATTTTCTTTTTTTTCTCCTTCAATTTCATTTCCTTTGATGCTATCTCCATTCCAGAGTGTTCATATGTCCTTCTTATTTGTTTTGGCCTTCAGCGTGGGTCAGTTTTTGAAGCCTTGCTGTATGATGTGCATGTCCCTGCACTTGATGGCATGCCATGCCTTCTGATGGTTTTGAATTTGGGAGATTTTTTTTTTCTTTTTTTTTTTTTTTTTTACGTATCGATGTCATGTCCCTCATATCTTCCCCTCCAAGTTGTGTCTGCCTCCTTGATTTTTGCCCTGCTTTTGCAACAGCTGGGAGGTGAGTTTTGGCCTCTTTTGATCCTTTGCACTTCACTTCATTTTGTCCCAGGCCACTTTCTTGTAATTGCTAAATTTCAAAATTTTCCATTTTTTTGGGATTTTTTTCAGTTGCATTTCTTTTGATCATATCTCCTATCCAGAGTGTTTGTAAGCCTTTCTTTTCAGGGTCGCAAGATTTCGTTTCCCGTCCCGAAAGGAAATTTCATTTCCTTTCGGGACGGGAAACGAAATCTTGCGATTTCAATGGGAATCAATGGGGCAAGCTTTGGTGCAAGTCCCAGCACTTGATGGCATGACATGCCTCTTGATGGTTTTGACTTTGGGAGAGATTTTTTTTTTCTTTTTTTTTTTTTTTAACTATCCATGTCATGTCCCTCATTTCTTCCCCTCCAAGTTGTGTCTGCCTCCTTGATTTTTGCCCTGCTTTTGCAACAGCTGGGAGGTGAGTTTTGGCCTCTTTTGGTCCTTTGCACTGCACCTCATTTTGTCCCAGACCACTTTCTTGTAGTTGCTAAATTTCAAAATTTTCTTTTTTTTCTCCTTCAATTTCATTTCCTTTGATGCTATCTCCATTCCAGAGTGTTCATATGTCCTTCTTATTTGTTTTGGCCTTCAGCGTGGGTCAGTTTTTGAAGCCTTGCTGTATGATGTGCATGTCCCTGCACTTGATGGCATGCCATGCCTTTTGAAGGCTTTGACTGTGGGAGAGATTTTTTTTTCTTTTTTTTTTTTTTTTTTAAGTATCGATGTCATGTCCCTCATATCTTCCCCTCCAAGTTGTGTCTGCCTCCTTGATTTTTGCCCTGCTTTTGCAACAGCTGGGAGGTGAGTTTTGGCCTCTTTTGATCCTTTGCACTTCACTTCATTTTGTCCCAGGCCACTTTCTTGTAATTGCTAAATTTCAAAATTTTCCATTTTTTTGGGATTTTTTTCAGTTGCATTTCTTTTGATCATATCTCCTATCCAGAGTGTTTGTAAGCCTTTCTTTTCAGGGTCGCAAGATTTCGTTTCCCGTCCCGAAAGGAAATTTCATTTCCTTTCGGGACGGGAAACGAAATCTTGCGATTTCAATGGGAATCAATGGGGCAAGCTTTGGTGCAAGTCCCAGCACTTGATGGCATGCCATGCCTCTTGATGGTTTTGACTTTGGGAGAGATTTTTTTTTTCTTTTTTTTTTTTTTTAACTATCCATGTCATGTCCCTCATTTCTTCCCCTCCAAGTTGTGTCTGCCTCCTTGATTTTTGCCCTGCTTTTGCAACAGCTGGGAGGTGAGTTTTGGCCTCTTTTGGTCCTTTGCACTGCACCTCATTTTGTCCCAGACCACTTTCTTGTAGTTGCTAAATTTCAAAATTTTCTTTTTTTTCTCCTTCAATTTCATTTCCCTTGATGCTATCTCCATTCCAGAGTGTTCATATGTCCTTCTTATTTGTTTTGGCCTTCAGCGTGGGACAGTTTTTGAAGCCTTGGTGTATGTAGTGCATGTCCCTGCACTTGATGGCATGCCATGCCTTCTGATGGTTTTGAATTTGGGAGAGTTTTTTTTTTTTTTTTTTTTTTTTAAACTATCGATGTCATGTCCCTCATATCTTCCCCTCCAAGTTGTGTCTGCCTCCTTGATTTTTGCCCTGCTTTTGCAACAGCTGGGAGGTGAGTTTTGGCCTCTTTTGATCCTTTGCACTGCACCTCATTTTGTCCCAGACCACTTTCTTGTAGTTGCTAAATTTCAAAATTTTCTTTTTTTTCTCCTTCAATTTCATTTCCCTTGATGCTATCTCCATTCCAAAGTGGTCCTAAGTCCTTCTTATTTGTTTTGGCCTTCAGCGTGGGTCAGTTTTTGAAGCCTTGGTGTATGTAGTGCATGTCCCTGCACTTGATGGCATGCCATGCCTTCTGATGGTTTTGAATTTGGGAGAGTTTTTTTTTTTTTTTTTTTTTTTTTTTAAACTATCGATGTCATGTCCCTCATATCTTCCCCTCCAAGTTGTGTCTGCCTCCTTGATTTTTGCCCTGCTTTTGCAACAGCTGGGAGGTGAGTTTTGGCCTCTTTTGGTCCTTTGCACTGCACCTCATTTTGTCCCAGACCACTTTCTTGTAGTTGCTAAATTTCAAAATTTTCTTTTTTTTCTCCTTCAATTTCATTTCCCTTGATGCTATCTCCATTCCAAAGTGGTCCTAAGTCCTTCTTATTTGTTTTGGCCTTCAGCGTGGGTCAGTTTTGGAAGCCTTGGTGTATGATGTGCATGTCCCTGCACTTGATGGCATGCCATGCCTTCTGATGGTTTTGAATTTGGGAGTTTTTTTTTTCTTTTTTTTTTTTTTCAAGTATCCATGTCATGTCCCTCATATCTTCCCCTCCAAGTTGTGTCTGCCTCCTTGATTTTTGCCCTGCTTTTGCAACAGCTGGGAGGTGAGTTTTGGCCTCTTTTGATCCTTTGCACTTCACTTCATTTTGTCCCAGGCCACTTTCTTGTAATTGCTAAATTTCAAAATTTTCCATTTTTTTGGGATTTTTTTCAGTTGCATTTCTTTTGATCATATCTCCTATCCAGAGTGTTTGTAAGCCTTTCTTTTCAGGGTCGCAAGATTTCGTTTCCCGTCCCGAAAGGAAATTTCATTTCCTTTCGGGACGGGAAACGAAATCTTGCGATTTCAATGGGAATCAATGGGGCAAGCTTTAGTGCAAGTCCCAGCACTTGATGGCATGCCATGCCTTTTGATGGTTTTGACTTTGGGAGATTTTTTTTTTCTTTTTTTTTTTTTTTTTTACGTATCGATATCATGTCCCTCATTTCTTCCCCTCCAAGTTGTGTCTGCCTCCTTGATTTTTGCCCTGCTTTTGCAACAGCTGGGAGGTGAGTTTTGGCCTCTTTTGGTCCTTTGCACTGCACCTCATTTTGTCCCAGACCACTTTCTTGTAGTTGCTAAATTTCAAAATTTTCTTTTTTTTCTCCTTCAATTTCATTTCCTTTGATGCTATCTCCATTCCAGAGTGTTCATATGTCCTTCTTATTTGTTTTGGCCTTCAGCGTGGGTCAGTTTTTGAAGCCTTGCTGTATGATGTGCATGTCCCTGCACTTGATGGCATGCCATGCCTTCTGATGGTTTTGAATTTGGGAGATTTTTTTTTTCTTTTTTTTTTTTTTTTTTACGTATCGATGTCATGTCCCTCATATCTTCCCCTCCAAGTTGTGTCTGCCTCCTTGATTTTTGCCCTGCTTTTGCAACAGCTGGGAGGTGAGTTTTGGCCTCTTTTGATCCTTTGCACTTCACTTCATTTTGTCCCAGGCCACTTTCTTGTAATTGCTAAATTTCAAAATTTTCCATTTTTTTGGGATTTTTTTCAGTTGCATTTCTTTTGATCATATCTCCTATCCAGAGTGTTTGTAAGCCTTTCTTTTCAGGGTCGCAAGATTTCGTTTCCCGTCCCGAAAGGAAATTTCATTTCCTTTCGGGACGGGAAACGAAATCTTGCGATTTCAATGGGAATCAATGGGGCAAGCTTTGGTGCAAGTCCCAGCACTTGATGGCATGACATGCCTCTTGATGGTTTTGACTTTGGGAGAGATTTTTTTTTTCTTTTTTTTTTTTTTTAACTATCCATGTCATGTCCCTCATTTCTTCCCCTCCAAGTTGTGTCTGCCTCCTTGATTTTTGCCCTGCTTTTGCAACAGCTGGGAGGTGAGTTTTGGCCTCTTTTGGTCCTTTGCACTGCACCTCATTTTGTCCCAGACCACTTTCTTGTAGTTGCTAAATTTCAAAATTTTCTTTTTTTTCTCCTTCAATTTCATTTCCTTTGATGCTATCTCCATTCCAGAGTGTTCATATGTCCTTCTTATTTGTTTTGGCCTTCAGCGTGGGTCAGTTTTTGAAGCCTTGCTGTATGATGTGCATGTCCCTGCACTTGATGGCATGCCATGCCTTTTGAAGGCTTTGACTGTGGGAGAGATTTTTTTTTCTTTTTTTTTTTTTTTTTTAAGTATCGATGTCATGTCCCTCATATCTTCCCCTCCAAGTTGTGTCTGCCTCCTTGATTTTTGCCCTGCTTTTGCAACAGCTGGGAGGTGAGTTTTGGCCTCTTTTGATCCTTTGCACTTCACTTCATTTTGTCCCAGGCCACTTTCTTGTAATTGCTAAATTTCAAAATTTTCCATTTTTTTGGGATTTTTTTCAGTTGCATTTCTTTTGATCATATCTCCTATCCAGAGTGTTTGTAAGCCTTTCTTTTCAGGGTCGCAAGATTTCGTTTCCCGTCCCGAAAGGAAATTTCATTTCCTTTCGGGACGGGAAACGAAATCTTGCGATTTCAATGGGAATCAATGGGGCAAGCTTTGGTGCAAGTCCCAGCACTTGATGGCATGCCATGCCTCTTGATGGTTTTGACTTTGGGAGAGATTTTTTTTTTCTTTTTTTTTTTTTTTAACTATCCATGTCATGTCCCTCATTTCTTCCCCTCCAAGTTGTGTCTGCCTCCTTGATTTTTGCCCTGCTTTTGCAACAGCTGGGAGGTGAGTTTTGGCCTCTTTTGGTCCTTTGCACTGCACCTCATTTTGTCCCAGACCACTTTCTTGTAGTTGCTAAATTTCAAAATTTTCTTTTTTTTCTCCTTCAATTTCATTTCCCTTGATGCTATCTCCATTCCAGAGTGTTCATATGTCCTTCTTATTTGTTTTGGCCTTCAGCGTGGGACAGTTTTTGAAGCCTTGGTGTATGTAGTGCATGTCCCTGCACTTGATGGCATGCCATGCCTTCTGATGGTTTTGAATTTGGGAGAGTTTTTTTTTTTTTTTTTTTTTTTTAAACTATCGATGTCATGTCCCTCATATCTTCCCCTCCAAGTTGTGTCTGCCTCCTTGATTTTTGCCCTGCTTTTGCAACAGCTGGGAGGTGAGTTTTGGCCTCTTTTGATCCTTTGCACTGCACCTCATTTTGTCCCAGACCACTTTCTTGTAGTTGCTAAATTTCAAAATTTTCTTTTTTTTCTCCTTCAATTTCATTTCCCTTGATGCTATCTCCATTCCAAAGTGGTCCTAAGTCCTTCTTATTTGTTTTGGCCTTCAGCGTGGGTCAGTTTTTGAAGCCTTGGTGTATGTAGTGCATGTCCCTGCACTTGATGGCATGCCATGCCTTCTGATGGTTTTGAATTTGGGAGAGTTTTTTTTTTTTTTTTTTTTTTTTTTTAAACTATCGATGTCATGTCCCTCATATCTTCCCCTCCAAGTTGTGTCTGCCTCCTTGATTTTTGCCCTGCTTTTGCAACAGCTGGGAGGTGAGTTTTGGCCTCTTTTGGTCCTTTGCACTGCACCTCATTTTGTCCCAGACCACTTTCTTGTAGTTGCTAAATTTCAAAATTTTCTTTTTTTTCTCCTTCAATTTCATTTCCCTTGATGCTATCTCCATTCCAAAGTGGTCCTAAGTCCTTCTTATTTGTTTTGGCCTTCAGCGTGGGTCAGTTTTGGAAGTCTTGGTGTATGTTGTGCATGTCCCTGCACTTGATGGCATGCCATGCCTTTTGAAGGCTTTGACTGTGGGACAGATTTTTTTTTCTTTTTTTTTTTTTTTAAGTATCCATGTCATGTCCCTCATATCTTCCCCTCCAAGTTGTGTCTGCCTCCTTGATTTTTGCCCTGCTTTTGCAACAGCTGGGAGGTGAGTTTTGGCCTCTTTTGGTCCTTTGCACTGCACCTCATTTTGTCCCAGACCACTTTCTTGTAGTGTCTAAATTTCAAAATTTTCTTTTTTTTCTCCTTCAATTTCATTTCCCTTGATGCTATCTCCATTCCAAAGTGGTCCTAAGTCCTTCTTATTTGTTTTGGCCTTCAGCGTGGGTCAGTTTTGGAAGCCTTGGTGTATGATGTGCATGTCCCTGCACTTGATGGCATGCCATGCCTTCTGATGGTTTTGAATTTGGGAGTTTTTTTTTTCTTTTTTTTTTTTTTCAAGTATCCATGTCATGTCCCTCATATCTTCCCATCCAAGTTGTGTCTGCCTCCTTGATTTTTGCCCTGCTTTTGCAACAGCTGGGAGGTGAGTTTTGGCCTCTTTTGGTCCTTTGCACTGCACCTCATTTTGTCCCAGACCACTTTCTTGTAGTTGCTAAATTTCAAAATTTTCTTTTTTTTCTCCTTCAATTTCATTTCCCTTGATGCTATCTCCATTCCAAAGTGGTCCTAAGTCCTTCTTATTTGTTTTGGCCTTCAGCGTGGGTCAGTTTTTGAAGCCTTGGTGTATGTTGTGCATGTCCCTGCACTTGATGGCATGCCATGCCTTTTGAAGGCTTTGACTGTGGGAGAGATTTTTTTTTCTTTTTTTTTTTTTTTTTAAGTATCGATGTCATGTCCCTCATATCTTCCCCTCCAAGTTGTGTCTGCCTCCTTGATTTTTGCCCTGCTTTTGCAACAGCTGGGAGGTGAGTTTTGGCCTCTTTTGATCCTTTGCACTTCACTTCATTTTGTCCCAGGCCACTTTCTTGTAATTGCTAAATTTCAAAATTTTCCATTTTTTTGGGATTTTTTTCAGTTGCATTTCTTTTGATCATATCTCCTATCCAGAGTGTTTGTAAGCCTTTCTTTTCAGGGTCGCAAGATTTCGTTTCCCGTCCCGAAAGGAAATTTCATTTCCTTTCGGGACGGGAAACGAAATCTTGCGATTTCAATGGGAATCAATGGGGCAAGCTTTGGTGCAAGTCCCAGCACTTGATGGCATGCCATGCCTCTTGATGGTTTTGACTTTGGGAGAGATTTTTTTTTTCTTTTTTTTTTTTTTTAACTATCCATGTCATGTCCCTCATTTCTTCCCCTCCAAGTTGTGTCTGCCTCCTTGATTTTTGCCCTGCTTTTGCAACAGCTGGGAGGTGAGTTTTGGCCTCTTTTGGTCCTTTGCACTGCACCTCATTTTGTCCCAGACCACTTTCTTGTAGTTGCTAAATTTCAAAATTTTCTTTTTTTTCTCCTTCAATTTCATTTCCCTTGATGCTATCTCCATTCCAAAGTGGTCCTAAGTCCTTCTTATTTGTTTTGGCCTTCAGCGTGGGTCAGTTTTTGAAGCCTTGGTGTATGTAGTGCATGTCCCTGCACTTGATGGCATGCCATGCCTTCTGATGGTTTTGAATTTGGGAGAGTTTTTTTTTTTTTTTTTTTTTTTTTTTAAACTATCGATGTCATGTCCCTCATATCTTCCCCTCCAAGTTGTGTCTGCCTCCTTGATTTTTGCCCTGCTTTTGCAACAGCTGGGAGGTGAGTTTTGGCCTCTTTTGGTCCTTTGCACTGCACCTCATTTTGTCCCAGACCACTTTCTTGTAGTTGCTAAATTTCAAAATTTTCTTTTTTTTCTCCTTCAATTTCATTTCCCTTGATGCTATCTCCATTCCAAAGTGGTCCTAAGTCCTTCTTATTTGTTTTGGCCTTCAGCGTGGGTCAGTTTTGGAAGTCTTGGTGTATGTTGTGCATGTCCCTGCACTTGATGGCATGCCATGCCTTTTGAAGGCTTTGACTGTGGGACAGATTTTTTTTTCTTTTTTTTTTTTTTTAAGTATCCATGTCATGTCCCTCATATCTTCCCCTCCAAGTTGTGTCTGCCTCCTTGATTTTTGCCCTGCTTTTGCAACAGCTGGGAGGTGAGTTTTGGCCTCTTTTGGTCCTTTGCACTGCACCTCATTTTGTCCCAGACCACTTTCTTGTAGTGTCTAAATTTCAAAATTTTCTTTTTTTTCTCCTTCAATTTCATTTCCCTTGATGCTATCTCCATTCCAAAGTGGTCCTAAGTCCTTCTTATTTGTTTTGGCCTTCAGCGTGGGTCAGTTTTGGAAGCCTTGGTGTATGATGTGCATGTCCCTGCACTTGATGGCATGCCATGCCTTCTGATGGTTTTGAATTTGGGAGTTTTTTTTTTCTTTTTTTTTTTTTTCAAGTATCCATGTCATGTCCCTCATATCTTCCCATCCAAGTTGTGTCTGCCTCCTTGATTTTTGCCCTGCTTTTGCAACAGCTGGGAGGTGAGTTTTGGCCTCTTTTGGTCCTTTGCACTGCACCTCATTTTGTCCCAGACCACTTTCTTGTAGTTGCTAAATTTCAAAATTTTCTTTTTTTTCTCCTTCAATTTCATTTCCCTTGATGCTATCTCCATTCCAAAGTGGTCCTAAGTCCTTCTTATTTGTTTTGGCCTTCAGCGTGGGTCAGTTTTGGAAGTCTTGGTGTATGTTGTGCATGTCCCTGCACTTGATGGCATGCCATGCCTTTTGAAGGCTTTGACTGTGGGACAGATTTTTTTTTCTTTTTTTTTTTTTTTAAGTATCCATGTCATGTCCCTCATATCTTCCCCTCCAAGTTGTGTCTGCCTCCTTGATTTTTGCCCTGCTTTTGCAACAGCTGGGAGGTGAGTTTTGGCCTCTTTTGGTCCTTTGCACTGCACCTCATTTTGTCCCAGACCACTTTCTTGTAGTGTCTAAATTTCAAAATTTTCTTTTTTTTCTCCTTCAATTTCATTTCCCTTGATGCTATCTCCATTCCAAAGTGGTCCTAAGTCCTTCTTATTTGTTTTGGCCTTCAGCGTGGGTCAGTTTTGGAAGCCTTGGTGTATGATGTGCATGTCCCTGCACTTGATGGCATGCCATGCCTTCTGATGGTTTTGAATTTGGGAGTTTTTTTTTTCTTTTTTTTTTTTTTCAAGTATCCATGTCATGTCCCTCATATCTTCCCATCCAAGTTGTGTCTGCCTCCTTGATTTTTGCCCTGCTTTTGCAACAGCTGGGAGGTGAGTTTTGGCCTCTTTTGGTCCTTTGCACTGCACCTCATTTTGTCCCAGACCACTTTCTTGTAGTTGCTAAATTTCAAAATTTTCTTTTTTTTCTCCTTCAATTTCATTTCCCTTGATGCTATCTCCATTCCAAAGTGGTCCTAAGTCCTTCTTATTTGTTTTGGCCTTCAGCGTGGGTCAGTTTTTGAAGCCTTGGTGTATGTTGTGCATGTCCCTGCACTTGATGGCATGCCATGCCTTTTGAAGGCTTTGACTGTGGGAGAGATTTTTTTTTCTTTTTTTTTTTTTTTTTTAAGTATCGATGTCATGTCCCTCATATCTTCCCCTCCAAGTTGTGTCTGCCTCCTTGATTTTTGCCCTGCTTTTGCAACAGCTGGGAGGTGAGTTTTGGCCTCTTTTGATCCTTTGCACTTCACTTCATTTTGTCCCAGGCCACTTTCTTGTAATTGCTAAATTTCAAAATTTTCCATTTTTTTGGGATTTTTTTCAGTTGCATTTCTTTTGATCATATCTCCTATCCAGAGTGTTTGTAAGCCTTTCTTTTCAGGGTCGCAAGATTTCGTTTCCCGTCCCGAAAGGAAATTTCATTTCCTTTCGGGACGGGAAACGAAATCTTGCGATTTCAATGGGAATCAATGGGGCAAGCTTTGGTGCAAGTCCCAGCACTTGATGGCATGCCATGCCTCTTGATGGTTTTGACTTTGGGAGAGATTTTTTTTTTCTTTTTTTTTTTTTTTAACTATCCATGTCATGTCCCTCATTTCTTCCCCTCCAAGTTGTGTCTGCCTCCTTGATTTTTGCCCTGCTTTTGCAACAGCTGGGAGGTGAGTTTTGGCCTCTTTTGGTCCTTTGCACTGCACCTCATTTTGTCCCAGACCACTTTCTTGTAGTTGCTAAATTTCAAAATTTTCTTTTTTTTCTCCTTCAATTTCATTTCCCTTGATGCTATCTCCATTCCAAAGTGGTCCTAAGTCCTTCTTATTTGTTTTGGCCTTCAGCGTGGGTCAGTTTTTGAAGCCTTGGTGTATGTAGTGCATGTCCCTGCACTTGATGGCATGCCATGCCTTCTGATGGTTTTGAATTTGGGAGAGTTTTTTTTTTTTTTTTTTTTTTTTTTTAAACTATCGATGTCATGTCCCTCATATCTTCCCCTCCAAGTTGTGTCTGCCTCCTTGATTTTTGCCCTGCTTTTGCAACAGCTGGGAGGTGAGTTTTGGCCTCTTTTGGTCCTTTGCACTGCACCTCATTTTGTCCCAGACCACTTTCTTGTAGTTGCTAAATTTCAAAATTTTCTTTTTTTTCTCCTTCAATTTCATTTCCCTTGATGCTATCTCCATTCCAAAGTGGTCCTAAGTCCTTCTTATTTGTTTTGGCCTTCAGCGTGGGTCAGTTTTTGAAGCCTTGGTGTATGTAGTGCATGTCCCTGCACTTGATGGCATGCCATGCCTTCTGATGGTTTTGAATTTGGGAGAGTTTTTTTTTTTTTTTTTTTTTTTTTTTAAACTATCGATGTCATGTCCCTCATATCTTCCCCTCCAAGTTGTGTCTGCCTCCTTGATTTTTGCCCTGCTTTTGCAACAGCTGGGAGGTGAGTTTTGGCCTCTTTTGGTCCTTTGCACTGCACCTCATTTTGTCCCAGACCACTTTCTTGTAGTTGCTAAATTTCAAAATTTTCTTTTTTTTCTCCTTCAATTTCATTTCCCTTGATGCTATCTCCATTCCAAAGTGGTCCTAAGTCCTTCTTATTTGTTTTGGCCTTCAGCGTGGGTCAGTTTTGGAAGTCTTGGTGTATGTTGTGCATGTCCCTGCACTTGATGGCATGCCATGCCTTTTGAAGGCTTTGACTGTGGGACAGATTTTTTTTTCTTTTTTTTTTTTTTTAAGTATCCATGTCATGTCCCTCATATCTTCCCCTCCAAGTTGTGTCTGCCTCCTTGATTTTTGCCCTGCTTTTGCAACAGCTGGGAGGTGAGTTTTGGCCTCTTTTGGTCCTTTGCACTGCACCTCATTTTGTCCCAGACCACTTTCTTGTAGTGTCTAAATTTCAAAATTTTCTTTTTTTTCTCCTTCAATTTCATTTCCCTTGATGCTATCTCCATTCCAAAGTGGTCCTAAGTCCTTCTTATTTGTTTTGGCCTTCAGCGTGGGTCAGTTTTGGAAGCCTTGGTGTATGATGTGCATGTCCCTGCACTTGATGGCATGCCATGCCTTCTGATGGTTTTGAATTTGGGAGTTTTTTTTTTCTTTTTTTTTTTTTTCAAGTATCCATGTCATGTCCCTCATATCTTCCCATCCAAGTTGTGTCTGCCTCCTTGATTTTTGCCCTGCTTTTGCAACAGCTGGGAGGTGAGTTTTGGCCTCTTTTGGTCCTTTGCACTGCACCTCATTTTGTCCCAGACCACTTTCTTGTAGTTGCTAAATTTCAAAATTTTCTTTTTTTTCTCCTTCAATTTCATTTCCCTTGATGCTATCTCCATTCCAAAGTGGTCCTAAGTCCTTCTTATTTGTTTTGGCCTTCAGCGTGGGTCAGTTTTTGAAGCCTTGGTGTATGTTGTGCATGTCCCTGCACTTGATGGCATGCCATGCCTTTTGAAGTCTTTGACTGTGGGAGAGATTTTTTTTTCTTTTTTTTTTTTTTTTTAAGTATCGATGTCATGTCCCTCATATCTTCCCCTCCAAGTTGTGTCTGCCTCCTTGATTTTTGCCCTGCTTTTGCAACAGCTGGGAGGTGAGTTTTGGCCTCTTTTGATCCTTTGCACTTCACTTCATTTTGTCCCAGGCCACTTTCTTGTAATTGCTAAATTTCAAAATTTTCCATTTTTTTGGGATTTTTTTCAGTTGCATTTCTTTTGATCATATCTCCTATCCAGAGTGTTTGTAAGCCTTTCTTTTCAGGGTCGCAAGATTTCGTTTCCCGTCCCGAAAGGAAATTTCATTTCCTTTCGGGACGGGAAACGAAATCTTGCGATTTCAATGGGAATCAATGGGGCAAGCTTTGGTGCAAGTCCCAGCACTTGATGGCATGCCATGCCTCTTGATGGTTTTGACTTTGGGAGAGATTTTTTTTTTCTTTTTTTTTTTTTTTAACTATCCATGTCATGTCCCTCATATCTTCCCCTCCAAGTTGTGTCTGCCTCCTTGATTTTTGCCCTGCTTTTGCAACAGCTGGGAGGTGAGTTTTGGCCTCTTTTGGTCCTTTGCACTGCACCTCATTTTGTCCCAGACCACTTTCTTGTAGTTGCTAAATTTCAAAATTTTCTTTTTTTTCTCCTTCAATTTCATTTCCCTTGATGCTATCTCCATTCCAAAGTGGTCCTAAGTCCTTCTTATTTGTTTTGGCCTTCAGCGTGGGTCAGTTTTTGAAGCCTTGGTGTATGTAGTGCATGTCCCTGCACTTGATGGCATGCCATGCCTTCTGATGGTTTTGAATTTGGGAGAGTTTTTTTTTTTTTTTTTTTTTTTTTTTTAAACTATCGATGTCATGTCCCTCATATCTTCCCCTCCAAGTTGTGTCTGCCTCCTTGATTTTTGCCCTGCTTTTGCAACAGCTGGGAGGTGAGTTTTGGCCTCTTTTGGTCCTTTGCACTGCACCTCATTTTGTCCCAGACCACTTTCTTGTAGTTGCTAAATTTCAAAATTTTCTTTTTTTTCTCCTTCAATTTCATTTCCCTTGATGCTATCTCCATTCCAAAGTGGTCCTAAGTCCTTCTTATTTGTTTTGGCCTTCAGCGTGGGTCAGTTTTTGAAGCCTTGGTGTATGTAGTGCATGTCCCTGCACTTGATGGCATGCCATGCCTTCTGATGGTTTTGAATTTGGGAGAGTTTTTTTTTTTTTTTTTTTTTTTTTTTAAACTATCGATGTCATGTCCCTCATATCTTCCCCTCCAAGTTGTGTCTGCCTCCTTGATTTTTGCCCTGCTTTTGCAACAGCTGGGAGGTGAGTTTTGGCCTCTTTTGGTCCTTTGCACTGCACCTCATTTTGTCCCAGACCACTTTCTTGTAGTTGCTAAATTTCAAAATTTTCTTTTTTTTCTCCTTCAATTTCATTTCCCTTGATGCTATCTCCATTCCAAAGTGGTCCTAAGTCCTTCTTATTTGTTTTGGCCTTCAGCGTGGGTCAGTTTTGGAAGTCTTGGTGTATGTTGTGCATGTCCCTGCACTTGATGGCATGCCATGCCTTTTGAAGGCTTTGACTGTGGGACAGATTTTTTTTTCTTTTTTTTTTTTTTTAAGTATCCATGTCATGTCCCTCATATCTTCCCCTCCAAGTTGTGTCTGCCTCCTTGATTTTTGCCCTGCTTTTGCAACAGCTGGGAGGTGAGTTTTGGCCTCTTTTGGTCCTTTGCACTGCACCTCATTTTGTCCCAGACCACTTTCTTGTAGTGTCTAAATTTCAAAATTTTCTTTTTTTTCTCCTTCAATTTCATTTCCCTTGATGCTATCTCCATTCCAAAGTGGTCCTAAGTCCTTCTTATTTGTTTTGGCCTTCAGCGTGGGTCAGTTTTGGAAGCCTTGGTGTATGATGTGCATGTCCCTGCACTTGATGGCATGCCATGCCTTCTGATGGTTTTGAATTTGGGAGTTTTTTTTTTCTTTTTTTTTTTTTTCAAGTATCCATGTCATGTCCCTCATATCTTCCCATCCAAGTTGTGTCTGCCTCCTTGATTTTTGCCCTGCTTTTGCAACAGCTGGGAGGTGAGTTTTGGCCTCTTTTGGTCCTTTGCACTGCACCTCATTTTGTCCCAGACCACTTTCTTGTAGTTGCTAAATTTCAAAATTTTCTTTTTTTTCTCCTTCAATTTCATTTCCCTTGATGCTATCTCCATTCCAAAGTGGTCCTAAGTCCTTCTTATTTGTTTTGGCCTTCAGCGTGGGTCAGTTTTTGAAGCCTTGGTGTATGTTGTGCATGTCCCTGCACTTGATGGCATGCCATGCCTTTTGAAGTCTTTGACTGTGGGAGAGATTTTTTTTTCTTTTTTTTTTTTTTTTTAAGTATCGATGTCATGTCCCTCATATCTTCCCCTCCAAGTTGTGTCTGCCTCCTTGATTTTTGCCCTGCTTTTGCAACAGCTGGGAGGTGAGTTTTGGCCTCTTTTGATCCTTTGCACTTCACTTCATTTTGTCCCAGGCCACTTTCTTGTAATTGCTAAATTTCAAAATTTTCCATTTTTTTGGGATTTTTTTCAGTTGCATTTCTTTTGATCATATCTCCTATCCAGAGTGTTTGTAAGCCTTTCTTTTCAGGGTCGCAAGATTTCGTTTCCCGTCCCGAAAGGAAATTTCATTTCCTTTCGGGACGGGAAACGAAATCTTGCGATTTCAATGGGAATCAATGGGGCAAGCTTTGGTGCAAGTCCCAGCACTTGATGGCATGCCATGCCTTTTGATGGTTTTGACTTTGGGAGAGATTTTTTTTTTCTTTTTTTTTTTTTTTTAAGTATCGATGTCATGTCCCTCATATCTTCCCCTCCAAGTTGTGTCTGCCTCCTTGATTTTTGCCCTGCTTTTGCAACAGCTGGGAGGTGAGTTTTGGCCTCTTTTGATCCTTTGCACTGCACCTCATTTTGTCCCAGACCACTTTCTTGTAGTTGCGAAATTTCAAAATTTTCTTTTTTTTCTCCTTCAATTTCATTTCCCTTGATGCTATCTCCATTCCAGAGTGTTCATATGTCCTTCTTATTTGTTTTGGCCTTCAGCGTGGGTCAGTTTTGGAAGCCTTGGTGTATGTTGTACATGTCCCTGCACTTGATGGCATGCCATGCCTTCTGATGGTTTTGAATTTGGGAGTTTTTTTTTTCTTTTTTTTTTTTTTTTAAGTATCGATGTCATGTCCCTCATATCTTCCCCTCCAAGTTGTGTCTGCCTCCTTGATTTTTGCCCTGCTTTTGCAACAGCTGGGAGGTGAGTTTTGGCCTCTTTTGATCCTTTGCACTTCACTTCATTTTGTCCCAGGCCACTTTCTTGTAATTGCTAAATTTCAAAATTTTCCATTTTTTTGGGATTTTTTTCAGTTGCATTTCTTTTGATCATATCTCCTATCCAGAGTGTTTGTAAGCCTTTCTTTTCAGGGTCGCAAGATTTCGTTTCCCGTCCCGAAAGGAAATTATTTCCTTTCGGGACGGGAAACGAAATCTTGCGATTTCAATGGGAATCAATGGGGCAAGCTTTGGTGCAAGTCCCAGCACTTGATGGCATGCCATGCCTTCTGATGGTTTTGAATTTGGGAGATTTTTTTTTTCTTTTTTTTTTTTTTTTAAGTATCCATGTCATGTCCCTCATATCTTCCCCTCCAAGTTGTGTCTGCCTCCTTGATTTTTGCCCTGCTTTTGCAACAGCTGGGAGGTGAGTTTTGGCCTCTTTTGGTCCTTTGCACTGCACCTCATTTTGTCCCAGACCACTTTCTTGTAGTTGCTAAATTTCAAAATTTTCTTTTTTTTCTCCTTCAATTTCATTTCCCTTGATGCTATCTCCATTCCAAAGTGGTCCTAAGTCCTTCTTATTTGTTTTGGCCTTCAGCGTGGGTCAGTTTTTGAAGCCTTGGTGTATGTTGTGCATGTCCCTGCACTTGATGGCATGCCATGCCTTTTGAAGGCTTTGACTGTGGGAGAGATTTTTTTTTCTTTTTTTTTTTTTTTTTTAAGTATCGATGTCATGTCCCTCATATCTTCCCCTCCAAGTTGTGTCTGCCTCCTTGATTTTTGCCCTGCTTTTGCAACAGCTGGGAGGTGAGTTTTGGCCTCTTTTGGTCCTTTGCACTTAACTTCATTTTGTCCCAGACCACTTTCTTGTAATTGCTAAATTTCAAAATTTTCTTTTTTTTCTCCTTCAATTTCATTTCCCTTGATGCTATCTCCATTCCAGAGTGTTCATATGTCCTTCTTATTTGTTTTGGCCTTCAGCGTGGGTCAGTTTTGGAAGCCTTGGTGTATGTTGTACATGTCCCTGCACTTGATGGCATGCCATGCCTTCTGATGGTTTTGAAATTGGGAGTTTTTTTTTTCTTTTTTTTTTTTTTCAAGTATCCATGTCATGTCCCTCATATCTTCCCATCCAAGTTGTGTCTGCCTCCTTGATTTTTGCCCTGCTTTTGCAACAGCTGGGAGGTGAGTTTTGGCCTCTTTTGGTCCTTTGCACTGCACCTCATTTTGTCCCAGACCACTTTCTTGTAGTTGCTAAATTTCAAAATTTTCTTTTTTTTCTCCTTCAATTTCATTTCCCTTGATGCTATCTCCATTCCAAAGTGGTCCTAAGTCCTTCTTATTTGTTTTGGCCTTCAGCGTGGGTCAGTTTTTGAAGCCTTGGTGTATGTTGTGCATGTCCCTGCACTTGATGGCATGCCATGCCTTTTGAAGGCTTTGACTGTGGGAGAGATTTTTTTTTCTTTTTTTTTTTTTTTTAAGTATCGATGTCATGTCCCTCATATCTTCCCCTCCAAGTTGTGTCTGCCTCCTTGATTTTTGCCCTGCTTTTGCAACAGCTGGGAGGTGAGTTTTGGCCTCTTTTGGTCCTTTGCACTTAACTTCATTTTGTCCCAGGCCACTTTCTTGTAATTGCTAAATTTCAAAATTTTCCATTTTTTTGGGATTTTTTTCAGTTGCATTTCTTTTGATCATATCTCCTATCCAGAGTGTTTGTAAGCCTTTCTTTTCAGGGTCGCAAGATTTCGTTTCCCGTCCCGAAATGAAATTTCATTTCCTTTCGGGACGGGAAACGAAATCTTGCGATTTCAATGGGAATCAATGGGGCAAGCTTTGGTGCAAGTCCCAGCACTTGATGGCATGCCATGCCTTTTGATGGTTTTGACTTTGGGAGAGATTTTTTTTTCTTTTTTTTTTTTTTTAAGTATCCATGTCATGTCCCTCATATCTTCCCCTCCAAGTTGTGTCTGCCTCCTTGATTTTTGCCCTGCTTTTGCAACAGCTGGGAGGTGAGTTTTGGCCTCTTTTGGTCCTTTGCACTGCACCTCATTTTGTCCCAGACCACTTTCTTGTAGTTGCTAAATTTCAAAATTTTCTTTTTTTTCTCCTTCAATTTCATTTCCCTTGATGCTATCTCCATTCCAGAGTGTTCATATGTCCTTCTTATTTGTTTTGGCCTTCCGCGTGGGTCAGTTTTTGAAGCCTTGGTGTATGATGTGCATGTCCCTGCACTTGATGGCATGCCATGCCTTCTGATGGTTTTGAATTTGGGAGAGTTTTTTTTTTCTTTTTTTTTTTTTTTTAAACTATCGATGTCATGTCCCTCATATCTTCCCCTCCAAGTTGTGTCTGCCTCCTTGATTTTTGCCCTGCTTTTGCAACAGCTGGGAGGTGAGTTTTGGCCTCTTTTGGTCCTTTGCACTGCACCTCATTTTGTCCCAGACCACTTTCTTGTAGTTGCTAAATTTCAAAATTTTCTTTTTTTTCTCCTTCAATTTCATTTCCTTTGATGCTATCTCCATTCCAGAGTGTTCATATGTCCTTCTTATTTGTTTTGGCCTTCAGCGTGGGTCAGTTTTGGAAGCCTTGGTGTATGTTGTACATGTCCCTGCACTTGATGGCATGCCATGCCTTTTGATGGTTTTGACTTTGGGAGAGATTTTTTTTTTCTTTTTTTTTTTTTTTTAAGTATCGATGTCATGTCCCTCATATCTTCCCCTCCAAGTTGTGTCTGCCTCCTTGATTTTTGCCCTGCTTTTGCAACAGCTGGGAGGTGAGTTTTGGCCTCTTTTGGTCCTTTGCACTTAACTTCATTTTGTCCCAGACCACTTTCTTGTAGTTGCGAAATTTCAAAATTTTCTTTTTTTTCTCCTTCAATTTCATTTCCCTTGATGCTATCTCCATTCCAGAGTGTTCATATGTCCTTCTTATTTGTTTTGGCCTTCAGCGTGGGTCAGTTTTTGAAGCCTTGCTGTATGATGTGCATGTCCCTGCACTTGATGGCATGCCATGCCTTCTGATGGTTTTGAATTTGGGAGATTTTTTTTTTCTTTTTTTTTTTTTTTTTTACGTATCGATGTCATGTCCCTCATATCTTCCCCTCCAAGTTGTGTCTGCCTCCTTGATTTTTGCCCTGCTTTTGCAACAGCTGGGAGGTGAGTTTTGGCCTCTTTTGATCCTTTGCACTTCACTTCATTTTGTCCCAGGCCACTTTCTTGTAATTGCTAAATTTCAAAATTTTCCATTTTTTTGGGATTTTTTTCAGTTGCATTTCTTTTGATCATATCTCCTATCCAGAGTGTTTGTAAGCCTTTCTTTTCAGGGTCGCAAGATTTCGTTTCCCGTCCCGAAAGGAAATTTCATTTCCTTTCGGGACGGGAAACGAAATCTTGCGATTTCAATGGGAATCAATGGGGCAAGCTTTGGTGCAAGTCCCAGCACTTGATGGCATGCCATGCCTTTTGATGGTTTTGACTTTGGGAGAGATTTTTTTTTTCTTTTTTTTTTTTTTTTAACTATCCATGTCATGTCCCTCATTTCTTCCCCTCCAAGTTGTGTCTGCCTCCTTGATTTTTGCCCTGCTTTTGCAACAGCTGGGAGGTGAGTTTTGGCCTCTTTTGGTCCTTTGCACTGCACCTCATTTTGTCCCAGACCACTTTCTTGTAGTTGCTAAATTTCAAAATTTTCTTTTTTTTCTCCTTCAATTTCATTTCCCTTGATGCTATCTCCATTCCAGAGTGTTCATATGTCCTTCTTATTTGTTTTGGCCTTCAGCGTGGGTCAGTTTTTGAAGCCTTGGTGTATGTAGTGCATGTCCCTGCACTTGATGGCATGCCATGCCTTCTGATGGTTTTGAATTTGGGAGAGTTTTTTTTTTTTTTTTTTTTTTTTTTTAAAGTATCGATGTCATGTCCCTCATATCTTCCCCTCCAAGTTGTGTCTGCCTCCTTGATTTTTGCCCTGCTTTTGCAACAGCTGGGAGGTGAGTTTTGGCCTCTTTTGGTCCTTTGCACTGCACCTCATTTTGTCCCAGACCACTTTCTTGTAGTTGCTAAATTTCAAAATTTTCTTTTTTTTCTCCTTCAATTTCATTTCCTTTGATGCTATCTCCATTCCAGAGTGTTCATATGTCCTTCTTATTTGTTTTGGCCTTCAGCGTGGGTCAGTTTTTGAAGCCTTGCTGTATGATGTGCATGTCCCTGCACTTGATGGCATGCCATGCCTTCTGATGGTTTTGAATTTGGGTGATTTTTTTTTTCTTTTTTTTTTTTTTTTTTAAAGTATCGATGTCATGTCCCTCATATCTTCCCCTCCAAGTTGTGTCTGCCTCCTTGATTTTTGCCCTGCTTTTGCAACAGCTGGGAGGTGAGTTTTGGCCTCTTTTGATCCTTTGCACTTCACTTCATTTTGTCCCAGGCCACTTTCTTGTAATTGCTAAATTTCAAAATTTTCCATTTTTTTGGGATTTTTTTCAGTTGCATTTCTTTTGATCATATCTCCTATCCAGAGTGTTTGTAAGCCTTTCTTTTCAGGGTCGCAAGATTTCGTTTCCCGTCCCGAAAGGAAATTTCATTTCCTTTCGGGACGGGAAACGAAATCTTGCGATTTCAATGGGAATCAATGGGGCAAGCTTTGGTGCAAGTCCCAGCACTTGATGGCATGCCATGCCTTTTGATGGTTTTGACTTTGGGAGAGATTTTTTTTTTCTTTTTTTTTTTTTTAAGTATCTATGTCATGTCCCTCATATCTTCCCCTCCAAGTTGTGTCTGCCTCCTTGATTTTTGCCCTGCTTTTGCAACAGCTGGGAGGTGAGTTTTGGCCTCTTTTGGTCCTTTGCACTGCACCTCATTTTGTCCCAGACCACTTTCTTGTAGTTGCTAAATTTCAAAATTTTCTTTTTTTTCTCCTTCAATTTCATTTCCCTTGATGCTATCTCCATTCCAGAGTGTTCATATGTCCTTCTTATTTGTTTTGGCCTTCAGCGTGGGTCAGTTTTTGAAGCCTTGCTGTATGATGTGCATGTCCCTGCACTTGATGGCATGCCATGCCTTCTGATGGTTTTGAATTTGGGAGATTTTTTTTTTCTTTTTTTTTTTTTTTTTTACGTATCGATGTCATGTCCCTCATATCTTCCCCTCCAAGTTGTGTCTGCCTCCTTGATTTTTGCCCTGCTTTTGCAACAGCTGGGAGGTGAGTTTTGGCCTCTTTTGATCCTTTGCACTTCACTTCATTTTGTCCCAGGCCACTTTCTTGTAATTGCTAAATTTCAAAATTTTCCATTTTTTTGGGATTTTTTTCAGTTGCATTTCTTTTGATCATATCTCCTATCCAGAGTGTTTGTAAGCCTTTCTTTTCAGGGTCGCAAGATTTCGTTTCCCGTCCCGAAAGGAAATTTCATTTCCCTTCGGGACGGGAAACGAAATCTTGCGATTTCAATGGGAATCAATGGGGCAAGCTTTGGTGCAAGTCCCAGCACTTGATGGCATGCCATGCCTTTTGATGGTTTTGACTTTGGGAGAGATTTTTTTTTTCTTTTTTTTTTTTTTTTAACTATCCATGTCATGTCCCTCATTTCTTCCCCTCCAAGTTGTGTCTGCCTCCTTGATTTTTGCCCTGCTTTTGCAACAGCTGGGAGGTGAGTTTTGGCCTCTTTTGGTCCTTTGCACTGCACCTCATTTTGTCCCAGACCACTTTCTTGTAGTTGCTAAATTTCAAAATTTTCTTTTTTTTCTCCTTCAATTTCATTTCCCTTGATGCTATCTCCATTCCAGAGTGTTCATATGTCCTTCTTATTTGTTTTGGCCTTCAGCGTGGGTCAGTTTTTGAAGCCTTGGTGTATGTAGTGCATGTCCCTGCACTTGATGGCATGCCATGCCTTCTGATGGTTTTGAATTTGGGAGAGTTTTTTTTTTTTTTTTTTTTTTTTTTAAAGTATCGATGTCATGTCCCTCATATCTTCCCCTCCAAGTTGTGTCTGCCTCCTTGATTTTTGCCCTGCTTTTGCAACAGCTGGGAGGTGAGTTTTGGCCTCTTTTGGTCCTTTGCACTGCACCTCATTTTGTCCCAGACCACTTTCTTGTAGTTGCTAAATTTCAAAATTTTCTTTTTTTTCTCCTTCAATTTCATTTCCCTTGATGCTATCTCCATTCCAAAGTGGTCCTAAGTCCTTCTTATTTGTTTTGGCCTTCAGCGTGGGTCAGTTTTTGAAGCCTTGGTGTATGTTGTGCATGTCCCTGCACTTGATGGCATGCCATGCCTTCTGATGGTTTTGAATTTGGGAGATTTTTTTTTTCTTTTTTTTTTTTTTTTAAGTATCCATGTCATGTCCCTCATATCTTCCCATCCAAGTTGTGTCTGCCTCCTTGATTTTTGCCCTGCTTTTGCAACAGCTGGGAGGTGAGTTTTGGCCTCTTTTGATCCTTTGCACTTCACTTCATTTTGTCCCAGGCCACTTTCTTGTAATTGCTAAATTTCAAAATTTTCCATTTTTTTGGGATTTTTTTCAGTTGCATTTCTTTTGATCATATCTCCTATCCAGAGTGTTTGTAAGCCTTTCTTTTCAGGGTCGCAAGATTTCGTTTCCCGTCCCGAAAGGAAATTTCATTTCCTTTCGGGACGGGAAACGAAATCTTGCGATTTCAATGGGAATCAATGGGGCAAGCTTTGGTGCAAGTCCCAGCACTTGATGGCATGCCATGCCTTTTGATGGTTTTGACTTTGGGAGAGATTTTTTTTTTCTTTTTTTTTTTTTTTTAAGTATCGATGTCATGTCCCTCATATCTTCCCCTCCAAGTTGTGTCTGCCTCCTTGATTTTTGCCCTGCTTTTGCAACAGCTGGGAGGTGAGTTTTGGCCTCTTTTGGTCCTTTGCACTTAACTTCATTTTGTCCCAGACCACTTTCTTGTAGTTGCGAAATTTCAAAATTTTCTTTTTTTTCTCCTTCAATTTCATTTCCCTTGATGCTATCTCCATTCCAGAGTGTTCATATGTCCTTCTTATTTGTTTTGGCCTTCAGCGTGGGTCAGTTTTTGAAGCCTTGCTGTATGATGTGCATGTCCCTGCACTTGATGGCATGCCATGCCTTCTGATGGTTTTGAATTTGGGAGATTTTTTTTTTCTTTTTTTTTTTTTTTTTTACGTATCGATGTCATGTCCCTCATATCTTCCCCTCCAAGTTGTGTCTGCCTCCTTGATTTTTGCCCTGCTTTTGCAACAGCTGGGAGGTGAGTTTTGGCCTCTTTTGATCCTTTGCACTTCACTTCATTTTGTCCCAGGCCACTTTCTTGTAATTGCTAAATTTCAAAATTTTCCATTTTTTTGGGATTTTTTTCAGTTGCATTTCTTTTGATCATATCTCCTATCCAGAGTGTTTGTAAGCCTTTCTTTTCAGGGTCGCAAGATTTCGTTTCCCGTCCCGAAAGGAAATTTCATTTCCTTTCGGGACGGGAAACGAAATCTTGCGATTTCAATGGGAATCAATGGGGCAAGCTTTGGTGCAAGTCCCAGCACTTGATGGCATGCCATGCCTTTTGATGGTTTTGACTTTGGGAGAGATTTTTTTTTTCTTTTTTTTTTTTTTTTAAGTATCGATGTCATGTCCCTCATATCTTCCCCTCCAAGTTGTGTCTGCCTCCTTGATTTTTGCCCTGCTTTTGCAACAGCTGGGAGGTGAGTTTTGGCCTCTTTTGGTCCTTTGCACTTAACTTCATTTTGTCCCAGACCACTTTCTTGTAGTTGCGAAATTTCAAAATTTTCTTTTTTTTCTCCTTCAATTTCATTTCCCTTGATGCTATCTCCATTCCAGAGTGTTCATATGTCCTTCTTATTTGTTTTGGCCTTCAGCGTGGGTCAGTTTTTGAAGCCTTGCTGTATGATGTGCATGTCCCTGCACTTGATGGCATGCCATGCCTTCTGATGGTTTTGAATTTGGGAGATTTTTTTTTTCTTTTTTTTTTTTTTTTTTACGTATCGATGTCATGTCCCTCATATCTTCCCCTCCAAGTTGTGTCTGCCTCCTTGATTTTTGCCCTGCTTTTGCAACAGCTGGGAGGTGAGTTTTGGCCTCTTTTGATCCTTTGCACTTCACTTCATTTTGTCCCAGGCCACTTTCTTGTAATTGCTAAATTTCAAAATTTTCCATTTTTTTGGGATTTTTTTCAGTTGCATTTCTTTTGATCATATCTCCTATCCAGAGTGTTTGTAAGCCTTTCTTTTCAGGGTCGCAAGATTTCGTTTCCCGTCCCGAAAGGAAATTTCATTTCCTTTCGGGACGGGAAACGAAATCTTGCGATTTCAATGGGAATCAATGGGGCAAGCTTTGGTGCAAGTCCCAGCACTTGATGGCATGCCATGCCTTTTGATGGTTTTGACTTTGGGAGAGATTTTTTTTTTCTTTTTTTTTTTTTTTTAACTATCCATGTCATGTCCCTCATTTCTTCCCCTCCAAGTTGTGTCTGCCTCCTTGATTTTTGCCCTGCTTTTGCAACAGCTGGGAGGTGAGTTTTGGCCTCTTTTGGTCCTTTGCACTGCACCTCATTTTGTCCCAGACCACTTTCTTGTAGTTGCTAAATTTCAAAATTTTCTTTTTTTTCTCCTTCAATTTCATTTCCTTTGATGCTATCTCCATTCCAGAGTGTTCATATGTCCTTCTTATTTGTTTTGGCCTTCAGCGTGGGTCAGTTTTGGAAGCCTTGGTGTATGTTGTACATGTCCCTGCACTTGATGGCATGCCATGCCTTCT